>NC_053391.1:602230647-602956699 GCF_905171765.1 Bufo bufo | reverse complement strand
TTCACGCAAGGGAGCAGGAGTGGCAATGAGCAGAGAAGGACTTGCTCCACCAGTAGTAAACTACATGGCCTTGTCATGCCACTCTGCTGCAAAGGCTTGCTGAACACAGACATATGAATACAAAACAGGGGAACTAATAATACGAGCAGGAGTTCACGCAAGGGAGTAGGAGTGGCAATGAGCAGAGAAGGACTTGCTCCACCAGTAGTAAACTGCATGGCCTTGTCATGCCACTCTGCTACAAAGGCTTGCTGAACACACATATGAATACAAAACAGGGGAACTAATAATACGATCAGGAGTTCATGCAAGGGAGCAGGAGTGGCAATGAGCAGAGAAGGACTTGCTCCACCAGTAGTAAACTGCATGGCCTTGTCATGCCACTCTGCTACAAAGGCTTGCTGAACACAGACATCAGAATAAACACAAAGTAACTAAAACATAACAGGCAGAACAGATAACAGACAGACGACGTTAATGAACAAGTAGGGAAACCCACAGAGCACAGACAGACAGACACGGATCCCATGGGTCAGCAGCATGGGAGAGAGTACAAACCAGGAGCAGGACAAGACAACACACACCAGGAGAGCTGACACAGAACTGAGGAAACCTCAGCCTTATATACAGGTTCCATGGGTGCAGCAGAGAAGCCACACCCATGGAGCAGACAGAGGATTAACTCCTAATAGGAACACAGGGGAGTTAACCCATACAGAACCACAAACACACAGAAACGAAACCTCAGCGAGGAGCGCTGAACGAGCAAGGACGGAAGGTCACAGTCAGAGGTAACGACTGTGACAATATGGTTGAATCTTGTTTTCTCGTCCTCCTCCTCCTCATCCAGATTGTCTATATTCCCTCCACTCTAATTATTTTAATAGGGTCAGCTCACCAGCAGGCCCTCGCCCCTTTCGTTTTAGAGGGTCAGCTCAGCAGCAGGCCCTCGCATATAATGTTTTAGAGCGTCAGCTCAGCAGCAGGCCCTCGTCCCTAATGTTTTAGAGGGTCAGTTCAGCAGAAGGCCCTCACTCCTAATGTTTTAGAGGGCCAGTTCAGCAGCAGGCCCTCGCCCATAATGTTTTAGAGGGTCAGCTCAGCAGCAGGCCCTCGCATATAATGTTTTAGAGCGTCAGCTCAGCAGCAGGCCATCGCATATAATGTTTTAGAGCGTCAGCTCAGCAGCAGGCCCTCGAATATCATGTTTTAGAGGGTCAGTTCAGCAGCAGGCCTTCGAATATAATGTTTTGGAGGGTCAACTCACAAGCAGGCCCGCACCTAAAATCTTTTACTTGGTCAGCTCACCTCCTCCTTTATGTGATATACAGGTTGTATCGGAATGCCTCTTCATTGTAATTTTTGGCAGGACTACCACTTTATATACAAGTAAATATACAGGAAAGAATGTTTTCAATAAATTTTTACTATACAATTGATTTTTCTATTTTGTTTTGTGCGTAAAACCTTAATTAGATTATGGGCCTGGTGATCACTTTAGCCCTTTTAAGCTGCATCAGCAGCAGCATGGTTAGAAAAATGAGTAGCAAGGTGACATGGTGTGGAGATGGCAGCATGAGGAGGCCACATAGTGGCACAATGACTAAGTCTGGCTAAAAGACTGAGGCCAAAGATTGCTTAGAAAGATGCAGATGGAATCAATCTGTGGAGCTCTATCACGGTCACCTGCAGATTAATGCAGACCAGGCCGTAGCTATAGGGGAAGCAGGGGAAGCTGCAGCTTTGGGGCCCTGACCCAGAAGGGGCCCATCCGGGAGGAGGAGGACTAAAGGATTTGATCAGGGCCCCCTCAACAGTATTACACAATGAAATTAGATACAATGACAGTATAGACAGTGTATAAAACTGATGGAACAGCAGCCGGCCCTGGTCTGAGAGAGTGATCTTTACTAGCCACAGTAATGGGGGCAACATGAAAGGAAGGGGTCGCTAAAAAATTACTGTGGGATACAGCCCCATTCAAAAATGTGCTGTGGGGCCCAGTCAATTCTAGCTACGCCACTGATGCAGCCCACAAAAGCAAGTTGGGTTTATCGATTCCAAAACCTTAATTAAATTGTGTGTATCAGTGGTTTGGAGACAGCACACCAAGGACAGCAAATAGCTTTTAGACGTGTGCTGAGGTCTCACAGTGATTAGAATCTTAATTCAATTGTGGGCCTGGTTAACAGTTTAAGGCCATTTAAGCAGCATTAGCAGCATGGTGATAAAAATGAGTGGCAAGGTGCCATGGTGTGGAGATGGCAGCATGAGGAGGCCACATAGTGGCACAATGACTGAGTCTGGATAAAAGACTAAGGCCACAGATTGCTTAGAAAGATGCAGATGCAGATGGAAACAATCTGTGGAGCTTTATCACCGTCACCTGGAGATTAATGCAGCCATCAAATTCATGTTGGGTTTGTCGGTTCCACCTCAGCTCACCAGCAGGCCCGCGCCTAAAATCTTTTACTGGTTCAGCTCACATGCAGGCCCGCAACTTAAATCTTTTACAGGGTCAGCTCAAATGCTGTTCCTCAATTACTCCTACTAGCAACACACTAGCAACACACTCATTTATTGCAAGTGAGCAAGGATCCAGGAGTCCAGCCGTACCAAGGTAGGAGACACCGTTGACACTATACCTACTACTACACAGAGACATTACACCACTCTGGCATTCCTCACCTGGTACGTGAGTTGCAACACCTTAAAGGGCCCTGAGACAGTACCCTGCACACGCTGCAATTGGCGTCACGAACAGGAACAATAGACTATTATATCCATATCCGGACCCACTGCATAATTTTGGCGTCCGCCTAACCGTACCACGGTCCAGCTCATTGCATTTTTGGTGTCACTGGAACAGGATCGAGCTGTGTGCCAACAGAACCGGATCCAATTGTGTGCTACAACAGAACCGGATCCAATTGTGTGCTTAACCGGATGAAATTGCATGTTTCACAGTACTGCAAGATCTACAGATTGTACAAAAACCCTGAAAATTGACTTTATTGTTTTGTTGCTGTGCCAGAAAGCGCTAAAACGTGCGCACCAACACTCAAAGGGTTAATTCGGCATAGTCGCAAAATGGCGCTGCTTCTTCATGCCAAGAAGTGGGAAAACTCAGGAACGCCCTCTCAAGAGTGCGAAGATGCCGAATACGCCCCCCTAGAAGCGGGAAATCTAAAGCCTGCCCACCAACAACTCTGTAATGCGAGCCAAGGGAGTGCAGACTCCTCCCTCTGGGCTTCTCCCTCACCTCCTGCATTCACCATGATGGAAAAGAAGATGGCTGCCACCCCGGAAACCAATATGGCCCCCGGACTCAAACCCACTTTTGCGGAGGCAACGACTCCAACTAACATGGCCACGGAGAGGACAACTACGCTTGAACCCTCACCACCTGGCCCAGTGACTGAAGCATCGGCACCGGAACAAGCCGCGACTACGTCACCCATCGCAGTGACCATCGCACAGCAGGATGAGGCACCAGAACTGGCCACCCGCCTGCCGCAACCTCAGATAGTAACCAACCCGTTCCCTGAGGCCACGGTCCAGCCCGCAGCTGCCCCTACACCACGCCCAGTGGTCCCGGAACAGGTCACCAGACCCCAGGAGGTCCCCATAGTGATCCCTGAACTCCCTGTGGCCTCAACTCTACAAGTGGTGCAAATAAATAACTTAGTAATGAATTTCAATCCCAGAGTACAGGGGCACGTCTTACACAGGGAGGTTTGTAAGGTGTCCCTCATCACGCCGGTTGCTACTCCGCTGCCCAGAGAGAGCGCTCCTTCCCTGCCGTCACCACCACTGACGATACCTTTGCCAGAGCCACTGCAGCCAGGAGTTCAGAGTCCTTCTGCCCTGGCAGGAGTTCCCGATGTACAGCAGCTCACCGCAGCTTTGACCAGCCTCACTACCCAGACAGTACCAGGAACCGCCACAAGAGGTTAGTGTAGCTCCATCACAGCAACCAGCCTGAGTTATAAGATTCAGGAGCGCACTCTTGTGTTCTTCAACAGTTCCAGCAGTGATGAAGAGGTCACCTGGCAAGATGATCTTGCCCGATGGAAAACTTACAGATGGAGTAAATTACAGGACTTTCTAAAAAGAGCGGAAGAACGGAAAAAGATACAGAGGATGTTTAGTGATGAAGCCTCCAAGTCTTCTTCTCAGCCGCCTGCTGAAGACAACACACCTGATATGACTCTATCAGAACCAGCACCGAATCCGGAGATCTTTGCTATGAAAGACTATGGGTCCGTCCTTTATTGCTGTCCAGAAAACCTGTCGCCTACAAGGAAAAAAACCAAGGCTTACAGAGGATTTTCCAGAGAAAGGCGATCCTACAATTCCAAGTTCTGCCACAGAAAGCCACCAGCAGATTGCAGATGAAGCTTCTGCAGGAATTACAGCTGCTGAGAGCACACAGGTTAAAGAAGAACTTTTGCCTCCTCAAATATGGCATCCAGGAGGAAGATTTCCAGACATTCCTGTGAGGAAAATTACTCACTACCTTGTGTGGATTACAATTAACTTTTATCCCTGTGGATTACAATTGACTTTTACCTGTTTCCAGAGGATTCAACTTCAAGCACTTCAAGTCAAAGGACTAAAGTTGTTTTTGAGCCTACTCTTGCATTAATAAAATTGCACTACTTTTACTAAAAAATGTTTACCGCAACATAAAAGCTTGCACCCAAAGAAAAGACTCAAACGATTACCTGAGTTCTTTGTGATTTCATACTGTGATATTATTGCACTAATTACCAGTTTCCATTTTAAGTAACATTTAAGATCACATGCCCATTGTGTGTATTCTCTTTCAGGTGCCGCAATGTGACCTTTATGCACTATTTGTGACGATTGCACTTAACATTGCACTTAACCTAAAATGTAGCAACTTACTCTTGTATTCCTTATTTGACAGCTCTTATTCTCTCCTCACTTTATACGGACTGCCTTTATGCGGGCGCTTAATACTAATGGCCTACATCTGGTGTTATATATCCTAGGAACCCAGGTAGGACCAAGTGGAACGTCCTGGCAGGTTTAGTCACTACACGGGTAACCCCGCTGCTTCGGGAATCTTTAGAAGTCATAGACCGCTCCTTCCCGTTCGTTTTATGTTCAGGATTGCTCACATCCTGAGGTGTCTTACTTCCAGGAGTTTCATGGGATTATAATACCCTCCTCCTGTGACATTGCCAGAAGCGCATGGAGACGATAAATACCTCACCTTCTGAGCCTTTGCCTAAGGTATGGCGCCTCAAACCTTAGAGCCATAATTTAGCTACCCCTTAGTCACCATAGTGATTGTGCTTTAAGCCAAATTTCTCAGGCTTTGGTGCAGGAAAGGGAATACAGGATAAAGCCACCCTTTCATTTGCGGGCATTCCATTCCATAATGGAACTACAGAGTAAGGACACCCCCATGCTTTCCTTGGTGTTTTAGGGCCAGAACATTTCAAAGTCAGTCAGTAATGTTTAGTGCAGTATTTGGTTCACTGGTTATACAGAGAGAGGGAAACTGTGTGTTGTATACCCTACACATGCAGGTAGGAACCTGGGGATAGCCATTTCATGTTTGTCTTTGTATGTCTTTATGTGTAATTCATGCAGCATTTTGTACTTAATTGGGTACCCCAGAGGTGGTTCTTCTCCCTCCTAAGCATAAGCCGAGAGCGGCTTAACTCGAAGTAAGGGGGAATGTAACATCCCAGAGTTATGTTACAAAACTTTTTACCCCGCTACAACCTGTTAAGTGTATCTGCATTGTCATCCTGTGTAATTTAACATCACATTCTCACAAATGTGCAATCTAAGCCTGTTAAATGTATTTGCTGTAATTTTCATGTTCACCAGCAGGTGGCAGCAATGTGTCAGCAAGGCCTTAGTAACAGTTTAGCATTTCTAGACTGGAATAGTACATTCCAGTTTAGCTCCCCCTCTTTAAGCAGAATGGGCTCGCCCATGTCCTGCCTCATGGGGAGGGAAGGAAGTTCAGTTTAGTGTGCCAGCCACCCCGGCTAGGGGAAGGCTGTGCTGGTAGGAGCTCCCAGTTCTAGGGATCCCAAGCCAGTCTTTTGTCTCGGTTGAGACCAAAGATCTTCATTCCCAGTCTGAGCCTTCAGCCTCAGCTGCTGACAAGCAAGCAGCCACCTCCAGATCTCCAGGAAGAGCCATTGCCTGTGAGCTAACTGTGAGTACCATCCAGAGACCAGCCAGAGAAGCCAGAGAAGCCAAATTCCTCCTCAGCTAGTCAGTCCCTGACACAGCAGAAGATAGACAGAGCAGAAGATATACACTCACCTAAAGAAATATTAGGAACACCTGTTCTATTTCCCATTAATGCAATTATCTAGTCAACCAATCACATGGCAGTTGCTTCAATGCATTTAGGGGTGTGGTCCTGGTCAAGACAATCTCCTGAACTCCAAACTGAATGTCAGAATGGGAAAGAAAGGTTATTTAAGCAATTTTGAGCGTGGCATGGTTGTTGGTGCCAGACTGGCCGGTCTGAGTATTTCACAATCTGCTCAGTTACTGGGATTTTCATGCACAACCATTTCTAGGGTTTACAAAGAATGGTGTGAAAAGGGAAAAACATCCAGTATGCGGCAGTCCTGTGGGCAAAAATGCCTTGTGGATGCTAGAGGTCAGAAGAGAATGGGCCGACTGATTCAAGCTGATAGAAGAGCAATGTTGACTGAAATAACCACTCGTTACAACCGAGGTATGCAGCAAAGTATTTGTGAAGCCACAACACGCACAACCTTGAGGCGGATGGGCTACAACAGCAGAAGACCCCACTGAGTACCACTCATCTCCACTACAAATAGGAAAAAGAGGCTACAATTTGCACGAGCTCACCAAAATTGGACTGTTGAAGACTGGAAAAATGTTGCCTGGTCTGATGAGTCTCGATTTCTGTTGAGACATTCAAATGGTAGAGTCCGAATTTGGCGTAAACAGAATGAGAACATGTATCCATCCTCTGATGGCTACTTCCAGCAGGATAATGCACCATGTCACAGAGCTCGAATCATTTCAAATTGGTTTCTTGAACATGACAATGAGTTCACTGTACTAAAATGGCCCCCACAGTCACCAGATCTCAACCCAATAGAGCATCTTTGGGATGTGGTGGAACGGGAGCTTCGTGCCCTGGATGTGCATCCCTCAAATCTCCATCAACTGCAAGATGCTATCCTATCAATATGGGCCAACATTTCTAAAGAATTCTATCAGCACCTTGTTGAATCAATGCCACGTAGAATTAAGGCAGTTCTGAAGGCAAAAGGGGGTCCAACACCGTATTAGTATGGTGTTCCTAATAATTCATTAGGTGAGTGTAGATTCCTGCCACATATTACAGAGCCATAAGCAGACGACTAATCCTGCAAGAGAGATCCAGGCACATGATAGGAGCAGAAGAGATATTGATCCCTGCCATACATTGCCAATACCTGCTGGGACCCAAGACTATTGCTGTATCTCATATGGATTAGTGCTGCCTCCAGTAAAGACAAGTTGAATTATATTCCAAGTCTGGATCTCATTTACTGCTACCAAAATCCTCAATTACTCCTACTAGTAACACATTCATTTATTGCAAGTAAGCCAGGAGCCAGGAGTCCAGCCGTACCCAGGTAGGAGACACTGTTGACACTATACCTACTACCACACAGAGACATTATGCCACTATGGCATTCCTCACCTGGTACGTGAGTTGCAACACCTTAAAGGGCCCTGAGATTGTACCCTGCGCACGCTGCAATTGGCGTCACAAACAAAAACAATAGACTTCTATATCCATATCTAGACCCACTGCATTATTTTGGCGTCCGCCTAACCGTACCACGGTCCTGCTCATTGCACATAGGCTTTATGAGTGTAGGAGTCCCACTACCTGAACAATTGTACCACAATGTGAATAAGGCCCTCCTTTATGTGATACACAGGCTGTTTCAGAGTGCCTCTTGCTTGTAATTTTATTGCAGCACTTGCACTTTATATACAATTGAATATACAGGAAAGAATGTTTCCTAACAATTTTTCTTGTAAAATTGATTTTTTGGGGGATTTTGTACGTATTTTTGTCAGTCTGTAAAAGTGGCATACAACTCGGACAACATGGTTCCCAGCAGCGACTTGGGAGTCCTAGATGCATCCAGATATCGTCCCCATGCTGTTCCCGATCCATTTCGGTGGTGTTTCTGTCACTTTCTGACCTTTTCCAATATACCAGGCACCCTCCCCTCTTCAGAGCAGGGGTTGCCTGGCTGTCTCCCATTGACTTCCATTATACTCGGTTGCTCGGCCGAGCACACGAATATAGCAATGTTTTCTGCCTGAACACCCGAATACTTTGGTGCTCGATCATCACTAGTGGAAATGTCTGTCAATTCTTAACATGTTCTAAATGTGCCTTATGTTCAAATAGTGCCTCCGTAGTCATGTAGTCCCGATCATAATTGATGGCTATAGGCCATTCATCTATAAGATAAAACTTATCCAGTGATATATGAATACATTGGTGAGCGTGAATTGCAAATACACAATAGCGAGTAAATATAGGAAGTAGTAATATTTGTTTATGGATTAAATGCTGGAAAGCCCTGTGTTTTCTTTTCTATAGGTCAATCTGCTATAAAAGCAGATTTTTCCATTCAAATGGTATATGTTGACATTGCTTACAACCAGTATATTGTCTCTATAGTTCTGCAGACAAAACAATCTTTTGTCACATTTTCAGCTGTGTTTTTGTTGGTCTTTTTAACAAAAGCCATAAAAACCTGGACAGATCTTACTTTGAAGTGTATAGTGAATTGCTGAAAAGATGTTTTTGCTATTCTTGGTGTTTACCGAAAAGAGATAGCAAGCACAAGGTATGACGTTATTACCATTTGCCATAAAAAAAAATTGCACACAGCAGTGTGTTATTTTCTGCTGGAGATTTTCATCATGGATTTATTCAATTTAATGTAGTGGGGTGAAATGAGCAATGGATATGCAGCAAACTTTTCAGCAGCCCCCCTAACATAAGCGCGCAGAGCAAAGGCATTTTTAGTAGTGTTGATCACTACAGTTGAGCGAACACCTGGATGTTCGGGTTCGAGAACTTCCCGGAAATGTTCTGGTTTCGAACTCGACCCGAACGTCGCCCCGAACCCGAACCCCATTGAAGTCAATGGGGACCCGAACTTTTCGGCACTAAAAAGGCTGTAAAACAGCCCAGGAAAGGACTAGAGGGCTGCAAAAGGCAGCAAAATGTAGGTAAATCCCCTGCAAACAAATGTGGATAGGGAAATTAATAAAAATAAAAATAAAATAAATAAAAATTAACCAATATCAATTGGAGAGAGATCCCATAGCAGAGAATCAGGCTTCATGTCATAGCAGAGAATCAGGCTTCACGTCACCCAACACTGGAACAGGCCACTGTCAGATATGTTTAGGCCACGGCACCCAGACAGAGGAGAGAGGTTCCATAGCAGAGAATCAGGCTTCATGTCATAGCAGAGAATCATGCTTTATGTCACCCAACACTGGAACAGGCCACTGTCAGATATGTTTAGGCCCCGGCACCCAGACAGAGGAGAGAGGTCCCATAGCAGAGAATCAGGCTTGATGTCATAGCAGAGAATCAGGCTTCATGTCACCCACCACTGGAACAAGCCATTGTCAGATATTGTTAGGCCCCGGCACCCAGACAGAGGAGAGAGGTCCCATAGCAGAGAATCAGGCTTCATGTCATAGCAGAGAATCAGGCTTCATGTCACCCAACACTGGAACAGGCCACTGTCATATATGTTTAGGCCCCGGCACCCAGACAGAGGAGAGAGGTCCCATAGCAGAGAATCAGGCTTTATGTCATAGCAGAGAATCATGCTTCATGTCATCCAACACTGGAACAGGCCACTGTCAGATATTTTTAGGCCCCGGCACCCAGACAGAGGAGAGAGGTCCCATAGCAGAGAATCAGGCTTCATGTCATAGCAGAGAATCAGGCTTCATGTCACCCACCACTGGAACAGGCCATTGTCAGATATTTTTAGGCCCCGGCACCTTGACAGAGGAGAGAGGTCCCATAGCAGAGATTCAAGCTTCATGTCATAGCAGAGAATCAGGCTTCACGTCACCCAACACTGGAACAGGCCACTGTCAGATATTTTTAGGCCCCGGCACCCAGACAGAGAAGAGAGAGGTCCGATAGCAGAGAATCAGGCTTCATGTCATAGCAGAGAATCAGGCTTCATGTCACCCAACACTGGAACAGGCCACTGTCAGATATGTTTAGGCCCCGGCACCCAGACAGAGGAGAGAGGTCCCATAGCAGAGAATCAGGCTTCATGTCATAGCAGAGAATCATGCTTCATATCACCCAACACTGGAACAGGCCACTGTCAGATACTTTTAGGCCCCGGCACCCAGACAGAGGAGAGAGGTCCCATTGCAGAGAATCAGGCTTCATGTCACCCACCACTGTAACAGGCCACTGTCAGATATTTAGGCCCCGGCACCCAGACAGAGGAGAGAGGTCCCATTGCAGAGAATCAGGTTTCATGTCACCCACCACTGGAACAGGCCACTGTCAGATATTTAGGCCCCAGCACCCAGACAGAGGAGAATGGTCCCATTGCAGAGAATCAGGCTTCATGTCACCCACCACTGGAACAGGCCACAGTCAGATATTTAGGCCCCGGCCCCCAGACTGAGGAGAGGTTCATTCAACTTTGGGTTGCCTCGCAATATAATGGTAAAATTAAAAAAAGAGGATTGAATGAAGTGCCCTGGAGTACAAGAATATATGGTTAAGGGGAGGTAGTTATAAATGTCTAATTTGCACAAGGGATGGACAGGTCCTGTGGGATCCATGCCTGATTCATTTTTATGAACGTCAGCTTGTCCACATTGGCTGTGGACAGGCGGCTGCGTTTGTCTGTAATGACGCCCCCTGCCGTGCTGAATACACGTTTAGACAAAACGCTGGCCGCCGGGCAGGCCAGCACCTCCAAGGCATAAAAGGCTAGCTCTGGCCACGTGGACAATTTGGAGACCCAGAAGTTGAATGGGGCCGAACCATCAGTCAGTATGTGGAGGGGTGTGCACACGTACTGTTCCACCATGTTAGTGAAATGCTGCCTCCTGCTAACACGTTCCGTATCAGGTGGTGGTGCAGTTAGCTGTGGCGTGGTGACAAAACTTTTCCACATCTCTGCCATGCTAACCCTGCCCTCAGAGGAGCTGGCCGTGACACAGCTGCGTTGGCGACCTCTTGCTCCTCCTCTGCCTTCGCCTTGGGCTTCCACTTGTTCCCCTGTGAAATTTGGGAATGCTCTCAGTAGCGCGTCTACCAACGTGCGCTTGTACTCACGCATCTTCCTATCACGCTCCAGTGCAGGAAGTAAGGTGGACACATTGTCTTTGTACCGGGGATCCAGCAGGGTGGCAACCCAGTAGTCCGCACACGTTAAAATGTGGGCAATTCTGCTGTGGTTGCGCAGGCACTGCAGCATGTAGTCGCTCATGTGTGCCAGGCTGCCCAGAAGTAAGGACAAGCTGTCCTCTGTGGGAGGCGTATCGTCATCGTCCTGCGTTTCCCCCCAGCCATGCACCAATGATGGGCCTGAGCTGCGTTGGGTGCCACCCCGCTGTGAACATGCTTCATCCTCATCCTCCTCCACCTCCTCCTCCTACTCATCCTCATCCTCGTCCTCCAGTAGCGGGCCCTTTCTGGCCATATTTGTACCTGGCCTCTGCTGTTGCAAAAAACCTCCCTCTGAGTCACTTCGAAGAGACTGGCCTGAAAGTGCTAAAAATGACCCCTCTTCCTCCTCCTCCTCCTCCTGGGCCACCTCCTCTTCCATCATCGCCCTAAGTGTTTTCTCAAGGAGAGATAGAAGTGGTATTGTAACGCTGATAACGGCATCATCGCCACTGGCCATGTTGGTGGAGTACTCGAAACAGTGCAACAGGGCACACAGGTCTCGCATGGAGGCCCAGTCATTGGTGGTGAAGTGGTGCTGTTCCGCAGTGCGATTGACCCGTGCGTGCTGCAGCTGAAACTCCACTATGGCCTGCTGCTGCTCGCACAGTCTGTCCAGCATCTGCAAGGTGGAGTTCCACCTAGTAGGCACGTCGCATATGAGGTGGTGAGCGGGAAGGCCGAAGTTACGCTGTAGCGCAGACAGGCGAGCAGCGGCAGGAGGGGAACGCCGGAAGCAGCTCTGACATGTCGTGGTAGTTGTGAATGAACTTCTGCACCACCAAATTCAGCACATGCGCCAGGCAAGGGATGTGCGTCAAACCGGCTAGTCCCAGAGCTGCGACGAGATTTCGCCCATTATCGCACACCACCAGGCCGGGCTTGAGGCTCACCAGCAGCAACCACTCATCAGTCTGTTGTTCAATACCCCGCCACAACTCCTGTGCGGTGTGGGGCCTGTCCCCCAAACATATGAGTTTCAGAATGGCCTGCTGACGTTTACCCCGGGCTGTGCTGAAGTTGGTGGTGAAGGTGTGTGGCAGGTGGAAGAAGAGGATGAGGAAGCCGAGTAGGAGGAGGAGGCTACAGGAGGCAAAGAATGTTGCCCTGCGATCCTTGGCGGCGGAAGGACGTGCGCCAAACAGCTCTCCGCCTGGGGCCCAGCCGCCACTACATTTACCCAGTGTGCAGTTAGGGAGATATAGCGTCTCTGGCCGTGCTTACTGGTCCACGTATCTGTGGTTAGGTGGACCTTGCCACAGATGTGCACAGTGCACACTTGATTTTATCGGATACTTGGTTGTTCAGGGAAGGCACGGCTCTCTTGGAGAAGTAGTGGCGGCTGGGAACAACATACTGTGGGACAGAAAGCGACATGAGCTGTTTGAAGCTGTCTGTGTCCACCAGCCTGAATGACAGCATTTCATAGGCCAGTAGTTTAGAAATGCTGGCATTCAAGGCCAGGGATCGAGGGTGGCTAGGTGGGAATTTACGCTTTCTCTCAAATGTTTGTGAGATGGAGAGCTGAACTCTGCCGTGTGACATGGTTGAGAAGCTTGGTGACGGAGGTGGTGGTGTTGGTGGTACATCCTCTGTTTGCTGGGCGGCAGGTGCCAACGTTCCTCCAGAGGCAGAGGCCGAGGCAGCAGCAGAAGAGGTAGCAGGGGGAGCCTGAGTGAGTTCTTTGTTTTTAATGTGTTTACTCCACTGCAGTTCATGCTTTGCATGCAGGTGCCTGGTCATGCAGGTTGTGCTAAGGTTCAGAACGTTAATGCCTCGCTTCAGGCTCTGATGGCACAGCGTGCAAACCACTCGGGTCTTGTCGTCAGCACATTGTTTGAAGAACTGCCACGCCAGGGAACTACTTGAAGCTGCCTTTGGGGTGCTCGGTCCCAGATGGCGGTGGCCAGTAGCAGGCGGACTCTCTTGGCGGCGGGTGTTCTGCTTTTGCCCACTGCTCCCTCTTTTGCTACGCTGTTGGCTCGGTCTCACCACTGCCTCTTCCTCCGAACTCTGAAAGTCAGTGGTACGACCTTTATTCCATGTGGGGTCTAAGACCTCATCGTCCCCTGCATCGTCTTCCACCCGGTCTTCCTCCCTGACCTCCTGTTCAGTCTGCACACTGCAGAAAGACACAGCAGTTGGCACCTGTATTTCATCATCAGAGACGTGCTGAGGTGGTATTCCCATGTCCTTTTCATCAGGAAACATAAGTGGTTGTGCGTCAGTGCATTCTATGTCTTCCACCGCTGGGGAAGGGCTAGGTGGATGCCCTTGGGAAACCCTGCCAGCAGAGTCTTCAAACAGCATAAGAGACTGCTGCATAAGTTGAGGCTCAGACAGTTTCCCTGATATGCATGGGGGTGATGTGACAGACTGATGGGCTTGGTTTTCAGGCGCCATCTGTGCGCTTTCTGCAGAAGACTGGGTGGGAGATAATGTGAACGTGCTGGATCTACTGTCGGCCACCCAATTGACTAATGCCTGGTACCTTACCATCCTTAGAATGGCATTGGGCCCCACCAAATATCGCTGTAAATTCTGGCGTCTACTAGGACCTGAGGTAGTTGGTACACTAGGACGTGTGGCTGTGGCAGAACGGCCACGTCCTCTCCCAGCACCAGAGGGTCCGCTAACACCACCACGACCATGTCCGCGTCCGCGTCCCTTACTAGATGTTTTCCTCATTGTTACCGTTCACCACAATAAGAAAAAAATTATTTGGCCCAATGTATTGAATTCAAATTCAGGCCTTTTTTTACAAGCACCTAACACTATCTGGCTATCTACTTAGGTACCTTATTACACTAATACAGGCACAGCAGTAACCACAGATTTAGCTAAATATAAATTGTAGGCATATTATTTAGGCGCTGGATGACAGGTATACGTTTACGGACAGAATTAAACTTGGAGATGCACGGTAGCGTTTGAAGTTATTGAGAATGACCCTATCCGCACCTTCAATCTAATATACCCTTTTATGGATAGATTTAAACTTGGCCTCATACAGCAGAAACCACTGATTTAGGGAATTGCTAATTTGGGAATTGTATTTCAACCCAGAAAAATATATATCCTTTGCCAGACAGCAGACAGTATTACAATTGGCTAGCCACAGCTGAAACACCAGATTTAGGGTACTGCTATTTTGGCAATTGTATTTCACCCCTCAATAAAATAGCAAGCACAGCCAAGCCCCTGATGTAGGATATAGCAAAAAAAACAACAACACGCTATTGATGGTTAAATGTACTTGGTGGCAGCTTGTGCTGGCGCACCACAAGACACAAAATGGCCGCCGATCACCCCAGAAAAAAGTGACTGAAAAACGCTCTGGGCAGCCATTCAAACAGTAAGCAATTAAATAGCAGAGGACGAGGTTGAATGATACACAGCTGTACATCGATCACTTCAGTAAGTAAATCACTGCCTAATCTGGCCCTAACAGCAGCAGCTGCATCCTATCCCTACACTGATCAGAGCAGAGTGACGTGCGGCGCTATGTGACTCCAGCTTAAATAGAGGCTTGGTCACATGCTGCACTGGCCTCTTGGGGCAAGTAGTATGACGCTTGTTGATTGGCTGCTTTGCAGCCTTTCAAAAAGCGCCAAGAAAGCGCCGAACACCGAACCCGAACCTGGTCTTTTACGAAAATGCTCGGGTTCGGGTCCGTGTCACGAACACCCCAAAATTCAGTTCGGGTTCGCTCATCCCTAATCAGGACACTGTGTCTTAAAAAATATTTAATTAAAAATCCAATTACAGTAGTGAGACACACAGAAGAAACAGCCTAATATTAACACACAGATTTAAAGAATAAATCTAGAAAATATCCAAAACAGCAGATCAGTTTCAGAAATGGCCACATTTCGACAAAGTGTCGAACATAACATGCGGAAAATTAACCCCTTAACCACCTCAGCTCCCCTAGCTTAAACCCTCTTAATGACCAGACCACTTTTTACAACTCTGCACTACACTATTTTCACGGTTTATTGCTCGGTCATACAACTTACCACCCAAATGAATTTTACCTCCTTTTCTTCTCACTAATAGAGCTTTCATTTGGTGTTATTTCATTGCTGCTGACATTTTTACTTTTTTTTTATTAATCGAAATTGACCGAAATTTTTGCAAAAAAATTACATTTTTCACTTTCAGTTGTAAAATGTTTCAAACAAAACTACATTTCTATATAAATTTTTCTCAAAATTTATTGTTCTACATGTCTTTGATAAAAAAAATGCAATAAATGTATATTTATTGGTTTGCGAAAAAGTTATAGCGTTTACAAACTATGGTACAAAAATGTGAATTTCCGCATTTTGAAGCAGCTCTGACTTTCTGAGCACCTGTCATGTTTCCTGAGGTTCTACAATGCCCAGACAGTAAAAACACCCCACAAATGACCCCATTTCGGAAAGTAGACACCCTAAGGTATTCGCTGATGGTCATAGTGAGTTCATAGAAGTTTTTATTTTTTGTCACAAGTTAGCGGAAAATTCAGATTTTTTTTTTTTTTCTTACAAAGTCTCATATTCCACTAACTTGTGACAAAAAATAAAAACTTCCATGAACTCACTATGACCATCATGAAATACCTTGGGGTGTCTTCTTTCCAAAATGGGGTCACTTGTGGGGTATTTACACTGCCCTGGCATTTTAGGGGACCTAAAGCGTGAGAAGAAGTCTGGAATCCAAATGCCAAAAAAATGCCCTGTGAAATCCTAAAGGTGCTCTTTAGAATTTGGGCCCCTTTGGGCACCTAGGCTGCAAAAAAGTGTCACACATGTGGTATCGCCGTACTCAAAAGAAGGAGGGCAATGTGTTTTGGGGTGAATTTTTACATATACCCATGCTGGGTGAGAGAAATATCTCTTTAAAAGTCAACTTTTCCCATTTTCTTATACAAAGTTGTCATTTTAGAGAGATTTCTCTCTCACACAGCATGGGTATATGTAAAAAAAATACCCCAAAACACATTGCCCAACTTCTTCTGAGTACGGCGATACCACATGTGTGACACTTTTTTGCAGCCTAGGTGCGCAAAGGGGCCCAAATTCCAATGAGTACCTTTTAGGAGGGCATTTATATTCCAGACTTCTTCTCACGCTTTAGGGCCCCTAAAATGCCAGGGCAGAATAAATACCCCACAAGTGACCCCATTTTGGAAAGAAGACACCCCAAGGTATTCCGTGAGGGGCATAGCGAGTTCATAGAAGTTTTTATTTTTTTGGCATAAGTTAGCGGAAATTGATTTTTTTTTTTCTCACAAAGTCTCCCTTTCCGCTAACTTGTGACAAAAAGTTCAATCTTTCATTGACTCAATATGCCCCTCAGCGAATACCTTGGGGTGTCTACTTTCCGAAATGGGGTCATTTGTGGGGTGTGTTTACTGTTCTGGCATTTTGGGCGGGGCTAAATTGTGAGCAACCCTGTAAAGCCTAAAGGTACTCGTTGGACTTTCGGCCCCTTTACGCACCTAGGCTGCAAAAAAATGTCACACATGTGGTATCGCCGTACTCAGGAGAAGTAGGGAAATGTGTTTTGTGGTGTATTTTTACATATACCCATGCTGGGTGAGAGAAATATCTCTGTAAATTGACAACTTTGTATAAAAAATTTAAAAAGTTGTCATTTACAGAGATATTTCTCTCACCCAGCATGGGTATATGTAAAAATACACCCCAAAACACATTGCCCTACTTCTCCTGAGTACGGCGATACCACATGTGTGACACTTTTTTGCAGCCTAGGTGCGCAAAGGGGCCCAAATTCCAATGAGAATCTTTACGATTTCACAGGGCATTTTTTACGCATTTGGATTCCAAACTACTTCTCACGCTTTAGGTCCCCTAAAATACCAGGGCAGTATAAATACCCCACAAGTGACCCCATTTTGGAAAGAAGACACCCCAAGGTATTCCGTGAGGGGCATGGCGAGTTCCTAGAATAAAAAATTTTTTTAGCACAAGTTAGCGGAAAATGTTTTTTTTTAAAAATTTATTTATTTATTTATTTTTTCTCTTACAAAGGCCTCATGCACACGACAGTATTTTTTCACGGTCCGCAAAACGGGGTTCCGTTGGTCCGTGATCCGTGACCATTTTTTTCGTCCGTGGGTCTTCCTTGATTTTTGGAGGATCCACGGACATGAAAAAAAAGTCGGTTTGGTGTCCGCCTGGCCGTGCGGAGCCAAACGGATCCGTCCTGACTTACAATGCAAGTCAATGTGGACGGATCCGTTTGACGTTGACACAATATGGTGCAATTGCAAACGGATCCGTCCCCCATTGACTTTCAATGTAAAGTCAGGAGTTAATTGTCACGAGGGTGTCAAGAACCACGCCTGACTCCGTTATACCCGGGGTCAGGAAGTCGCAGCGGTTGGCTGCACGCTCTATGTAAGATAGGGCTGTTTCCTTATGGTAGCTTTCTGGGTTTGCTTTGCAAACCCTTTTGGCTCACTCAGGGATCCGTAGCTCCTTCTCCTCAGCTGTTCCTTGTCCAGCACTCCCAACCACCTTATATTCCCATCTCACACTTCTCTGCTTGCCAGATATAGAGCTTCCTGCCTGGACATCTATTCTGACCCTCTGGAGCTGTGTTGCTGCGTTCTCTGGTAGTTGGTCCAGAACGCTACCCTCCGGATCCCTGTTGGACCTTTGTGGTCTATTGTGGTCGCCGACCTGGGTGTATGTGTTTGTCTGTTTTGTCTGTCCTCTCCCTGGTGTTTCCCTCTTAGTGACAGTGGTGCGGACTAGCGATACCACCGGCCCGTTCACTATCTAGGGCTCATTTTAGGGAAAGCCAGGGTTTAGGCACGTGATCGCCGCACGGGTGAGGAACCCGTCTAGGGACGTCAGGGCAGTCAGGTGCCAGCCGCAAGGTGAGTTAGGGGTCACCACCTTTCCCTCTCCCTTGGGCAGGGCTTTCCCTTTTTCCTCCCTGTGCGTGACGCCGGTCATTACATTAATATACCATAGGATCAGAGTTTTCGGAGCCCCAGCGATTAAACTGAGACTCCGATCGGAACTCTCCACTGCCACCAATGATGGGGGAACGTGATTTTAACTAGGGGGGGGGGGGAGATGTGAGGACGCACTGGCCACCAATGATGGAGGATTCGGAACGTGATTTTAACAAGGGGGGGGAGATGTGAGGCTGCACTGGCCACCAATGATGGGGGATTCGGAACGTGATTTTAACTAGGGGGGGAGAGGGGAGGCCGCACTGGCCACCAATGAATATAATATTGGGGAGGGAGCCTGGCAGCACCTGATCTCTTACAAGGGGCTATGATACGCACAATTAACCCTTTAGGTGCAGCACCTGAGGGGTTAATTGTGCGGATCACAGCCCCCTGTAAAAGATCGGGTGCTGCCAGGCAGCAGGGGGCAGTCATGTACACAGTTCTCAGTATATTCTAACTTGAAGCGTCCCCATCACTATGGGAACGCCTCTGTGTTAGAATATACTGTCGGATATGAGTTTTCACGAAGTGAAAACTCATATCTGAAAAAGCTTTTATGCAGTTGGATCTGCGATCTGTCTGTGTAAAAGTTGCCAACGGCCACGGATCACGGACGCGGATGCCAATCTTGTGTGCATCCGTGTTTTTTGACGGACCCATTGACTTGAATGGGTCCGTGAACCGTTGTCCGTCAAAAAAATAGGACAGGTCCTATCTTTTTGACGGACAGGAAACACGGATCACGGCCGCGGATAAACAACGGTGCATTTTCCGAGTTTTCAACGGACCCATTGAAAGTCAATGGGTCCGCAGAAAATAACGGAAAACGGAACAACGGCCACGGATGCACACAACGGTCGTGTGCATGAGGCCAAAGTCTCATGTTCCACTAACTTGTGACAAAAAATAAAATTTTACATGAACTCGCCATGCCCCTCACGAAATACCTTGGGGTGTCTTCTTTCCAAAATGGGGTCACTTTTGGGGTATTTATACTGCCCTGGCATTTTAGGGGCCCTAAAGCGTGAGAAGAAGTCTGGAATATAAATGTCTAAAAATGTTTACGCATTTGGATTCCGTGAGGGGTATCGTGAGTTCATGTGAGATTTAATTTGACACAAGTTAGTGGAATATGAGACAAAAAAAACAAAAAAACTAAAAAACTAAAAAAAAATTATGCTAACTTGTGACAAAAAAAAAAAAATCTTCTATGAACTCGCCATGCCCCTCAAAAGTGATCTTTTTATAGCGCCGCAGCG
The DNA here is from genome assembly GCF_905171765.1 of Bufo bufo. Taxonomy (NCBI): domain Eukaryota; kingdom Metazoa; phylum Chordata; class Amphibia; order Anura; family Bufonidae; genus Bufo; species Bufo bufo. Next base: position 602,936,970 of record NC_053391.1, on the reverse strand, counting down.
ATTTTACGTTGTTTTTGCAGTGATCAGAAAAAATAATAATTCTGTCACTGCGGTGGGGCGGACTGAACGCAAGTGTGCGCACAAGAACAGGCCTGATCGGGCGAACACTGCATTTTTTGTAGAGCCTATAGAACATGTCCTATTCTTGTCCGCAATTGCGGACAAGAAAAGTCATTTTCTATATAGTTCTGGCAATGTGCGGATCTGCAAAATGCGGAAAGCACATTGCCGGTGTCCGTGTTTTGCGGATCCGCGGTGTCCGTGTTTTGCGGATCCGTGGATCCGCAAAACACATACGGGCGTCTGAATGGAGCCTTACAGGGGGGTGATCAATGACAGGGGGTTGATCAGGGAGTCTATATGGGGTGATCACCCCCCTGTAAGGCTCCATTCAGACGTCCGTATGTGTTTTGCGGATCCGCGGATTAGTGGATCCGCGGATCCATAAAACACATACGTAAGTCTGAATGGAGCCTTACAGTGGGGTGATCAATGACAGGGGTGTGATCAGGGAGTCTTTATGGGGTGATCACCCCCCTGTCATTGATCACCCCCCTGTAAGGCTCCATTCAGACGTCCGAATGTGTTTTGCGGATCCGTGGATCCGCAAAACACATACGGACGTCTGAATGGAGCCTTACAAGGGGGTGATCAATGACAGGGGGGTGATCAGGGAGTCTACATGGGGTGATCACCCCCCTGTCATTGATCACCCCCTTGTAAGGCTCCATTCAGACGTCCGTATGTGTTTTGCGGATCCACGGATCCGCAAAACAAATACGGACGTATGAATGGAGCCTTACAGGGGGGTGATCAGGGAGTCTATATGTGGTGATCACCCCCCTGTAAGGCTCAATTCAGACGTCCGTATGTGTTTTGCGGATCCGTGGATCCGCAAAACACATACGGACGTCTGAATGGAGCCTTACAAGGGGGTGATCAATGACAGGGGGGTGATCAGGGAGTCTACATGGGGTGATCACCCCCCTGTCATTGATCACCCCCCTGTAAGGCTCCATTCAGACGTCCGTCTGTGTTTTGCGGATCCGCGGATCCGATCCGTGGATCCGCGGATACGCAAAACACATACGGACGTCTGAATGGAGCCTGACAGGGGGGTGATTAATGACAGGGGGGTGATCAGGGAGTCTAATATGGGGTGATCAGGGATAAGGGGTTAATAAGTGACAGGTGGGGGGTGTAGTGTAGTGGTGTTTGGTGCTACTTTACAGAGCTGCCTGTGTCCTCTGGTGGTCGATCCAAGAAAAAGGGACCACCAGAGGACCAGGTAGCAGGTATATTAGACGCTGTTATCAAAACAGCGTCTAATATACCTTTCAGGGGTTAAAAAAATCGGATCTACAGCCTGCCAGCGAATGATCGCCGCTGGCAGGCTGTAGATCAGCTCGTTTACCTGCAGTTCCTGTGAACGCGCGCTCCTGTGTGCGCGCATTTACAGGTAATCTTGCGTCTCGTGAGATGACGCGCCGGCACGTCAAGGAGGAATGAATCGACCGCCTCCGGAATGCAATCCTGCGTTAGGCGGTCTGGAGGCGGTTAAAGACCGGGCCTATTTTCATTTTTGCATGTTTTATTTTTCCTCCTCATGTTCCAAGAGCCATAACTTTTTTATTTTATCGTTCACATAGCTATATGAGGGCCTATTTTTGGCGGGACAAGATGCATTTTTTAATACCCCCATTTAATTTACAATGTCTTGTATTGAAAACAGGAAAAAAATTCTTTTTGTGGCAAAAAAAAATAAAATATGAATTCCACCAAGTTTTTGGGGGTTTTGACATCACAGCTTTCACTATGCACTAAAAATGACCTGACGCTCTTATTATGCGGCTAATACGAATGCGGCGATACCAAGATTGAACAGTTTTTTTTTTGTTTTACTACTTTAAAAAAAAAAAAAACCTTTAGAAAAATCTACATTTTCTTTGCATTGCTATATTCTGACTTTATTTATATTTTGGTCTACAGAGCTGTATAAGGGCTTGTTTTTTGCCTAATAAACTGCAGTTTTTTTATACCATTTTTGTAGTATATACAACGTTTTGATTACCGTTATTAATTTTTTAGGGGGACAAAATTATTTAAAAAAAGGAAAATCATGTGTTTTTAATTTTTTTTCTGTTACGGCGTTCAGAAATTTTCGGACGCGACGATACCCAATATGTTTCTTTTTTTATTGTTTTTGTATTTTTATATGTAAAATTGGGAAAGAGGGGTGATTCAAACTTTTAATATATTGGTGTTTTTTTAACATATTTTTTTTAACTGATATTGCTGCTAGATTTATCATAACTGGGACTAAGAGAATCAAATTTCTAGATGCTGTTACCAGGAATAACTATGCATTAGGTCCACAAGATACATACTGTGATATATTGTATCAAAATTCATTTTGCATTGTGGAAGAATTGCTCTGCAGTGAGACATCCTGTTGGGAAATTATATACAGTAACATACATAGCACATAAGACTGAAAAAATACATCTGTCCATCCAGTTCGGCCTGTTATCCTGCAAGTTGATCCAGAGGAAGGCAAAAAAAACCCCTGTTAGGTAGAAGCCAATTTTCCCCACTTTAGGGGAATAAAAAATTCCTTCCCGACTACAATCAGGCAATCAGAATAACTCCCTGGATCAACGACCCCTCTCTAGTAGCTATAGCCTGTAATATTATTACGCTCCAGAAATACGTCCAGGCCCCTCTTGAATTCCTTTATTGTACTCACCATCACCACCTCCTCAGGCAGAGAGTTCCATAGTCTCACTGCTCTTACCGTAAAGAATCCTTTTCTATGTTTGTGTACAAACCTTCTTTCCTCCAGACGCACAGGATGTCCCCTTGTCACAGTCACAGTCCTGGGGATAAATAGATGATGGCAGGGGCGTAACTATAGGGGGTGCAGAGGTAGCAGTCGCTACCGGGCCCAGGAGCCTGAGGGGCCCAAAGACCCTTGTGCCACATAAGAAGACACTGGTATTATAGAAAGTGTATGCAAGTTACACCTCTGGCTGGACAGAAGGGGTTAGGTTAAGAATTTGGTATGGAGGAGGGGGGGGGGTGCAGTTTCAATTTTTGCCTCATGCAGCACGAAGGTTTGAGGGAAGGGGGCCCAAGCTGAACTCTTGCACCAGGGCCCATGAGCCTTTAGCTACGCCCCTGGATGATGGGATAGATCTCTGTACTGCCCCCTGATATATTTATACATATTAATTAGATCTCCCCTCAGTCGTCTTTTTTCTAAAGTGAATAACCCTAATTTTGATAATCTTTCAGGGTACTGTAGTTGCCCCATTCCAGTTATTACTTTAGTTGCCCTCCTCTGGACCTTCTCCAGCTCTGCTATGTCTGCCTTGTTCACTGGAGCCCAGAACTGTACACAGTACTCCATGTGTGGTCTGACTAGCGATTTGTAAAGTGGTAGGACTATGTTCTTATCACGGGCATCTATGCCCCTTCTGATGCAACCCATTATCTTATTGGCCTTGGCAGCAGCTGCCTGACACTGGTTTTTGCAGCTTAGTTTGCTGTTTATTAAAATTCCTAGATCCTTTTCCATGTCAGTGTTACCGAGTGTTTTATCATTTAGCATGTACGGGTGACTTGCATTATTCCTTCCCATGTGCATAACTTTACATTTGTCAGTGTTAAACCTCATCTGCCACTTATCTGCCCAAGCCTGCAATCTATCCAGATCCCTCTGTAGTAGTATACTGTCCTCTTCAGTGTAAATTACTTTACACAGTTTAGTGTCATCTGCGAAAATTGATACTTTACTATGCAAGCATTCTACAAGATCATTAATAAATATATTGAAGAGAATAGGGCCCAGTACTGACCCCTGAGGTACCCCACTAGTAACAGTGACCCAATCTGAGTGTGTACCGTTAATAACCACCCTCTGTTTTCTATCATTGAGCCAGTTACTTACCCACATACAGACGTTTTCTCCCAGTCCGAGCATTCTCATGTTATATACTAAACTTTTATGTGGTACAGTGTCAAATGCTTTGGAGAAGTCCAGATATACAACATCCATTGATTCGCCGCTGTCAAGTCTAGAACTTACCTCCTCATAGAAAGTGATTAAATTAGTTTGGCATGACCGACCCCTCACAAAGCCATGCTGATAAGGCGTTATTTGCTTATTTCCGTTGAGATGCTCTAAGATAGCATCTCTCAGAAAACCTTCAAACAGTTTACCCACAACAGATGTTAAACTTACCGGCCTAAAGTTTCCAGGCTCTGTTTTTGGACCCTTTTTGAATATTGGCACCACATTTGCCATGCGCCAATCCTGTGGGACATTCCCTGTCAGTATAGAGTCTACATATATCAGAAATAAGGGTCTGGCTATGACATTACTTAATTCCCTTAGGATACGGGGGTGTATGCCATCCGGTCCTGGCGATTTGTCTATTTTAATCTTTTTAAGTTGCTGATGTACTTCTTCCTGGGTCAGACAAAACTTTTAATGGGGAATTTATTTTTACATTCTGCATGTCATCTGACAGTTTTATTTCCTCAGCAAATACATTGGAGAAAAAAATATTTAACAGCTTTGCTGTAACTGTCACGTCCACACACACACAGGGGGAAGGGTAGTGACCACTGCGCTCCACCCTCACCCCTGGCCCTGCCTACTTGCCTCACGAGTCCTGATGACAGGGGACAACTGGACGGCAGTCCCTAACTTAGGATATGTGCAGGGAAGACAGACAAGACAAAATACGGAACATGAACGGACCGGGTCAGAACCAAGAGAGCTACGCAGTACAACGGATTAAGCAAAGAATGGTCAGGAGAAGCCGGGGTCAAATACCAGGAGAGTAGCGAAGTACAAGAGGAGTCCTAAGAGAGTAGTCAGGTGGGAGCCGAGGTCACAATACCAGGATGTATGCGCAGTACAGGAGGAGCAGGCAGAGGATCGTCAGGGAACAGGATCAGGTAAATATTCAGTAGTCCAACAAATAGCCAGGAACCTAGAAATTAACAGGCAACCTGTAGCCAGCAGGCTGCCTGTATTTATAGTGGGGAGTGAGGGTCATGTGACGTGGCCAGCGTCACATGACCGACAGACCAACCAGTCGAGCACCGAGTGATCAGCTCGGCGCTCAAGGCAGACTTAGGAGCAGGGAGCCACCCAGCTAGTAAAGCCGCCCTGGGAATGAGGTCAAACACAGATCCTCATTCCCAAAGCTAAGCAACAGGTCTGTGGGCGATGGGGGACCGAGTGCACCTTCGGAACCCCGTGACATTTGCTTTCTCCTCGTCGCTCTCTGCGACTCCCCCCTCATTACTTTTGAAACCTTTTATTGTGGCAACATTCCAATTGTGGTGGACTGTTCCATGGTTAGATATTTTAGCTGATTGAGGTGAATGCCGTGAAAAAAAAATTACAGAATTGATATTTTATACTTAGTTGCCACTGTAAAAACTTAATAACAAAAATGCGTCATTCAGCCAAAATGATCCCGCAAAAATCAACCCCTCACGCAACTCAATAGAAAGAAAAATAAAAAACTTATGTATCTTAGGTGTCACACACACACAGGGGGTGGGGTAGTGACCACTGAACTCCACCCGCACCCCTGTCCCTGCCTACTTGCCTCGCAAGTCCTAGCAACAAGTGACAACTGGTCGACAAACCCTTAGCTAGGATAGTGCAGGGAAGACAAACAACACAAGTAACAGGAAAGTCAAACAAGCCACATCAATAACCAAGAGAGCAGAAAGGTAGCGGAGGAGTAGGCAGAGAATCGTCAGGACAAGCCGAAGTCAAAACCAGGAGGGAACGCCAAGACCAAAGGATTAGACGGATGGGAAATCGAAAGCCGAACAGGAACAATCAAACCAGGTGATAATCTCGCAGTAAGGACCTCAATAACAGGCAATCTGTGGCCAGCAGATTGCTTGTTTAAATATGGCGCTGGGGGAGTCACATGACTCCTGAGTTCTAATACGGCTGAGCTTCGAGTGAGCCGCTCGGCGCTAAGCCCTATTGTGGTTACCATGGGAGTGGGCGACGCCGGGCACGCTGATGACGCGAGCGCACCCCGGCCGTCCCCGTTTCAGCATGGAGCGCATCGTGACATTAGGAAGTGGCGATGCAAAAAGATTTTATTCCATGTATTTTATGATGGCCAGTATGGTACTATAACAGGTAATATTTCGTGTTAGGTTCCTGTCCTAGAGAGATTGCCTTGACGCCGGCAGACGGGCCCAAATAATTTTGTACAAAATGTATTTGCCAAGAAACTCAAATTTATAAAACAAGCGTAACAAACAAACTATGGCATTATTGTACTTTATTTTTGTTTGCAGAGTGCTGCTGCATTGTGTTTTTATTCATAGTTAATCTGTTATTTTATACATAAACTTACTGTGCATCAGTATTAAAGGGTGGTCTAATATAATGCTGTGTGCATCTTGTTCACCTGCTGCAGCATTCATAGTTAATCCGTTATTTTACACATATACTGGCTGTGCGTCAGACTCAGTATTAATGGGCCGTCTAATTTATTGCCGCGTTTATCTCGTTCAACTGCTGCGACATTCATAGGTAATCTGTTACATTACTGATATAATTACTTTACACTATGTCCAACAGACAGTTGCCTGGGCTCTCCAAAGAAACGGATAGTGGCAAAATTCTAGCTGTAGCCAGTACAAGTAGAACCAAAAAAAGGGGTGGTAGCAACAGCAGCAGCCTCAGCAATAGGCTAGAGCTGCCACTGTCATCCAGCGCTCGTGTTTTGACTAACAATCTAGTTGTACTGCAATGGTTGACTCACTCTTCAACTTCATCTCAAGTGACAACAGACACCCAGAGTCAGGAATCAGTGGATTCATCTGACACCACACTTAGTTGGCATGGGCCAGGAACTGCCCCTGTGCCCTCAGCTGTCCTAAACCTGCCTGTGAGGAATATGGATTAATATTTACTGTCAGCCATGTCCTCACCCCCCCCCCATTTGCTGACAGATAGCAGAGGTAGTGAACTCCACAGGAGGGCCCTGCTTCAAAGCCCCAGCCATATGGCAGAGAACTCCTAGCAGACCACATTTATTTACATTTCACACCTCCAGTCAGACAGCCTGGATCCTGCAGGAAAACCCCCTGCAGGAGGTATCAGCCCTTGCCAGGATCAATGATACCTTCCAGACATGTTGGCACCTACATTTTATAAGGAATTATGAATTGCCCGGCCATCTCAGGTGCAAACCGGATACATATTGGTGTCCTGGTGGCCACGATGATTGTGCCCATGGTCTTTGCTTGAGGCTAGGGTGCCAGTAAAGGGATATTTACATATCTCCCTACAGAAGCCCAATAGCGGCACCATGTTTGGACTCTAGTTGTAGCCGGAACCCAGGCAGATCCGTTGGTCCCAGAACCATCTCCCTGTGACCTTCTGGACTGGAGCTATAAACCCTAAAGGGTTTTGTGGTCATTTGCAGCCAGTCCAGCAGAAGGGGGGGTGGACCCCTCCCAAAGTCCGGGAGGGGAGGGGCCGGCTACAGGTTAAAAGGCTTGTGCCAGCTCGTGTCTTTCTCTGAAGAAGGGTCACATCATGTAATGTGTTTAGGGGGACCCAGAAACTAGCTGAGATCACTGCCCTTCATGTGACTACAGCAAAGAACACACCACAACAGAAAGGAACTTTCATCTTACCCGGTAACTGACTTTTGCTCTGCTTAACCCTGTTGTACCCATATAACCTGTATCTGTAACCTCAGACCACTGTATATATTCTCTGTGTATATTGTGTTATATCTAGTGTGCCCGTAAGGCGATTAAATATATAATTTAATCTTGTGCTATCTTGTAATCTCGATCACGAATCCCTATGTCCGTGTTTTGGCATAGTTATAAGCTACCCCGGGTTGGTTTCTCACACTATATAATTCCGTTAGCGGACCGAGCTTATATCAAACGAGAAGCTGGTGGCAGATACCTGGGCTGAGACATCGCTGTTTTCACTGCGGCAGTGAAAAGGCTCTCTCAGCTTGTTGCCTCTCTGTGCCCATGTGGACAGGAGGTGTGTGTGCAAACTGTACCAAGCTGAACTTACCTGCTCCTCTGTAACGTTACTTTTTGGTAACCCGTGACCATACCGCGTTTCGTGAGCTCGACGTAGGCGACGTCAAGCGGGCACGAGGTGTGGTATTCGTCACACTGCCTCTTGCTTTTGCTGCTCCTTCTGCTCGGGAAGTTGTGCATGCTACCGGATCTGCTCTACTTTTTAGCGAGGATGAGCTTTGTAAGGACAGTCATCAGGTTACAGGACAGCCCAGACTTGGAGAAGAGGTCCACTGCAGACTCCTCTACGCGTGCAACTACCGATAACGGTGTGGGAGCACATGTTACAAGAGGTCAGGGACGTGTGCAAGGAACAGGTAAGGGTGACACAAGTGATGACCAAACAGATGTAGATGATGTAGCCAATCACACGTGGGAGCAAGGTGAAGAGAGGGCACCGTCAGTGGTGTACATAAAGAGGTAAGGGCCCCATAGCAAGGATGAAAACAGGCCTCCCACACAGGACAGAAGGGTTTCTGCCTAAACCCTTTTCAATGACCCTTGGGCCATTTTTCCACTACTCCATTTGCTAAAAGTTGTTTATTTAGAGGGTAGAGTCCTGACGAAGTTTCCACCTCCAGTAAAAGAGTAGATAATCCCAACTAAGACTGGGCCCCCTCTTGCCCTGGGCCCCATAGCAGTTGCATGGTCTGCCGCTATGTTAGTTACGCCCCTGGGCACCATCATTATCAGGGGGCAAGGGTAGCAGTGTGCCCGTGAGATAGACGGGTGTAAGCATGCATTTATGACAGCAGGATGGAAACAGTGGGAGATCTGCAGCCAAACACGGGAGGGGTACACCGGCTGCTACTCGGGAGACTACCTGTGAGGAACACACTAGTAGTGCAGAGGGTCATAAAAGCAGCATCAGGAAGGCATCACGCAGTGGTGGAGGGAAAATGCCATAGTTGCCAGTTTGGGATTTTTTCACCAAGTTGCTGGGGGACATTACTATGGCAGTATGTAGGATGTGTGGGCAGAAGGTGAGGCGTGACCAGGGTGCTAATGTTGGTACAACAGCCTTGCGTCAACACATGGAGCGTCACCATAAAGTGGCGAGGGGAAACCATGTCATTCATTCAGTGTTACAGCCTGATGCTGCAACCGCTGCATCTTCCATGGCCCATACCTCCTCTCCAGCAGTCAGGGCTCGACAACATCAGAAGAGGGAAGCTGTCGTTCTTTCCTATTGACTTCAATGTTGTCTATTGCACCTGATACTCATCCTCCTCCTTCTCCCCATCACTTGTTTTGACAGCAATCGATCACTGAGGTGATTGCAAAAAGACAACAGTATGTGTGCTCTCATCCAACGGGGCAGAAGCTAAACTTGCACCTGGCCAAGTTACTTTCTTCTTGTGTCACTCTGGGAACGTCCAGAGATGTAGCTAGGCTTTCCAGCACCCGGGCAAGAGTTCTGCAGTGTAATCTAGATAATTTCCCCTTATTGCTACCACACAGTACCAATGCTCACATTGTGTCCACTCACAGGAGTTATGCCCACATTGTGCCTCCTTTACAGCAGCTATGTCCACATTGTGCCCCCTTCACTGCAGTTTTGCCCACATTATGTCCCCTTACACTAGTTATGCACACTTTGTGGCTCCTTCACAGTAGTTATGCTAAACTTTGTGCCCCTTCGCAGTTGTTATGCCCACCTGGTGTTCCCTTCACAGTAGTTATGTCTTCCTTGTGGTCCCTTCACAGTAGTTATTCCCACCTTTGTGCCACTTTGCAGTTATGCCCACCTTTGTGCCCCTTCGCAGTTGTTATGCCCACCTTTGTGCCCCCTTCACAGTGGTTATGTCCTCCTTGTGCCCCTTCACAGTAGTTATGTCCTCCTTGTGCCCCTTCACAGTAGTTATGTCCTCCTTGTGGTCCCTTCTCAGTAGTTATGTCCTCCTTTGTGCCCCTTCACAGTAGTTATGCCCACGGTTGTGCCCCTTCAAAGTTGTTATGCCCACGGTTGTGCCCCTTCACAGTAGTTATGCTCAACTTTGTGCCCGTTTACAGTAGTTATGCCCTACTTTGTGCCCATTTACATTAGTTATGCCCACCTTTTTGCCCCTTCATAGTAGTTATGCCCACCTTGTGGCTCCTTCACAGTAGTTATGCCCACCTTTTTGCCTCTTCACAGTACTTATGCCTACCTTTTTGCCTCTTTGCAGTTGTTATGCTCACTTTTGTTTCCCTTCGCAGTTGTTATGCAGACCTTTGTGCCCTTTTGCAGTACTTATGCCCAACTTTTTGACCATTCACATAGTTATACATAGTTATGCGATAGTTATGCCCACCTTGTGTCCCCTTTGCAGTAGCTATGCCTACCTTTTTGCCCCTTTACAGTAATTACGCCCACCTGTGGCCCTTTTGCAGTAGTTATGGCCAACGTTTTGCCCCTTTCACAGTAGTTATGCCCACCTTTATGCCCCTTCACAGTAGTTATGCCCACCTTGTGGCTCCTTCATAGCAGTTATGCCCAACTTTGTGCCCCTTCACAGTAGTTATGCTAACCTTTGTGCCCCTTTGCACTAGTTATGCCCAACTTTGTGACCCTTCACAGTAGTTATGCTCACCTTTGTGCCCCTTCACAGTAGTAATGCCCAACTTTGTGCCCCTTCTCAGTAGTAATGCCCAACTTTGTGCCCCTTCATTGTAGTTATGTCCTCCCTGAACCCCCCCCCCAGACCCCTAGTTCCCTCTTCAACTCCATAAAGAAAAAAAAACACCAAAACTGACCAGTTTCCCTGATGATCAGCACATCCTTTCATTTTCCAGCAGCAGTAGGACGCGTTCACACACACATTGCCCTCCACTCCTCCCACACAACCATAAGCGCGATGTGCGGGTACTGGGGAGCCCTGGAGACCATCAGAGCAGTGAAGCAGGGAAATAAACCACTGGGCGGGGGCGCCCCACCCCCAGCCTCTGCACCGATGTCCCAACTAAACTTATAATTTGCATATTGTGCCATGCACCTAACCAGCCAAACCCCATACCAGCAACAGCCCCTGTTTGGACAACATATATGGCAGCTAATACTTTTTATGCTCCTTTCCTTTATGGCAATATTCCAGCGGCCATGTTTGATACATCCACCATGTTCGGCCTATCTTGTATTACCATTATACATGTTTAAAGCAAAATACCATCTGGTTCATAGTATATATTTGTAGAGTTTTCGATTTTACACTTGGAATATGGAAATTATTTTTTTGAAGGGATTTTTTTTTAAAGGGATCCATGTCTACAGTGTTAAAAATAATTTCTGTTCTTTCTGTAGTTTCCATTTGACAGAACAGAGCCCTTAACAATTTTAATGTGTACAGTTTTATATTTATTCTCAGTCCATTTTTGAAGGTTCTTCATTGTTTATATTGCTTTCAGAGCACATAGTATTGGGCCCCTTTTTGGCTTTGCATTATTGTTTTTTCCTACCAATGTTCCAATAGCCATAACTTTTTTTAATTTTCAATTCATATAGCCATATGAGGGCTTATTTTTGGGGGTATAAGTTTAAGAGCACCATTTAAATTTACCATGTCTGTTATTCGAAAATTTGCAAAAAATTATTTGTGGTGTTAAATTGAAAAGAAAACAAAAAAAAACTATTCCCCCAAAGGTTTTTGGTGCTTTTACATCACGGTGTTCACTGTACGCTAAAAATGACATAACACTCTTATTTTACAGCTCAATATGAATATAGTGATACTAAACTTGTATATATAATTTTTTTTGTTTTACTACTTAAAAAAAAAAAATTTAAACCTTTGAAAAAAATCTAAAATATGTTTGCATCACCATTTTATGAGGGCTTGTTTTTTGCAGAACTTTGATTTTATTGATACTGTACCATTTTTGTGGTACGTATGACTTTTTGATCACTGTTATTCAACTTTTGGACGGAAAAAGCTGACCAAAAAACGATTAATCATGTGTTTTCCATTTTTTTTCCATTACGGCAATCAGCATACAGGGAATTTTTTATAATATTTTAATAGTGCAGGTTCCATACATTTCCTCAGCTGCCGTGACATAGGGGTATACCAGATTTACAGTGATTCGTGACAAATTAATTTGTAGCAAATCAAATTTATTGTCGAAGTTCGGCGAATGAGCCAAATCAAATTTTTCAAAACTTCTCTCATATCTAATTGTGTCGTACCGGTCCCTGGTGCGAAAAAAAATGGTTGGGGACCACTACTGTAGAGGATCTGCCAAAATTCATTCATGACATAGATAGCTATTTTAGACACCAATTAAAAGTAAAAAAAAAAAAACCTGTTCAAATGTTTTTTTTTTGTGAATGTATTTAAAGTATAATACAGGATCTCTCCATATTGGAAAAGCTCATGTGGTAAATGAATAGAACTCACCAGTATGCAACGCTAATTAAATTTCATTGTCTCAAGATTAGAAGTAAAGTGATTAATGTACATCTGTCATGTAATTTGCGCAGTTTTCAGTAAACCATTATGAAGTATTCAGTTTTCTCCTGAGATTACCCAGGTGATGAATCATGCTTTACTGTCAGGCAATTTCTTATATGACAATATGGACTCTGTATGTATAGGAAATTATACTTTGTTTTTCAAAAATGCTAGACAAATGATAGAACTAGCTATACCCCATACAAGAGTTGGAAAGCTAATATACAATGCAAAGAGGGCATTGTGAAAATAAAAATGTAAATATACTGAAGTACTTTGCAAAGTAAAGATGGCTACACACATTAGGCAAATGTAGGAGTTTGCCTGCAATCTAATGTTTTATAATGTTTTTATGTGTAATCTGTGTAATCTGACTGTCCTCTGAAGGCTACTGTCAAGGAAAACAAGGATTGTTTATGCCACTAACCCTTTGTTCCACAAGAAGATACAGTAAATGTTGCTTTTTCCACTGGGTGCAGTCTAATATATACTACCAGTCCCGCTTTCACACAGTCAGTGTTTGATCAGTGTTTTCCATTAGTGATTGTGAGTCAAAACCAGGTGCGGGTCAAAAGCACAGAACAGGTGTAAATCTTTCCAATTTACCTTATCTCTGTGGAGGCTCATAACTGATCATATATAATCACTGATCAAACACTGACTGTGTGAAAGTGGCCTAACACTGGGCACCTGGGAGGCTCTCACTCCTCAGGACACTAGAGAAAATGACCTTCCTCTTCCTAACCACTTCCCACTGGACATTACTTTTCCTACCTTACCTACCTTCTCCTATCCCTCTCCGAAACACAGTTACCCTCCTATTCCTATTCCATTGGACGCCACCCTACTCTCTGTCCAGTGGGACATACATTTATTTTCTCCATTGCACACACAGTGGATTTTTACCTACAGTACATCTCTTTCCCTAGTGGGTTTCTGTAGACTTAACCTATATTTGTTTCCCATTTTGGGTACCAAGAAATCTATCCTTTCTCATCACTAAACGATAAACTATATATCCTTCTCTTCCTCACCTTGGAAGGACTCTAAAACAAGTTTACACGGCTCGATTGTCGGGCAAATTCTTGGGGACAAATGTTTCTTCGAACGCTCATTTCCAAAATCTGTCCCTCTAAAGGAGATCATTTTTTTTTCAAATTTATTAATTGTATATACTTTAGCGATAAACTCTGCCATAATCGGGGGATCTAGATCCTTCCAATGATAAACAATTTGCCACCCAGATAAAGGAGTTAAAGAATGGCCAATCTGTGACTCTCCAATACATACAAAGCAGAAGTACTAAAAAACCCAAAACACAAATAAGTGGGTCACATGCAATAGTGCAGTGATATATACTGACCCAATGAGATTAATAATCGCTATTGGAAATTGTTGCAATCTGGGACAAGACCACATAATGTGCGTCAAGTCAGCTTCTCCACATCTATCAAAGATTGTATCAGCTCTGTTTTATAAAGCACTATGTAGATCTGAGATACTCTATCGGATTCACTTAAAGACACCTTTTACATTGTCAGGAGAATCTCCTCCCATTTATCACCATCTATGGGTCCTAAATCAATTTACCAATTGTCCATCAGTGTGAGAGGAATGTTTCTCAAGGAGGCTCCTATAATGTAAAGAAATAATTCCTTTAGTTGTAACATCTCAAGCTGTATCCATGGCATGGATTTCTTCCATACCAGATACCGGAAGATACCATTTATCTTATGGAAAAGACAAGTGGTGACCAGACTGGTGCATTGTTCAACAGATATAAGATCTGCTGCATAAAAATAATTTTGACTAAGTTAGCCCTGCAAATCATGCCGAAAGGGAGTTTACACCGCGCTGCTGTTTTATGTTGTAGACATGACAACAAAGGTATTACATTAGGGCTTCATAGTCTCCCACTTGTGCACCAATTTGTATGCCCAGGTATTTAAAGGGATTCTGTCACCTCTCATAACCCAAATTCAGATTTTAAACCAGTCATGCTCCACAGCTTACCTTGAATCGACTGTGCTGTTCTATATTGTAATCCGTCCAGTAGTTTTGCTGAAAAACGACTTTTATAATTATGCAAATTAACCCTGAAGGTGCCCAGAGGGGCGTTATGTTCCCCTTTGTGTGCCCAGTAACGCCCCTCTTACAGTGCCCAAAACGCCTTCCTCCAGAATCCCTAACCGCCCACAGCGTCTCATCCCTCTTCTCCCCCTCCCTGACGGCCGAGCGAAGTCTCGCGCAGACGCAGTACCCACTGAGGGCTGCGCCAGTGCGATTTGCTGGAGACTGAGGGCAGGAGCTTCATCGTCGTCACTGGGCTCGGCGCATGCTCGCTCTTCCCTCAGTCTCCAGCAAATCGCACTAGAGCAGCCCTCAGTGGGTACTGCGTCTGCGCGAGACTTCGCTCGGCCATCAGGGAGTGAGCCTGGGCCGAGTGTATCACGGTCATGATCACCTTATTAAGCCTTTTCGCCAATATTTTGGCAAGGATCTTCATATCCACTGTGAAAAGTGAAATTGCTCAATATGACTCAGGTAGTTGGAGGTCTTTATCAGTATCATGTCTATAATAGTCTTGTTCATGGAAGCCGGCAGATGTCCTTCCGCTAGCAATTCCGCTAGCAATTCCCTCAGAAGAATCCATTATACAACTCTCTTCGGCCTGCTACACATTCTTACAAAAGGCCCGTTCTAACTCCTTAGAGGAGGTTTTCCGCTTATTAACTTACTTTGCTAAAAGCCCCCTCAAGTACACTTTCATAGCTTCCCGGACTGTGGAAGGAGATGCTGACCACCAGGGACGGACTGGTAACTTAAAGTGGCACTGGAAAAAAATAAAAGTGGTTCTATGTTGTAGGCGAGTCAAAATTGACAGCAGTTGAGACAACAGTAGACATAGTTAGTAATTCCATAGTGCAGAACAAAATACTGCCTCAGCAGAGCAATATACCACAGTGGAACACAAAATACCAACCTAGCAGAACTGAATGCTACAGTACAGCACAAAATACTGGCTTAGCAGAACCAAATACTGTACCACAGTGCAGCACAAAATACTGGCACCTGCGTCATGCTATGAAACTGTATCATCAGGGGCGTAGCTAAAGGCTCATGGGCCCTGGTGCATGACAATGGTATTGGCATGGGCCCTGGTGCATGACGATGGTATTGGCTATCCGTTCGGTCTCTTAACCCATAACCCTGCTGATAAATAACACAAAAACCACAGCAGCCGTTTTTATAAAATAAATAAATAACATAAATACCATAACAACCAAACATATATTAACCAATGACGAGGGAGGTCCTAGAAGCCCCAATAACCACACAAACACAAGTAAAACAGGCGACTCCATCTTGCCCCCAGCCGTTGAACCCAGCTCGGAGGCAGCAACTGATGGGCGCCTAATTCGCTAATTCCCGATACTCCATGAGAATCCAGCCCCTCCCGCGGCGACCTCCCATCCTCAAGTACCACGATATTTACCAACTTCGAGGATCTCCCCCGCCTCCAAGAACGTGCAGCTTGACCTACTTAAGCCTGCGTGTCCCTCCACATCCGTAACGCTGTTTCTATTCCCACAGCATTAAGATGTACACCATCTGCTCTCCAAAACATACCAACACCTTTCTCCAATTCCTCATGCCGAACCGCGACCTCCCCGTTTTTTGCCATAAATCGGCTCACAGTCTTATTTACCTTTATCCGGGCCTTGTTAATTCCTTCAACTGACCTCGCCCCCCTCCAAGCTTTACGCGGAACAATGTCCGACCATACCGTTATCAGACCTGGGAATAACGCCCAAACCCAAAGCAGGTCAAACTTAACATCCCTTATCAACTCCCTAAATGGCCGCATACCCAGGTCATTGCCCCCAACGTGTAGCACCAAAATATATCCGGGGGGGCGATCCAATCACGCAAAACCATGTACCTCCCGCAGTACACCCCCCCCATAACATCCCTCTAACCCCCAACCACCTGATCCTAGCTACCTCGCTACCAAAACCGAGATGACGCCCGTTCGGCCTCACATCCGCTCTGACTGCCCCCCAAAACACATAGAAGTGCTCCAAGATCCACACCAAAGCCGCTGTCAGACCTGCAAACAACAAAAAAGAAGAATTAAACCCTAACTCAAACAAATGACCGCATAATATCTATAAGAGACCAAGTCTAACATAAGACCGAAAATGAACCGATTCCCAGTGACCAATTTTCCTAATTACATCCTCACTGACCCCCAATCTGGCCGCCTCCGTCGCTGCTCCAATCCTAAACGAGTGCCCCGAATACCCTGTTCCCTCGACCCCCAAAGCTGTTAAACATTTTTTGAACACCGCCAAAAATTGAAAATGGAACAAAAACTAACCGCCCTCATGCCGAAGAAAAGGAGCTGAATCCCTTCCTAAGCCCAAACTATAACCCTCCAAACACCGAACTGGGCACATAAAACAACCAGGAACCGCAAACAATGTAAACTGGTAACCCCTACCCTCCTGATCCATCTTTGACCTCCAGATTCGAACAACAACCCTGTCCCAATATACTGTAAATCCACATCATCACACCTTAACCCTCCCCCCGCTCTGTTGACACTGCCACTCACCAATTCCCCTAATCTAAACACCCCAAAAAACGCAAACGCAGCCCTGAATAAACCCACTTCCCAGCCGGAACTACAAACAGCGCCCAATTTTTCTCCCATCCCCAAATGCAACTTAAAAGAAACAGGCCTCCTCTGATCTTCAACCTTACCTCCCCAACACCAGCCCTTTAAAACCTGTCGAACCAGAAAGGCTTTTGTCGCTTCAGATAAGCCCCGCAACCTGAAACCAAACGCTAAACCTGCAATGAAACGGTTTACCTGAGAAGCAGACCAACCTTCTTTCTCCAAATGCCCTAATAACAGCACCAATTTCATCTCTCCATCATCCATGCCCGCCTCAATCCGAGCGGTCTACCTCTCCCAAGTCTCCCACGCCTTACCATATGCCCTCCAGGTACCAGCACTCAGCGAGTCCTTCAAAAACCCCATTATTGCTCCTCCAGTATCTCCCAAAGCCAGGTCGGAAATTCCAGAACCTCTTCCTCCGCTTCTGGCACTAGAAGCCGGAACCGCTCCCACTGTGAACAAGAAAGGGCATCCGCCACAGAATTAGACACTCCGGCAATAGAGATGTCGTGAATTTCCGCAAATGTTCGCGAACGGGCGAACCGGGCAAACCGCCATAGACTTCAATAGGCAGGCGACTTTTAAAACCCACAGGGACTCTTTCTGGCAACAATAGTGATGGAAAAGTTGTTTCAATGGGACTAACACCTACACTGTGGCATGTCAGAGGGGGATCCATGGCAAAGCTCCCATGGAAAATTACGTAGTTGACGCAGAGTCGGGTTTTAATCCATAAATGGCATAAATCACCTAATATTGCTAAATTGTTTGGAATAACGTGCTTTAAAACATCCAGTGTGTGTATACGATCAGGTATGATGTTGTATCGATCAGGTAGTGTAAGGGTTAAGCCCGCTTCACAGTGACAGACCAAACTCTGACAGACCAAACTCCCCGTTTAACGCACCGCAAACAACCGCAAACAGTCAATTTGCACAACCGCAAACTACCCATTTGCACAAGGTTGGATACCAGCCACGTTCAACACCAAGGGTCCCCGGAAGGTGACAACAAGCCCCCTGGGATGCCTGCTGTGGTTGGTCTTCCACCTCCTCAAAGCCACCTTCCTCCTCTGACTCCTCTTCTTCAGACTCCTCTCTCTGCGTTGCCGCAGGTCCAGCAATCGACGACGACAAGGCTGCTTCTGGTGGTGATGGTGACCCCAACTCTTCCTCTTCATGCTCATCTTCGGCCTGATCCAGCACTTTTCGCAGAGCACGCTCCAGAAAAAATACATATGGGCGTCCTCTATCAGGGGCCGGTGTATGGAATAGATTTTAGGAACCGGGAGATGGAAAAAGATGGTTGGTCGGTCCTCTCACTTCCAAATTGGGGCACTGCGCGTGCGCCGTGCAATGTACTGTGCCACCCTATATGAGTGGTGTGTTAAGTAGTACTATTCCTATCAGTTTAATCCCTGTTACGTCCCCTATCAGGGCCTGGTGTATGGAATAGATTTTAGGAACCGGGAGATGGAAAAAGATGGTTGGTCGGTCCTCTTACTTCCAATTTGGGGCACTGTGCGTGCGCCGTGCAATGTACTGTGCCACCCTATATGAGTGGTGTGTTAAGTAGTACTATTCTTATCAGTTTAATCCCTGTTTCGTCCCCTATCAGGGGACGTGTATCGAATAGATTTTAGACAACCGCAAAGAGTTGTCAATAGTTGACACACTCATGACATAAATTTTATTCCTCTATGCGTCAATCTTGGTGTAGTGATGAAACATAGAAACATAGAAACATAGAATGTGTCGGCAGATAAGAACCATTTGGCCCATCTAGTCTGCCCAATATACTGAATACTATGGATAGCCCCCGGCCCTATCTTATATGAAGGATGGCCTTATGCCTATCCCATGCATGCTTAAACCCCTTCACTGTATTTGCAGCTACCACTTCTGCAGGAAGGCTATTCCATGCATCCACTACTCTCTCAGTAAAGTAATACTTCCTTATATTACTTTTAAACCTTTGCCCCTCTAATTTAAAACTGTGTCCTCTTGTGGTAGTTTTTCTTCTTTTAAATATGCTCTCTTCCTTTACCGAGTTGATTCCCTTTATGTATTTAAAAGTTTCTATCATATCCCCTCTGTCTCTTCTTTCTTCCAAGCTATACATATTAAGGTCCTTTAACCTTTCCTGGTAAGTTTTTTATGACTGTGCTCGTGCGCACGTTTGGGAGATTGCAGGCGATGGCGGTTTTTTAAAGCCTATGGTCGTGATGAGGTAGTTCAGTGACAGTTAAGTGACCCAGAAAACAATGATTCTGCAGTGTGGGCCCATTGTTGGCCTAGTAGGCTTTAATGATCACCTTAGATGATCACAAAGAAAATTTATGTTTTTTCTATGCAAAATTATCCAGCCGATCGCTTTTGGTCTGTTCACAATGAAGCAACGACCTTATCATCTGGGGTGTGCCAACATTGCCAACACACTCATAGAGGTGATCGCTTCATTGTGATACGCAAGCCCCTTCACCACAACAAGGTAACGATCACGAAGGAGAATTGACACATGTATGTGCCTTTTTTTTGTTTTGTTTTTGCAGCCACAGTGCAGTACCAGAGGCCAGAAAAATTAGGCATGTACACATGCCTGAAAAATTAGGTATTGTTGCAGCCGCTGCTGTAGATGTTTTCCAGGCAGAAAGTGCACTAAAACATTGCGGCTTGAACCCTAGTTGGTGGCGGAGAAGTCACGCAAGTCATCCGGCATGCAGAGATTAAATACAGCAGCGTGTGGACAATTTCTAGCCCAAGGCATCTCATCAGGCCTTTTTTAGTCAAATGCAACCCCCACTGTCAGTCCCTTCGGGATCCATGCCTCATTCATCTTAATAAAGGTGAGGTAATCTAGACTTTTTTGACCTAGGCGACTTCTCTTCTCAGTGACAATACCTTCTGCTGTGCTGAAGGTCCTTTCTGACAGGACACTTGAAGCGGGGCAGGCCAGAGGTTCTATCGCAAATTGGGATAGCTCAGGCCACAGGTCAAGCCTGCACACCCAGTAGTCAAGGGGTTCATCGCTCCTCAGAGTGTCGATATCTGCAGTTAAGGCGAGGTAGTCTGCTACCTGTCGGTCGAGTCGTTCTCTGAGGGTGGACCCCGAAGGGCTGTGGCGATGCGTAGGACTTAAAAAGCTCTGCATGTCCTCCATCAACAACACGTCTGTAAAGCGTCCTATCCTTGCCGGCGTGGTCGTGGTAGGAGGAGGATTACTTTCACCTCTTCCCCTGTTAGATTCCCGTTGTGCTGTGACATCACCCTTATACGCTGTGTAAAGCATACTTTTTAACTTATTTTGGAACTGCTGCATCCTTTCCGACTTCCGGTAATTCGGTAACATTTCAGCCACTTTCTGCTTATACCGGGGGTCTAGTAGCGTGGCCACCCAGTACAGGTCGTTCCCCTTTGGAAAAGTGCGCCATGGCCGTGTAGGAACGCCTGAAATGGCCACACACCTTCCTGGCCTGCTTAAGGACGTCCTGTAAGCCTGGGTACTTATGCACAAAGCGTTGTACGATCAGATTCAACACATGTGCCATGCACGGCACATGTGTCAACTTGCCCAAATTCAATGCCGCCAACAAATTGCTTCCGTTGTCACACACCACTTTGCTGATCTCCAGTTGGTGCAGGGTCAGCAACTGATCCACCTGTGTGTTCTGGGCGGACAGGAGTGCTGGTTCGGTGTGACTCTCTGCTTTCAGGCAAGTCAACCCCAAGACGTATCCGGGATGTGGAATAGCCCCTGGGGAGCTGGGGGGGTGCAGTTGATGTGGAGCAAAACGCAGCAGCAGAAGAGGACTCAGCCGAGGAGGTTAGCGAAGAGGATGGAGTAGGAAGAGTAGAGGAGGTGGCAGCAGGCCTGCCTGCAAGTCATGGCGGTGTCACCAACTCCTCTGCAGAGCCACGCATTCCATGCGTGGCAGCCGTCAGCAGGTTTACCCAATGCGCAGTGTACGTGATATACCTGCCCTGACCGTGCTTTGCAGACCAGGTATCAGTGTTCAGATGGACCCTTGCCCCAACACTGTGTGCCAGACATGCCATGACTTCCTTTTCCACAATAGAGTACAGGTTGGGGATTGCCTTTTGTGAAAAAAAAATTTGGCCGGGTACCTTCCACTGCGGTGTCCCAATAGCCTCAGACTCCACCAGCTTGTAAGGTAAAAGCTGGCTGGCTAAGAGTTCCAAAAAGCCAGCTGTCAGACGCCGGGCAAGGGGGTGACTCTGTGACATTGGCTTCTTACGGTCAAACATTTCCTTGACAGACACCTGACTGTGGGCAGATGAGCAGGAACTGCTGAAGGTGAGAGGCGGACTGGCGGGTGGTTGAGAGGGGGCAAGGAGGACAGCAGTGGTTGATGTGGCTGAAGATGCTGGACCAGGAGGAAGGTTTGGGCTTTGAGTTTCTGTGCTGCTTCTACTCATCATGTGTTGATCCCATAAGCGTTTGTGATGTGAGATCATGTGCCTTCGTAAAGCAGTTGTACCTAGGTGGGTGTTGGACTTCCCACGACTCAGTTTCTTTTGGCACAGGTTGCAAATGGCGTCGCTGTTATCAGAGGCAGACACACACAAAAATGCCACACTGCTGAGCTTTGCAATGACGGCATTCTGGTGGTGGCAACAGCATGCGTTGATTGGCTTGCTGTTTGGCTGACCCCGGGTGCCGATACATGCTGTCTGACTGTGCCACTAGCTCCTTGCGACGACCTCCCCCTGCTTCCAACTCATCTCCTCCTCCTCTCTATCTCCCCATCTGAACTTTCCCCCTGTTCTTCTTCTCTTCGAGCGGGCACCCACGTGACATCCACGGACACATCATCATCATCAACCGCTTCACTTGTATCTGACAACTCAGCAAAGGAAGCAGCAGCGGGTACAACATCATCATCATCACACCGTACGTCCATGTGTCTAATGCTGCCTGACTGAGACATATCCCTGTTATCTACATCCTCTGGCAATAATGGTTGTGCATCACTCATTTCTTCCAACTGATGTGTAAATAACTCCTCTGACAGATCAAGTGAAGCGGCTGTGGTGCTAGTGTTGGTGGTGACGGCGGGCGGGCAAGTGGTAACTTGAGAGGTGCCCGAAGCTGAGCTGGAGGAGGATGGTGCGTCAAGGTTCCGAGCGGAAGCTGTAAAAGATTGGGTGTCCTGTGTAAGCCAGTCAACTATGTCCTCAGAATCGTCCAGTGTGGTGCAGCTCCTCAGTCCTCCAGCGCGCCGTTTAGTATGCCGGGGCCGGAATGACGTCATATTCCGTCATCACAGAGGGCGCACGAGGGTTGAGTGGGGAGCTGCTAGAACAGCCTCTCTTGCCGCCCGCCCCTCCTCCGGTAATTTACTGGCAGAGCAGGCACCTGCCATCAGGGTAAGAAGATGGCCCCCCTGTAATGGCGCTGGGGGCGGCTCATGAGCCGCTCGCCCTTTCGCCCAGGGCTGCAGCCTCAGTCAGGGGGAGCCCACCAGGGCGCCCCCAGCAGGCCGGCACCCTAGGCGAACGCCTAGTTCGCCTATATGGTAGCGCCGGCCCTGCCTTTATCCCCATGTGAATAGAAGCGGAATTGTGAGTACTGATACGCTTTTGCTTGACAGATGTTAAGGTGGTCCTTCAGTTTGTTTCGTAAGTGTGCCAGGTCAGTTTGTGCATTAAGGGCTCTAGATCGTTTATGGATGGATTCTATCGCAGCTATCTGTTTGAGCAGGGAGTGTAGAGTTTTTTGTCTATCCCTCTTAACCCTACTACCAAGGGCGATAAGTTCTCCTCGTATAACCGTTTTATGTGTTTACCATACGGTCGTCGTCAGAGGCATGCCAATTGTAGTGTTTTCCTTAAAGAACCAAGACAGCTTTTGATTGAGGGCATTTACGTCCTCCATTTTATCTAATAAAGTTTCATTAAGTCTCCATTGCCGAGTCTGAGAGGGCAAACTGGAAAACTGCAATGAAGTGTCACGGCTGTATGTGAGCAACAAGAGCATACACAGTGAATATAGCTACTGACCGGACCCAAACTAGGGAGGATAAAGGGTGACCCCTGTCAGACCCTAAAAGCTCTCCCTATGCTGCTAAGCACATGTCAGGATCCAAATGGTGGATCGAGACATGCCCGCGTACCTAAGGCTGATGACCACTGTAACCCCTACAATAGTGGAAGGGGCACGGCCACCGGTGCCCTGCTCAGTATATGGACGGAACCGGGGTCGCCTCGGATCCAGTGAGCAAATCAACAGAAACACACAATGTCTGCACACTTAACTGAAGGAGCTGCAGCAGCAGTGAAAACAGATCCAAAGTCAGCAGACAATATCCGAGGTACTTGCTGCAGCAGAACACAGGTCCAGTGAAATGATATCACACAAGTGAAGATACTCAAGGGAGAGATACAACTCAAATGAAAAATATAATCCGCACCCTGCAAAGGAGGAGGGGTGATTTAAAGGCAGAGAAATCAAACACAGGAGGGACAGCTGGGAGGAAGGAAACAGAAAGTAAAGACCTCATCACAGGGGCGGAGAAACAGAGCAGAGAGAACTCCTCCAAGCTCTAGTAGTGACATCATCACAGGGGTGGAGAAACAGAGCTGTGAGAACGTCTCAAAGCTCTGGTAGTGACATGAAGTTGATACAGGGGCATGGTCTGAGACCGTGATGGGCTCAATGACAGACTGCACCACCATATCGACACAACTGCTCGAGACAAGGACATAGTCTAGTCTCTTGTAGGTATTGTGTGGAGCTGAGAAAAATGTATAATCTCGGTCAGTAGGGTGGAGTAGACGCCAGGTATCCACAAGGTTGGCATCTGAGAGATAGCTATTTATACGACCTAAGGCTGCTTGAAGCAGCTGTGAGGAGCTGTCCGAAGCATCTACAATGGGGTTCAGCGTGACATTGAGATCCCCCCTAGCAACCACATGCCTTCCGCAAAGGAGGAAAGCTTTTTTAGGGTGTTTACAATCCATTGTGCCTGTCCTCTATTAGGGCTGTATAGACTAGCAAGAGTAACCACTTGTGTGCCTATTGTCCCTTTTACAAAAATATAACGGCCATCTGGGTCTGATTGAGTGATGGTGGTTTTAAAGGGAACTCGTTTAGATATGGCTATTCCAACTCCCCTAGAAGCTTTATCAAATGCGCTGATAAACCAATGCTGAAAGTATGTTTTCTGGAGTGTGGGTATGTGCTGTAGGAAGGCGGAAGGGTCTGTCATTGACGGAAGGTATGTGTCACCGAGGTTCTTGGCCTCGGTGAGATAAGAACCGGTAATTTTGTGTGTCAGCAGCAGCTAGTGCTTATTGGGAGAAGCCAAAGAGCAGGGTGGGTGGCTGTTCCCCACGTCGACTCCAGGTTTTGGGCGGGGTTTAAAAACCCAGCCAGCAGCTCATCTGGGTGTGGAATGTATCCTCCATCTGACAGTGGAGCTCGGTCAGGCTCTGTTTTGGGACCTAAACATTTGGTACCGTGCTGGAGTGACACTGCTGGGAATCAGGCGCCCTAAAGCCTGCTGTGGACGGCAGTGGACTGCCGTGGACAAATCAGCCTGCCAGGTGACATCTTTGTTCTGTGGACTTTGTGCGGTGTGAATTAACACCAGGACTCTGCAAAGTGTTTGTGTTACTTTTTTCCTTTGGTGTGAATAAACACTGAACTTTTTGCTTTACTACCATGTTCTTGCCTCTGTACTGCGACCGCTTAGGCTACTTTCACACCTGCGTTAGGTGCGGATCAGTCTGGTATCTGCACAGACGGATCCGCACCTATAATGCAAACGCTTAGATCCGTTCAGAACGGATCCGTTTGCATTACCATGAACAAAAAAAAAAAAAAAATTATTTTTTTTTTTGTTCATGATAATGCAAACGGATCCGTTTTGACTTTACATTGAAAGTCAATGGGGGACGGATCCGTTTGAAAATTGAGCCATATAGTGTCAAATTCAAACGGATCCGTCCCCATTGACTTACATTGTAAGTCTGGACGGATCCGTTTGCCTCCGCACGGCCAGGCGGACACCCGAACGCTGCAAGCTGCGTTCAGGGGTCCGCCTGCTGAGCGGAGCGGAGGACAAACGGTGCCAAATTGATGCATTCTGAACGGATCCGCATCCACTCAGAATGCATTAGGGCTGGACGGATCCGTTCGGGGCCACTTGTGAGACTCTTCAAACGGAACTCACAAGCGGAGCCCCGAACGCTAGTGTGAAAGTAGCCTAACCCTGCCTACCAGAGCAAATCCCTACAGTGCGTTGATTTAAAATGCAGTTCTTGGAAGAAACAGATGTCTGTGCGCAACTTCCTCAGAAGGCGGGTAACCTGCGATCGCTTCTGTGGGGTGTTAAAACCCCTTACATTAAGGGAGGTACATTAAATTAAAGACATCATGGTATCCACAAGGTGTCCCTGAAACGCATGTTAGCATAGATGCATGTGAGTGACCGGGGAAACAGGGTGTAACCATAAACATCACTAAGATTAGAACTGAAAAACACATCAGTAGTAGAAAAAGCAGGTATCTCATGTCGAGCATGCCACCTCCACAAAGCGAGACGCAGTACAAACTGCATGAGAGAACCTGAAATATAGCGCTTGCACTAGGTCTGCGCAAGTGTACCCCTGGTGAGTGCCTGGATCAATGGCTATCGATGGAAAAAAGACAAATTACCCTGCAAAGTATGGTGGTCTATAGTAAGCAATAAGGTGATAATGATATTGACCTAGCTGGAAGATAAATAACCTTTTAGAACAGAGGCCCACTAAGAGGGTAAAACCTCCAGTCCGAAATGTCATTAGAGAAAGCAATACAATTAGAACAGAATCGTCTCAATGCAACATATACTTGCGTGATTGTATTCGGGTGGTGCGCTAATGGCGGTTCAGAGAGACCGCTTCTGCACGCCCTATAATGTTGCTGTCCACAAGAAAAGCTATACCCAGAGATCGTGCTCTAATGTATCACGTTCTGGAGGTGGTCTTCTTTTTCGTTGAGGCCTTAACCCATCTCTATTCTTCTGAGAGGTCCGGTAACGGGACCTCAAGTCCTGCTGAGGGTAGCCAAGAAGGGATGTCAAGTGGAGTGGTTTGAAGCAACTCCCATGCTGTAGATAGGTCCGCAGGAAACCGAATCGTGCACCTCTTGCCTCCAGATGAAAAGGTGAGGCCAAAAGAAAATAGCCATTTGTAAGGCGTTTTAGTAGCCCTCAGGTGGTCTGTGAGTGGCTGTAAGGCTCTTCGTTTGCTTAATGTGGAGGGGGCAAGGTCCTAAAATATGAGTATCTTGGCCAGGGCTGGGACAAGGCCATTTGGTGCCCAGGGCGAAGATGGCAAACTGCGTCCCCCCCCCCCCCCCTGTTTTTAAGAAAGAATCAATGTTGTTTCAAAACAAGAATATACTTAAAGCAATAGAACAAAGGACTGTGGGACTTTGAAAGTCACAGACACTGTGATGTGTAAAGAAGCAATAATTTATTACATAGAAAATGTCAAGTGACAAAAGCTAGCCTACAAATATTAACAAACATACACCATCCATAGTGGTATACATATTAATGGGTACAGTGGCTGCGTTTAATGGGTACAGTGGCTGCGTTTGATGGGTACAGTGGCTGCGTTTGATGAGCAGAGTGGCTGCGTTTGATCGGCACAGTGGCTGCGTTTGATGGGCAAAGTGGCGAAAATTGACGAGTGGCACAGTGGCTGCGTGTGTTGGCACAGTGGCTGTGTGTGATGGCACAGTGGCTGCATGTGATGGCACAGGGGCTGCATGTGATGGCACAGGGGCTGCCTGCATGTGATGGCACAGTGGCGACAATTGATGGCACAGTGGCTGAGTGTGTTGGCACAGTGGCTGCATGTGATGGCACAGTGGCTGCGTTAGGTGGCACAGTGGCTGCATGATGGGCATAGTGGCGACAATTGATGGCACAGTGGCTACGGTTGGTGGGCACAGAGTGGCTGCATGTGATGGCACAGTGAAGCTGCAATTAATGTTTTTTTTTTTTTTACAGAAAAGGCAAGCTTAAAATAACACAAAATCATTTCTTTAAACTGCTTTTTTTTATTAAAAAAATTATGATCATCTCAGTCCAATCCCCCCCCCCCCCCCCCCCCGGGGGGGGGGGGATTGGACTGAGATGACCATAATTTTTTTAATAAAAAAATTAGTTTGTTATTTGTATTACATTATTTTCTTACTTTTTACAGTCTGTGTGTGAGTAGCAGCTAGTGAAGGCAGGCTCCTCGTGGCTTGTTCTTCACGCGCCGACACAGCTCCCTGTAGGCTGCGCGAGTCCTCCCTCTCTCACCTCACACCTCGCCTCCGGCGTGAGCCGCGTGACGTCACACGGCGCATGCCGGTGGTATCAACCAAATGAATCCTCCATGGGGGGGGGGCGAGGAAACGCAGAGGAGGAAAGGGAGCCCGAGCCAGGAGCGCAGTCGGCACAAAATTCATAGGGGGAGAGAAGGAGCAGCGCTGACATGGCTGGTGTGGACGGTGTAGGCGGGTGCAGGAGCGCACTCAGCACAGCAAGCACAGCAAGTGGCGCTTGGCTAATGTGGTACAGTGAAGCTGTACACTGCTGGCACTTCACCTGCGCCCCCCTCCTGTCCGCAAATGGTAGCGCCCAGGGCACCCGCTCCTTCGGCCCCTGCCTTGTACCGGCCCTGATCTTGGCACCTTCATATAGAAGATCTTTATGCTTTCTGGCTGCTTTAAGTAGAGCTGCTGTATCTACATATCGTGTATAAGTATATAGTTGTGCCTGCGCTGTCGCTCAATGGTTAACTCTATATGCACTAGGCGGATAGAGCCGCTGCTAGGTACCTAGATGGATGTCGGCTGCCCCAATCCAATAAGACAAGCAAAGATTGTAAAATTAATATTTGGTACCAGCGCTGAAATAAAGAAAGTGGATGGTTATATAAAGTTCCGTTATGCTAGTAGACAGTTACCTGTTCCAGTGAGGCGATGACTTGGTGTCAGGTAAGTTGTATGGCGGGTATCCAGTCCAGCGATGTAATGGAATAACTCGCAGTGCTTCTTGCTCGACCTCAAAGCGCGTGCGCTGCCCCGGCCGGTGGCTGGCGTGCGCGCGAAGGAGCTGTGTTGGTATAAGGTTCCGGAGCGTGTAGTGTGACGTCACAACGGTCCGACGGAGAGATCCAGAGACCAAAAAGCAACCCTACTCGTTTCGAAGCCTACGGGCTTCTTCGTCAGGGATAATTGCTATGTTTGTTCCCTGGATTAAATAGGTGCCCGGTCCCCATGGCAACTGCTATAGTTTACATCGTCAGTATTCCCGCATATGATCCTAGATGGATTAGTGATAAGATGCGATTATTTTTAGATTCAACAAACAGTAGTTTAAGTTCCGTAAGTTTTCCAGTGTTAGCTCTTCAGAATGCGAATAATTCCATTTCTCGATTTAGGCCATTTGGTGCTAGGCTGTTCAGTCTAAATATCCATTTGATTTCGCACCGTGACATCTGTTTAATGAGGTCTCCACCTCTCGCTTTTTCAATGCCCCCAAAGATAGAACCAGTGAAATTGCCTGCATGATGTTGGGCATAATGGCGGGACAGTGGGTGACCGTCATATTTTTTCTTTATGTTGTTTAAATGTTCCCCCATCCTAATCTTCAATTCCCGTTTGGTTCGGCCCACGTATATTTTAAGACAGGGACATTTAATAAAGTATATTACTCCACGAGTATTGCATGAGATGTAGTGATTGATTAGTGATATACATGGAGACAACACTGAGGAAGCCCTGGTAGATATTAAAAAGCTTGAGAGGCTTCTAATTATGAAATGAGAGACTTATGGGAAATGGCATCATTAGAAAAATACTTGGAATACGATAAAATACCGAAAGGACTCCAAATTCATAAAGCACTGACAAGTGACCTAGGTGGCCCGGAAATTATTGAAGAATGGAACTTATTATTCCATGAATTTTCTAAAAGAAATGTACTGTTTATCATAGAAAAAAGAAGAGTTGGACTAATTAAAATAAATCGAGAAATAAAGGAACTGTTTGAAAATCTCAAACCATATAAAAATCACGGAGAAATAATTAAAATTTCTAGATCTATTAAAACACGGATAAGAACGAAAGAGAATTAAATTATTAATACCAAAACAAAGAAATTTGATAGGGATTTAGCAATACCAACAGGAATCAGAGATAAGATCGTAGCAGACATGGAACACAGTGGTAGTACCCATTATAATACGATAGATAAAACTATATGAGAAGATCAGGACACGTGTTATAGCGATTTCTCAGTCTATGATGAGAACCTTAATGACAATTCAACCGATATTGAGACAAAAAGACACAAAAAAAAATCTGTAACAGTGACTAACACACATAATGGACACGAACAACAGCCCCTAGTACCGAGGGTGGTGATACAGACAACTAGAACCAATGGATCTATACAAACTAATAATCGGTATGATATATTGGAGTCATTGGGTGAAGATCGCAATCACAATGACTCCATTGACACAGTAGAAAGTATAGATATTCATGTTCAACACACACCATGAAGGAACAACAAATACTGGAATACATCACCAGACGTATAACAATACCTCTCCAAAAAGTTATAGTTCAATAGTAAAAACGAATACTAATAGACGAGTTAAAGAAAAACTTTCAAAAACGGATAAAATAACAAAAAGAAAGACAGTGAAAAGGGATTTTTTTCAGGCAAGACCTTCCCAAAGAAAAAAACAAAAAGAGGTACAAGAGGTAAAGGATTAACCAAGAAGCTTTTAACCAAACGTAAGAAAGGGCAGAGTATATACAATCTCAGTAGTTATACCCTGAAGGACAATGAGTTGGTTCTACTAGAGAAGGGTCTCAAATTCGCCCCTACTTCTAAATTTTGCCCGTTCTATGCGTTTGTAGGTATAAAATTTTTTTTTAAGAAATCTGGCCTTGAAAAAATATTTTATAAAAATGAAAGATACCCCATTCCTAATATTAACAAGTTTACCCAGAAAGCCAGAACAACACTTCCTATAAGACATAAGAATCATCCGCAATCAAACATTAAACCAATAGAAAATAAGCGACAAGTCAAAAATCAGACCACAGATGACATTGGGCAACAGAATGTTGAGGACCCTGGCATTTTAACCAAGACTCCTCTACATACAACACTGAGCCCAAATCGCATTTTAACCCCTTGGGTGAATATTCTGATGCATTCACTGCATTTCAAACCCTGGTGCTGAGAGACTTACGTAGAATTAATCCCAACAGTAAACGATCGGGCCCCCAAAATTTATCTCTTTGGGAAAAAAAGGCCATCCGGACACTACAAACTAATAATAAAATTGTGATAAGGCCTGCAGATAAAGAGAGGGGGATAGTCATCTTGGACGAGGATTCTTATAATAGGGAGTCAATACGACTCCTTAATGATAAGAAAACATACAAAAAACTGAACTTTGACCCGACAAACATATATAAACACCAACTTGGATCACTCACTAAAAAAGGAAAAATAAAGGGCATACTAACCCCTGAAGAAGCGGCATATATAATTAACCAATGCCCTAAGATTTCTATCTTTTATTATTTGCCCAAAATCCACAAAAGTCAAACGAATCCACCTGGCCGTCCAATCATCTCGGGGATTGATAGTCTGACAGCTAACCTATCTAAATACGTGGATACCTTACTACAATGCCATGTACAGAAACTTTCAGCGTACCTATAAGATACCAAACATATTCTACAACTTCTGGAAGATGTTAAATGGGAGGATGGCTATATCTTGGGGACCCTGGATGTCACCTCCTTATATACTGTTATCGAAAACACAAAAGGTAGGACAGCAACGGAATACTTTTTAGAAAAAGATGGGAGCATGCCCAAGGAACAAATAGAGTTTATTGGCGATTGTGTCATGTTTATCCTTACACACAATTATTTTAAATTTAATCATGAGTTTTATTTGCAGACATGGGGTACAGCGATGGGGACCAGATTCGCACCGAGTTTCGCAAATCTATACATGGGCCACTGGGAGGATACCGCCATCTTCCCACAAGGCAGGCTCGGTGCGAATCTGGTCCTCTGGAAACGTTTTATTGATGATATTGTTTTTATTTGGAAGGGTGGAGAATCTGAATTGAACCACTTTTTAAACGATTTAAATAAAAATGAATTTTACTTAGAGTTCACACCAAATTGCAGTAAACAGCAGGTACATTTCCTAGACCTTACAATATTCATTGGGAAAGGGCAGATTCACACAAAGACATACTGTAAGCCCACTGATTGTAATAGCTTTATACCTTTTAGAAGCTGCCATCTACCCACATGGCTTATAAATATCCCCCGAAGCCAATATATCAGGGTACGCAGGAACTGCACAGATATTACTCACTTCGAGGAAGAAATCATAGATCTAAACACCAAATTCATTGAGAAGGGGTACAAAATGGAGGACTTAGAACCAACTATTAAACATATTAGAGAGGTAGACCGTAACCTATTACTCCAGGACAAACTGCAGGACCCCTTAAAAACTCATGAAAGCGACTGTGTTAGTGCCCCTATTAAAATTCCGATAATCACTACATATAGTGAAGGGGCACCAACCCTCAAAAGAATTGTCAGAAAACACTGGGAAATGCTACGACAAGATAAAATGATAGGAGATAGGATTCCCATAAATCCTACCTTCATATTCAGGAAGTCTTCAAATCTGGCCACTATGATAGCATCCACCCTGAAACTAGTTCAAAGAAACAAGTCTACCCACATAGTACAAAAAGTTTTTTTCCCATGCAAATTGTGCAAAAATTGCAAGAAAATTAAATATGGTACAACGAAATTCCCTATCACAGAAATAGGGGACAATCATCACTTATATAAAATCAATCACTACATCTCATGCAATACTCGTGGAGTAATATACTTTATTAAATGTCCCTGTCTTAAATTATACGTGGGCCGAACCAAGCGGGAATTGAAGATTAGGATGGGGGAACATTTAAACAACATAAAGAAAAAATATGACGGTCACCCCCTGTCCCGCCATTATGCCCAACATCATGCAGGCAATTTCACGGGTTCTATCTTTGGGGGCATTGAAAAAGTTAAATTAAATGCGAGAGGTGGAGACCTCATTAAACAGATGTCACGGTGCGAAAGCAAATGGATATTTAGACTGAACAGCCTAGCACCAAATGGCCTAAATCGAGAAATGGAATTATTCGCATTCTGAAGAGCTAACACTGGAAAACTTACGGAACTTAAATCTTATCTTATCACTAACTCATCTAGGATCATATGCGGGAATACTGACGATGTAAACTATAGCAGTTGCCATGGGTAAACCGGGCACCTATTTAATCCAGGGAACAAACATAGCAATTATCCTACGAAGAAGTCCGTAGGCTTCGAAACGTGTAGGATCGCTTTTTGGTCTCTGGATCTCTCCGTAGGACCGTTGTGACGTCACACTACATGCTCCGGAACCTTATACCAACACAGCTCCTTCTCGCGCATGCCAGCCATCGGCCGGGGCGGCGCACGAGCTTTGAGGTCGAGCAAGGAGCACTGCGAGTTATTCCATTACATCGCTGGACTGGATACCCGCCTTACAACTTACCTAACACCAAGTCATCGCCTCACTGGAACAGGTAACTGTCTATTAGCATAACAGAACTTTATATAACCATCCACTTTCTTTATTCCAGCGCTGGTACCAAATATTCATTTTACAATCTTTGTATCTACATATCGCAGCAGGCCGCACACAACATCTCTTGGTGGCTCACTGTCTTTCGGTTTTGGTCTAAGCGACCTGTGAATGCGTTCTATACCGATCTCGGCTGCCCTGTCAGCTCCTAATAGACTGGAGAAAATGGCGTTTGCCGCTTTCGGTAGTGCCTCATGAGGTATATGTTCTGGGAGGCCACGCAGACTAACATTTTTCCTCCTGCTGCGATTCTCTTGGTCCTCTATGAGGGCATAATCATTGTCCAGTGATTCTACATAGGCAGCGCTGTTATTCCCCAATGTGCGGGTAAAGGTGAGAATGGCCGCTTGCGTGTGTTCCAGTTTTTCCACAAAAAGCCTTATGTGCTTGATGTCACTTTTGATTTCAATGAGGTCTTGTAGCACCGGGCCTAGCGCTGTCGATAGGGCTTGTTGTAAAAACTGGCGTGAGATGGGCACTGGGTTGTTCGGATGCACCCCGATGTCTTGGTCTGAGGAGGCACCGTCAGCTCTTTCAGTGTTGTGCGCCCAGTCCTCGTGCTCAGACGGCGCCATCTTGTTAGAGCTTGCAGCCAGGGGTCTCTTATTTAGATATTTTTCCATGTCCTGAGCTCCTCGGACTTGTTTAGGAGTTTCTGGTTTGTCTCTGGGAATACACCTTCCAACTTTTCCCATTCTTTGGCTGGCTAGGTAGCGGAATTTAACAGTTTGCAGGGACACAAGGAGAGGAGCTCTCTCACACGTGTCTGACTCGGTAGGCAGTCAGGCTCCCCCCCCCCCGCAATAATTTTCTGGGTTTAAAAAACACCCATTTTTGGCAATACCCTACATCTGGGGCCTATGCTGCATTTGTTAGTGTGACATACAAGTTAGAAATACTGCGATAATTTTCTGGGTTTAAAAAAACACCAATTTTTGGCAATATCCTACATCTGGTGCCTTTGCAGCATTTGTCACTGTAAAAGACAAGCTTGAAATACTGCAATAATAATCTGGGTTTAAAAATACACCCATTTTTGGCAATATCCTACATCTGGTGCCTTTGCAGCATTTGTCAGTGTGAAATACAAGCTTGCGATACTTCAATAATTTTCTGGGTTTAAAGAAACACCCATTTTTGGCAATATCCTACATCTGGGGCCTTTGCAGCATTTGTTAGTGTGAAAAACAAGCTTGAAATATTGCAATAATATTCTGGGTTTAAAAAAAACGCCCATTTTGGGCAAAATACTAAATTTGCGGCCTTTGCTGCATCTGTCAGTGGGAAATACATGCGTTAGATACTGCTGTTATATTCTGTTATTAAAAAAACACCCATTTTGTGCAAGATACAAAATTTCTGGAGAATGAGGAGAGCGTCGAATAAGGGGCGTGGCCCTGGTCGTGGTGCTGCTGGTGGAGCTCCTGTTGCAGGAAGAGGACGTGGTCGATCTGTGCCAGCTACACGCACAAGTGAAACACCTTCCTCAGGTGCGAGTAGGTCACAGAACCTTCAGCGTTATTTGGTCGGGCCTAATGCTGCTCTACGAATGGTGAGGCTAAAACAAGTACAGGCGATAGTAGATTGGGTTGCTGACAGTGCCTCCAGTTCTTTACATTGTCTCCCACCCAGTCTCCTGCTGAAAGATCAGAGTTGGCACCTGCAGCCGATGTCCATCAGTCTTTCACCTCACCACCTTGCAAATCAGCCAAGCAGTCTGAGCCCCAAGTCATGCAGCAGTATCTTCTGCTTTTTGATGACTCTGTTAGCAGGGTTTCCCAGGGCCCTCCACCTAGCCCTGCCCCAGAAGTGGAAGAGATTGAGTGTACCGATGCCCAGCCACTTATGTTTCAAGAGGAGTACATGGGATGACCAACACAGCACGTCTCAGATGATGACGAAACACAGGTGCCAACTGCTATAGCTTTCAGCAGTGTGCAGACCGACAAAGAGGGCAGGGGTGAAGACTGGGTGGAAGATGATGTGGAGGACAATGAGGTCCTCGACCCCACATGGAATCAAGGTCATGCGTACTGTCTGGGCTTGGAAGAAAGGCGGGCTGGGCACTGCAGGGGGGCGTTACTGGGCACTAAAGCAGAGTAATAACGCCCCTCTGGGCACCTTCAGACTTCATTTGCATATCAGAAAAATCACTTTTTCATCTGAATGAAAAGTTGAATAAAAGAAAGAGGACACATGCTGGAATGAAGGTACTTTATTGCACATTGCTATGTTAACGGTTTTATATGGTCAAAATAGGTGACAGATTCCCTTTAAATTCCTATGTGTCACTAAGCTTACCTTACATTACAAAATGAATCTTAAAGGCATATTATCTTTTTCTGCTTCTGTGAACACAAAATATAACAGTTATATGACATCCAAAACATGATGTCACAGCAAATATCTCTGCTTTTGTCTTTAACACATAAACATAGGAACTGTATTAAAGTTATTAGCAGGTTTAGCTGTATACACAAATAAGGCTATACTAGCAACCTAGGACAGGACTTAGCTGGCCAGCTACAAGCCCAGGACCTCCACATCCAGCATGTTCACCTCCATGATCGTCTGAGACCAGCCACCCGGACAGCTGCAACAACAATCAGTTTGCATAACCAAAGAATTTCTGCACAAACTGTCAGAAACCCTCTCAGGGAAGCTTATCTGCATGCTCGTCGTCCTCATGGGGGTCTGGACCTGACTGCAGTTTGTTCACAGATGAGTTCCTGTTTTCACTGTTCAGGGCAGATGGCAGACAGCGTGTGTGGTGTCGTGTGGGTGAGCGGTTTGCTGATGTCAACGTTGTGGATCGAGTGGCCCATGGTGGAGGTGGGGTTATGGTATGGGCAGGCGTATGTTATGGACAATGAACGCAGGTGAATTTTATTGATGGCCTTTTGAATGCACAGAGATACCGTGACGAGATCCTGAGGCCCATTGTTGTGCCATTCATCCACTACCATCACCTCATATTGCAGCATGATAATGCACGGCCCCATATTGCAAGGATCTGTACACAATTCCTTGAGGCTGAAAACATCCCAGTTCTTGCATGGCCAGCATACTCACCGGACATGTCTCCCATTGAGCATGTTTGGGATGCTCTGGATCGACGTATACGACCGCGTGTTCCAGTTCCTGCCAATATTCTGCAACTTCGCACAGTTATTGAAGAGCAGTGGACCAACATTCCACAGGCCACAATCAACAACCTGTTTAACTCTATGCGACGAAGATGTGTTGCACTGCGTGAGGCAAATGGTGGCCACACCAGATACTGACTGGTTTTCTGACACCCCCTCCCCCTATTAAGGGAAAACTGTGCACATTTCAGAGTGTCCTTTTATTGTGGAAAGTCTAAGGCATACCTGTGCAATATTCATGCTGTCTATTCAGCACCTTGATATGCCACACCTGTGAGGTGGGATGGATCATCTTGGC
This sequence comes from Bufo bufo, assembly GCF_905171765.1. Taxonomy (NCBI): domain Eukaryota; kingdom Metazoa; phylum Chordata; class Amphibia; order Anura; family Bufonidae; genus Bufo; species Bufo bufo. Next base: position 602,900,573 of record NC_053391.1, on the reverse strand, counting down.
AAAAGAAGTGCTCACTAAGGCTACTTTCACACTAGCGTTCGGGTGTCCGCTCGTGCGCTCCGTTTGAAGGGGCTCACGAGCGGTCCCGAACGCATCCGTCTGGCCCCAATGCATTCTCAATGGAGGCGGATCCACTGAGAATGCATCCGCCTGCCAGCGTTCAGCCTCCGCTCCGCTCAGTGAGCGGACACCTGAACGCTGCTTGCAGCGTTCGGGTGTCCGCCTGGCCGTGCGGAGGCGAGCGGATCCGTCCAGACTTACAATGTAAGTCAATGGGGGCGGATCCGCTTGAAGATGACACCATATGGCTCAATCTTCAAGCGGATCCGTTCCCCATTGACTTACAATGTAAAGTCTGAACGGATCCGCTCAGACAACTTTCACACTTAGAAAATTTTCTAAGTTTTAATGCAGACGCATCCGTTCTGAACGGATGCGAACGTCTGCATTATCGGAGCGGATCCGTCTGATGAAACATCAGACGGATCCGCTCCGAACGCTAGTGTGAAAGTAGCCTAACACAGATTTAGACAGATTTGTGAACAATATTTGAGAGTAATGGGTCTTTTGTGTATGTAGAAAATGTTTCAGATCTTTGAGTTCAGCTAATGCAAAACCGAAAGAGTTGCATTTATATTTTTGGTCAGTGCAGAATTAGTGTACATTCAAATGACAAAATGGTCATTAAAATCGAATACACTATCAGTTTTTCATGGTAATTTTGCATTCCCGTGCTTTCACTTTCTGAATGTCTAACCTACAGTGCCCTTAGTATACATAATTCCCCCATAGTGCCCCAATATATCTAAGTGTCCCTATTGTGCCCCAGTATATTAAGAGCCCCCACATCGTGCCCCAGTATATATATAATGCCTCCACCGGTAATGCTAATAGATCCTTTTTTTTTCTTCTTTTTTTTATTCTCACCTCACCTCTTGTATGCGCCTCAATATTCGCTCTGTACTGGAGGCAGCAGGACCTGGCATGATCATGTCAAGTCTAACAATGAAAGCACAAGGTCCTCCTGCCTTCTGCAGAGCAAGTGTTTCCTGGTGAGTTTTGGCCTTGAAAATGGCCAAAAATAGGATATATCTTGATTGGTTCTCAAAACAGCAGTGTGCCAGCAGTTACAAAAACGGCCGTTTATCACTGTTGTATGAATGTTCCCTTATTCCTGTCTTTTTAAGGATGCCGGTCTTTCCTTACTATACTTTAAAGGATAACTGTCATGTTTTCATTAAAAAAAAATCAATTTTAGCATAGGTTACTGCTGCAGCAGCATTATGCATAAAGCAATCTTTAGTTTCTTCACATTCAACTGTTTTCCTTGAGTTTTCCCCTTAGTTACGGCTGTTTAAATATTTACCATATGAGGACCTTCTCAAGATGGCTCCTCTGCCAGTTCTCTGAGGCCAAAACTGCTTTCTCTCACTGCACATACACACTTGCTGTAGCCAGCAGCTTCCTGCCAGCCAATCAGATTGGATTACTGAGAGACACACCTCCTCACTCTGAAGCCTAATGCAGGCATGCGGTGTGGAAGACTGCTCCTCCATCTATCTGTCTTTTTAGCCAGAGACAGACAAGCCCTAGCAACTGTCTTTTAAGGGAGCAGTGGAAAGGTGGAAAGGACATTAATGAAAGCTGTTATTATAACAATCATTGACAGACTAACTCAGGTATACATGCCTAGCTCTAATAAACTAGCAAATAAAATAAAAATATGACAGTTACGCTTTAATTTGTGCATTTGTGGAATACTCTGCTGTGATTCAATCTCTACAAAATCTCTCTGGTTTCATTTTTACCACACCTGAGCTCACGACAGGTGTGTTTTCCTCAATTATTCTCCATGAAAACAAACAGTTAACTCTCTCCTGTAGTGTGTAAGGAAGCATCTGGCTCAGTGAGGGGTTGGACTCTGCAGGAGGAAACCTCCAGGTAACTTCATTCTGGTTTCTATAGCTCACATCAGAATTTCCCTAGGCACCTGTAAGAAGATACCATGGAAGTACTGTCTATGTTACACGTTCAGGGATCTCACAACTTGGTAGCAGAGAAAAAGCCTTTAATCCTCATAAATTGTAGATTTTGATCAAGAGAAAACATCTAGCCAAGGTAATGATGTGCTCATATTGATGACAGTACTATTACTTATGACATATACCAAATGTGCTGTGTGCTGTTTAATCCTTGTCTTTTCCTTTTTTTAATGAATATTCCTCAGACATTGGAGATGGTCTCATCTGTTACATAGTCACTTATAGAAGGGTATAACCTCCTTATGTTGGGTTTAGTTAATATACTTTTACATGTTTTACTTTAGATTTAGTAATAAATTCTGCTTAATAAGGAGCAAAAATGTAGGTGTTCATAGTAATGTACCAAGAAGGACAAAAATAGTGTTACCATGTTCAGGGCCAATTTCATGTTTGTGTATTGTGGTCAATATTTTACATCAGTATTTGCGAGCCAAACCTGGAATGGAACTTACAGAGAAAAAAACTACAATAGAAGGATTTCCAGTCCATGGTTTGATGCCACTCTCTGATTTGGCTTAGAAAATGCTAATGCACAAAACTAATGAAAATACTACCATGAGAAAGTGAATTTAGAGGTATACAGTTTAGGGCTCATGCACACAACCGTATGTATTTTGCTGTCCGCAAAAAACTGATCTGCAAAAAATACGGATGACATCTGTGTGCATTCTGTATTTTGCGGAACAGAACAGCTAGCCCCTAATAGAACAGTACTATCCTTGTCCGTAATACGGACAATAATAGGACATGTTCTTTTTTTTGCGGAACAGAAATATGGACATACGAAAACGGAATGCACACGGAGTAACTTCCATTTTTTTTGCGGACCCTTTGAAGTGAATGCTTCCGCATACGGTCCGCAAAGGAAATGGAACGGACACGGAAAAAAAATACGTTCGTGTGCATGAGTCCTAAGGTTAGGTTCAAGGAACACTTTTAACTCTAGAAATGTAATAACTAAAAAAGAAAAATTTGATAGAAGAACGATGATGTCTTTTTGCATTTACAACATAAAAAGCACAATACAAAATGCTTTGTGGTGAGCACATCATCGTTTCTTATAGACTCCAGAAAACATATAGCTGCAGCATCAACAGCAACCAAAGTGCTGAAACCTACTTGCTAAGAGCCAAAGGCTTCAAGAAACTCACAGAGAAAAACTATTAAAACTTAACCTTTAACCCGTTAAAAACACTGCGATTTTCAATTTTCTTTTTTACTCCCAGCATTCCTAAAGCCATAACTTTTTTATTTTTCCATTCACATAGACATAATAGGGCTTGTTTTTTGCAAGGTAAGCTGTACTTTCTAGTGGCTGGAAAAATAAATTGAGTAGAAAATGGAGTAGAATTGGAGAAAAAAACAATTAAAGGGGTTCTCAAAGCTTTTAATATTGATGACCTTCCCTTCAAACAGCTGATCATTGGGGGTGCCATTTGTCGGACCCCCGCTGATCTGATATTGATGACTGTAACGGACCGTTTCCGCAGACAAGGGGTTAAAATCCGTTTAGGGGATAAGCCCCTTTCTGCGAAACAGGCACAGCTACTGCAGGATACACCAAACTCCCGAACTGGATACAAAATAGCACTCCAAACTGGAACCTCACGAATAGCTGCTAGCAGACGAACAGGGATCAGCTTACACCTCTGGCAATCGGTCTTCTAACAGCATACAGTGAATCCCCCCAATAACGAGACAAGGCTCCGTGTTGAGGGTCACACAGTGGTCTGACTGTACTTCACGTACAGCCTCTTTTATTCATAAACCACAAACATAGTACTGCCCACAGGGGTTTGAAATACAACCAATCAGTAATTAACAACACATACAATGTAACTACAGCAACCAATCGTTCACGCCCCCAGAGGACCAGAATGAAGACTGTGACATAGGACAACATATCCCCACAATGCATCATGTCTCCTCCCCTCTGTCTGGAGACAACCTGAGGAGCAATCCAATTATCTCTCAGAACAAAGGGAGATCGCCAATACACATGTAGATACAACAGGACAGACATCACCATTTAAACACACAATGGGACAATGGCACAATAGAAACACACCCAGCATTTTCCTCCCAAGCTGACAAGTTACACTTATTATAAATTGTTACAACTTTGTGAGTTTACATTGGCCATACATATAACTTACATTAATTCAAACATTATAACGTGGGGACAAACCTATCCAAAATTCACTTGAATCAGTTAAGGGGTTTAAAAGTTAGTATATGGCCCATAATCCTGGGGCAAGAGGCCAGCAGCCAGTCCTCTCCAAAACCCAGTGGCGAGGTCGGTTTCGCCACACATCTCCCCCCCCAAGGAAGACTAACCAGGTACCTGACTTCACGCCGGTCGGTACCTGAGTTAGTCTGGCAGCCCACCCACAACCAAATACTGGACCTGTTGACTTTAGTAGCCTGTCTCTGTCCAGTGAGACCACCAAGGTTATGTTGGAAGCTGGTACGCCCGGTCTCTGTGTTGCTCCCTGGCTTGGAGTGGGGGTTGCTTTGTGGGCAGGTATCAGCGGTACTCTGCCCTGGTGCCAGCGCTACCACGGAAGAAGCCTGGTTGGAGCCTGGTTGTTGGAGGGGGAGACCGACTGTCTCTACCCCCTGTACTGTAAGTGCAGAGACCACGGTCCCATCTGCACTGTTGTGGGGCTTACTGTCTCCCCCTGGTGCGTTAAGCTGCCACTGGGGAGAGGGGGTAACGAGCTCCTCTCCCATACATACTTCCATACTCTGTGGAGGGAGACCGACTGTCTCTGCTCCCAATACAGTGTCCTGCTGCTGGGGAAAGGAGACTGGGCTCTCTATTCCCTGCTGGACACTCTGCCGCTGGGGGACAGGACCGACTGTCTCTGCCCCCTGTAACTCCGCCTGCCGCTGGGGAATGGAGACTGGGCTCCCAATTCCCAAAAAATCATGCTGCTGCTGGGGGACAGGAACAACTACCTTTGCCCCCTGTAACTCAGCCTGCCGCTGGGGAGGGAGGACGCTGCTCTCCTCTCCCTGCACTTCACACTGCCACTGGTCAATGGAGACTGGGCTCCCAATTCCCTGCAGGACCGGTGGAGAGACCTCAGTCCCATCTCTACCGGACACCTGGGGTCCTTCTAAGTAACACTCTACAATATCTGCCCAGCTGAATGGGTCTGGATCTGGGTCTGTCACCTTACCGTCCTGCTGAGCATTCTCAATGGAGTGGAAGAGATCTCGGTAGTCCTGCTCCAGTTCCCACTCCAGGGTTGCTAGGTGAGCCAGGTCTTGCTCTACCTCATGGGGGTCATCCCACTCATGCCTAGCCTCCCTCTCATAGAAAATGTCCTGAAGTCTGGACTGTGCAGGGCTCCCGAAGTCAGGCTCTGCAAAGGACTCCCATAACAAGCCAGGACCATAAAACTCCTCTCCCTCTGGCTTGTCATGTTCGGCTGTTCAGGGTATATACTGTGCCATATACCACCAAAGCGCCTGGTAGACATCCTCCAGCCATAGCTCCTGCCATACCCGGTGCTCTAGTTCCTTCACCCATTCCTCCAGGGGCTGCTCTCCCAGGAAGGGCATCCGCAGGGCCACTTGCTTCTGCAACCGCAGCTCTTCACTGGGGAGACTCTCACCCCGCTGGTATTGTAGATTATCCAGGGCCTGGTACCAGATGCCTTTCCTTAATGCATCCCGGCCATCCAGGTCCTCCTCCTCGTATAACACTGCTGGTTCCATCCTGCTGCTGTCAGGGACGCTGTACTGAGACATGCGTTGTCCTTAAATTGTAGAATCCACAGAAATGGTGTCTCCTGTAGCTGTCCTTCTGGCTGTAGGAACTATCCCACTGCTGCCACCAATGTAACGGACCGTTTCCGCAGACAAGGGGTTAAAATCCGTTTAGGGGATAAGCCCCTTTCTGCGAAACAGGCACAGCTACTGCAGGATACACCAAACTCCCGAACTGGATACAAAATAGCACTCCAAACTGGAACCTCACGAATAGCTGCTAGCAGACGAACAGGGATCAGCTTACACCTCTGGCAATCGGTCTTCTAACAGCATACAGTGAATCCCCCCAATAACGAGACAAGGCTCCGTGTTGAGGGTCACACAGTGGTCTGACTGTACTTCACGTACAGCCTCTTTTATTCATAAACCACAAACATAGTACTGCCCACAGGGGTTTGAAATACAACCAATCAGTAATTAACAACACATACAATGTAACTACAGCAACCAATCGTTCACGCCCCCAGAGGACCAGAATGAAGACTGTGACATAGGACAACATATCCCCACAATGCATCATGGTCTCCTCCCCTCTGTCTGGAGACAACCTGAGGAGCAATCCAATTATCTCTCAGAACAAAGGGAGATCGCCAATACACATGTAGATACAACAGGACAGACATCATCATTTAAACACACAATGGGACAATGGCACAATAGAAACACACCCAGCATTTTCCTCCCAAGCTGACAAGTTACACTTATTATAAATTGTTACAACTTTGTGAGTTTACATTGGCCATACATATAACTTACATTAATTCAAACATTATAACGTGGGGACAAACCTATCCAAAATTCACTTGAATCGGTTCAGGGGTTTAAAAGTTAGTATATGGCCCATAATCCTGGGGCAAGAGGCCAGCAGCCAGTCCTCTCCAAAACCCAGTGGCGAGGTCGGTTTCGCCACAATGACCTATCCTGAGGATAGATTAATAAAAGCAAATTGACGGCAGCATCTCCAGAAGTGAAATTTATTCACAGTGGGTCCATGAAAAACATGTGCAAAAATCGCCAATAAGGTGCAACATTTCGGCTAACAAGCAGCCTTTATCAAGCATACTTACAAAGTGCGTTAAGACAATATACACTCACCTAAAGATTTATTAGGAACACCTGTTCTATTTCTCATTAATGCAATTATCTAGTCAACCAATCACATGGCAGTTGCTTCAATGCATTTAGGGGTGTGGTCCTGGTCAAGACAAACTCCTGAACTCCAAACTGAATGTCAGAATGGGAAAGAAAGGTGATTTAAGCAATTTTGAGCGTGGCATGGTTGTTGGTGCCAGACGGGCCGGTCTGAGTATTTCACAATCTGCTCAGTTACTGGGATTTTCACGCACAACCATTTCTAGGGTTTACAAAGAATGGTGTGAAAAGGGAAAAACATCCAGTATGCGGCAGTCCTGTGGGCAAAAATGCCTTGTGGATGCTAGAGGTCACAGGAGAATGGGCCGACTGATTCAAGCTGATAGAAGAGCAACGTTGACTGAAATAATCACTTGTTACAACCGAGGTATGCAGCAAAGCATTTGTGAAGCCACAACATGCACAACCTTGAGGCGGATGGGCTACAACAGCAGAAGACCCCACCAGGTATCACTCATCTCCACTACAAATAGGAAAAAGAGGCTACAATTTGCACGAGCTCACCAAAATTGGACTGTTGTAGACTGGAAAAATGTTGCCTGGTCTGATGAGTCTCGATTTCTGTTGAGACATTCAAATGGTAAAGTCCGAATTTGGCGTAAACAGAATGAGAACATGTATCCATCCTCTGATGGCTACTTCCAGCAGGATAATGCACCATGTCACAAAGCTCGAATCATTTCAAATTGGTTTCTTGAACATGACAATAAGTTCACTGTACTAAAATGGCCCCCACAGTCACCAGATCTCAACCCAATAGAGCATCTTTGGGATGTGGTGGAACGGGAGCTTCGTGCCCTGGATGTGCATCCCTCAAATCTCCATCAACAGCAAGATGCTATCCTATCAATATGGGCAAACATTTCTAAAGAATGCTATCAGCACCTTGTTGAATCAATGCCACGTAGAATTAAGGCAGTTCTGAAGGCAAAAGGGGGTCCGACACCGTATTAGTATGGTGTTCATAATAATTTTTTAGGTGAGTGTATATACCATACATAGTACCGCCTCTAAATGGCTTCAACCAATAGTGATCCACCGTTATTCAGACAAACACATACGGTGAATTATTCCCGTGTCCGTCACATCAATTACCCAATTAAAATCACCACAGTTCATTACCTGAAAGGGGGTGGTTGCCTGTCATGCATGGGCAAATCTGCTATAGTGATGCGAATTTTTACATTACATTTAACACGTACCCCTGGACCGCTCGACATATGCCTTCTGAGTACAAGGAATGACTGAACAAGGTTTGATCTACCGATGATACTGATAGATCCCGGTATAGATCCCTTGTCAATATATGTGGTTGGTTTCTATAGCAATGGAGACGCACCGCGCGGTCACATGGGTGATTGAGCACGTGAACTGGTTTCTATAGTGATGAAGATGTACTTGGCAGTCATGTGGGCGGTGAGGGATTACGTGGTCTGGACACATGTCCAGTCAGGTGATTAGGTTTGGATGATGCATTCGGTCAGGTGACCATGAATGGGACATGTGACCATTACGTATCCCTGTGTGGATAGGAGGAAATTTCGGGCATGCACATTTTGATCAAGTTGACGGTAGTGTGGATATGCATGGTGCAGGTGTTCCACAAGCAACCACCCCCTTTCAGGTAATGAACTGTAGTCTTTTTAATTGAGTAATTGATGTGACGGACACGGGAATAATACACCGTATTGATGAATTTCAATGAACAGGTGTTTGTCTGAATAATGGTGGATCACTATTGGTTGAAGCCAGGCGGTACTGTGTATGGTATATATATTGTCTTAACGCACTTTGTAAGTATGCTTGATAAAGGCTACTTGTTAGCCGAAATGTTGCACCTTATTGGCGATTTTTGCACATGTTTTTCACGGACCCACTGTGAATAAATTTTACTTCTGGAGATGCTACCTCTATGTTCAGGAGCGCAGACGCCACACATATGGTGTGCCGCTCCTAGTCACCTCCATGTGCATCAAGCAACCGATTGGAGGAGGAGCAAGCATACCTATATGTAAAGTAGATGCAAGCATTATATATGGGCAAAGTCCTCACTCTGATATGATAAAATCTGAGACACTTAGCCAATATATTTTGATCAAAACACATCTGTGCCCGCCTACCAAGCGCCAAGGTGGTCTCCGGTCAGGCGGGTCCTACGCTAAACCTAGCTAAGCCGTTGGGCTTCTATGTTCAGGAGCGCAGATGCCACACATATGGTGTGCCACTCCTAGTCACCTCCATGTGCATCAAGCAACCGATGGGAGGAGGAGCAAGCACACCTATATGTACCACCTAATCAAGGCGCTCTATTAGATAGGAAGGGCAAAAGTGAAAAGGAATGCTACTCCCAAGATAAAATAGGAGCGCATTCACACTTGAAGGTGCCACTCCCTCAAGCATATACTACAGAGACAAAAAAATCACAGAAAAAACAAAGCTAAAAACATGCTGCACGGTATGATATAAATGTGTGGATGTCCCTGGCCATATTATTGAAGAAAATCACAGAAATAAGATAATAATGCACTTAGTAAAGTAGATTCAAGCATTATATATGGACAAAGTCCTCACTCTGATATGATAAAATCTGAGACACTTAGCCAATATATTTTGATCAAAACACATCTGTGCCCGCCTACCAAGCGCCAAGGTGGTATCAGGTCAGGCGGGTCCTACGCTAGGTGTCTCAGATTTTATCATATCAGAGTGAGGACTTTTACTAAGTGCATTATTATCTCATTTCTGTGATTTTCTTTAATAATATGGCCAGGGACATCCGCACATTTATATATCATACCGTGCAGGATGTTTTTATCTTTGTTTTTTCAGTGATTTTTTTTAACCATCTGTGTGGATTCATCAAAGTTTTTTAAAACCTCACAGAGGTCTAACATCAATGCCAGAAGATCAACTTCAGCACGGCCTGTTGACACTGCTTCCAGCTAGCGACTGATCGCTGACTGCTGCTGAAGGTGGAAGTGGAAGAGGAGGCGGCGGAGGAGAAGTGGGGGTTGGAGCCAGTAACATAGCTGCTAGCGGAGACCCTGATGGACGTAGGGCCCGCAATCCTGGGCGTGGGTAGCAACTGTGCCATCCCAGGGTACAACTCACTCCCGGCCTCCACAACATTCACCCAGTGTGCCGTCAGGGAAATGTAGAGTCCCTGGCCACCAGCATTTTTCCATGTGTCCGTGGTTAAGTGGACCTTCCCAGTAACTGCGTTGGTCAGGGCACGGGTGATGTTCTGGGACACATGCAGGTGTAAGGCGGGCACGGCACACCGTAAAAATAGTGGTGGCTGGGGACTGCGTACCAAGGGACGACCGCTAACATCAGGCTATGGAAGGCCTCAGTGTCCACAAGCCAAAATGGCAACATTTCAATGGCCAGTAATTTTGAAAGTACGCATTTAGTGCTATGGCCTGTGGGTGGGTGGGTATTTGTGCTTGTGTTCAAATGACTGTGTTATGGACATTTAGACGCTGCGCTAGGACAGGGAAGTGGATGTTGTTGCTGATGGTTCATGCGAAGGTCCAGGTGTAGGGAGAGGGGCATCCGGGCCTGCGCCTTCGACAGGGGATTGGACAGCAGTGCGTAACACAGGGGAAGAGGAGGCAGTGGTGTGACCCGCAGACCCAGATTGTGGACCCAGGCATTCGGCCCACTTATTAGGGTGCTTGTATGCCATGTGGCGGATCATTCTGGTGGTGGTCAGGTTGCTAGTGTTCACGCTCTGGCTCATTTTGGTACGGCACAGGTTGCAAACTAGCACTCTTTTGTCGTCTGCACTTTCCTCAAAAAAGCGCCATACTGCGGAACACCTACCTCTTGGCAAGGTAGATTTATGCATGGGGGTGCTCTGTGTAACTGCTGCCGGCTTGTTTGGTGTGGGCCGACTTCTCCCTTTTGCACTGCCTCTTCAAGCCTGTTGCGGTGCTGCAGATCCCTCCCCCTCTGTACTGCTCTCCTCGCTCGGCTTTTCACCTTCCCATGTTAGGTCAGTGACCTCATCGTCAACCACCTCCTCCACCTCCTCTTCCTCACTCTGCTCATCCTCCTGACTTGACCTAACTACAACCTCAGTGATTGACAACTGTGTCTCATCATCATCCACCTTGTGAACGAATGATTGCCGTTCACCACCGTCATCTTCTTGAGACTGTGAAGGCTCAAAAGGTTGGGAATCAGGGCACAATATCTCAGGTCCCTCTTCAAGCGTGCTGGGCGCGAGGGCCAAATGTAATAGTGGTGCTGTAAAGAGCTCCTCGGAATATAAGTGTGGGATCACTCGTTTGGCAAGCCTGACACTGCTGGCACCGCCACCTCATGGACTGGCCGAATAGGACTTAACAGTAGTGCTGTCTTTAATCTAGAAATTATTGGTGAAGAGACCTAGTGTATTAGAGCTGCAGTTCCTATGTTGGCCAGCAGGTGGCTGGCCAACATAGGAGATCAGCAATTAGAGAATTACTATACTCCTTATGGGAGTATAGTAATATTCTGTAAAAAAAACAAAGTAGTGCACATTGTAGCCTCTTAGAGGGGCTACAAAAAGAGTTAAGAAATGTAAAAAGATATAAAAATTTGAATCACCCGGTTTCATTAGAATAACAAAATAGAAAATATAAACATCATGGGCATCACCGCGTCCGAAAATGCCCGTACTATTAAAATATAAAAATATTTTCCCATTACGGTGAATGGCGTAACGGAAAAAAGTATCAATGTGGCTGATTCGCGATTTTTTCATCACTTCTCTTACCCCAAAAAATTGAATAAAATGTAATAAAAAAAGACACACTTTCCAAAATGGTATCAATAAAAACTACAGATCATCCCACAAAAAATTAGCCCCCACACAACTCATTAGTAGTGTTCAGCGAGCATGATCGGCCAAACAACAGTTCGGCCTGAGAATCGCTATGCTGGTTCACAGAAAAAGTTTAGAAATTAATGGAAATGCCATTGAAATGGTTTGAAAGCAGCATGGGAAGGATGTCTGGATGCATCTTAAACTCCCATTACCTATGACTTACAATAGACAACCACACAAAGGCTATATGCCAAAAGCTGGGTATGTGCAAGCCAACAATCTATCTATGAGACAGATACAGTCAGCATACCTTACAATAGCAGCCTTGTGCATTATGAGACATTCAAAACCAGCTCTCATCTGACTGAAAGCCAGTAAGCTTCAAAGTTGCTTTATAACTGTTGGATGGCTTGGGTGGACCTGCGCACCTAGATTATTATCATTAGGGTGACAAAAAGTTTTCTGATTGTCCTAACATAATATTCAATAACCTTTCTATAAAGTTGTGTCATGTAAACTCATTTGCATAATCGTGGGTATATGCAAATTAGCTGAATATGCTTGATTTTATGACAAGACTATGAATCAAATAGATGGCGCTGTTCATGAGTCATGAACAGCGCCGTCTATTGGATTCATAGTCTTGTCATAAGACTATGAATCCAATAGATGGCTCTGTTCATGAGTCATGAACAGCGCCATCTATTGGTTTCATAGTCTTATGACAAGACTATGAATCCAATAGATGGCGCTGGTTATAAGTAGTGTAGATCGCAAATATTGTAATCGCAAATTTTTATAGCAAATTTTCCATGCAAATGGTTTTTCAGCTGAAAAACAAGGCAGATTCTGCTCATTTGCATGTCTTTCCCATATGCCCACGATTATGCAAATGAGTTTACATGACAAAACTGTATAGAAAGATTATTGAATATTATGTTAGGACAATCAGAAAACTTTTTGTCACCCTAATGATAATGATCTAGGGGCGCAGGTCCACCCAAGCCACCCAACAGATATGAAGCAACTTTGAGGTTTACTGGCTCTCAGTCAGATGAGAGCTGGTTTTGAATGTCTCATAGTGCACAAGGCTGTTATTGTAAAGTGTGCTGACTGTATTTCTCTCATGCATAGATTGTTGGCTTGCACATACCCGACTTTTGGCATATAGCCTTTGTGTGGTTGTCTATTGTAGGTAATAGGAGTCCATGATGCATCCATATGTCCTCCCCATGCCGTTTCCAAACCATTTTGCTGGTGTTTCCATCAATTTCTAACCTTTTTCTGTAAACCAGACACCCTCTTTTCTTCAGAACAGGGAGTGCCTGGTTTAATGCTCGGGTTCTCCCATTGACTTGCATTATACGTTGGTGCTGGATCAACACTACTCATTAGACTTAACTATAAAAAAAAGTTATTGGGATCAGAATATGGTGATGTAAAAATATATATATATTTTTTTTAAATTTTGAATTTATTTTTTCAGTATTTAAACATATAAAACCTATAAATATGTGGTAACGTTGTAATTTTATTGACCCAGATATTAAAGGGCACAGGTCAGTTTTTCAGTTGTTTTTTTTTCCCAATTTCACCGCATTTGGAATTTTTCCCCCGCTTCCCACTATTGTATAACATATGAAATAGTGGCATTAGAAAGTACAACTTTTTCTGCAAAAAACAAGCCCCCATATGGATATGTGAACAGAAAAATAAAAAAAGTTATGGCTCCAGGAAATGAAAACGCAAAAACAAAAAACCTCCGGTATCCTAAGGGTTAAATATAGCCCATGACATATTCTTTTTCTATGTTAAGCTAAATCAATATGAAAGAACATCATTATCAATATGTGGGGGATTGGGTCAGCACAACCTGTATGTAGGTGCACATCACTATGGCGAAATACATATACAAACGAAAAATACAAATGTAAAATACAAATGTGATAGCACTCTACATCCAGCATTCCTCCATGCTGGATGAGTCATTGGTGTACATTTTGGCCAAAGCATAATAAGCCACTCACCACGTCAAGGTCGCCTCTAATGAGTGGTCCCTAACACTAGTTCCTACCTGTTCATGGGCCATGACAGCCACACAAAGTCCAGGGATGCAAGTACCAACATGCACGCTGAACCCACATATACTTCTCCTGGAGCCAAATGGCTACTGGTAGGTTCTATATAAGCAGATTCAGTTTTATACTGACTTTAAAACCAGCCTCCAGGACAGATTGACTGGTCAGGTGTGCATGACTCCAAGGAGATCGCCACGCCAGGTCAGCATACACGCCAAGCACACTCTGCTTTTAACCCTGTGCTTGGCGTGTATGCTGACCTGCATTCCCTGGACTTTCTGTGGCTGTCATGGCCCATGAACAGGTAGGAACTAGTGTTAGGGACCACTCATTAGAGGCGACCTTGACGTGGTGAGTGGCTTATTACGCTTTGGCCAAAATGTACACCAATGCCTCATCCAGCATGGAGGAATGCTGGATGTAGAGTGCTATCACATTTGTATTTTTCGTTTGTATATGTATTTCGCCATAATGATGTGCACCTACATACAGGTTGTGCTGACCCAATCCCCCACATTTTTTCTTTGTAGTATATATTGGAGGCGTGGCGATCTCCTTGGAGTCATGCACACCTGACCAGTCAATCTGTCCTGGAGGCTGGTTTTAAAGTCAGTTTAAAACTGAGTCTGCTTATATAGAACCTACCAGTAGCCATTTGGCTCCAGGAGAAGTATATGGTGGGTTCAGCGTGCATGTTGGTACTTGCATCCCTAGATCCGATGAAAGCTGTATTTTCCCCGGATGGGGTTAAAAGCAGAGTGTGCTTGGCGTGTATGCTGACCTGCATTCCCTGGACTTTGTGTGGCTGTCATGGTCCATGAACAGGTAGGAACTAGTGTTAGGGACCACTCATTAGAGGCGACCTTGACGTGGTGAGTGGCTTATTACACTTTGGCCAAAATGTACACCAATGCCTCATCCAGCATGGAGGAATGCTGGATGTAGAGTGCTATCCCATTTGTATTTTTCGTTTGTATATGTATTTCGCCATGGTGATGTGCACCTACATACAGGTTGTGCTGACCCAATCCCCCACATTTTTTCTTTGTAGTATATATTGGAGGCGTGGCGATCTCCTTGGAGTCATGCACACCTGACCAGTCAATCTGTCCTGGAGGCTGGTTTTAAAGTCAGTATAAAACTGAGTCTGCTTATATAGAACCTACCAGTAGCCATTTGGCTCCAGGAGAAGTATATGGTGGGTTCAGCGTGCATGTTGGTACTTGCATCCCTGGATCCGATGAAAGCTGTAGTGGCACCGGACGGGGTTAAAAGCAGAGTTTGCTTGGTGTGTATGCTGACCTGCATTCCCTGGACTTTGTGTGGCTGTCATGGCCCATGAACAGGTAGGAACTAGTGTTAGGGACCACTCATTAGAGGCGACCTTGACTTAATGAGTGGCTTATTACGCTTTGGCCAAAATGTACACCAATGCCTCATCCAGCATGGAGGAATGCTGGATGTAGAGTGCTATCACATTTGTATTTTTCGTTTGTATATGTATTTCGCCATAGTGATGTGCACCTACATACAGGTTGTGCTGACCCATTCCCCCACATTTTTTCTTTGTAGTATATATTGGAGGAGTGGCGATCTCCTTGGAGTCATGCACACCTGACCAGTCAATCTGTCCTGGAGGCTGGTTTTAAAGTCAGTATAAAACTGAGTCTGCTTATATAGAACCTACCAGTAGCCATTTGGCTCCAGGAGAAGTATATGGTAGGTTCAGCGTGCATGTTGGTACTTGCATCCCTGGATCCGATGAAAGCTGTAATGGCACCGGACGGGGTTAAAAGCAGAGTGTGCTTGGCGTGTATGCTGACCTGCATTCCCTGGACCTTGTGTGGCTGTCATGGCCCATGAACAGGTAGGAACTAGTGTTAGGGACCACTCATTAGAGGCGACCTTGACGTGGTGAGTGGCTTATTACGCTTTGGCCAAAATGTACACCAATGCCTCATCCAGCATGGAGGAATGCTGGATGTAGAGTGCTATCACATTTGTATTTTTCATTATCAATATGTTCCCATTATTGATTGCAGGTTGACTGTTTGGAGAAATACATCCTCCTGACAAGTTTCATTAAAAGAAGCACTCCCACAACATTTTTAATTCTCTTACCTGTTACAAAGGTGCATGAAGTAATCTGTAGTAAATGTACAGTAATCTTCTTACTGGTGACTGTATTTTTGAGTTATAACCTCCCTTCTGATCCTCAGATGTGTCATGTCAAAAGCACTCTGTTCTCCAACTGACAGGACAGGAAGTCAGCTACTTCTCTATTTATTCTTCTGAGACTGACATTTAGGCTCCATAGTAATATGTAGAGAAACTGGCTTCCTGTTGTGAGAGATTGGAATCCATTTTGTATCGGGGTGCCATCTTATGAACCTAGGATGAATTCTGCAAGAAGAGACAATAGGTTTTCTTATGCTTGCTAGTAACTTGCTTTATCGGCACAGTGCCAGGGTTACCGCTAGAGATGTCGCGAACATAACATATTCCGTTCGCGAACGGCGAGCGTGAATTTCCGCAAATGTTCGCGAATGGGCCTACCGGGCAAACCGCCATAGACTTCAATAGGCAGGCGAATTTTAAAACCCACAGGGACTCTTTCTGGCAACAATAGTGATGGAAAAGTTGTTTCAAGGGGACTAACACCTGGACTGTGGCATGCCGGAGGGGGATCCATGGCAAAACTCCCATGGAAAATTACGTAGTTGACGCAGAGTCGGGTTTTAATCCATAAAGAGCATAAATCACCTAACATTCCTAAATTGTTTGGAATAACGTGCTTTAAAACATCAGGTATGATGTTGTATCAATCAGGTAGTGTAAGGGTTATGCCCACTTCACAGTGGCAGACTAAACTCTCACAGACCAAACTCCCCGTTTAACGCACCGCAAACAACCGCAAACAGTCCATTTTCACAACTGTAAACTCCCAATTTGCACAAGGTTGGATACCAAGCTAGCCATGTCCCGTTCCTTGTCCTCACTGACATCATTGAAGGTCTGTTCCTCCACCCAGCCACGTACAACACCAAGGGTCCCTGAAAGGTGACAACAAGCCCCCTGGGACACCTGCTGTGGTTGGTCTTCCACCTCCTCAAAGCCACCTTCCTCCTCTGACTCCTCTTCTTCAGACTCCTCTCTCTGCGTTGCTGCAGGTCCAGCAATCGACGACGACAAAGCTGCTTCTGGTGGTGATGGTGACCACAACTCTTCCTCTTCATGCTCATCTACGGCCTGATCCAGCACTCTTCGCAGAGCACGCTCCAGAAAAAACGCATATGGGATGAGGTCGATGATGTTGCCTTGGGTTTGACTGACCAGGTTTGTCATTTCCGTAAAAGGACGCATGAGCCTACAGCCAATCTGCATGAGCATTCAGTAACGTAGCCAAAAACTGCCCAGCTCCGCAGAGGCTGCACTCTTTTTTTTTTAATTAAAAAAATCTGTTCTTACCAGTTTAATCTCTGTTTTGTCCCCTATCAGGGACCGGTGTATGGAATAGATTTTAGGAACCAGGAGATGGAAAAAGATGCTTGGTCGGTCCTCTTACTTCCAATTTGGGGCACTGCGCGTGCGCCGTGCAATCTACTGTGCTACCCGATATGAGTGGTATGTTAAGTAGTACTATTCCTATCAGTTTAATCCCTGTTACGTCCCCTATCAGGGGCCGGTGTGGTGTATGGAATAGATTTTAGGAACCGGGAGATGGAAAAAGATGCTTGGTTGGTCCTCTTACTTCCAATTTGGGGCACTGCGCGTGCGCCGTGCAATGTACTGTGCTACCCTATATGAGTGGTATGTTAAGTAGTACTATTCCTATCAGTTTAATCCATGTTATGTCCCCTATCAGGGCCGGTGTGGTGTATGGAATAGATTTTAGGAACCGGGAGATGGAAAAAGTTGCTTGGTCGGTCCTGTTACTTCCAATTTGGGGCACTGCGCGTGCGCCGTGCAATGTACTGTGCCACCCTATATGAGTGGTATGTTAAGTAGTACTATTCCTATCAGTTTAATCCCTATTACGTCCCCTATCAGGGGACGTGTATTGAATAGAGTTTAGACAACCGCAAAGAGTTGTCAATAGTTGACACACTCATGACATAAATTTTATTCCTCTATGGGTAAATCTTGGTGTAGTGATGACTGTGCTCGTGTGCACGTTTAGGAGATTGCAGGCGATGGCGGTTTTTCAAATCCTATGGTCGTGCTGAGGTAGTTCAGTGACAGTTAAGTGACCCAGAAAACAATGATTCTGCAGTGTGGGCCCATTGTTGGCCTAGTAGGCTTTAATGATCACCTTAGATGATCACAAAGAAAATTTATGTTTTTTCTATGCAAAATTATCCAGCCGATCGCTTTTGGTCTGTTCACAATGAAGCAACGACCTTATCATCTGGGGTGTGCCAACATTGCCATTGCCAACACACACATAGAGGTGATCGCTTCATTGTGATACGCAAGCCCCTTCACCACAACAAGGTAACGATCACGAAGGGGAATTGACACATGTATGTGCCTTTTTTTTGTTTTGTTTTTGCAGCCACAGTGCAGCACCAGAGGCCAGAAAAATTAGGCATGTACACATGCCTGAAAAATTATGTATTGTTGCCGCCGCTAGGTATTGATGTTTTACAGGCAGAAAGTGCACTAAAATATTGCGGCTTGAACCCTAGTTGGTGGCGGAGAATTCACGCAAGTCATCCGGCATGCAGAGATTAAATACAGCAGCGTGTGGACCATTTTTAGCCCAAGGCATCTCATCAGGCCTTTTTTAGTCAAATGCATCTCCCACTGTCAGTCCCTTCGGGATCCATGCCTTATTCATCTTAATAAAGGTGAGGTAATCTAGACTGTTTTGACCTAGGCGACTTCTCTTCTCAGTGACAATACCTCCTGCTGTGCTGAAGGTCCTTTCTGACAGGACACTTGAAGCGGGCAGGCCAGAAGTTCTATCGCAAATTGGGATAGCTCAGGCCACAGGTCAAGCCTGCACACCCAGTAGTCAAGGGGTTCATCGCTCCTCAGAATGTCGATATCTGCAGTTAAGGCAAGGTAGTCTGCTACCTTTCGGTCGAGTCGTTCTCTGAGGGTGGACCCCGAAGGGCTGTGGCGATGCGTAGGACTTAAAAAGCTCTGCATGTCCTCCATCAACAACAAGTCTGTAAAGCGCCCTGTCCTTGCCGGCGTGGTTGTGGTAGGAGGAGGATTACTTTCACCTCTTCCCCTGTTAGATTCCTATTGTGCTGTGATATCACCCTTATACGCTGTGTAAAGCATACTTTTTAACTTGTTTTGGAACTGCTGCATCCTTTCCGACTTCCGGTAATTTGTTAACATTTCAGCCACTTTCTGCTTATACCGGGGGTCTAGTAGCGTGGCCACCCAGTACAGGTCGTTCTCCTTCAGCCTTTTTATACGAGGGTCCCTCAACAAGCATGACAGCATGAAAGACCCCATTTGCACAAGGTTGGATGCCGAGCTACTCGTCATGTCCCGTTCCTCGTCCTCACTGATCTCATTGAAGGTCTGTTCTTCCCCCCAGCCATGAACAACACCACGGGTACCAGATAGGTGACAACGAGCACCCTGGGATGCCTGCTGTGGTTGGTCTTCCTCCTCCTCAAAGCTACATTCCTCCTCTGACTCCTCTTCCTCAGACTCCTCTTCCAGCGTTGCCGCAGGTCCAGCAAGCGATGATGATAAGGCTGCTTCTGGTGGTGATGGTGACCACAACTCTTCCTCTTCACGCTTATCTACGGCCTGATCCAGCACTCTTCGCAGGGCACACTCCAGGAAAAAAAAAAATGGGATGATGTCGCTGATGGTGCCTTCGGTGCGACTGACTAGGTTTGTCACCTCCTTAAAAGGACGCATGAGCCTACAGGCATTGCGCATGAGCGTCCAGTAATGTGGCAAAAAAATACCCCAGTCATACAAATACTCGTTGACGGCTTTTTCTTGTTGGAGCAGGCGGTCGAACTTTAGGAGTTTTGAATTCCAACGTGTCGGGCTGTCGCAAATCAAGCTCCTCACTGGCATGTTGTTTCGCCGCTGAATATCGAATATCGAAAAAGTGCGCCATGGCCGTGTAGGAACGCCTGAAATGGCCACACACCTTCCTGGCCTGCTTGAGGACGTCCTGTAAGCCTGGGTACTTATGCACAAAGCATTGTACGATCAGATTCAACACATGTGCCATGCACGGCACATGTGTCAACTTGCCCAAATTTAATGCCGCCAACAAATTGCTTCCGTTGTCACACACCACTTTGCCAATCTCCAGTTGGTGCAGGGTCAGCCACTGATCCACCTGTGCGTTCAGGGCAGACAGGAGTGCTGGTCCGGTGTGACTCTCTGCTTTCAGGCAAGTCAACCCCAAGACGGCGTGACACTGTTGTATCCGGGATGTGGAATAGCCCCTGGGGAGCTGGGGGGGTGCAGTTGTTGTGGAGCAAGACGCAGCAGCAGAAGAGGACTCAGCCGAGGAGGTTAGCGAAGAGGATGGAGTAGGAGGAGTAGAGGAGGTGGCAGCAGGCCTGCCTGCAAGTCGTGGCGGTGTCACCAACTCCTCTGCAGAGCCACGCATTCCATGCTTGGCAGCCGTCAGCAGGTTTACCCAATGCGCAGTGTACGTGATATACCTGCCCTGACTGTGCTTTGCAGACCAGGTATCAGTTGTCAGATGGACCCTTGCCCCAACACTGTGTGCCAGACATGCCATGACTTCCTTTTCCACAATAGAGTACAGGTTGGGGATTGCCTTTTGTGAAAAAAAAATTCGGCCTGGTACCTTCCACTGCGGTGTCCCAATAGCTACAAATTTTTTGAAGGCCTCAGACTCCACCAGCTTGTATGGTAAAAGCTGGCGGGCTAAGAGTTCCGACAAGCCAGCTGTCAGACGCCGGGCAAGGGGGTGACTCTGTGACATTGGCTTCCTACGCTCAAACATTTCCTTTACAGACACCTGACTGTGGGCAGATGAGATGGAACTGCTGAAGGTGAGAGGCGAAGTGGTGGGTGATTGAGAGGGGGCAAGGAGGACAGCAGTAGTTGACGTGGCTGAAGATGCTGGACCAGGAGGAGGATGGTGGCTTTGAGTTTGTGTGCTGCTTGTACTCATCATGTGTTGATCCCATAGGCGTTTGTGATGTGAGATCATGTGCCTTCGCAAAGCAGTTGTACCTAGGTGGGTGTTGGACTTCCCACGACTCAGTTTCTTTTGGCACAGGTTGCAAATGGCATCGCTGTTATCAGAGGCAGACACGGAAAAAAAATGCCACACTGCTGATCTTTGCAATGACGGCATTCTGGTGGTGGCAACAGCATGCATTGATTGGCGTGCTGTCTGGCTGACCCCGGGTGCCGATGCATGCTGTCTGACTGTGCCACTAGCTCCTTGCTATGACCTCCCCCTGCTTCCAACTCGTCTCCTCCTCCTCTCTGTCTCCCCATCTGAACTTTCCCCCTGTTCTTCTTCTCTTCGAGCGGGCACCCATGTGACATCCACAGACACATCGTCATCATCAACCGCTTCACTTGTATCTGACAACTCAGCAAAGGAAGCAGCAGCGGGTACAACATCATCATCATCACACCGTACGTCCATGTGTGTAATCCTGCCTGACTGAGACATATACCTGTTATCTACATCCTCTGGCAATAATGGTTGAGCATCACTCATTTCTTCCAACTGATGTGTAAATAACTCCTCTGACAGATTAAGTGAAGTGGCTGTGGTGCTAGTGTTGGTGGTGGCGGCAGGCGGGCGAGTGGTAACTTGAGAGGTGCCCGAAGCTGAGCTGGAGGAGGATGGTGCGTCAAGGTTCCAGTGGAAGCTGTAGAAGATTGGGTGTCCTGTGTTAGCCAGTCAACTATGTCCTCAGAATTTTTCGAGTTCAGGGTACGTGGCCTCTGAACACTGGGCATTATTCTAGGGCCAAAGGAAATCACAGCACCACAACCACGACGGCCCCTGCGGGGTGGCCTGCCTCTGCCTGTCATTTTTTTTTAGATTAGTGGTACTATGTGTGCAAGGTACTGTGCCACCCGATATGAGTGGTGGGCAGTGGGCACAGTACACTCTGTGGGCCTGACACACACGCTGGCAGGCAACTGCAATTATATTACAGAGAAAAAATTGTTTTCCTGTTTTAAATGCAAGCTACTGTGCCACCAGATATGAGTGGTGGGCACTGGCAGTGGGCACAGTACACTCTGTGGGCCTGACACACACGCTGGCAGGCAACTGAAATTATATTACAGAGAAAAAATTGTTTTACTGTTTTAAATGCAAGCTACTGTGCCACCAGATATGAGTGGTGGGCACCGGCAGTGGGCACAGTACACTCTGTGTGCCTGACACACGCTGGCAGGCATCTGCAATTATATTACAGAGAAAAAGAAAAAAAAAAGACTGATGTACTAGCCTTAAAAAGGGCTTTTTGGGGTGCTGTCCTTACAGCAAATCAGATGAGTCTTTGAGGACTGGAGTGGACACAGAACACTGGCCTAGCTAACGATTTCCCCATTAAATCAGCAGCAGCACTGTCCCTGCTCTCACTAACACTGCAGCTTCAGAATGAATCTAAGATGGATGCTGTCCTTGCTTTTTGATAGGAGGTGGGAGGGTCTGGGAGGGAGGGTATGCTGCTGATTGGCTGGAATGTGTCTGCTGACTGTGAGGTACAGGTCAAAGTTTGCTCAATGATGACGTATAGGGGGCGGACCGAACATCGGATATGTTCGCCCGCCGCGGTGAACACGAACAAGCTATGTTCGCCGGGAACTGTTCGCCGGCGAATAGTTCGGGACATCTCTAGTTACTGCTTCTTCAGTAAAAGATGCATATTAACCTGTTGTTACAAACACATAACCGCTTTGCTTGATATGCTGCAAATCTTTACCTTATTTGGTATGGTTATGGAACATATCAAACTGAACAGATAAAAAGGAACCTGTTATGTCAATAAAGTTCGAACCTGATTCAGCTGATCTGGTGTCTGTGTCAGTTCTCTGAGCGCTCATATATCCATATCAATTGGGACCCCGACAATTATAGATGTAAGGACTATTGTCCCTAACAAAACTTGGCGCCCAACTTGGGGCTTGACTAAAGGACACTTATTCAATTTCCCGATAAATGCAGACACACTGGACCGGGACGGGCAGATGGGAGAATCAGCGCTGAAAGGTAAGAGATTTTATTTTACAAACCTAATCTGTCCCTCCCTGACTGGTTGTCTATTACAGAAAAACATGTGAAGGAACGTACATATTGTCCTTTTACAGTTGAGTCTTATTTTATAACCTTTATTAACTTAATGCCTATGATTGTTGGGTAAGAAAACCGTTATGAGTCCAACTGGGAAGTTTTTGGTCTGGCTTTAGGTATCACTGTATATGTTTTATTTGTCATTTATTGTATGTGGAAGATTTTGGATCATTACAGAAAGGGAAATCAAGGTCAGTGGACACCGATGTCCGGTTTGTAGACATTGATTAACGGTAAATAGTCTTCAGTAACAGAGTACACTAGGTCGATATATGGAGGAAGCTCTGAGGAAATCTGAAAGGAGGAAATAGAAGTCAAGTCTAGAGTAATTACTTTCTGTAGTGTGTCAGTTTGTGACAATGGGTAACAAATTACAGTATAGCAGAAGGTTACGAAACAGCTAAGACTTTGGTTGAAGAAAGAGGAGGTAAAGAAGGTCTGAAGAATGTGGATAGGGTGTTGCAGAAGGCACGTATAAAATATGGAAATATGGATTTAGAGGTTTGGAAAAGATTCAGGAGGACTCACAGTCGTTGGATAAAGGATCATAAATGTTAAGAAGTTGTGGACATTTGGACAAGAGTAGCTCATGAGATCAAAAAGGAAGGATGGAAGGGTGAGGTCATAAGGGGAAGATTGTTATATTGAAACCAACAGAAAAAATGGTGTGGTGTTAAACAAGCAGGAAGTGCTCAAACCCATATGCAATTGTGCATGTGCATACAGGGGAGAAAATCCTGCACTTGTAGCTCCTTGCTAATGGCGATCCCCAACAAAAATGCATACAGTGGAGGATGCCTGCCACGGACCACAAGTACCACAATAGACATCCTACATAAGATAGCAATTATGTGGATGTGATAACCAATATAACAATATAATAACATTTGCAGGTGCACTCTGCGGTCTTACTAAACCCTCATACTGATGTTAAAATTTAGAGATTAGCCAACATATCCTACTGTAGAGAACATGTCTGAGCCTGAGCACTGCGACAAGGTTTCTCAAGTAGCTCTGGACCTAACACTCACCTACCTCTGCCATATGGGCAATACCAGGAGCCCGTGGGCGAATTACAGGAGCGTGAGGTCCGACTCATAGCCAACTCACCAGTTACCTCCAGCATGTAGCCATGATTGAAATGGGAAGAGGGAGGAGTCTGCGAGTCCCACTCAAGACTGGCTGATATGGCCCAGGCCTCACAGGTTCACCTAAATGTAGCCTGTGGATGGAAAACAGGCACACTTAAACTGGAGTTTATATACCTCCAAGCATCTGTATATACAAACTTACAGAAAAAATGGCGTGGTGTTAAACAAGCAGGAAGTGCTCAAACCCATATGCAGTTGTGCATGTGCATGCAGGGGAGCAAATGTTATTTTATTGGAAGATTGTTGTATTGTCAGAAAGAAAAACATCAGGAATCTGTTGATACTCCACCTCCATATCTCTTGGCTAGTGGCCCCAGAAAAAGTCCTGTGAATGGCCCGGAGAGGTAGACGTGTAACATATGTGGAACTCAAAATCCTGATTGGACAGATACATGTAAAGTCTGTGGGGCACCCATACCTCAAAAGCCTGCAGGTATATATCCTTTTTTAAACGAAAAATGCAAATGTGATCGCACACTACATCCAGCACTCTGCCCTCCATGCTGGATGAGACATTGGTTTATATTTTGGCCAAAGCATAGTAAGCCACTCACCGCGTCAAGGTCGTCTCAATTGAGTGGTCCCTAACTCTTGTTCCTACCTGTTCATGGGCCATGACAGCCACATAAAATCCAGGGAATGCAGGTCAGCATGCAAGCCAAGTACACTTTGCTTGTAACCCCGTCCGGTGCCATTACAGCTTTCATCGGATCCAGGGATGCAAGTACCAACATGCATGCTGAACCCACCATATACTTCTCCTGGAGCCAGATGGCTAATGGTAGGTTCTATATAAGAAGACTCAGTTTTATACTGACTTTAAAACCAGCCTCCAGGACAGATTGACTGGTCAGGTGTGCTTGACTCAAAGGAGATCGCCACGCCTCCAATATATGCTACAAAGAAAAAAGTGGGGGGTTGAGTCAGCACAACCTGCCTGCAGGTGCAGATCACTATGGCGAAATACATATACAAACGAAAAATGCAAATGTGATCGCACACTACATCCAGCACTCTGCCCTCCATGCTGGATGAGACATTGGTTTATATTTTGGCCAAAGCATAGTAAGCCACTCACCGCGTCATTTTTCGTTTGTATATGTATTTCGCCATAGTGATCTGCACCTGCAGGCAGGTTGTGCTGACTCAACCCCCCACTTTTTTTTCTCTGTAGCATATATTGGAGGCGTGGCGATCTCCTTTGAGTCAAGCACACCTGACCAGTCAATCTGTCCTGGAGGCTGGTTTTAAAGTCAGTATAAAACTGAGTCTGCTTATATAGAACCTACCATTAGCCATCTGGCTACAGGAGAAGTATATGGTGGGTTCAGCATGCATGTTGGTACTTGCATCCCTGGATCCGATGAAAGCTGTAATGGCACCGGACGGGGTTACAAGCAAAGTGTACTTGGCTTGCATGCTGACCTGCATTCCCTGGATTTTATGTGGCTGTCATGGACCATGAACAGGTAGGAACAAGAGTTAGGGACCACTCAATTGAGACGACCTTGACGCGGTGAGTGGCTTACTATGCTTTGGCCAAAATATAAACCAATGTCTCATCCAGCATGGAGGGCAGAGTGCTGGATGTAGTGTGCGATCACATTTGCATTTTTCGTTTGTATATGTATTTCGCCATAGTGATCTGCACCTGCAGGCAGGTTGTGCTGACTCAACCCCCCACTTTTTTTCTTTGTAGCATATATTGGAGGCGTGGCGATCTCCTTTGAGTCAAGCACACCTGACCAGTCAATCTGTCCTGGAGGCTGGTTTTAAAGTCAGTATAAAACTGAGTCTGCTTATATAGAACCTACCATTAGCCATCTGGCTCCAGGAGAAGTATATGGTGGGTTCAGCATGCATGTTGGTACTTGCATCCCTGGATCCGATGAAAGCTGTAATGGCACCGGACGGGGTTACAAGCAAAGTGTACTTGGCTTGCATGCTGACCTGCATTCCCTGGATTTTATGTGGCTGTCATGGACCATGAACAGGTAGGAACAAGAGTTAGGGACCACTCAATTGAGACGACCTTGACGCGGTGAGTGGCTTACTATGCTTTGGCCAAAATATAAACCAATGTCTCATCCAGCATGGAGGGCAGAGTGCTGGATGTAGTGTGCGATCACATTTGCATTTTTCGTTTGTATATGTATTTCGCCATAGTGATCTGCACCTGCAGGCAGGTTGTGCTGACTCAACCCCCCACTTTTTTTCTTTGTAGCGTATATTGGAGGCGTGGCGATCTCCTTTGAGTCAAGCACACCTGACCAGTCAATCTGTCCTGGAGGCTGGTTTTAAAGTCAGTATAAAACTGAGTCTGCTTATATAGAACCTACCATTAGCCATCTGGCTACAGGAGAAGTATATGGTGGGTTCAGCATGCATGTTGGTACTTGCATCCCTGGATCCGATGAAAGCTGTAATGGCACCGGACGGGGTTACAAGCAAAGTGTACTTGGCTTGCATGCTGACCTGCATTCCCTGGATTTTATGTGGCTGTCATGGCCCATGAACAGGTAGGAACAAGAGTTAGGGACCACTCAATTGAGACGACCTTGACGCGGTGAGTGGCTTACTATGCTTTGGCCAAAATATAAACCAATGTCTCATCCAGCATGGAGGGCAGAGTGCTGGATGTAGTGTGCGATCACATTTGCATTTTTCGTTTGTATATGTATTTCGCCATAGTGATGTGCACCTGCAGGCAGGTTGTGCTGACTCAACCCCCCACTTTTTTTCTTTGTAGCATATATCCTTTTTTGACAAAAAACAGGATTGTGCCACAACAAGGACCTGAAGGTCAAGGACAAGGAGACGTGTCATCATCAGGGACTGACGGGGAGCCACCGGAGGAGTGGGTGGACATAGAGGACCACAGTATAGTTATGCCACACTGACTGAATATCATCCCTGGAGTCCAAAATATCAGTTGGGAATGTTAGGGAGACTACCTGACCCCCTGACGCGACCCATGCCCACAGCTAGTATGTTACAACAAGTCCAGGTGACATACGGGGATATTTGGGTAGACCTGGGTGACTTGATGTTATTGAAAATGAGGGAAGCCCAGTACCAAATTGTGAGTCCCTTCCTAACTGACCATACACGTAGGGACAACAATATTTTGTCATGGGAAAACTGGGAGAAGACCCTACCATCAGGAACAGAATATGTATGGGTATTCACAGACTAGACTAAAGAAAGAGAATGAGAATTCCTGGAGTCTGAAGGACGTAGTATAGGGGCCTCAAGAGACAGTGGAGGCTTTTGCAGCTGGACTACGGACTATCTGGACTGACATGGGGTGGGATCAAGCTGGACAAATGGGAGAAAAGTTACTGACTTCTGCTTTTATGGAGGGTTTAAAACCTGCCCTACAGAGTAAACTCAAAGCCTGCAAACCAGAATGGCGAGTCATCCCATTATCCCAGTTGATAGCGGTAGCAAAAGGCTTAGAGTTAGACCTAGAAAAAAGAGTCAGCCCACCCCTGTCAAATATGTCAATCAAGGACAGGGACAAGGATCAAGGACAGGGACAAGGATCACAGAGACCCTGCAGAGATTGTAAGTGCTACAACTGCAGGAAACCTGGTCACATGAAAAGAGATTGCTGCTCCCCACGGGGACCACGGGAATCATCAAATGATGCTGACTGCAGAGACAAACCCAGCTCTACAGCCGTCTTTACCCCCTGTTGGGAAACAGGCAACCCCGTCCCGATACTGCTAACAAAAACCAAAGAAAAGTACCCCCAACTTCATATACCTGTAACTATAGGTAACAAGAAGGCTGTACCATTTCTGGTTGACACGGGGGCAGCTAAAACTGTAGTAGACCAGAACTTTTTGCGTCCGTACCAATTGACCCACTGGCATGTACCGGCTGTGGGATTCACGAAGGAGACTGTTTTGTCAAAGAATCTGAACCTGTTAAATTGAAAATTAAGGATAGCACTGTAGTCACTCAACTATTAGTTAAAGATAATCTGCCCGAACCACTCGTGGGGACTGATGTGCTGCATTGGGGGCCCATATACATTTTGAACCAGATAGCACTACTCGAATAGACTTTAACACCCCTGAATATATCATATTGTGTCCTCTGATATCATTGGTGGCCCTTCTGGACGACAAAACCCCAGGACTGAGCCCTGATCAGGAGATTGCCCTCAGTTTCATACCAGAAGAACTTTGGGCAACATCCCAAACTAATATTGGAAAGATGCCCGTGTCCCCAGTGATGGTTCATTTGAAGCCAGGGTGTCAACCCCCTCGAGTGAAACAGTACCCTCTTAGCCATGCCTCAGATTGATGCCTTTTTACAGACTGACGTGTTGGTAAAAACAGTGTCCCTGGCCAACACTTTGCTCTTTCCAGTGAAGAAGAAGTCTGTCAAAGGACAGCCTGTCAGTTACTGGATGGTGCATGACCTGAGAGAAGTTAACAAAGTGACAGTATTGCAGACCCCATTGTACCCAACCCTCATACTCTACTGTCCTAGGTACCATCCACTGCTGTGTGTTTTACAGTTATTGGTTTATTGAAGGCCTTTTTCAGCATGCCTCTGTACCCAGATTTCAAGTATCTGTTTGCCTTCACATTCAAGGGCAACCAGTATACCTGAACTGTGTTACTCTAAGGAGCTCAAAACTCTCCTACCATGTATACTCAGGCTCTACGATCTGTTCTAACTGGCTGGAAGCCTCCCGGTTAAGTGGCGTTATTGCAGTATGTAGATGACTTTCTTCTGTGTGCGGAGGATAAAGGTATTTGCTCTGAAGCCATCCTATCCCTTTTGATGCTTTTTTACCAACATGCGTGTAAGGCTTCAAAGCAGAAACTGAAGTTCTGAAGGAGTAGGTTGTGTTTTTGGGACATTGTCTTTCCCACGGAGCCCACCACCTCACTCCAGAAAAAAAAAGAAGCAGGAGAGAAGACACTGCTGCCCAAAGGGCCACAAGAACTACTTGTATTCCTGGGACTTATGTCTTACTGCAGACCATGGATACATCATGCCTCAATGCTAATGAAACCTCTTTATGACTGTTTGTCAAATATCACATTTGAACTCACTGAGGAGGAGGTAAATAATTTTCACACGCTAAAACTGTGTATAGTATCTGCTCCGGCTCTGGATATTCCAAACTATGATGAAGGTTTCCAGTTGTACTGTTCTGAAAATACAGGGCCATAGCACGCCGTGTTAACCCAGAAGCACTGTGACCGCCAGAGGTCGGTGGCGTACTCCTCAGCCAGACTAGACCCTGTGGCCAGAGGCGCCCCTTCCTGTGTTAGGGCAGTAGCGGCAGAGCAAGCAATGATCGAAAAAGAGCCTCTGAAATAGTCTTGGACTATCCAGTCACAGTGCAAACTCCCCATGACATTCAGGGTATACTTACTCAGGTACAGCCTATTCACATCTCAATGGCAAGGCAACTCAAACTACAGTGTGCCCACCTCATGCCCCTAAACATCACTTTTAAACATTGTACTATCACAGATTCAGAAATGGGAGAGGGTAGTATTAAAGGCACAGGTAGCCTTTTGACAGACCTAAAGGAAAATGATCCACATGATTGTGTACAATTAATGCAACAAGAAATGTCAGGGTTTAATCATGTCCATGAAACTTGCTAACCCAGATCTTAATATATATATTTTTTTATGCATTTATTTTTATTTATTTATTTGTTGGGGGAGGGGCATTTCAAATTTTGGGTTCTCATTAATCTGCAATAATAATATAGATGATAAAACATAATATTATACTACATTACTATAGACTCCTATTCTATTTATCTAACTATCTATCTATCTATCTATCTATTATTTATCTATTTATCATCTATCTATCTATCTATCTATCTATCTATCTATCTGTTATCTATCTATCTATCTATCTATTATTTATCTATCTATCGTATCTATCCATCGTATCTATCTATTGTATCTATCTATCTATCTATCGTATCTATCTATTATTTATCTATCTACTATCTATCGTATCTATCTATCTATCTATCTATCTATCTATCTATCTATCTATTATCTATCTATCTATCGTATTTATCTATCGTATCTATCGTATCTATCTATTGTATATATCCATCGTATCTATCTATCTATCTATCTATCTATTATTTATCAATCTATCTACTATCTATTTTATCTATTTATCTATTATTTATCTATCTATCCATCCATCTATCGTAATTTCTCTAGGAATGCATTAACATAAACCCCCTATAAGTTTGACTGACTCTACATTTGTCAGTATTCACACCTTCCCTTGTCATCCTTTTTTTAATCTATTTTTTTATTTTTTTTTATTTTCAAAAGAGCTTTATTAGAAAGCTTTGTATCATACATCAAATTTTTGAAACAGCATTTGTAATTAACATAGTGTAGAGTTAATAAATGTATACAGTGAATGTCACAATATATTGAGCTATGATAACAGCAGTGAAAAAGAATATGGTTATGGTGGGTCAATGCTTCAAACACTTGAAATTCTCAAAGTGTTCCCAATTTTCCCAGGTATTTCAGAATTTAGAGTAATTGCGATTTTCCCAAGCTGCTATTTCTTAAAACCTATATATATTGTCGTATTTCCCTATCCATTGATCCAGGGAAGGGAGCTCCTGCTTGAGCCAAAATCTAGGTATTAGAAGACGGGCACTAGATAAAAGTATTTTAAAAAAAGGGGGTATCACCACCCCAGGGCATCGGGGATAGAAGCCTAACAAGGCTGATTAGGGGGACAGAGAGATTTTCGTTTTGCACACCTCATTACTTTTGTTAAAAATCTCATTCCACCATTTTTGAATCAATGGGCACAGCCACCACACATGGTATTAGGAGCCTCTATCTGCTCTGCAATGCCAGCAAATGTCTGTATTTGTTTTATCGTATCTGCTAGTGATATCAGGAGTTTTGTACCACCTAGAGAGAATCTTGTACCCATTTTCTTGAATTCTAACACATCTTGAGGTAACGTGGGGTGTCACGAGTAGTCTAGAGCATTCTTCAGGTCTAAAGGAGCAATCCAAATCTCGTTCCCATAAACCCACAAAGGCCAGTTTTGGTGAAGAGAAGGGAGTATTAAGTATCTAGTAAAAGGTCGAGATTGGTTTTGTTAGTGGAGTAGACCTAACTATCAAGCTTTCGAACCAGATGAGAGGTCTGAGAAGCACTGGTTTTGGGATGTTTTTAGATATAAATGTTCGGAGAATGGATAACAAAGGTATATGGGGTTTCAAAACCGGGATCATGGATACAAGGGATTCTCCATCCAATATCGATCCATTC
Source organism: Bufo bufo (assembly GCF_905171765.1). NCBI lineage: Eukaryota > Metazoa > Chordata > Amphibia > Anura > Bufonidae > Bufo > Bufo bufo. The sequence goes on along the minus strand of NC_053391.1, from coordinate 602,868,961 downwards.
TCATCAAAGAAGGAAAGTACTGGAGTTTTCATTTGTCGAATACATGTAGGGAGAATTTGTCTCAGTGCTAGTAGGGCAGCACTAATTATATCTCTCATCTGGATCAGTGGAGATGGTAGAGGGATCCCTAATGAGGACGATTGAAACCAGTTCCAAGTATCTATAGTGGCCCTGACCATATGGTTGGTTTGGGCTAGAAGATTTTAGGGTTCGTTGGTCCTAATAATAATCTCCTGAAATACAGTACAGACCAAAAGTTTGGACACACCTTCTCATTCAAAGAGTTTTCTTTATTTTCATGACTATGAAAATTGTAGATTCACACTGAAGGCATCAAAACTATGAATTAACACATGTGGAATTATATACATAACAAACAAGTGTGAAACAACTGAAAATATGTCATATTCTAGGTTCTTCAAAGTAGCCACCGTTTGCTTTGATTACTGCTTTGCACACTCTTGGCATTCTCTTGATGAGCTTCAAGAGGTAGTCCCCTGAAATGGTTTTCACTTCACAGGTGTGCCCTGTCAGGTTTAATAAGTGGGATTTCTTGCCTTATAAATGGGGTTAGGTGTCATGGTCTTACCTTCTTGCTGTTCTCCTTCGTTTGACATGTGCTGGCGGCCATCTTGGTTTCTGGGTTTCTTGTAGCCTTCCACCCTGCGGCTCCTCCTTCCCACTGGGAGGAGCTGGATGCCTAGCTCATATATATAGGAGGTCTGTGGCTTCAGTTGCTTGCTTGGTCCTCCTGTGTTCACATGCTTCTAAGACTGCTGCTGCTTCTGGTTCCTGATCCTGGTTTCGTCTGACTACCCTGCTGGTTCCTGATCCTGGCTTCGTCTGACTACCCTGCTGGTTCCTGATCCTGGCTTCGTCTGACTACCCTTCTGGTTCCTGATCTCTGGCCTCTCAAAGACTCTGCTTCGGTTTCACCATTCGTTTGGACTTTTGCTTTACAGCTTTATTTTCAATAAAGCCTTCTTGTTTTCACTTATCTCTTGTTGTACGTCTGGTTCATGGTTCCGTGACATTAGGACCAAGCCATGAGTTCTGACGGTACAGGGCCATCCTCGCTACCCATGCTGGTTGCCAGACTTGATCAGCAGGATCACCTGTTGGGTAGGTTCGCTGTGGCGTTGCAAACCCTGCTTGAACGCACGGCTCATTTCGCTCCCGTTGCCGATGGGTCGGTTGTCGCTCCTACTGCCGCTCCGGTTGTTGCGCCAGAGTCTACCCCGACACCTGTTGTTGCGCCTGCGGTGTTTCGGGGTATGACCGGTTCTGCCCCTCTTCCACAGCGCTTTGGGGGAGAGCCAACTCAGTGCCGAGGTTTCCTTAACCAGGTGGGCATTTATTTCGAGTTGCTGCCACATGCCTTTCCTACTGAGAGATCAAAGGTGGGCTTCTTGATCTCGCTGCTCTCGGACAAGGCCTTGGCCTGGGCCAGCCCTTTATGGGAGAACAACAATCCGGTGGTTGCCGAGTTTTCCGGTTTTGTTGCTTCTCTTCGGAAGGTATTCGATGTGCCGGCTCGTGCTGCCTCTGCTGCGAAGCTCCTTATGTCCATCAGACAGGGTTCACGATCCGTAGCTGAATACGCCATTGAGTTTCGTACCCTGGCAGCAGAGGTGGGCTGGAATAATGAGGCTCTGGTCGCTGCTTTCTCTCATGGTCTCTCGGATGCCTTGAAGGATGAGGTTGCAGCTAAGGACCTACCAGTGGAGCTCGAGTCTCTTATTTCTTTCCTGATTTTGATTGACACCAGACTCAGGGAGAGACCTTCCTTTAAGGAGAGCCTGCGGAGGTCTTCTAACAGATTGGTGCCTACGTTTGCCGTCCCACCCGTGCCTCCCTCTCCTCCCACGCCTCCTGGGGATGACTTGTCTGGGGGTGAACCCATGCAGCTGGGTCCGAGGGGGAGAGGGTACTCCGGAGACGCGAGGGTCGATGCATGTACTGTGGTCTCGGTGGGCATTTTCGGTTGGCATGTCCGAACCGTCCGGGAAACGCTCGTACCTGAGATCCTGTCGGGGGCAGATCTTGGGTGGAGTCTCCTCGTCCCCGGTTTCCCGTGTTGACAAACCACTGATCACTGTTGTCCTCTCCTGGGTCGGGGGCTCGATGACGACCGAGGCGTTGGTGGACTCTGGTGCTGGTGGTTTGTTCATTGATAGTGTGTTCGCTGCCCCCAATTCCATTCCTCTGCAGGCTCGAGGTTCCCCACTGGCTCTTGAGGCGATAGACGGCAGACCCCTTCTGTCGTCACACGTGACTCATGAGACCCTTCCAGTGCGGATAGCCATTGGTGCCGTTCACAGAGAGTCGGTCTGTCTCCAGGTTATTTCGTCTCCACACTACTCGGTGGTCTTGGGGTACCCCTGGCTCCAGAAGCATAATCCGACTTTCGATTGGAGATCGGCCGAGATCCTCTCGTGGTCACCGCAGTGTGGGGCTAGTTGCATCCATGGGTCTGTCAAGTTGCTGTGTACTTCCTCGGACTCTCTGTTGCCTCCTGAATACGAGGAGTACCGGGATGTATTCGATAAGGTGCGCGCGGTTGCCCTACCTCCGCACCGCCCATACGATTGTGCCATAGAGTTACAACCTGGTGCCGTTCCTCCTCGTGGCAAAGTCTATCCACTGTCGGTAGCGGAGAATGAGGCCATGGAGGAGTACGTGAGGGAGGCGCTTTCACGCGGACACATTCGCAAATCCTCATCCCCGGCAGGGGCTGGATTTTTCTTTGTGAAAAAGAAGGGCGGTGAGTTGAGGCCTTGCATCGATTACAGGGGTCTCAATCGCATCACGATCAAGAACGCTTACCCGATACCCTTGATTTCCGAGCTGTTCGATCGCCTTAAAGGGGCCACGGTCTTTACCAAACTCGACCTGAGGGCGGCATATAACCTGGTAAGGATCAAGGCGGGCGATGAGTGGAAGACCGCGTTTAACACCAGGACCGGTCATTATGAATCCTTGGTTATGCCCTTTGGGTTGTGCAATGCGCCCGCAGTCTTTCAGGAATTCATCAACGATGTTTTCCGTGACCTGTTGCAGCAGTGTGTGGTGGTCTATTTGGATGACATCTTGGTATATTCTGAATCCATGGAGGCCCACATTCTGGATGTCAGACGAGTGTTGCAACGGTTACGAGAGAACAAGCTGTTCGGTAAGCTTGAGAAATGCGAATTTCACCGATCCCAGGTAACCTTATTAGGTTACATCATTTCCGCTGAGGGGTTCTCCTTGGATCCTGAGAAGGTTTCGGCTGTCTTACAGTGGCCCCAGCCCAGTGGTCTTCGTTCCCTGCAGCGCTTTTTGGGCTTCGCCAATTATTATCGGAAGTTCATCAGGGACTTTTCCATGCTGGCCAAGCCTCTCACGGATCTGACCAGGAAGGGCAGTAATTCCCAGGTCTGGCCGCTCGAGGCCATCCGAGCTTTTGAGGCCCTAAAGTCCGCTTTTGTGTCGACTCCGATTCTGTCGCATCCCAACCCTGGGTTGCCCTTTGTCCTCGAGGTGGACGCGGCTGAGACGGGAGTAGGCGCCCTTCTGTCTCAGCGTAGAACACCAGAGGGTCCTCTGCTTCCTTGTGGGTTTTACTCCCGGAAACTGTCTTCCGCGGCGTGCAACTATCAGATTGGTGACAGGGAGTTATTGGCCATCGTGCAGGCCCTTAAAGAATGGAGGCACTTGCTCGAGGGTTCGGTGGTTCCGGTTCTCATCCTGACGGACCATAAGAATCTGACCTGCCTTTCTGAGGCTAAGAGATTGACACCACGTCAGGCCAGATGGGCTCTGTTCTTGTCACGTTTTAATTACGTGGTCTCCTACCTACCCGGTTCCAAGAACATCAGGGCGGATGCCCTATCACGGCAGTACTCCGAGCTGTCCAGGGAGGAGTCGATTCCGACTTCGGTCATACCTCCGAATCAGATCCTGGCCGCCATTCGCACCAGCCTGACCTCTCCCCTGGGTGAGCAGATTTTGGCGGCTCAATCTGGTGCTCCCTCTGGGAGACCCAACGGCAGATGTTTTGTACCTGAGGAGTTGCGCACTCGGTTGTTGCGAACCTACCATAACTCCAAGACCGCGGGGCATCCTGGAAAGAATCAGCTGTCCTGGGCTGTTTCACGTCTGTTCTGGTGGCCTTCCCTACGTTCCGACATCGCCGCATATGTAGCGGCATGCTCCGTTTGTGCCCAGAGTAAGTCCCCTCGGCACCTTCCGTTGGGCCTTCTGCAACCCATAGCCACCGGGGAGCGCCCATGGTCACACCTGGGGATGGATTTCATTGTGGACCTCCCTGCATCCCGAGGCCATACGGTCATTCTCATGATTGTGGATCGGTTTTCCAAAATGTGCCACTGTGTTCCTCTCAAGAAGTTACCCTCTGCACAAGAGTTGGCCACGATTTTTGCCAGGGAGGTCTTCCGGTTGCACGGTTTGCCCAAGGAGATTGTGTCGGATCGGGGGAGTCAGTTTGTGTCCAGGTTCTGGCGCGCCTTTTGCTCCCAGTTGGGGATTCATCTCTCCTTCTCCTCGGCCTACCACCCTCAGTCCAATGGGGCCGCAGAACGATCCAATCAGGCCTTGGAGCAATTCCTTCGTTGCTATGTCTCCGATCACCAAGACAATTGGGTTGACCTTCTGCCTTGGGCTGAGTTTGCCAGGAACACGGCGGTGAACTCTTCCTCTGGGACGTCTCCCTTCATGGCCAATTATGGGTTCCAACCTGTCGTGTTACCGGAGGTATTCTCTCCCCAGGATATTCCGGCGGTGGAGGATCACCTTTCCGTCCTACGTGCTTCTTGGGTACAGATCCAGAAGTCCCTTGAGGCCTCTGCGCAGCGCCAGAGACTCCAGGCTGATCGCAGACGAGCGCCTGCTCCTTCCTACCAGGTCGGAGACCGTGTATGGCTGTCCACCCGCAACCTCAACCTTCGAGTGCCCACTCCCAAGCTGGCTCCTCGCTTTGTTGGTCCCTTCCGAGTGCTTTGCAGGGTAAACCCGGTAGCCTATGCCCTTGCGCTTCCTCCTGGCATGCGGATCTCTAACGTGTTTCATGTCTCCCTGTTGAAGCCACTGGTGTGTAATCGTTTCACTTCCTCGGTTCCTCGGCCTCGTCCGGTCTGAGTGGGCAATCATGAGGAGTATGAGGTGAGCAATATCCTGGACTCACGCCTGGTCCGCGGTCGGGTGCAGTTTTTGGTCCATTGGCGTGGTTATGGTCCAGAGGAGCGTTCCTGGGTTCCCTCCGCAGATGTCCATGCTCCTGCCTTGCTCCGAGCCTTCCACGCACGCTTCCCTCAGAAACCGTTTTTTGCTCCGCGGAGGAGGGGCCCTTGAGGGGGAGGTACTGTCATGGTCTTACCTTCTTGCTGTTCTCCTTCGTTTGACATGTGCTGGCGGCCATCTTGGTTTCTGGGTTTCTTGTAGCCTTCCACCCTGCGGCTCCTCCTTCCCACTGGGAGGAGCTGGATGCCTAGCTCATATATATAGGAGGTCTGTGGCTTCAGTTCCTTGCTTGGTCCTCCTGTGTTCACATGCTTCTAAGACTGCTGCTGCTTCTGGTTCCTGATCCTGGTTTCGTCTGACTACCCTGCTGGTTCCTGATCCTGGCTTCGTCTGACTACCCTGCTGGTTCCTGATCCTGGCTTCGTCTGACTACCCTTCTGGTTCCTGATCTCTGGCCTCTCAAAGACTCTGCTTCGGTTTTACCATTCGTTTGGACTTTTGCTTTACAGCTTTATTTTCAATAAAGCCTTCTTGTTTTCACTTATCTCTTGTTGTACGTCTGGTTCATGGTTCCGTGACATTAGGACCATCAGTTGCGTTGAGGAAAAGTCAGGTGGATACACAGCTGATAGTCCTACTGAATAGACTGTTAGAATTTGTATTATGGCAAGAAAAAAGCAGCTAAGTAAAGAAAAACGAGTGGCCATCATTACTTTAAGAAATGAAGGTAGGTCAGTCAGCCGAAAAATTGGGAAAACTTTGAAAGTAAGGGCTATTTGACCATGAAGGAGAGTGATGGGGTGCTGCGCCAGATGACCTGGCCTCCACAGTAACCGGACCTGAACCCAATCTAGATGGTTTGGGGTGAGCTGGACCGCAGAGTGAAGGCAAAAGGGCCAACAAGTGCTAAGCATCTCTGGGAACTCCTTCAAGACTGTTGGAAGACCATTTCAGGGGACTACCTCTTGAAGCTCATCAAGAGAATGCCAAGATTGTGCAAAGCAGTAATCAAAGCAAAAGGTGGCTACTTTGAAGAACCTAGAATATGACATATTTTCAGTTGTTTCACACTTGTTTGTTATGTATATAATTCCACATGTGTTAATTCATAGTTTTGATGCCTTCATAGTCATGAAAATAAAGAAAACTTTGAATGAGAAGGTGTGTCCAAACTTTTGGTCTGTACTGTATGTCGAGAAATTATCAATTTCCATGTCTACCCAAGACCTTTGTGGAGGTTGTCTAAGTCAATCTAATATTCTAGACATAAAGATGGCTTTGCCATATAGCAACGGGTTAGGCAGGCCTATACCTCCCAAGGATCTAGGTCTCTGTAGGAGAGAGATAGATAGTAGAGATTTTTTTTACCTGCCCAGACGAAGGAGCGAATACTTTTAGTTAGGGAGTTGTAGAATTATTTTGGTATCGGGATTGGAAGGACTTGCTGAAGGTAATTTAATCTAGGGGTTACTAAAGATGTTACTAGATTTTTGCGTCCAAACCAAGACAGTATAGGGAAATGTAGTGAGGAGAGTTGTATAGATTTCAGAAGGGGGAGGTAATTGAGTTGGAATAATCTGTGGGGATCGGGCCCTATCTTCACTCCAAGGTAAATAAGATATGGGGCGTTCCAGTTAAATTGGGATTTCATCTCAAGGTCCTTCCATACGGTGGATTTAAGGCCCAGACTCAAGACCTGTGACTTTTTCATGTAAATCTTAAAATTGGATAAAGGGCTGAACTTCTCCAATAAGTCATAGATGATAGGAAGAGAGGTCTCAGGGTTTGAGGTTATGACAAGATCGTCTGCGAAAGCAGCGGTTTCATGTTCCTGGGAGCCCAATTTGAAGCCTCTGATCCTCTCGTTCTGTCTAATGGCCTGGAGAAGTGGTTCCATGATTAGGACAAAGACTAGTGGGGTGAGGGGACGGCCTTGTCTAGTGCCATTTCTAATAGTGAATGTGGAGGATAGCGTATCATTTACTAAAATGGCTGCTGAGGCATTAGTGTACATTGAAAAAATAGCTTTAACAAAGGGGTCAGGAAGGCCAAATTTCTCTAGAGTAATTTGCATAAATTCCCAATTAACCCTATCGAAAGCCTTCTCGGCATCAGTGCTCAAGAAGGCCAGGGGAAGGGAGTGTTTTTTGGCATGGAATAATATGTTTAGTATTCTTGCTGTGTTATCTAGACCACCTCTTCCTTTTATAAACCCCGTCTGGTCTCTATATATCAGGGAGGGCAAATATGTAGACAGACGAGTAGCTAACATTTTAGCCAGCAGCTTAAGGTCTAAGTTTAATAATGATATTGGGCAGTAGCTTGCACATTGTCCTGGATCCTTTCCTTCTTTTGGAATCATTGTTATATGTGCTTTGGTTATGTCGGCTGAGAGAGGGGATCCCTGCAATGAATGATTACAAATGGCCAATAGGCGAGGGAGTAGGGATTTACTGAAGGAGCGGTAATAAAGAGGCGGTAAACCATCAGGTCCCGGGGCTTTCCCATTGGGAAGGTTTTTTATAGCTGCTAAGAGTTCCTCTCCAGTAAAAGGAGATTGCAGGGATTCCCTCTGAGTATTATCTAGTTTTGGGAGTGTTAAGGACTCAAGAAAGGTATTGATAGGGCTCTGGGATGAGGTAGGGACTTTCTTCTGGTCTTGGTAAGAGATATTATATAGCTCTAAATAGAAATTTTGGAATTGCAGGGCTATTTCTTTTGTTGTTACTGCTATACCTCCTCCTGGTTTATGGATATTACAGATGTAGTTTTGAGCTTTCCTATGTTTAATTTAGCTCATCATAAACTTGGACGCTTTATCCCCATGTGCAAAATATTTGTACTGGGAATGTAGGTAATATTTGGCGGAGGCCTTGTTGAGGAGGTTCTTGAGTTCTGACCTAAGATCTGTCAATCTCGTTAAGTGGGAGGCAACTAAGGAATGTTTGTGGAGAAGTTCTAGTTTGTGTATCTCTTCTAACAAAGCATCTATCTGGGCTGCCCTCTCTTTCTTGAGTCTAGTTCCGATGCTGATGAATTGACCTCTTATATAAGCTTTGTGGGCGTCCCAAGTTATATGGGGGAGGTTTCTGGGAGGGAATTTAATAGGAAATATTCATCTAGCAACTTTTGCATCTGCTCCTTCTGAGTCTGAGTAGATAATAATTGTTCATTAAGCCGCCACTTAAAAGCACGGGGATCTCGTTGGGGAGTGGAGATTTTCAGGAACACTGGTGAGTGGTCTGATAGATGAATAGATCCCATTTGAGTTTCCTGGCACAATTGTAAATGTTCTTATGAGATGAACAAATAGTCTAATCTTTAGTAGGAAACATGTACATTGGAGAAGAAGGTGTAGTCGCAATTGGAGGGATTTAGGATTCTCCATGCATTCAGCAGGTGGGTATTTTGGAGGTTTCTGCGGATGATTTTGAGAGCTTTCTGGGATAAGGCAGACCTTTGAGAGGATGAATCCAATTGGGGTTCTAATGTAACATTGAAATCTCCTCCCAGAACCACACCTTCCCTGAAGGATTCTATTATTGGGAAAAGAGATCTAAACCAACTAATCTGATTTACATTATGGGCATAAATATTGATGAACGTGTATGTTTGATTGGCTATTTTGCCTTTCACTAGAATATATCTGCCTTCACTGTCTTGAATATGGTGACAGTATTGAAAAGATAAATCTCTACTGAATCCCACGCTTACACCCCTGGAGGCTGAAGAGTCTGATCCACAATGGAACCAGGTAGGAAACCGAGAGTAAGAAAGGTTTGGGTAATGGTTTAATCTAAAATGGGTCTCTTGCAAAAGAAGGACAGAGCAATCCATTTTCTTCAAATGTGAAAGGATCTGACATCTCTTAGATGGTGAATTAAATCCCTTCACATTGTAAGAAACTATTTTGAGACTAGCCATGATGAGATGGTTGTACAGAAGGGTGATGCTTCTGCTCTATTTGATATGTCATAAGGTGTGGATTAAGAAAATATATACTCAGCCTCCCTGGGTGAAGCGAAGGGGATTCATGAGGATTTCACTGTGTCATTTCTGGAGAGACATATGTTAGGTAGCACTCACTGCAACAAAAAACAGTATCAGAACAAAATAACCGTAAACAGGTTAAAACACATAGGGCTATACTAAGCACAGATAGCCTTTTGAGTGAAACTTGTACCATTGAGAAAGAAGTGACAGGGATAGGTAGGTAGAGAAGGGGGGGGGGAACAGTAGTGTGTTACAGCACCCTACGGTAGAAATAAGGATCAGGTCAAAGACTCATAAAATCCAGACAGGTGGAAGAAAGGAAAGGGGATGGATAGCCCTAAAAGATTGAGCTAGTAAGGTAAAGGGCTAGAGCCCATTATACGTATAATATCTGGAGGAGAACATTTAGGCTGGAGAAAACGCCTCCATTGCGTAAGGTTTAGTTAGATCAGTCTCCTATTGGGAGTCTTCTGGGAGTAGCATTCCTTTTGTCCCTTCTATCTCTAGCAGACTTGGGAGTGCGTTGTCTTTCCCAGGGATCTTGTCTTGGCAATTCCGGCAGGTCTGCAAGTTCCTGAACGGGGTCCCAGTTAGAGATGGCCAGTGAGTCGATCTGTAGTAGATTATAAACCGCGCTCAAGTCACTGAAAGAGGATACTTGAATTTTGCGACCTTCATGAGCAAAGGATAGGCCGAATGCAAAAGACCACCGATATAGAATTTTGCGTGATCGTAGCAAATCGGTTAGAGGTTTGAGTGCTCTTCTTTTTTTCAGTGTAGATTGTGCTAGATCTTGAAACACATAGATTTCATGGCCGTCCCACATGATGTTATTGGTGTCTCTTGCTCTAGATAAAATCGCCTCTTTCACAGGAAAGCTGAGGAAATTTCAGATAGAGGCGGTTTCGGGCGAAGGGCTCTATGTGCCCTCTCTAGAATGATTTTGTGGGCAGAATCTGGGCCCAAAAGTTGCAGACATATTTGTGCGATCATATTAGGGATATCGCCAGCGCCAACCGTTTCTGGGATTCCACAGAACCGTAGGTTATTACGTCTCCCACGATTTTCTTGATCTTCGATCGCATTATATATGTTGATCAGGTTAGATTGATAGATTTGTAAGCGCTGCGTTACTGCAGCCTGATGCTGGAGGATTATTGCTTGAGAGTCTTCTAGAGATTTTACTCTCATTCCTATATGGCAGACATCTTGCTATATGGCCATTAAGTCGGCGCTCAGTGGTTCCAGCGCTGAGGATAGCGAGGTTGAAAGAATTCATTTTTGGTATGAGCGAGATATTGGGAGGTTGTCCGATTCAATCTCACCTCCGCTTGCTGCGCCTGCTTCCTCTTGTTGTCTCTGGCTCGCCGCTCGTGGAGTTGTCAGCACCATCTTGGAGACGTATGTGGCAGCGGCTTTCTTTATAAATTTCTCCATATCTCCACTATTTACCCTCGACTTCGGGTGGCTGGTATGTTCCCCTGTCTTGGGGTTACCGATATTGACCATAATTGATCTTTATCTCAGTGATACTAGGCTTGAAGGGTACTGTAATGTACGGAGCAGTAACTTCAGGCGTCCATCACCGTCCGGTGCTAGCTCCGCCCTTCCAGATCTTGAGTATTTTGTAGATGGCAGCAGGTATATGGGAGAAGATGGCCGGTTCCATACTGGAAGTGCAGTGGTCACACAGCATGAGGTAAAAACAGCCAAACCACTCCCTCCTCCCATGTCAGCACAGGAGGAAGAGCTAAAGGCACTCACTGAGGTGTGTAGATTAGCCGAAGGGAAGAAGGTGAACATCTATACAGACTCAAGGTATGCTTTTGGTATTGCTCTGTACTTGAACGGTTGAACTCTTTATTGCTACCCGAGGAGGTTGCCACCATTAAGGTAAAGGTTCATACCAGATGTACTACGGTGGAATTAAAGGCAATGATCAAGAGGATAAGGCAGAAACAAAACAAGCTGCACTCCAGCCGTTAAATGCTGATGCCACCCCGGTAAAAGCCTTGAGACCTGAAGACATTTCAGTAAGTATATTTCAAAAGATGATTGAATAAGCCCCTCCCGAGGAAAAATAGCTTTGCGCAGAGCAGGGGGCCAAACCAGACAAAAATGGAATTTGGAGACACAAAGACAGAATTCGTTTACCCCGACCTTTGTATCCAGCCATGGCTCAAGAGGCCCATGAGCCAACTCATCTGTCAAAAGGTGCCATGGTAAGTGTGGTTAATGCAGGATGGATTGCTCCAGGATTTACAACAGTGGCTGTTCGGTTTGTGCAAGGATGTATAGTCTGCACTTTAAATAACCCTGGCTAAGTGGTGAAGACTCCAAGTAAGCACACCCCTAGGCCATTTTACCCATTTCAGCGACTTCAGATAGATTATATACAACTGCCTAAGGTAGGTGTATATGAATCTGTCCTTGTGTGTGTTAATCTCTTTTCATGATGGCCAGAGGCTTTCCTCATTGCAAAAGTAAATGGAAAGAATACTGCCAAGAAGCTGGTCAGCGAACTGATATGAAGATATGGCATCCCTGAGGTCATTGAATCAGATAGAGGTTCACACTTCACAGGGGAAGTAATTAGAGAGGTAATGCAAGCCATAGGGGTGACCCAAGCTTCCCACACTGCGTATCACCCCCAAAGCAGCGGCAGAGTCAAGAGCCTTAATGGCACACTCAAGCTGAAACATCGAAAAGCTATGCAGGAAACCAAAAAGCCTTGGCCAGAATGCCTTCCCCTTGCCCTGTATTTTGTAAGAATGACTCCAAATTGAAAGACAGGGTTGTCCCCCTTTGAGGTCCTGTTTGGTGGTGCCCCTAGACAAGGCTTGTATTTTCCTTAACAGCTGCACACGAATATCAACAGTCTTGCAAGTTATATGTGGGCCTTGACCAAAAGGCTCGAACAAACTCATAAACAAGGGTTTGCTTCCCTTTCAGACCCTGATGCAGTAGAGGGTACTCACAGTCTATAACCAGGAGATTGAGTAGTGGTGAAAAAACATGTGAGAAAAGGCCTGGATCCCAGATTTGACAGACCCTTCCAAGTCTTGTTGAAAACCTATACTGCGGACAAGCTAGAGGGGAAGCCTCATACCTCACATTGTAAAAAGGTTCCTGAACCTAGAGATAAAGACCCCCCTGCTGCTGGTCACCCTGAGCCTGGGAGCAACGGCTATGTACCAGAGGCTGAAGGATGACTGGGACAATGCGTTTATAAGACACCACCAAGTTTTATACAAAGGACTAAATGACAGTACGGTGAAGGATTGTTAGATATGCACACACAGCCCGGTTAGCTCAAAGAGTATGCCGTATCTAGCCATCCCCGTATCACTTGAGGAACTGATGTTTCTTTCTAATTCCACCGTGTTTATGTCAGGGATAAACACTTTTAAGAATAACAATCTTGGTAGTATACGTTCTGATAAGGTGCATATGGTTGTGCATAAACAATATCTGTACACAAAGGGAGACAAACCTAGACTAGTAATAGATTGAGTCTTCTCGGTGGTCACGCATCAGCAAAAAGGCGAATCTGGCAGCAGATAAAGAAGCATGTAAAGAACTAAGTCCAGCAATATGGTTTTTCCATTTGAAGTACCTTTGGGCAGGTGCGTGATGGGACCAAGATATCTCAAAATGGGGGAATTGCGATAGATTGGATTCCATTTTGTATCGGGATGCCATCTTATGAACCTAGGGTGATTTCTGCAAGAACAAACAGTAGTTGCTCTTATTTGGAAAATCAGTGTTGGTCACATGACACAGCTGAAGATCAGGGAGGTTCTAACTCACAAATACAGCCACTGGTAAGAAGATTACATTCATTACAGATTACATCATGTGCCTTTCTAATAGGTCAGAGAATAAAAATAGTTGTTCTTTAAGACTTCCCTGTGCCAATTCCAGTACTGGCATGTGATAAAAGCAAATTATTTACCACTGAAAATAAACCTACTCTATGTTTTGTATATTGCAGATTCCATATCACGTTAAAAGATTTAGCTGTATTTTAAAGTATCTGTGAGAAGGTACACACCACTACAACACATCAGACAACACAGAGATACGGTAAGAGATCCAGTGTTTATGCCTCCTTGTTTCAGAACAGGTGGGAACTTAAGATGGGTGTGCTTAGCAAAGCTTGGGCAATCAGGAGAGACTGGTGCTCTGAACATAGCAATTATCCCATGAAAAATATTACTAGGCAATGAACAGAGCATTTCTAATCAAGTGTTATTGCAATATACAGTATATGTATTAAAATATTGTTCTATTTTAATGTACATTTTCCTCTTTGGTAGCACCCCTTCATGTTTATCCATCTGCCCCTCCTTCAGCCTATGTGAACTTCAGCAAAGCCTTTGATACTGTGCCACTTCAAGATCTCATAGATAGGAGCCGTGGAACAGAGGTACAGATGCGGACAGCACACGGAGTGCTGTCCATATCTTTTGGAGCCCCATTGAAGTGAATGGGTCCACATCCGAGTCACAAAAAAGCGCGGCTCAGATGCGGACCCAAACAACGTTCGTGTACATGAAGTCTTAACGTGTACAGTTAAGACCTGTGGCATTAAAAATTTGTGCTTATGAAAATTAATGGATTATTCAATAAGGAATTTGATAACAGTTTTTCTAAACCTAGACATGAAGAATGGCAAAAGTGAGTGATTTAGACATACATTAGAGAAGTAGCTTTTCACTACAGGAGATGGTGAAATAAACAGATACTGGGCGGCATGTCTATGAGAGTATATATTGAGAGTAGATATGCTAAACATTGGAAAAAAAATTGTGCACAGAGCATTGGAACAAATGTATCCAATGTTTGTTCTACAGTATAAAGTCATAGAAAGCTTTATTGGTTGACGTCTTTAGAACAATTGATATTAAAAGATTAATAGGCACTCACCATTTGGGACCACTATGAGAGTTAAAATAAGAATTTATTAGACAAAAAACATAGGGTAAAATACAAATAAAAATATATAAGAAATAAAAAATTGACAATAAAAACACTAGAAAATGCTAATGTACACTTGTGTCTTCAAATATCTAAAATGCACAGGTTTGGAATAGAGACTTTACTATTCAGCCTGTTTAATCACATGCAGGGGCTATTGAGATGAGTGTAGTAGCCAAGGTAAGGGCCACTATTTAGACTATAAAAATTCCTATATATTCTGTGGCAATGTGAATAGTAATGTGTACGGTGAAGCCCTGGAAGGGGTGTATTTCTCACCTAGGTGAGATAAGTAAAGTCCAGGAAGATGGCGCTGGCTTCAGCAAACCTAGTTGCTGAAGCTATTTTCTTTATTTGTTCAGGGCTGGATTTTATTGGATTGGGATGGTAGGTTTGGCAGTGCAACCTCCCAATCCACCTCCTCATTCCAGGGCATGTTTTCCTCTCACCTGAGGTGATCGCAGGTGAGGTCTGCTGTAATCAGGCTGACATAAAGCACCTCCCAGTGTGTCAATCTGGGGAAGGAGAGTGTTTAGTGAATCAGAGTCCTGCTGAGGCTCTGGGTGTGTGGTCTCAGCTAGCAAGGCTGAGGGGCTACAAGGCTAGGGTATAGCCTGAAGTTTGGGGGACGCAGTGACGCCTGTGGAAAAAAGGATCACTAGGTCAGAATCGGGAGGACTTCTGGACCACAATCCCCCAAAAGGTACTGGAATTTCCACAGCCTGGAGGCTGCTGGACTGATGTTGGCTGAGGAAAGCCACATATGATGTCAATGTGTGAACTGTGCTCTACGAGTGAGGTAGGGATGTATTTTGTTTAGGTAGTGCCTAGACGGACAGGAGTTTATTTGTGTTTTAAGTCTTGGTGGTGCGGGAAAATCACCCCACCCAGTGATGTATAACTGGACTATCCTGTATGGCAAAATAAATGCACACTTGGACATGAAAATCCGTTGTCTGGCGAGATATCTGTGAGTGTGACCCCCTGAAAAGAGACGATCCCTTACAATTCCTTATTATACTGATTATACAAGGCTGAAAGATTCTCCCTTAATTAGTATATACTTGTGCTCTTGATATAGCCGGCAAAAAAGATGGTTATGCGCACTGCTAATGTACGTCCTGTGTTGTATTAATGAATCGCGTTAAACTTCATAAATGTCCTTTAGTATCGCAAAATTTTTCCACAATATCGCAATGAAGTCAACGAATGCCGATGGTTGGGCAAGAATAATTGTCATTCAAATAGTCCCATTGCTGATCTTGTTCTTTTATGTCAATCAATTGATGTTAATTTTAAATCTACAGATGAATAATCCCGGTATCAGATACTCACTGTTTGTTGAGGACGAGAGGAGTTGAATGCCAACCGTGGCGTCCCACGTGATATTCGGCACTTTATATCTTACCTCCTTAGTTTTGTCCTTATAGTGAGGAGCGATGTATCAAGCTGTACCGTGCTGTGTGTGGTTAGGATTGGCATCCCACCTGTTAGGTAAGTTTGACTTGTCGGCTGTCGATGAACTTATAGTGGGATCAGCGTCTTTTAGGTAGCGAGGAAAGTAGATGCAAAGCGCTTCATATTTCTTCAGATTAAGGACATGGTACTTGTGTCCATATATTGAAGGTGCTTGTGCATAGCTTATGATTTACCAGACGCGTTTCGGAGTATAGACCTACTCCTTCATTAGTGGCTAAACTGACTATTACACCCATACCCTCTTAAAGGGAACTTGTCATCAACTTTATGCTGACCGTACTGAGGGCAGTATAAAGTAATGACAGAAATGCTGATTTCAGTGGTGTGTCACACATCAGCTAAAAGTAAGTGCTTGCTGAGAACCAGCATCATAATCATTGCAGCCCAGGCCTTGAAAAGAGTCAAATTTACCTGAGAAGAGTCATGGTTATTCATGAATTCCTGCTCTCCCGCCTATCCGCTGATGATTGACAGGCTTCTACCTAGTTTTCTCTCTTTCTCTCTAGGAGAAAACTGCCAATCATCAGCAGATGGGTGAAAGAGCAGGAATTCATGAATAACCATGACTCTTCTAAGGTAGATTTGACTCTTTTCAAGGCCTGTGCTGCAATGATTATGATGCTGGTTCTCGGCAACCACTTACTTTTAGCTGATGTGTGACACACTGCTGAAATCAGCATTTATTTTCCTACTTTATACTGCCCTCAGTATGGTCAGCATAAAGTTGATGACAGGTTCCCTTTAAATAGTTACTTGCTGTGCTGTGTCATGCCCACAAGTTGAACGCAAAAAATGGCATGGATCAGTATTTTTCCGTTCATTAATTTTCATTGTTTTGTAACCATTTTTTCAATACCTTATGCTTATAATACATAGAGCTATAGTCTCTTCTAGCTTAATTGCGTATTTCTCTCATTATTTGGTGATAATTAATCGCCATGCGTTTCAGTTGCGATTTTAATGTGGTTTTTTTTGTGAACTGATGTGTTTTCTTGTATGCAGTTGCATCTTTGTTTCTTTATAGTCCCTTCATCATCTTTTGTCTTATATCAATATAACGAAAGTTCTAAATTCATTCAAAAGTGTACAGAAAAATATATGAATCCAAGACTGTATAGATATGTATTGGAAACTTATACATAGATCTCACTGTATATGCAATCAAAATAAATGTGGTTGTTTGTATCATCACCTATATAAATAATGAGGGCTTATTGTTCTCAACTTTTTTTTATTATTAAATCTATTTTTATTGTAACAGTCATTACAGAAAGCATCATTGCATTGCTCATACATCCATCACATCAATCCACATGTCAATAAACAGGTGATATTGCTATACATGAGACTTTCTTTAAATAATCTATGACCAACACATTAACTTAACCAGTAACTAACTCAGAGCTTGTGTCAAATTATTAATATGTTGTGAAGGTATGGAAAATACGATTTTCACATTCTAAAGTAATCGCTGACTAGAACTTGGTCCTACTCAATATTCTGTTATTACCTAAGATAACCTGTCTGAGACTCTTGCTATATCCGTGAGTATTGTTGATATATTATCCCACCATCTCTTTATGTTGCTGTGCCAATCGCCATGGTTGCCATGTTCTAAGGTACTTGGCCCTGTTACTATTCTCCCATCCTGCTAATTCCTCCATTCTGTTCACCTGCTGCATCTTTCCCACCCACATATCAAGTGTGGGAGGTCATTTGTCTCTTTATTTGGATGGAATGAGTAATTTTGCTGTAGAAATCATATGTGTTATAAGGTCAGGTTTAGATGGTCTAAAGCAAGGGTCCTCAAACTACGGCCCGCGGGCCACATGCGGCCCGCCGAGGACTCTGATCCGGCCCGCCGGGTCTTTAACAGTTAACATTAGGCCTACGCGCATCTGCTCCCTCCCTCCGATGTCAGCTCTGCTCCGGCAGTACGTGACTGCTCACTGACGTCACGCGCCTCCTCTCAGGCGACGCAGTGAGTTAGCGCCACCGCCGCCCGCCAGCTTCTCACATCACCGCCCGGAGCAGAGAGAAGAACAGCCGGAACAACTGTGGGTGCGTCAGTGTGGCAGTGTGTGGTGGGCATTTTTTACAATGGGGGGGTGGCGGGGCCGATGCGGGGGACATTAAAATGGCGGCCACTTGTCTGTGGGGCAAATGAAAATGGTGGCCACTGTGACAGTGGGAAAACGGGCAGTTAGCTGGGTTGGCATGCTCTCATTTCATACTCAAAGAGACTGTCAACAGGTCAGTCAGAGTGACACTTGGATAATGAAATATCAGGGTGCCAGTCTGCATTTCAATAGGTCAGAATCTGACCTATTGAAATGCAGACTTGCAGCCTGATATTTCATTATCCAAGTCTCTTTGGGAAACAATTGAGAGCATGCCAATCCAGCCAACTGCCAGTTTTCTTTCCATGGGGCAACCATGATAATAAAATAGCATCCTACTTATATACGCATTTCCTTTCAGGCCCGTTATATAGGGAGAACCCCGTCCGTTATATAGGGAGAACCCCGTCCGTTATATAGGTAGAACCCCGGCACTGATCTGGTCTGCATAGAAAAGCCTGCAAGAGGTAAGTGTCCACATCGGGGGCACAGACCTGCAAGTGGGGGTTCTGGTTTGGAATGGCTATATAAGCAGGAAGATCCTATTTAGTGTCATGGTTGTCCCATGGAAAGGATCTTCCTGCTTATATAGCCATTCCAAACCAGAACGTCAACTTAAGTGTAAAATAGATTACTGATTGCGTTTCCTTTTCAGTGTTCGGATTTAGGACGTATCAATTTGGCCCGTTATATAGGGAGATATAACAGAACCCCATCAGGGACTGAGCTGGTCTGCATAGTTAAAGGGATTTTCCCATCTTGGACAATGGGGGCATATCGCTAGGTAGGATATGCCCCCATTGTCCTATAGGTGTGGGTCCCACCGCTGAAACCCGCACTGATATAGAGAACGGAGCCCCGAAAGCGAAGGAGGGCGCACTGCGCATAAGCAGCCGCCGTCCATTCATTTCTATGGGGCTGCCGAAAATAGGCTATTTCCGCCAGCCTCATAGAAATTAATGGGAGCATGGGCAGTGCATGCGCAGTACACTCCCATTCACTTTCAGGGCTCCGTTCTCTATATAGGTGCGGGTCCCAGCGGTGGGACCTGCACCTAACGATATTCCCCTATTGTCCAAGATGGGAATACCCCTTTAAAAAATATAGTCCGGCCCTCCAATGGTTTGAGGGACAGTGAAGTGGCCCCCGGTTTAAAAAGTTTGAGGACCCCTGGTCTAAAGGATTGGAGAGGTAACCACAAGAGAACAAGGTCCGGGGTTAAAGTGATGGAAGGCGAGCAGATATCGTTAATGGATTTTTCTATTTCCTTCCAATAATCAGTAATCAATGGACATGTACACCAAATGTGCAGCATGGTGCCGTTTTCCTGTTTGCACCTCCAGCATTTATCATTTGGTAATAGAACAACAGAATGGAGGAAGTCAGGTGTTTTGTACCATCTAGTTACCGTATTAAAGGAATTTTCCTAGAAATGTATACATTTAGAAAACCACAAGCATTAGACTGAATGTATTTTATCTCTGCTTCTGTGAAGTTCCTCCCCAATTCCTTCTCCCAATGACCCAACTAATAGGGTTTGAGGTGGGACTGGCTATTTAAAAGATTAGTATATATCAGTGGAATAGCCTTTTTTGGTGGTTCTGTGCATATGGTAAGATTTTCCAACCATGTTGGATCAGGTAAAAGATTTAATATCTTCCCCTTAAACCTGTCACAGGACTGTGAAAAGTCCAAACTTTGAATGGTCGAGGGGATTCCCAATTTTAAGATAGTGAAAATCTTAAATAATGTTAATGAAGATGAAGACTTGATGCCTTCTCCTATTCTTATATTGCCTAGTTTGTACCACCAACTCTGTCACGGGGCGCCAAAGGCGCACTCGGTCTCCCATCAGCTGCAGACCTGCTGCTTAGCTTTGGGAGCGAGGATCTGTGTTTGGCCTCGTTCCCAGGGCGGCTTTGCTAGCTGGGAGGCTCCCTGCTCCTAGATATTCCTTGAGCGCCGAGCTAATCACTCGGTGCTCGACTTGTCTGTCTGTCGGTCATGTGACGCTGGCCACGTCACATGACCCTCAGACTCCACTATAAATACAGGCAGCCTGCTGGCCACAGGTTGCCTGTTAATTCTAGGTTCCTGGCTATTTGTTAGACTACTGAATACTCACCTGATCCTGTTCCCTGACGATCCTTTGCCTGCTCCTCCTGTACTGCGCATCTCTCCTGGTATCCTGACCCCGGCTTCCACCTGACGATTCTTTGCGGACTCCTGTTGTACTTCGTTTCTCTCCTGGTATTTGACCTCGGCTTTTTCTGACTATTCTCTGCTCATTCCTTAGTACTGCGTAGCTCTCTAGGTATTGACCACTGCGCTCCACCCTCACCCCTGGCCCTGCCTACTTGCCTCGCAAGTCCTAATGACAGGGGACAACTAGACGGCAGTCCCTAACTTAGGATACGTGCTGGGAAGTCAGACAAGACAAATAACGGAACGTGAACCGACCGGGTCAATACCTAGAGAGCTACGCATTTAAAGGGTGAGGACGCTTTGAGGTCTTGTAGGAGGTGTAAAGGTATATTGATATTCAATATTTCAGATTTGGGAAAAATTTACTTTAAAATTGTATTCCCTTGCATAATGTTCTAGAATCTGCATGATGACCGGGAAGGCTTCTACAGGGTTGGAGACTAATAGTAACGTCATCTGCAAATGCCGCAGTTTTGTGTGTGTATCGTCCCAAGGATGTTCCCTGAATCGCATCTGATTGTCTGATTTTTAATAAGAGCATTTCCAGACATAAAATAAATAAAGTTGAAGAAAGCGGGCATCCCTGTCTTGTACCATTCTTGATGAGAAACTCTTCTGACAGGGAACCATTTATTATAACTTGTGCTGATGGTTGTGTATATAATGAGAATACCGCAGTGATGAACTGTTGGGGGTAATTTAATTTTTTCATAGTTTCAATCATAAACTCCCAGGTCACTCGGTCAACCGCTTTTTCCACATCGGTGGAAGAGGAGTTTTAGTCTGCTTTGCAGCATGGATTGCATGTATTATTCTCCATACATTGTGTTTGCCCTCTCTCCCAGGAACAAATCCCACCTGTTCCGGGCCTATTAGCTTATTTAGAAGGGGGGCCATTCTTTGTGCAAGTAATTTTGACCACCATTTGAGGTCACAGTTGAGTAATGATATGGGCCTATAACTTCCACAATCTTCAGGATCTTTCCTTTCCTTATGAATGATCGTGATATGAGCCCTTAGAGCTTGGTGGGGGGGGGAGTGTAGCACCTTTAAGGAGAGCATTGCATAAATCTAAAAAGTAGGCAGTAGTTTCCAGAATTTTTTATAATAAATAGGTAGCCCGTCTGGACCTGGGCTTTTCCCTGATGGAATGGAATTAAGAACTTTTCTATTTCAGTGATTGTAACTGGAGTTAGTAGTTGTTCTTGTTCTTCTTCTGATAGCATGGGAGAGTAAATGTTATGGAGAAAAGAGATTACTGAAGGTGTTTGATCTATGTGATCTTGTTCACTTTGCTTTTGTGTTGGGAGATTGTAAAGATTGGCATAATATGTCTGGAAAGCTTTAGCTATAGATGGGGTTGTATTAACTCTTTGTGAGTCTTGTGTTTTAATCACCGAGACAAAAGTCTTCATCCTTCTTTTTTTAATGAGATGAGACATAAGTTTGTTTCCTTTGTCACCATGTGCATACATTTTGTATTTTAGGAGTTGTAAGGATTTAGCGGCTTTGATATTGAGAAGGTCTTTGACCTTCTGTCTGAGTAAGGTTAAGGCTGTCCAGTGAGTTTCTGATTGTGTAGTTTTATGGAGTTTTTCCTGTGCTTGAATCTGGGCCATAAGTGAATTGAGTTCTTTTGTGTATTGTTTTTTAACATGCGATCCTAAAGTGATAAGTTCACCCATTATAAATGCCTTGTGTACTTCCCATGTTATAGGTACAGAAACATTAGGGGTGGTATTGAGGTCAAAATATTCAATTTTTTGCTTAATTTTTGTATATGAGTTGGGGATTCTAGGAGGGTATTATTGAGTCTCCACATCCATGCTTTGGGTGGGAGGCATTTTAGGGACAGTGACATCGCAATTGGGGCATGGTCTGAAATTACTATATTTCCAATATCTACTCTGCAAACAGATTGTATGTGTGAGTCTGATAGAAATATGTAATCTATGCGGTGGTATGTATTATGAACTCTGGAGAAGTATGTGAAGTCTTTTGTTGTGAGTCTCCACATGTCAATTAAATGTGCATCCACAATTACCATTGTAAGTTTTGACATTTGTCTTTTTGAAAATCTACTCGTTTTACCTTACATTCGGTCCAAGGAGATATTAAGATCTCCTCCCACTATTATTTCCCCTTCTGCATAATCTCTCTCCCACGGTATTTGGTTCTTGTTAGGCACATACATACACTGCGTGCAGAATTATTAGGCAAATGAGTATTTTGACCACATCATCCTCTTTATGCATGTTGTCTTACTCCAAGCTGTATAGGCTCGAAAGCCTACTACCAATTAAGCATATTAGGTGATGTGCATCTCTGTAATGAGAAGGGGTGTGGTCTAATGACATCAACACCCTATATTAGGTGTGCATAATTATTAGGCAACTTCCTTTCCTTTGGCAAAATGGGTCAAAAGAAGGACTTGACAGGCTCAGAAAAGTCCAAAATAGTGAGATATCTTGCAGAGGGATGCAGCACTTTTAAAATTGCAAAGCTTCTGAAGCGTGATCATCGAACAATCAAGCGTTTCATTCAAAATAGTCAACAGGGTCGCAAGAAGCGTGTGGAAAAACCAAGGCGCAAAATAACTGCCCATGAACTGAGAAAAGTCAAGCGTGCAGCTGCCAAGATGCCACTTGCCACCAGTTTGGCCATATTTCAGAGCTGCAACATCACTGGAGTGCCCAAAAGCACAAGGTGTGCAATACTCAGAGACATGGCCAAGGTAAGAAAGGCTGAAAGACGACCACCACTGAACAAGACACACAAGCTGAAACGTCAAGACTGGGCCAAGAAATATCTCAAGACTGATTTTTCTAAGGTTTTATGGACTGATGAAATGAGAGTGAGTCTTGATGGGCCAGATGGATGGGCCCGTGGCTGGATTGGTAAGGGGCAGAGAGCTCCAGTCCGACTCAGACGCCAGCAAGGTGGAGGTGGAGTACTGGTTTGGGCTGGTATCATCAAAGATGAGCTTGTGGGGGCCTTTTCGGGTTGAGGATGGAGTCAAGCTCAACTCCCAGTCCTACTGCCAGTTTCTGGAAGACACCTTCTTCAAGTAGTGGTACAGGAAGAAGTCTGCATCCTTCAAGAAAAACATGATTTTCATGCAGGACAATGCTCCATCACACGCGTCCAAGTACTCCACAGCGTGGCTGGCAAGAAAGGGTATAAAAGAAGAAAATCTAATGACATGGCCTCCTTGTTCACCTGATCTGAACCCCATTGAGAACCTGTGGTCCATCATCAAATGTGAGATTTACAAGGAGGGAAAACAGTACACCTCTCTGAACAGTGTCTGGGAGGCTGTGGTTGCTGCTGCACGCAATGTTGATGGTGAACAGATCAAAACACTGACAGAATCCATGGATGGCAGGCTTTTGAGTGTCCTTGCAAAGAAAGGTGGCTATATTGGTCACTGATTTGTTTTTGTTTTGTTTTTGAATGTCAGAAATGTATATTTGTGAATGTTGAGATGTTATATTGGTTTCACTGGTAAAAATAAATAATTGAAATGGGTATATATTTGTTTTTTGTTAAGTTGCCTAATAATTATGCACAGTAATAGTCACCTGCACACACAGATATCCCCCTAAAATAGCTAAAACTAAAAACAAACTAAAAACTACTTCCAAAAATATTCAGCTTTGATATTAAGGAGTTTTTTGGGTTCATTGAGAACATGGTTGTTGTTCAATAATAAAATTAATCCTCAAAAATACAACTTGCCTAATAATTCTGCACTCCCTGTATTTGCAAACGTAATTTTAGTGTTATAAAGTAATCCCTAAATAATTAGTAGCCTACCTTTTGGGTCTATATATGATTTTGTAAGTTGAAATGGTATGGAATCTCTCATAGCAATAGATATGCCCCTTGAAGCTGATGAATGTGTTGAGTGAAACCACTGAGAGTATTGCAAGGAGGGTAATTTTGGTACGTGATTGTGGCGGAAATGAGTTTCTTGCCAAAGTATTATGTCAGGTTTCTGTTTGTGTAAAATACCAAGTATTTGTCTACGTTTTTGTGGTATATTTAAACCATTAATGTTATGTGACCATATATGTATGTCAGCCATGATATTCCAGTGTTTTTTCCAATATTGTGACCATTTCACAAGGCCCGATAAACAAGAACATATATACACAAAATTCAACGTTTATGAATACTAAAGCATTATTAAGGGTGCGCCCATCACCCGGGACCAGGACCAGAAACAAATCACGTCTATGAGGTGTCGGTAGGTTGCCATCCGGGACCGACCCAGGGAGGTGGACCACACCTGTTGAGGGGAGAGAAAAGCCATTATTGGCTTGAAACTAACTGCCTACTTCCTATAAAACAATAAACTGTAGAAGAGAATGTATAACAGTTTTCAATTATACTTAAGCTAAACAGGGTTATATTGATATGAATAAGTGATGAGAAGGTAACTTAAACCTAAGTATCAATCTAATCTCAGTTTCACATCAAGAGCATATTGATCTTTTAGCACTCATCTTCTTGTATAGGAGTGCTCATATTGAGCATATTCATTCTCATAAGAGCCAATTGGAACATGGTGAGATTTCCATATTCTTAACCTGAGATCTTAAGTGTTACCTACAGTGTAGGTCAAGGTGGCCAGTAAAGGCTGTGTCTTTTGTATTAGATGTTCCATTTTTGCCTGTGAAGGAGGAGAAGGATTCATGTGTTATTTCTTTCTTGAGCCAACTTCTTGGCCCTGGGGGATCTTGTTGCCCGAACTACTTGCCAGGATGGCGCCTCCGAAAGCGCCGGCAGCGACATTACTGTGGATATAGGTAGCCAGGAGGGGATTTCTATTGGAGTGATTCCCAATTTGTTCCAGGCATCCTTTAGGTCTTGCGGTGACCTTATGGTGATTTGTTGGCCATCCATAGCTGTGGCTAGGCCAAAAGGGAATAGCCATCTCACAGGTAATTTATGAGCCTTGAGCGCATCTGTTAGCGGTTTTAAAGCTCGACGCTTGGCTAACGTGCTAGGAGCTAAGTCCTGAAAAATCTGGATTGGAACTCCCTTGTAGGTTAGTTCTCTTTTATCCCTGGTGGCCCATAGCAGTGCCGCAGTGTCCAGGTAATTAATTAGGCCACATATTATGTCCCTTGGAGGGCTTCCTGAAGGTGGACGAGGCCTTAGTGTTCTGTGGGCCCTTTCTACTATAATGGATGAGGCTCTTTCTTCACCCACTAATGAAGAGAATATGCCGGACACCACTTGCATCACGCCTCTGCTGATACTTCCTCAGTTACACCTCTCAGGCAAATTTTTTTCTCCTGCTCCTATTTTCCTAATCTTCTATCTGAAGAAGAGCGGGATTAAGGTGAGATTGGCAAGTATTCAGTAGTGTATGAGCAGACTCACTGTGTTGAATGATGGCTGACTGTGTTTCCTCCAGCGCCATTACTCTATTCCCAATCTGCTTGATGTCTGCTTTGATGTCTGCCATGTCTGCCATGTCTGCCATGTCCCTCTGGAGTGGGGACAATGCTTTGTACAGTACCTTTTTGAGAGGGGTAATTCCTCAGTGTCTCCAGCACTTTCAGACACGGCATAGGAGCTTTCTCCATCAGAATCTTCCTGCACGGCGGCTGCTCTGGCTCCTCCCGGCGCTATCTTGTTTTTTGCATGCTGGCGATGTTCCCCGTTTTTTGAGGAATTTATCCATCTCCGGTTGATTCTTCACAGATCTTGGTGTGCTTGGTACGTTTTCTGAACAATCGTGATTCGTCTTGACCATATTGTAGCTGATTAGAGCCTGGTATGCTGATATAGGCAGCTGCTTCGTTGAGGAGCTCTGAGATAAAGCGTCCATCTCAGCTCGTGGCTAGCTCCGCCTCGTTCTCAACTTTCTTTTAATTATTGCTTCAAATTTTCTTCTAAATGTTCATATTGAACAAAGGGATAAAATGAACAAGTGAGTAGGAGGTATTATCTTTATCTTTTCTAGATATTGAAATTGTGAAAGATGCTCTAATCAGAGCTATAATGTTTACTTCTGCTGCTCCAAATTAGTAGTTTAATCCTAGGATTTTATGTGCACAGAAGAAGAGACTTGACGCCAGCAGGGTCAATTTAGTTCTCAAGTTTATTGCACAGCACATTCCTATACATAGTGAGGGAGGGGGAGGAGTACATTGTACATCTTTAATTATCCTTCCAAACGGTGTTATAAAGGGGTAGACCGAGTGTAGTTGACCTTGGTTTTCATCTTCAATTTCATCATAAAATTCTCCCATAAGCATCTCCGGAGTAGCATCGGCTACAGCTTTAGCTAGAAGTTTTCTAATGCAGGGAATAACACAACAGACAATTAATGAAAACATTAGCAATACAACTATTATTATTATATCAATTTGTAATAGGGTCTGTTTGCAGTTTTTAAACCAGCTGTCAAACCACTCCCCCCATGGATTATCTATTACAGAGTTTCTTTTCAGTTCCTCTGAAAGGGAGGTAAGCCCCTTAAGAGCATTCATCACTTGGCCTTTTGGTCCTAAGTTATTGGGAATTACAGTACAATGTCGGAATATTTATGCTGTCTCCGATTGACAGTCTATATTATTTATGTGAATAAATTTAAATCTGTAATGAAGTAGATTCTAATTTATTATCATAAATATCAAGCTAAAACAAGCTCGTGATCTGCGTTGAATTGAAGACAAAACCCAGTTACATACAAAGTATATATATCATTTATTAATACAATTTTTAGTGCAAAATAATATATATTAAAATTGGTGACAATTGAAATTCAATCAATGATATGCAAAATAGTGAGAGTCAAAAATAATTGAGAATATATATAATATAATTGAGAATATATATAATAAATGGGCCATTTATATGGATACACCTTAATAAAATGGGAATGGTTGGTGATATTAACTTCCTGTTTGTGGCACATTAGTATATGTGAGGGGGGAAACTTTTCAAGATGGGTGGTGACCATGGCGGCCATTTTGAAGTCGGCTATTTTGAATCCAACTTTTGTTTTTTCAATAGGAAGAGGGTCATTTGTGCTTGGTTTTAACGTAACTTTATTCTTTCATGAGTTATTTACAAGTTTCTGACCACTTACAAAATGTGTTCAATGTGCTGCCCATTGTGTTGGATTGTCAATGCAACCCTTTTCTCCCACTCTTCACACACTGATAGCAACACCGCAGGAGAAATGCTAGCACAGGCTTCCAGTATCCGTAGTTTCAGGTGCTGCACATCTCGTATCATCTGAAGGCAATCGTCTATGCTGTGAAGATACGAGATGTGCAGCACCTGAAACTACGGATACTGGAAGCCTGTGCTAGCATTTCTCCTGCGGTGTTGCTATCAGTGTGCGAAGAGTGGGAGAAGAGGGTTGCATTGACAATCCAACACAATGGGCAGCACATTGAACACATTTTATAAGTGGTCAGAAACTTGTAAATAACTCATGAAAGAATAAAGTTAAGTTAAAACCAAGCACACCATTGTTTTTCTTGTGAAATTCCCAATAAGTTTGATGTGTCACATGACCCTCTTCCTATTGAAAAGACAAAAGTTGGATTCAAAATGGCCGACTTCAAAATGGCCGCCATGGTCACCACCCATCTTGAAAAGTTTCCCCCCTCACATATACTAATGTGCCACAAACAGAAAGTTAATATCACCAACCATTCCCATTTTATTAAGGTGTATCCATATAAATGGCCCACCCTGTATATACAAATTATGCCTTATTATAATGATACCCCTCAATTATATTTTAAATCAATTTAATACTTGATTTCTCTCAGCCGACAAATGTCTGATTAAACCCAAATCTGGTTTATCTTTCATCTATATAGATATATATAATCAACCATACCAGTCTAGAACTGAATTCAATTCCTTGGAGATAATACGGTGTTTTCACCAGTATATTTTCAATCTCCCTGTATTGGATTAATTTTCAGGATGATGCTGCAGGTACACCTCAATCTTATTCAAAAACAGATACTATACACAAGGTATGGTTAATTGAATATATATAGATATGTATTATATTAATTAATTATCCTATAAAATATAGGTAAGGTTATACTATACCAAAATGTCAGCTAACAGAAATGACTGAAAAGGTGGTCAGGGCTGGATCTGGTCTTCTCCCTTTCGATGGTTTCCTGATGATAGTTTTCTGATAATCGTCCCTTGATGATAGTTAGCGATCCTTTCTGTCAGCCCATACCATCTTATTATCCTATCTTAGAAAGGGCTTAGCCAAGTTTTATCATTAACTAGTGACCTCACTTTATAATTAATAGAACCTCCCTTAGGGAAAACACACCCTAAACCTTTATGTTACACTAACACTAGATGTAACTAGTACTCCATATAAAAGTCGAGGCACTTATTGCTGTTTTCTATATATTCTCTTATTCATTTACTTGAAATTAACTTTAACTAAGGTTTCAGACAAAACCTTGAGGAGATCTTAAATAGACAATTACTTTTGTATTTAGTCAAACACCTAGTTCATGCCTTAATCTTTTGACCAGACCTAATTAAATCAAGATACACATGACCATTCTTAGGTCATTGTTTTGGGGAAAAGACAGGGTTTGTTTATGATCACCTGTGTCCACATTTCTCCATTCAAGAAAACCTTAAGGAAAGAGATCATTAACTTGGGCTTTACTCTGGGAGAGATTCTAAAAATAACATAGGAATTTGTACCTCAATTCTAACCTTAAAACTGAATATATCTATAAGAACCACACTCATATATATATATATATATATATATATATATATATATATACAACACACGTATTTAAATTGATGATATAAAAATCAAAATCCACTCATACATTGACTAATATAAAAAAAAACTAAGAAAGATTGATCTCTTTCTATTCACTAAAAATCATCAAAACTCAGCACATTTCTAATACATTGTCTTATCTAGGCAAATACTTTTCATTAGACCTTGGGAAACCTCCTTCTCACAAAAACAGACTTGGGTAAACACTTTGGTACATATTGTTAATCCTTGGTTAGTAATCCTGAGTTCAAATCTTGAACTCACCCTGCACTTTTAAACTAAGACAAAATGGTTGTTCTTTAGGTTCATGTCTATACATTTTATATAGGCCTTATAATTATGGACTTTATTTATACCCAATAGTTCTGACAAATATCCCCCCTTATTCCCACATTAGTCAGGGATCCCCTTAAGACCTAACTGGGAGAAAGTCGGAAGAATTTTCATGTTCATCAATATATTTTATCCGAGTCTTTTGTCGCATCATAAAGTCAATCCTGGAAAAGTATACAAGGAGTGCAGAATTATTAGGCAAGTTGTATTTTTGAGGATTAATTTTATTATTGAACAACAACCATGTTCTCAATGAACCCAAAAAACTCATTAATATCAAAGCTGAATATTTTTGGAAGTAGTTTTTAGTTTGTTTTTAGTTTTAGCTATTTTAGGGGGATATCTGTGTGTATTACTGTGCATAATTATTAGGCAACTTAACAAAAAACAAATATATACCCATTTCAATTATTTATTTTTACCAGTGAAACCAATATAACATCTCAACATTCACAAATATACATTTCTGACATTCAAAAACAAAACAAAAACAAATCAGTGACCAATATAGCCACCTTTCTTTGCAAGGACACTCAAAAGCCTGCCATCCATGGATTCTGTCAGTGTTTTGATCTGTTCACCATCAACATTGCGTGCAGCAGCAACCACAGCCTCCCAGACACTGTTCAGAGAGGTGTACTGTTTTCCCTCCTTGTAAATCTAACATTTGATGATGGACCACAGGTTCTCAATGGGGTTCAGATCAGGTGAACAAGGAGGCCATGTCATTAGATTTTCTTCTTTTATACCCTTTCTTGCCAGCCACGCTGTGGAGTACTTGGACGCGTGTGAAGGAGCATTGTCCTGCATGAAAATCATGTTTTTCTTGAAGGATGCAGACTTCTTCCTGTACCACTGCTTGAAGAAGGTGTCTTCCAGAAACTGGCAGTAGGACTGGGAGTTGAGCTTGACTCCATCCTCAACCCGAAAAGGCCCCACAAGCTCATCTTTGATGATACCAGCCCAAACCAGTACTCCACCTCCACCTTGCTGGCGTCTGAGTCGGACTGGAGCTCTCTGCCCTTTACCAATCCAGCCACGGGCCCATCCATCTGGCCCATCAAGACTCACTCTCATTTCATCAGTCCATAAAACCTTAGAAAAATCAGTCTTGAGATATTTCTTGGCCCAGTCTTGACGCTTCAGCTTGTGTGTCTTGTTCAGTGGTGGT
This sequence comes from Bufo bufo, assembly GCF_905171765.1. NCBI lineage: Eukaryota > Metazoa > Chordata > Amphibia > Anura > Bufonidae > Bufo > Bufo bufo. Next base: position 602,838,630 of record NC_053391.1, on the reverse strand, counting down.
CATCTTTCAGCCTTTCTTACCTTGGCCATTTCTCTGAGTATTGCACACCTTGTGCTTTTGGGCACTCCAGTGATGTTGCAGCTCTGAAATATGGCCAAACTGGTGGCAAGTGGCATCTTGGCAGCTGCACGCTTGACTTTTCTCAGTTCATGGGCAGTTATTTTGCGCCTTGGTTTTTCCACACGCTTCTTGCGACCCTGTTGACTATTTTGAATGAAACGCTTGATTGTTCGATGATCACGCTTCAGAAGCTTTGCAATTTTAAGAGTGCTGCATCCCTCTGCAAGATATCTCACTATTTTTGACTTTTCTGAGCCTGTCAAGTCCTTCTTTTGACCCATTTTGCCAAAGGAAAGGAAGTTGCCTAATAATTATGCACACCTAATATAGGGTGTTGATGTCATTAGACCACACCCCTTCTCATTACAGAGATGCACATTACCTAATATGATTAATTGGTAGTAGGCTTTCGAGCCTATACAGCTTGGAGTAAGACAACATGCATAAAGAGGATGATGTGGTCAAAATACTCATTTGCCTAATAATTCTGCACTCCCTGTATTATCACAGAGATCCTGTGTCCAATGGTTTTAGCATGTAAGAAAATGCAAAACTTGGTACCAATCATGCCATTATTGCTGTGACTTTGTTCCCATGCATAATGTATCAATTTGGTTCCTTTCTCAAGCTAAAATGGTGATATCCGGTATCTTCATCCTATGAATGTCCTTGGATCCAATCTCGCAAAGATTCTTGAAGTAAAATCTTCTTTGCCATCATTCACAATCCTGGGACATCTGAAACACTGCTGTAGATTCGGGTTGATGATTAGTTCCGTCTTCAATTGGACCTCTCGGATCAACACCATCCGCACGATATCTGTATCTTTGTTGTCATCTTCGTCGCCAGGAATCACGTCCGGTTCCGCCCGTCCTTTTCCTATAAAAGAAAATGAAACTATGAATACATATTCTTTAATCTTTTGAGATATACAGTTTCCCTAGCGTTGCTATGTAAAAATGCTTTGCAAGGAAACACCAAAATCGGAACATCTGTGAACTGAGAGAAATCAGATTAACGCAATCCTTATTCATTCTCTTATTCAGCATCACCTTCTATGATTCTCAATTGGGATCTCGGATGACATACTCGCAATTGATTTACATGGACCCATTTCTCGATTAACCCATCTTTGGTATTAATTTTCACCTTATAAACTACAGGTGATATTTTATCAATTACATCATACGGACCTTTCCATGATGGGAGAAATTTTCTTTCTTTTACCCGATCCCGGGCAAAGTTACAGAGATACACTCTATCTCCTACCTCATATTCCTTTTTGGTAGTTTTCAAGTCATAATAAGTCTTGTTACTTACAGCGGCTTTCTCAAGATTCTTCTGCGCGAAAGCAAACGAGTATAGAAGATACTTACGAAGGTCCTCCACATACTGATGTGTCGTGGCTGCATTGATCAGGTTATGATCTGATGTGCGATACAACAGATGTTGAGGAAGTACCATTCTTCTCCCCGTCATCAGCTCAAAAGGTGACATCTGGGTAGCCGTGCTTGGAGTAGCTCTAATGGCCATGAGCACTAATGGTAACCTTATATCCCAGTCTTTACCCGACTCCTTAACATATTTCTTATGGATGTTGACAATAGACTGGTTATGGCGCTCAACGCTATAGCGATCCGCTAGATGCTGGACGATAGGCAATGTGTAATTTTCTCTTCACACCCAACATCTTCCACATCTTCACCATTACCTCACTTACAAAGTGTGATCCACGGTCTGAATCAATCCTTAACGGTAATCCAAATCTGGAAAATACATGGTTAATCAACAAAAATGCACAGGTCTCGGCTGTGTTATTGCGGGCCGGTAGACACTCTACCTATTTTGTAAAACACACAAGTGACAGTCAACATGTATTTATTCCCTCGGGATGACCAGGTAACAGGATGTCAGACCAGGGTAATGACCAGGTAACAGGATGTCAGACCAGGGTAATGAAAAACCTTTCTTTTGAAGTGGAGCACGATGTTTAGGACCGTGAGGTTGAAATTGCGCACATACCAAACAACCTTGACAATAACTCTGGACATCCTTTAACATATGAGACCAGTAGGCATAATCACGTAGTGACTCATATGAAATCTTTTCTCAACGATGACCAGCTGTAGGTGCATTATGGGCATGTTGTAACATTAAAGCTCTAAATGTAGTAGGAACTACCCACTGCTGAATACCATTTTTAGAGGCTCTCATTAATAACCCATCCTGAATACTAAATTGGGATTTGGATTTCATAAGTAATCGGAGGTCTTCTTTTTGGGTATAATTTTCCTCCGATATGGGATTATTATTAGGATCCTCAATATGTTTATAGAAGATTCCCAATATAAGATCTTCCTTCTGGCTTTTGATCAGATCCTCACTAGAAGATTCTTGGCTCCATTGAACTACACTATTTTCAGTTTGGGCCTTAGCCTGTTGTCTAGTGATAGCGTCAATGGGAATCATCTCTAGTAAATGATCTATATTCACATGATCACCATTTATGGCTCATTGTTTGGCCAGTTTATCAGCTAGGTCATTACCCTCTTTATCTCTATTTTGGGTTTTGGAATGACCTATAGTCTTTTTCCAATAAATGGTTAGATCATTATGTCAGACCAGCTCATCTATGGCACAAAACAACTTGGCGTGTTTCACTGGTTTGTTATTGGACCGTAACATGTGACTCCTCTTCCATGTGGGCATATATTCTACAAAACTGTTCCGCGCATAATTTGAATCAGTAACTATGACGAATTCCTTTATATTGTGCTCTATAGCAATTTTAACGGTTTGGTAGACAGCTGCTAATTCCGCTACCTGGCTACTCTTAGCACCAATACTGTAACCTATTGAAATACTCGGGCACCCATCTATCCAAGTAATGCCAATTCCTGCCACTAGTTTTCTTTCGTCCCCTACAGTGGTGTGGTAAGCACAACCATCTATGTACTCACAGGGGAGTAGAGCGCAATAGTCTTCGTCATACACTTTGTAAGGGGAAGATTTTTGTTTCTCTAGAAAATCATCAGCTCTTCTGTATGAGACTGAGCGGCGCAATCATGCAGTTCTGCAAGTCTTTGGGCTACTGGACACTTTTTATTTTGCTTATAGCGAACTTCCAACGGCCATCCTTGTAAAGACAAGGTCCAAGCAGTGATCCTGCTGTTAGACAAGTTACCATCTCTAATTTTATCACTCTGTAGATATTGCAGGGGTTGATGGGCCGTTTCAACAATGATTTTCTCACCCTGTACAAAACATATAAAGTTTTGAAGTGCCCAGACTGTGGCTAGTAAAGCTTTTTCACAGTCGCTAAACTTTATTTCTACTGGTGAGAGGGATTTACTTGCATAAGCTATAATTTTATGCAATTTATCCTGTTTTTGGCATAGGACAGCACTAATACTAAGATTCGTAAAACCAGTTTCCAGATAAAAGGGTTTACCCCCCCTCCGGATAAGCTAGACATGGGGCTTGGGTGAGTCTCCTCCTTTTAAGCTCAGACATAGCTTGTTCCTGATCCTCCCCCCATGTCCAGGGTACACCTTTCTTTAACAATGTCAGCAATGGTTTACTAATCTCAGCATAGTTATCAATGAATTTACTGGAGTAATTCATCATTCCCAGGAATGATCTAAGTTCACTAATATGGGTAGGTGTTTTAGATTTCATCACAGCCTCCACCTTTTTCTTCTGGGGATTCAGGCCTTCACAGGTAACCTCATGTCCAAGGAAATTTACCTTGATTCGACACCACTGGACTTTCTGTAAAGAAATTTTCACACCTGCCTCTCTCAACTGATTCAGTACATTCCTAATTTCTTGGATATGATGGTCAAATGAAGTACTTTTCATCAAAATGTCATCTACATAAGTTAAGTTTCCTCTTTCTGTGGCATCAGGCATAGCCTTATGTAAAAACACTGCAAATTCATGACCTGAATTTATGTACCTAAACGGTAGTCTAGTCCAGGCAAACTGTTCTTTACCAAAAGTAAAGGCCAATTTGTATTGATCTTCAGGACTCACTTTGATGGTCCAATATCCCTGAGCGCAATCTAAGGTGGTAAAAATCCTAGCGCCTTGCATTTGTACCAAGCATTGGTCTATATATGGCACAGGCCAGCCGGACATATATACACGTTTATTTAGCTGACGAGGATCAGCACATAAACGCCATTGACCATTCGGTTTAAGAATTCCAAGAATAGGATTATTATAAGAACTGTGCACTGGTCTTATAATACCTCTCTTTGAGATTTCGAATTATTTCCGCTAGCGAGTCGTAACAAGCTAGTGGAAGACGATATTGCTTGATATAAACGGGAGGTGCCTCAGGATCAGTCTGAATCCTGGCAATGTGTATGTCAGTCAGACCACAATCAAAGGAATCTTTAGCAAAGATATCCTTGAATTCTAAGAGAACTTCCTTTAGTTGTTGTCGCTCTGGGTCATTGGAGCATCCATCAGCTAATGAGATTTGTTGCTGGACCATTTCCATAAACCCTGGAAAAACTTCTGGTTGACCTATTTCATAGGTTTCCTCCAACCTGTCAGTGAGGTCATGATTTGACTTACCTGCTTTTTCAGCAAACTCATGATATTCCAGGGCTTTCTTCTCATTAATTGTATGATTAAAGGTAAGGGAGGATTCCTCTACCTTGCAGGTACCTTCTTCAAGATTAAAAGGATATACTGAACTAATGGTGAACAATCCCTCAGGAGAAGAATAAAATGTTTGTTTAACCAATTGTTCTTCTGTTAGATACGATTCAGGTATTAGGCCAATAATTACATTCTGAAACCCAAAAGTATAATAATCTGAATCTAATGCCATACCAATGATAGTGTCTTTAGACAAATGGACTTCATTTGGCATACAATTATTTGGGTTTTAAAGGTTTGTAAATTCACCATAGGGGTATGATTTACTGAAATACCTAATTGTTGCATTCTGTTTGATAGGCATATCAATGCATCACAATTCTTTAATTTTTGGCCTTTTGATACCTGAATGGGTAAAAGGAAATTATTAGTACCTGGAGGGATTATTATATCTTGTGGTACTAATACACTGACTGCATAAGGCAGTATCTGGGATGACTTGAGTGCTTCATGTTCATCCATAAAACCATCAGGATTCCCTTTTAATCTTGTCCACAATGTGTAATTCACTATATATACATGGATGGCAAAACGATGTAAAATATCGTTGCCAATGTACATGCAATATCTGGGTTCATCAAGCACCAGGAATAAATGAGTAGCTGATTCTTCTGCAATAGAAATCGTTAATATACAGTACAGACCAAAAGTTTGGACACACCTTCTCATTCAAAGAGTTTTCTTTATTTTCATGACTATGAAGGCATAAAAACTATGAATTAACACATGTGGAATTATATACATAACAAACAAGTGTGAAACAACTGAAAATATGTCATATTCTAGGTTCTTCAAAGTAGCCACCTTTTGCTTTGATTACTGCTTTGCACACTCTTGGCATTCTCTTGATGAGCTTCAAGAGGTAGTCCCCTGAAATGGTCTTCCAACAGTCTTGAAGGAGTTCCCAGAGATGCTTAGCACTTGTTGGCCCTTTTGCCTTCACTCTGCGGTCCAGCTCACCCCAAACCATCTCGATTGGGTTCAGGTCCGGTGACTGTGGAGGCCAGGTCATCTGGCGCAGCACCCCATCATTCTCCTTCATGGTCAAATAGCCCTTACTTTCAAAGTTTTCCCCATTTTTCGGCTGACTGACTGACCTTCATTTCTTAAAGTAATGATGGCCACTCGTTTTTCTTTACTTAGCTGCTTTTTTCTTGCCATAATACAAATTCTAACAGTCCATTCAGTAGGACTATCAGCTGTGTATCCACCTAACTTCTCCTCAACGCAACTGATGGTCCCAACCGCATTTATAAGGCAAGAAATCCCACTTATTAAACCTGACAGGGCACACCTATGAAGTGAAAACCATTTCAGGGGACTACCTCTTGAAGCTCATCAAGAGAATGCCAAGAGTGTGCAAAGCAGTAATCAAAGCAAAAGGTGGCTACTTTGAAGAACCTAGAATATGACATATTTTCAGTTGTTTCACACTTGTTTGTTATGTATATAATTCCACATGTGTTAATTCATAGTTTTGATGCCTTCAGTGTGAATCTACAATTTTCATAGTCATGAAAATAAAGAAAACTCTTTGAATGAGAAGGTTTTGCACTTATATTATGATCATCAGAATCATTATCCAAGTAATGTATCCAATTATCCTGTGGTTTTGGATATCGAATCACTTTAGAATTGGCCACTTGATTTAGTAGATCCCTACTAATATAACTATTTTCATGGCGCAAATCCAATTTAGCCCTCTTAGTTCTTCCTAAGTCATTCACCTGTACTGGGAAGAACATCTCATCATACACCTTTTCCATTCCCACTAGGAATTGTTTGTGACCATTAAACCCAGTAGGGTCAGTAGTTTCTGGGTGTAGGTGGATTGTAAGAACATCCCCTTCCAAACAGATATTTTTTACTCGTTCAGGAGACACACATATGGTGTTATCTTTCTGTTCACCTATAGTGGAATTTGGAGTGGTTTGCAGGAAAGAGACATCAGGGACTTGGCTATTTCGGAAATGTACCTCAATGGAATCCGGCCTTTCCTCTATCACATGGCAGTTACGCCTATTGTGATAGGATTGTGATTGTTCATAATTGATGGGCATCCTCACTTGAGACCATGTCACCTTATTAACAAAATCAATAACTGGGCTTAATCTTTTCAGGAAATCGATGCCAATAATTAATCGATCAATGGGCATATCCACGATCAATGTAGGATGGCTAATTACTTTGTATCCTACTTTAAAATCCAGCAAAGCTTTACCTAAAACCTTGAGGGCATTGCCTGAGACACTTACCAGGTTAGCATTAAAACTTTTTAACTTATACCTGTTAGAAGATACATCCTGTGATCGTTGGAAGTACTTTAAAGATAATAAAGTTGCTTGGCTACCTGTATCTATCAATGCTATTATTGGTGGGAGATTATCAAATAATTAAACTTTCATATAATATCTATTTTCTATTTCAAGTATGGAACAAAGATATTTGGAATGATTATTGAAATTGTTTTCCTGCTTGGCAATTATACTTGTCCTCGTTTCCTCCTCCTTCCTTTTATTAGCAGGATCATATGCCTTCATCTGTGCAGCTGAAGACTTTGTGTGCTGTAGGACAGAACAAACAGGTTTCCCCTCCCCTTGCCATGTGGCTTTGTAAGGGTTAAATTCCTTTTAAAGGGAAAGACCATTATATTAGATTGCTCCACTTTACATACATTTAAGTCATTAACCTCTGCAACATTTGACATACTTACTTGCTTCTCCCCCTTTATATTTGGGGAGGATTCTCTACAGGAGGGGTTACCAGTTAGCAGTGATGGTTTTAGAAACTTCCTCCATCCGCTGCATCAACATAACAAACTGGTTTTAGATTTGATCCATCCGATCATATAGGCTACTTCTCTTTCTCCCATAATCTTTGGGAGATTGATTTTGGGACCGATATGATTGTGACCTCCCAGAACCGTCTGACTCAGAACGACTTTGAACCCTTTCTGGCCTACGTTGATATCCCCTATAATAATTACTTTGATATCTTTGAAAAAGAGGGAACAGTCTATTTCTAAACTCCTTCTGGTGGTTTGGGTTCTTTTCAGCAATATTTGGACCCTTATTCCCATCTGGCCTAGGCTGAATTTTATTTGGCTGGGAAGGTCTAGGAGCTTTCAACACTTCAGCATAACTCCTTTTAGGGCTCTCAAATTTTCCCTGATCTCTTTTTATGTGAGTTTCTGCTAGGAGACTCATCACCATTTTGTATTGCAGCATACAGAGTTGTACTCTTGGTGAGTAACCAATCCAGAGTCTTTCTAGGATGGTAATCCCTGGCCAAAATAAATTTTATTTTATTGGGCAAAGCGTCATAAAATAACTGGATGAATTCACTACTTTCAAAATTGGGATCTTTTTCGGACAAACTATAGGCATTTTTGAGGACTGACAAAAATTCCCTGGGACTTTGATTAGGTCTACATTTCAGGGTAAATAAGGCCCTCCTTGCAGCAGTAGCGGACTTATAGGGACCAAATTCAGTTTTTATTTCTGCGACCACATCTGACCAAGAATCCCTACCCATCTCTCTAAGGTAATTAAAGAAATACCGGTGTTTTGGTTCGAATACCCTAGGTAATAAATTCAAGTTTCTGTATGTCCTGTTCTAAATGTAAAGTTTTCATGGCCTCCTCATATATTTCCAAATGACTTATTATGGAGGGTGATCCCTTTTTAGCAAATTGACCCACAGTTTCCTTGAGAAACTTGATCACTTTAGTAGTGTCTATCATGGGTTGAGAAGATCTCTGTACTAAACTTTTTAGAGGACCTAGGAGGTGAAATCGGTTTTAATTTAGGAAGAGAATGTTCTCTCAGAGACATTAGCTCTTCTCCTTTAAAGGGGTTGTCATATTTACTTTCTGCATCTGATTCCCCCCTGGAATATTTTACCTTCACTCTGTTAGAATCCTTTGGCTGTCTGAATTGTAAAGGGGCAAGATCCCGGTTATCTACCTCTGTTTGTAAATTTCTATTGTGCTGATACAACTTTTTACATTCCTCATCTAGATCCGCCATAGATAATTGACATTTAGACAGTTCATTAGTAGCTTGACTTAATTTCCATTCCAGAGTTCTTATTACCTCTTGCTGTTGATTGTCTCTGTCATTATATTCTGATAATTTAGCAGACCATTGTGCTAATTCCCCAGAAACCGTGGCCGCCTTAATTTCCATTTCAGATAGGTCTTTTTGAAATTTATCAATTTCATATGCCTGTTCAATATTTTTATATTTTGCTTTTTCCAATTGCTTTGCTATTTCACCAACTAAATATACAAATTCAGGCCAAGATTAAAGGATTAATGAATCCTTATCTTTCTTATGTTTAGCTTGGGAAATGTGACTGAGATAATCAGCAAACCGTGATTTATCAGATCAGACATCATCTGGATATTCTACAGCTCTCCTTTCCAGTTCAACCATCCAAACCTTTAACGCTCTCTTAATATCCAACCTGTCATGCATATGACACATCACAATATGCTCAACTAATTCTTGAGTCTCTCTATCATGCATATCAGTCTTAACCACTGCAGCAGCAGCCTGCATGCCTTGGCTAGCCTTGCTATTGTTCTCAGACATATTTTTGCTTGTTGCACTACAAGTACCACAATAACTTTATCAAATATATATTTTGCACCCCAAAATTTTGTTTCTATTACAAGCAGATCTCGGTGGAACCTCCAAATTATGTTGGAATATTTATGCTGTCTCCGATTGACAGTCTATATTATTTATGTGAATAAATTAAAATCTGTAATGAAGTAGATTCTAATTTATTATCATAAATATCAAGCTAAAACATGCTCGTGATAACATGCTCGTGATCTGCATTGAATTGAAGACAAAACCCAGTTACATACAAAATGTATATATAATTTATTAATACAATTTTTAGTGCAAAATAATATATATTAAAATTGGTGACAATTGAAATTCAATCAATGATATGCAAAATAGTGAGAGTCAAAAATAATTGAGAATTTATATATATATATATATAATAGGGAAATGATGGCGGCACTGGAGAAACAGATGCTAGCGGGTGCTAGGTCCAGGGATATAGCTGCTAACCCCGTAGAGATAAAGACGAAAAGCGGACAGCACTCCCAATAAAAAGCAATTGGTGTTTATTCACCCATGTGGAGGGCAACGTTTCAGCTCATACAAGAGAAAGGTTCTTGTATGAGCTGAAACGTTGCCTTTAAATCAATTTAATACTTGATTTCTCTCAGCCGACAAATGTCTAATTAAACCCAAATCTGGTTTATCTTTTTTCTATACAGATATACAGTACAGACCAAAAGTTTGGACACACCTTCTCATTCAAAGAGTTTTCTTTATTTTCATGACTATGAAAATTGTAGATTCACACTGAAGGCATCAAAACTATGAATTAACACATGTGGAATTATATACATAACAAACAAGTGTGAAACAACTGAAAATATGTCATATTCTAGGTTCTTCAAAGTAGCCACCTTTTGCTTTGATTACTGCTTTGCACACTCTTGGCATTCTCTTGATGATAGAAGAAATAGAAAAAATGCTCCAGCACCACGATGGATAATGTGATAATCCCGGTCTTTATTGTCACCAAGAATCCAGGTAAATACAGCAATCAAAAAACACTGGTGCCCCCCGGTTCCCAAGATCTACGCGTTTCGAACTGTCGTGTTCTTAGTCATGATCCTAAGTGTCTCACATGTTCCCAGCTAAAATACCATCCACCCCCATCATCTCCGCCCAGCCAGGGAGGGGTATAGTGGAATAGGGCGGGTAGCAAAATCAGCCAGGTCCATGTGAGACACCTGTGCAAGCCCAATCACATGTTACATAGTTTTAATCCCAATAGTGCTGCGTACAAACATTATAAAATACATAGAAAAAATATACATAGACGAAAATCTTTAAATGTACATATATAGCTAACATAAAATCCTCTATAATCTAACTCCCCACAAGTAGTCAAGGCAATGCTCCTGTTTCATACAGATTACCGTATATACTCGAGTATAAGACGAGTTTTTTGGCACATATTTTTGTGCTCAAAAAGCCTCCTCGTCTTATACTCGAGTCTAGTCTAGCTACGTTAATACAGGCAGTGCGGGGGGCGGCGCTCAATCACTGACGTCACGCGCCTGCGCCGCCTAGTGGGAGAAGGCGCGTGACGTCAGTGAGTGAGCGCCGCTCCCCGCACTGCCTGTATTACCGGAGCAAAGACAAAGTAAGAATACTGCTATGAGCGTCGGGGAGGGGGATCTGTGGATGGCACTGTAGGGGGATCTGTGGATGGCACTGTAGGGGGATCTGTGGATGGCACTGTAGGGAGATCTGTGCATGGCACTGTAGGGGAATCTGTGGATGGCACTGTAGGGGGATCTGTGGATGGCACTGTAGGGGGATCTGTGGATGGCACTGTAGGGAGATCTGTGGATGGCACTGTAGGGGGATCTGTGGATGGCACTGTAGGGGGATCTGTGGATGGCACTGTAGGGGGATCTGTGGATGGCACTGTAGGGGGATCTGTGGATGGCACTGTAGGGGGATCTGTGGATGGCAGTGCCATCCACAGATCCCCCTACAGTGCCATCCACAGATACCCCCTCCCCTAAACAGTGCCATCATGGCACTGTTTAGGGGAGGGGGGATCTGTGGATGGCACTGTTTAGGGGGGATCTGTGGATGGCACTGTTTAGGGGGGAGATCTGTGGATGGCTCCCTGTATTTAATGCAGAGTGTGTGTGTATATAATGCACACACTCTGCATTAAATACAGGGAGTCACCCTCTTGCAGATGTGTGTATATAATGTAGAGTGTGTGCATTATATACACATACACTCTGCATTATAGCTGCATTTCCCACCCTAGTCTTATACTCGAGTCAATAATTTTTCCCATTTTTTTGGGGTAAAATTAGGGGCTCGGCTTATACTCGGGTCGGCTTATACTCGAGTATATACGGTATATTGTACGTATAATAGTAAATATGATGAGAGAAATAATGGAAAATGAAAAGAACAATAAAGATCAAAATAGCGGAGCAGATTTCATAATACTATATTCATTGGTTTCTTGTTTGTATCGTATTTTCTTGTGACTCCGTATATCCATGTGTTGGTTTCATCATCCATCTGGTGTATCAGTGTGGAATAGTTGCATATCTCCATCACACTTGAAAATCGCATGGTGTGAAGTGGGACTAGAGTATATGCTGAAAAAACCCATCGGACAAGATGCATTCAATAGTTAGTTATATAACATAGCCATAATATACCATACATATAAAAACAATTTACTCTACAGGCATGTCATAAGCAGCGGTCAGTGATTGTTATTCAACATGTTTCTTTAAGGATACAATTAGACTCCGCACACAGGATATTCCCAAAATCAGGGTCTGTATATTCTCAGTTATCTATTTCTCCTGTTTGAATTTGGATTGATTTAAATCTTCTTAGTGCTGCAGTAAAATTTATCCAAAAGAAATTCATGATCACAAACAACTGACCGATATTGTTCCCGTATATATGGCATATAAGTTATTATATGTTTATCCATACCGTTCACATATACTGGCATAAAGGTTATTATAGCATATAGATTATTATCTATTTGTCCAAACTGTTCACATACATTGGAGATCCGTATATAAGATACAATATACACCATATTCATCATTTCATCATGTTACTGTTAAAAAATGGACAAAAATTATTTATGTTACAGAAAGCCTGAGCGGCAAATTTAAATGCCTTAAAACGCATATGCGTTTATAATGTGCTACATATCACTCACGTACCCCAGGGATCAGCATGCAGTATACAAATATTCCACAGTCATCATCCCTGTGTTCAAATATAAAAGGGTAGACAAAATCTATGCCATGGTGTATATTGTATCTTATATACGGATCTCCAATGTATGTGAACAGTTTGGACAAATAGATAATAATCTATATGCTATAATAATCTTTATGCCAGTATATGTGAACGGTATGGATAAACATATAATGGTGTATATTGTATCTTATATACGGATCTCCAATGTATGTGAACAGTTTGGACAAATAGATAATAATCTATATGCTATAATAACCTTTATGTCAGTATATGTGAACGGTATGGATAAACATATAATAACTTATATGCCATACGTATATACGGGAACAATATCGGTCAGTTGTTTGTGATCATGAATTTCTTTTGGATAAATTTTACTGCAGCACTAAGAAGATTTAAATCAATCCAAATTCAAACAGGAGAAATAGATAACTGAGAATATACAGACCCTGATTTTGGGAATATCCTGTGTGCGGAGTCTAATTGTATCCTTAAAGAAACATGTTGAATAACAATTAGGGATGAGGGAACCCGAACTGTATAGTTCGGGTTCGTACCGAATTTTGGAGTGTCCGTAACACGGACCCGAACCCGAACATTTTCGTAAAAGTCCGGGTTCGGGTTCAGTGTTCGGCGCTTTCTTGGCGCTTTTTGAAAGGCTGCAAAGCAGCCAATCAACAAGCGTCATACTACTTGGCCCAAGAGGCCATCACAGCCATGCCTACTATTGGCATGGCTGTGATTGGCCAGTGCACCATGTGACCCAGCCTCTATTTAAGCTGGAGTCACGTAGCGCCGCACGTCACTCTGCTATGATCAGTATAGGGAGAGGTTGCAGCTGCGACGTTAGGGCGAGATTAGGCAGATTAACTCCTCCAAAAGACTTCATTCTGTGATCGATCTGCAGCTGTGGATCATTGAAGTGCTATTATTGACTTGCTCACTTTTTTGAGGCTGCCCAGAGCGTTTTTAGATCACTTTTTTTCTGGGGTGATCGGCGGCCATTTTGTGACTTGTGGTGCGCCAGCACGAGCTATCACCAAGTGTATTTAACCATCGATAGTGTGGTTATTTTGTGCTATATCCTACATCAGCTGCAGGCTGAGCCTGTGTCACCGAAGTGCATTTAACCATCAACAGTCTGGTTATTTTTTGGCCGTATACTACATCTGGTGCAGGCTGAGCCTGTGTCACCCAAGTGCATTTAACCATCAACAGTGTGGTTATTTTTTGGCCATATATTACATCAGGGGCAAGTTGAGCCTGTCACCCAGCGCCTAAAAAATAGACCTGACATTTCTATTCAACCAAATCTGCACAGTTTTAGCTGGTCAAGTTATTTGTAGTGACCGTAAAAGCAGAATTTTTGTTCTGGGTTGAAAAAGCATTCCCAAATTTGCCATTCTGAAAATAACTAGTTTGTGGTATTTGAGGCCTACTTGAAATCTATCCCAAAAAGAAAATCTTACATTAAAGGTATTGATAGTGTGATTCAGAAAAACCTAAGACACACGCTAGCGTGCTGATAGAAGTGTCATTCTGTGATTAAACCTATAACTGTCACACAGCGCAAAAAAAAACAGGTCTCACATCTCTATTCAACCAAATCTGCACAGTTTTAGCTGGTCAAGTTATTTGTAGTGACCGTAAAAGCAGACTTTTTGTTCTGGGTTGAAAAAGCATTCCCAAATTTGCCATTCTGAAAATAACTAGTTTGTGGTATTTGAGGCCTACTTGAAATCTATCCCAAAAAGAAAATCTTACATTGAAGGTATTGATAGTGTGATTCAGAAAAACCTAAGACACACGCTAGCGTGCTGATAGAGGTGTCATTCTGTGATTAAACCTATAACTGTCACACAGCGCAAAAAAAAACAGGTCTCACATCTCTATTCAACCAAATCTGCACAGTTTTAGCTGGTCAAGTTATTTGTAGTGACCGTAAAAGCAGACTTTTTGTTCTGGGTTGAAAAAGCATTCCCAAATTTGCCATTCTCAAAATTACTAGTTTGTGGTATTTGAGGCCTACTTGAAATCTATCCCAAAAAGAAAATCTTACATTGAAGGTATTGATAGTGTGATTCAGAAAAACCTAAGACACACGCTAGCGTGCTGATAGAAGTGTCATTCTGTGATTAAACCTATAACTGTCACACAGCGCAAAAAAAAAACAGGTCTCACATATCTATTCAACCAAATCTGCACAGTTTTAGCTGGTCAAGTTATTTGTAGTGACCGTAAAAGAAGACTTTTTGTTCTGGGTTGAAAAAGCATTCCCAAATTTGCCATTCTCAAAATTACTAGTTTGTGGTATTTGAGGCCTACTTGAAATCTATCCCAAAAAGAAAATCTTACATTGAAGGTATTGATAGTGTGATTCAGAAAAACCTAAGACACACGCTAGCGTGCTGATAGAAGTGTCATTCTGTGATTAAACCTATAACTGTCACACAGCGCAAAAAAAAACAGGTCTCACATCTCTATTCAACCAAATCTGCACAGTTTTAGCTGGTCAAGTTATTTGTAGTGACCGTAAAAGCAGACTTTTTGTTCTGGGTTGAAAAAGCATTCCCAAATTTGCCATTCTGAAAATAACTAGTTTGTGGTATTTGAGGCCTACTTGAAATCTATTTCAAAAAGAAAATCTTACATTGAAGGTATTGATAGTGTGATTCAGAAAAACCTAAGACACACGCTAGCGTGCTGATAGAAGTGTCATTCTGTAATTAAACCTATAACTGTCACACAGCGCAAAAAAAAAACAGGTCTCACATCTCTATTCAACCAAATCTGCACAGTTTTAGCTGGTCAAGTTATTTGTAGTGACCGTAAAAGCAGACTTTTTGTTCTGGGTTGAAAAAGCATTCCCAAATTTGCCATTCTCAAAATTACTAGTTTGTGGTATTTGAGGCCTACTTGAAATCTATCCCAAAAAGAAAATCTTACATTGAAGGTATTGATAGTGTGATTCAGAAAAACCTAAGACACACGCTAGCGTGCTGATAGAAGTGTCATTCTGTGATTAAACCTATAACTGTCACACAGCGCAAAAAAAAAACAGGTCTCACATCTCTATTCAACCAAATCTGCACAGTTTTAGCTGGTCAAGTTATTTGTAGTGACCGTAAAAGCAGACTTTTTGTTCTGGGTTGAAAAAGCATTCCCAAATTTGCCATTCTGAAAATAACTAGCTTGTGGTATTTGAGGCCTACTTGAAATCTATCCCAAAAAGAAAATCTTACATTGAAGGTACTGATAGTGTGATTCAGAAAAACCTAAGACACACGCTAGCGTGCTGATAGAAGTGTCATTCTGTGATTAAACCTATAACTGTCACACAGCGCAAAAAAAAAACAGGTCTCACATCTCTATTTAACCAAATCTGCACAGTTTTAGCTGGTCAAGTTATTTGTAGTGACCGTAAAAGCAGACTTTTTGTTCTGGGTTGAAAAAGCATTCCCAAATTTGCCATTCTCAAAATTACTAGTTTGTGGTATTTGAGGCCTACTTGAAATCTATCCCAAAAAGAAAATCTTACATTGAAGGTATTGATAGTGTGATTCAGAAAAACCTAAGACACACGCTAGCGTGTTGATAGAAGTGTCATTCTGTGATTAAACCTATAACTGTCACACAGCGCAAAAAAAAACAGGTCTCACATCTCTATTCAACCAAATCTGCACAGTTTTAGCTGGTCAAGTTATTTGTAGTGACCGTAAAAGCAGACTTTTTGTTCTGGGTTGAAAAAGCATTCCCAAATTTGCCATTCTGAAAATAACTAGCTTGTGGTATTTGAGGCCTACTTGAAATCTATCCCAAAAAGAAAATCTTACATTGAAGGTATTGATAGTGTGATTCAGAAAAACCTAAGACACACGCTAGCGTGCTGATAGAAGTGTCATTCTGTGATTAAGCCTATAACTGTCACACAGCGCAAAAAAAAAACAGGTCTCACATCTCTATTCAACCAAATCTGCACAGTTTTAGCTGGTCAAGTTATTTGTAGTGACCGTAAAAGCAGACTTTTTGTTCTGGGTTGAAAAAGCATTCCCAAATTTGCCATTCTGAAAATAACTAGTTTGTGGTATTTGAGGCCTACTTGAAATCTATCTCAAAAAGAAAATCTTACATTGAAGGTATTGATAGTGTGTTTCAGAAAAACCTAAGACACACGCTAGCGTGCTGATAGAAGTGTCATTCTGTGATTAAACCTATAACTGTCACACAGCGCAAAAAAAAAACAGGTCTCACATCTCTATTCAACCAAATCTGCACAGTTTTAGCTGGTCAAGTTATTTGTAGTGACCGTAAAAGCAGACTTTTTGTTCTGGGTTGAAAAAGCATTCCCAAATTTGCCATTCTCAAAATTACTAGTTTGTGGTATTTGAGGCCTACTTGAAATCTATCCCAAAAAGAAAATCTTACATTGAAGGTACTGATAGTGTCATTCAGAAAAACCTAAGACACACGCTAGCGTGCTGATAGAAGTGTCATTCTGTGATTAAACCTATAACTGTCACACAGCGCAAAAAAAAAACAGGTCTCACATCTCTATTCAACCAAATCTGCACAGTTTTAGCTGGTCAAGTTATTTGTAGTGACCGTAAAAGCAGACTTTTTGTTCTGGGTTGAAAAAGCATTCCCAAATTTGCCATTCTGAAAATAACTAGTTTGTGGTATTTGAGGCCTACTTGAAATCTATCCCAAAAAGAAAATCTTACATTGAAAGTATTGATAGTGTGATTCAGAAAAACCTAAGACACACGCTAGCGTGCTGATAGAAGTGTCATTCTGTGATTAAGCCTATAACTGTCACACAGCGCAAAAAAAAAACAGGTCTCACATCTCTATTCAACCAAATCTGCACAGTTTTAGCTGGTCAAGTTATTTGTAGTGACCGTAAAAGCAGACTTTTTGTTCTGGGTTGAAAAAGCATTCCCAAATTTGCCATTCTGAAAATAACTAGTTTGTGGTATTTGAGGCCTACTTGAAATCTATCCCAAAAAGAAAATCTTACATTGAAGGTATTGATAGTGTGATTCAGAAAAACCTGACACACGCTAGCGTGCTGATAGAAGTGTCATTCTGTGATTAAACCTATAACTGGTACACAGCGCAAAAAAACAAACAGGTCTCACATCTCTATTTAACCAAATCTGCACAGTTTTAGCTGGTCAAGTTATTTGTAGTGACCGTAAAAGCAGACTTTTTGTTCTGGGTTGAAAAAGCATTCCCAAATTTGCCATTCTGAAAATAACTAGTTTGTGGTATTTGAGGCCTACTTGAAATCTATCCCAAAAAGAAAATCTTACATTGAAGGTATTGATAGTGTGATTCAGAAAAACCTAAGACACACGCTAGCGTGCTGATAGAAGTGTCATTCTGTGATTAAACCTATAACTGTCGCACAGCGCAAAAAAAAACAGGTCTCACATCTCTATTCAACCAAATCTGCACAGTTTTAGCTGGTCAAGTTATTTGTAGTGACCGTAAAAGCAGACTTTTTGTTCTGGGTTGAAAAAGCATTCCCAAATTTGCCATTCTCAAAATTGTTGTGAACGGGAACAATGAGGAAAACATCTAATAAGGGACGCGGACGTGGACATGGTCGTGGTGGTGTTAGTGTACCCTCTGGTGCTGGGAGAGGACGTGGCCGTTCTGCCACAGCCACACGTCCTAGTGAACCAACTACCTCAGGTCCCAGTAGCCAGCAGAATTTACAGCGATATTTCGTGGGGCCCAATGCCGTTCTAAGGATGGTAAGGCCTGAGCAGGTGCAGGCATTAGTCAATTGGGTGGCCGACAGTGGATTCAGCACGTTCACATTATCTCCCACCCAGTCTTCTGCAGAAAGCGCACAGATGGCGAATGAAAACCAAGCCCATCGGTCTGTCACATCACCCCCATGCATATCAGGGAAACTGTCTGAGCCTCAAGTTATGCAGCAGTCTCTTATGCTGTTTGAAGACTCTGCTGCCAGGGTTTCCCAAGGGCATCCACCTAGCCCTTCCCCAGGGGTGGAAGAGATAGAATGCACTAACGCACAACCACTTATTTTTCCTGATGATGAGGACATGGGAATACCACCTCAGCACGTCTCTGATGATGACGTAACACAGGTGCCAACTGCTGCGTCTTTCTGCAGTGTGCAGACTGAACAGGAAGTCAGGGGTCAAGACTGGGTGGAAGACGATGCAGGGGACGATGAGGTCCTAGACCCCACATGGAATGAATGTCGTGCCACTGACTTTCACAGTTCGGAGGAAGAGGCAGTGGTGAGACCGAGCCAACAGCGTAGCAAAAGAGGGAGGAGTGGGCAAAATCAGAACACCCGCCGCCAAGAGACTTCGCCTGCTACTGACCGCCGCCATCTGGGACCGAGCACCCCAAAGGCAGCTTCAAGAAGTTCCCTGGCATGGCACTTCTTCAAACAATGTGCTGACGACAAGACCCGAGTGGTTTGCACTCTGTGCCATGAGAGCCTGAAGCGAGGCATTAACGTTCTGAACCTTAGCACAACCTGCATGACCAGGCACCTGCATGCAAAGCATGAACTGCAGTGGAGTAAACACCTTAAAAACAAGGAAGTCACTCAGGCTCCCCCTGCTGCCCCTTCTGCTGCTGCCGCCTCGGCCTCTTCTGCTGCTGCCTCGGCCTCTTCTGCTGCTGCTGCCGCCGCCTCGGCCTCTTCCTCTGCCTCTGGAGGAACGTTGGCACCTGCCGCCCAGCAAACATGGGATGTACCACCAACACCACCACCTGCGTCACCAAGCATCTCAACCATGTCACACGGCAGTGTTCAGCTCTCCATCTCACAAACATTTGAGAGAAAGCGTAAATTCCCACCTAGCCACCCTCGATCCCTGGCCCTGAATGCCAGCATTTCTAAACTACTGGCCTATGAAATGCTGTCATTTAGGCTGGTGGACACACACAGCTTCAAACAGCTCATGTCACTTGCTGTCCCACAGTATGTTGTTCCCAGCCGCCACTACTTCTCCAAGAGAGCCGTGCCTTCCCTGCACAACCAAGTGTCCGATAAAATCAAGTGTGCACTGCGCAACGCCATCTGTGGCAAGGTCCACCTAACCACAGATACGTGGACCAGTAAGCACGGCCAGGGACGCTATATCTCCCTAACTGCACACTGGGTAAATGTAGTGGCGGCTGGGCCCCAGGCGGAGAGCTGTTTGGCGCACGTCCTTCCGCCGCCAAGGATCGCAGGGCAACATTCTTTGCCTCCTATCTCCTCCTCCTCCTACTCAGCTTCCTCCTCCTCTTCTTCCACCTGCTCATCCAGTCAGCCACACACCTTCACCACCAACTACAGCACAGCCCGGGGTAAACGTCAGCAGGCCATTCTGAAACTCATATGTTTGGGGGACAGGCCCCACACCGCACAGGAGTTGTGGCGGGGTATAGAAAAACAGACCGATGAGTGGTTGCTGCCGGTGAGCCTCAAGCCCGGCCTGGTGGTGTGCGATAATGGGCGAAATCTCGTTGCAGCTCTGGGACTAGCCGGTTTGACGCACATCCCTTGCCTGGCGCGTGTGCTGAATTTGGTGGTGCAGAAGTTCATTCGCAACTACCCCGACATGTCAGAGCTGCTGCATAAAGTGCTCTGTTCGCTCTTCCGGCGTTCACACCCTGCCGCTGCTCGCCTGTCTGCGCTACAGCGTAACTTCGGCCTTCCCGCTCACCGCCTCATATGCGACGTACCCACCAGGTGGAACTCCACCTTGCATATGCTGGACAGACTGTGCGAGCAGCAGCAGGCCATAGTGGAGTTTCAGCTGCAGCACGCACAGGTCAGTCGCACTGCGGATCAGACACACTTCACCACCAATGACTGGGCCTCCATGCGAGACCTGTGTGCCCTGTTGCGCTGTTTCGAGTACTCCACCAACATGGCCAGTGGCGATGACGCCGTTATCAGCGTTACAATACCACTTCTATGTCTCCTTGAGAAAACACTTAGGGCGATGATGGAAGAGGAGGTGGCCCAGGAGGAAGAGGAGGAAGAGGGGTCATTTTTAGCACTTTCAGGCCAGTCTCTTCAAAGTGACTCAGAGGGAGGTTTTTTGCAACACCAGAGGCCAGGTACAAATGTGGCCAGACAGGGCTCACTACTGGAGGACGAGGAGGACGAGGATGAGGAGGAGGTGGAGGAGGATGAGGATGAAGCATGTTCACAGCGGGGTGGCACCGAAAGCAGCTCGGGCCCATCACTGGTGCGTGGCTGGGGGGAAACACAGGACGATGACGATACGCCTCCCACAGAGGACAGCTTGTCCTTAACTCTGGGCAGCCTGGCACATGAGCGACTACATGCTGCAGTGCCTGCGCAACGACAGCAGAGTTGCCCACATTTTAACGTGTGCGGACTACTGGGTTGCCACCTTGCTGGATCCCCGGTACAAAGACAATGTGCCCACCTTACTTCCTACACTGGAGCGTGATAGGAAGATGCGCGAGTACAAACGCACGTTGGTAGACGCGCTACTGAGAGCATTCCCAAATGTCACAGGGGAACAAGTGGAAGCCCAAGGCGAAGGCAGAGGAGGAGCAAGAGGTCGCCAACGCAGCTGTGTCACGGCCAGCTCCTCTGAGGGCAGGGTTAGCATGGCAGAGATGTGGAAAAGTTTTGTCACCACGCCACAGCTAAGTGCACCACCACCTGATACGGAACGTGTTAGCAGGAGGCAACATTTCACTAACATGGTGGAACAGTACCTGTGCACACCCCTCCACGTACTGACTGATGGTTCGGCCCCTTTCAACTTCTGGGTCTCCAAATTGTCCACGTGGCCAGAGCTAGCCTTTTATGCCTTGGAGGTGCTGGCCTGCCCGGCGGCCAGCGTTTTGTCTGAACGTGTATTCAGCACGGCAGGGGGCGTCATTACAGACAAACGCAGCCGCCTGTCTACAGCCAATGTGGACAAGCTGACGTTCATAAAAATGAACCAGGCATGGATCCCACAGGACCTGTCCATCCCTTGTGCAGATTAGATATTAACTATCTCCCCTTAACAATATATTATTCTACTCCAGGGCACTTCCTCATTCAATACTATTTTTAATTTCATTTTACCATTATATTGCGGGGCAACCCAAAGTTGAATGAACCTCTCCTCTGTGTGGGTGCCGGGGCCTAAATGTGTGACAGTGGCCTGTTCCAGTGGAGGGTGACGTGAAGCCTGATTCTCTGCTATGACATGAAGACTTATTCTGTGCTGACATGAAGCCAGATTCTCTGTTACGCGACCTCTCTCCTCTGCCTGGGTGCCTGGGCCTAAATATGTGACAGTGGCCTGTTCCAGTGGTGGGTGACGTGAAGCCTGATTCTCTGCTATGACATGAAGACAGATTCTGTGCTGACATCAGGCCAGATTCTCTGTTACGGGACCTCTCTCCTCTGCCTGGGTGCCTGGGCCTAAATGTGTGACAGTGGCCTGTTCCAGTGGTGGGTGACGTGAAGCCTGATTCTCTGCTATGACATGAAGACAGATTCTGCGCTGACATAAGGCCAGATTCTCTGTTACGGGACCTCTCTCCTCTGCCTGGGTACCGGGGCCTAAATGTGTGACAGTGGCCTGTTCCAGTGGTGGGTGACGTGAAGCCTGATTCTCTGCTATGACATGAATATAGATTCTGCGCTGACATAAGGCCAGATTCTCTGTTACGGGACCTCTCTCCTCTGCCTGGGTGCCTGGGCCTAAATATGTGACAGTGGCCTGTTCCAGTGGTGGGTGACGTGAAGCCTGATTCTTTGCTATGACATGAATACAGATTCTGCGCTGACATAAGGCCAGATTCTCTGTTACGGGACCTCTCTCCTCTGTCTGCGTGCCGGGGCCTAAATATGTGACAGTGGCCTGTTCCAGTGGTGGGTGACGTGAAGCCTGATTCTCTGCTATGACATGAAGACAGATTCTGTGCTGACATAAGGCCAGATTCTCTGTTACGGGACCTCTCTCCTCTGCCTGGGTGCCTGGGCCTAAATGTGTGACAGTGGCCTGTTCCAGTGGTGGGTGACGTGAAGCCTGATTCTCTGCTATGACATGAAGACAGATTCTGTGTTGACATAAGGCCAGATTCTCTGTTACGGGACCTCTCTCTTCTGACTGGGTGCCTGGGCCTAAATGTGTGACAGTGGCCTGTTCCAGTGGTGGGTGACGTGAAGCTTCATTCTCTGCTATGACATGAAGACAGATTCTGTGCTGACATCAGGCCAGATTCTCTGTTACGGGACCTCTCTCCTCTGCCTGGGTGCCTGGGCCTAAATGTGTGACAGTGGCCTGTTCCAGTGGTGCGTGACGTGAAGCCTGATTCTCTGCTATGACATGAATACAGATTCTGCGCTGACATAAGGCCAGATTCTCTGTTACGGGACCTCTCTCCTCTGACTGGGTGCCTGGGACTAAATGTGTGACAGTGGCCTGTTCCAGTGGTGGGTGACGTGAAGCCTGATTCTCTGCTATGACATGAAGACAGATTCTGTGCTGACATCAGGCCAGATTCTCTGTTACGGGACCTCTCTCCTCTGCCTGGGTGCCTGGGCCTAAATGTGTGACAGTGGCCTGTTCCAGTGGTGGGTGACGTGAAGCTTGATTCTCTGCTATGACATGAAGACAGATTCTGCGCTGACATAAGGCCAGATTCTCTGTTACGGGACCGCTCTCCTCTGTCTCGGTGCCGGGGCCTAAATGTGTGACAGTGGCCTGTTCCGGTGGTGGGTGACGTGAAGCCTGATTCTCTGCTATGACATGAAGACAGATTCTGTGCTGACATGAAGCCAGATTCTCTGCTATGGCATGAAGAGACTGATTCTGTGCTGACATGAAGCCAGATTCTTTGCTATGGCATGAAGAGACTGATTCTCTGCTGACGTGAAACCAGATTCTCTGCTATGGGACCTCTGTCCAATTGATATTGGGTCATTTTTTTTTATTTTTTTTTTAATTCATTTCCCTATCCACATTTGTTTGCAGGGGATTTACCTACATGTTGCTGCCTTTTGCAGCCCTCTAGCTCTTTCCTGGGCTGTTTTACAGCCTTTTTAGTGCTGAAAAGTTCGGGTCCCCATTGACTTCAATGGGGTTCGGGTTCGGGACGAAGTTCGGATCGGGTTCGGATCCCGAACCCGAACATTTCCGGGAAGTTCGGCCGAACTTCTCGAACCCGAACATCCAGGTGTTCGCTCAACTCTAATAACAATCACTGACCGCTGCTTATGACATGCCTGTAGAGTAAATTGTTTTTATATGTATGGTATATTATGGCTATGTTATATAACTAACTATTGAATGCATCTTGTCCGATGGGTTTTTTCAGCATATACTCTAGTCCCACTTCACACCATGCGATTTTCAAGTGTGATGGAGATATGCAACTATTCCACACTGATACACCAGATGGATGATGAAACCAACACATGGATATACGGAGTCACAAGAAAATACGATACAAACAAGAAACCAATGAATATAGTATTATGAAATCTGCTCCGCTATTTTGATCTTTATTGTTCTTTTCATTTTCCATTATTTCTCTCATAATATTTACTATTATACGTACAATTTAATCTGTATGAAACAGGAGCATTGCCTTGACTACTTGTGGGGAGTTAGATTATAGAGGATTTTATGTTAGCTATATATGTACATTTAAAGATTTTCGTCTATGTATATTTTTTCTATGAATTTTATAATGTTTGTACGCCATGCACAGATCTCCCTACAGTGCCATCCACAGATCCCCCTACAGTGCCATCCACAGATCCCCCTACAGTGCCATCCACAGATCCCCCTCCCCGACGCTCATAGCAGTATTCTTACTTTGTCTTTGCTCCGGTAATACAGGCAGTGCGATGAGCGGCGCTCACTCACTGACGTCACGCGCCTTCTCCCACTAGGCGGCGCAGGCGCGTGACGTCAGTGATTGAGCGCCGCCCCCCCCGCACTGCCTGTATTACCGTAGCTAGACTAGACTCGAGTATAAGACGAGGAGGCTTTTTGAGCACAAAAATATGTGCCAAAAAACTCGTCTTATACTCGAGTATATACGGTAATCTGTATGAAACAGGAGCATTGCCTTGACTACTTGTGGGGAGTTAGATTATAGAGGATTTTATGTTAGCTATATATGTACATTTAAAGATTTTCGTCTATGTATATTTTTTCTATGTATTTTATAATGTTTGTACGCAGCACTATTGGGATTAAAACTATGTAACATGTGATTGGGCTTGCACAGGTGTCTCACATGGACCTGGCTGATTTTGCTACCCGCCCTATTCCACTATACCCCTCCCTGGCTGGGCGGAGATGATGGGGGTGGATGGTATTTTAGCTGGGAACATGTGGGACACTTAGGATCATGACTAAGAACACGACAGTTCGAAACGCGTAGATCTTGGGAACCGGGGGGCACCAGTGTTTTTTGATTGCTGTATTTACCTGGATTCTTGGTGACAATAAAGACCGGGATTATCACATTATCCATCGTGGTGCTGGAGCATTTTTTCTATTTCTTCTATCATCAAGAGAATGCCAAGAGTGTGCAAAGCAGTAATCAAAGCAAAAGGTGGCTACTTTGAAGAACCTAGAATATGACATATTTTCAGTTGTTTCACACTTGTTTGTTATGTATATAATTCCACATGTGTTAATTCATATTTTTGATGCCTTCATAGTCATGAAAATAAAGAAAACTCTTTGAATGAGAAGGTGTTTCCAAACTTTTGGTCTGTACTGTATATATATATATATATATATATATATATATATATATATATAAAATCAACCATACCAGTCTAGAACTGAATTAAATTCCTTGGAGATAATACAGTGTTTTCACCAGTATATTTTCAATCTCCCTGTATTGGATTAATTTTCAGGATGATGCTGCAGGTACACCCCAATCTTATTCCAAAACAGATACTATACACAAGCTATGGTTAATTGAATATATATAGATATGTATTATATTAATTAATTATTCTATAAAATATAGGTAAGGTTATACTATACCAAAATGTCAGCTAACAGAAATCTGTTTCAATGGTTCTAAGATGGCTGCCTCCAATGACTGAAAAGGTGGTCAGTGCTGGATCTGGTCTTCTCCCTTTCGATGGTTTCCTGATGATAGTTTTCTGATGATCGTCCCTTGATGATCGTCCCTTGATGATAGTTAGAGATCCTTTCTGTCAGCCCATACCATCTTTTTATCCTATCTTAGAAAGGGCTTGGCCAAGTTTTATCATTAACTAGTGACCCCACTTTATAATTATTAGAACCTCCCTTAGGGAAAATACACCCTAAACCTTTATGTCACCCTAACACTAGATGTCACTAGTACTCCATATTGTACCTCAATTCTAACCTTAAAGGGAACCTGTCACCCGGGATTTTGTGTATAGAGCTGAGGACATGGGTTGCTAGATGGCCGCTAGCACATACGCAATACCCAGTCCCCATAGCTCTGTGTGCTTTTATTGTGTAAAAAAACTGATTTGATACATATGCAAATTAACCTGAGATGAGTCCTGTCCCTGACTCATCTCACGTACAGGACTCATCTCAGGTTAATTTGCGTATTTATCAAATCGTTTTTTTTTAACACAATAAAAGCACACAGAGCTATGGGGACTGGGTATTGCGGATGTGCTAGTGGCCATCTAGCAACCCATGTCCTCAGCTCTATACACAAAATCCCGGTGACAGGTTCCCTTTAAAACTGAATATATCTATAAGAACCACACTCTTATATTTTTATATATATATATATATATATATATATATATATATATATATATACACATACACAACACACGTATTTAAATTGATGATATAAAAATCAAAATCCACTCATACATTGACTAATATAAAAAAAAACTAAGAAAGATTGATCTCTTTCTATTCACTAAAAATCATCAAAACTCAGCACATTTCTAATACATTGTCTTATCTAGGCAAATACTTTTCATTAGACCTTGGGAAACCCCCTTCTCACAAAAACAGACTTGGGTAAACACTTTGGCACATATTGTTAATCCTTGGTTAGTAATCCTGAGTTAAAATCCTGAAATCACCCTGCACTTTTAAAATAAGACAAAATGGTTGTTCTTTAGGTTCATGTCCATACATTTTATATAGGCCTTATACTTATGGACTTTATTTATACCCAATAGTTCTGACAACAACAGGTTTCACCAATCATTTTACATATACCCCCTTTTTCAGCAAGTAGCATATCTAGGGTCATTCTATTTTGGAATGCCATATTACTAGTGGGCCCTGCCCCTAGCTGTTCTACTGTTCTTTTTAAGGCATTTCTGGTATAGTTTACGAATCTTTGTTGATTATAATAAATTTAATTGATCCAATCCACATTTTTGTTTACCACAATTATAGGGATGAGGGATTCAAAACCTGCTGCCACTTGATCTCTAGCTTTCAACTCATCTGGGAACCCCCTGGGCACTCCTATAGCATCTACATACACATGATAATCAAGGCTGCCTTTTGGATTTGTTTACCTTTTCCTTCTTATAACTGTTTCTTCTTCTGACAGAGAGGGATTAGAATATTCTAATTCAGGGTTTCTCAAAATTTCTATAGTCTTTTTCCAGTCAAGAGGGTTAAATATGTGGAACGTCATCAACACCAAGGCCAAAGCACATTATCCATGCCAGACAATTTCCAACTTTGTCCTCAGCTTCATATCTGCACATAACCATATCACATCTCCCAGAGCTTGAGTCTAGTTCCACAAGTGAGTTTGGTAGTCTGTCCCAGTGGTGTTGACCACAGTTCCACAGTAACCGTTGGGAAATCTACCCAGGTGCTTTCCCTCTGACCCTTCTATCTCAAAACAGGTATAATTCCGTTTGCATATTGTGATGTCCTCTGCAGGTGATGGTGCTTCCCTCAAGATTGGGAATTTCCCTTTCCAAACTTTACATACGGTCTCATTAATAGTCTGATTCACATACAGGCCGATAAAACAGGAATAATGGTTTGGATCTAGATGGAGGCGTACAGTCCCCAGATGGGGCCTGGCTGTAGAGCAGGTGATACATCCTGACCTATTTACCTGGGATGCTGTATATTTCATCCATTCCATCCAAAAATTGTTATCAGAGAATTCTGTTTCCACAAAGTTTCCTCCATTGTATACGGGGTGCTGGCTCAACTCTCCTCCTTGAGAAAAGGATTCCCTGATAAGGAGTCAGGCCTCTCTACCATGGCTTCAAGATCTCCTAATTGGAACTGTACAAAGGGAGCGTTAGGGAGACTGCTTGATGTTTGATACCTTCCAAACACATATCTTCACTTTCTGTGGGTTCTCTAGGGCCAGAATCAGAGGGTGAAACTTGCAGCGTCCCACTAGTGTACATGGGCACTGCAAAAGCTTATTTTGTCATATGATATATCATGCTGTATTTCATCCTTATGTGAAATTCCTGTTACCAGGCTGTTAGGTGCACTACACACATTCAACCACTAGATGGGGATAGCAACACAGTATATATAGCACAGTTCAGGCCTAGTTAGAGGTTGTTCAGTGTGTGGGAGAGAAAGGAGATCGAGTGAGGAGCTAGAAGGAATTAGAGGTCCCCCCTCCTCTCAGCTCTCTCTTGGGCTCCACGGCCCAGAGGAGCCAATTTACATCTCAGTGTTAAGCCAGGAAAATAGGCAGAGGTGAAGTCTGTATTCTACTATCTACTCTTCCAGAGTATCAAGTGGATTTTGCTAAGTTGATTGTGGAAAAGACAAAGGAAGGACAAAGCCATTATTCTAGGCTCTAGGCGCCTTTGTATCTAGGTGAAGGATTTATTAGCTTCCGGCAGCCTCACCGTTATGATAAGGACAGATAAGATTTCTGTTGCATCACTTGTGTGTAGAAGATAAAGACTTGAACTACCTCTACTGAGACTGAAGCAAGGCAAAGAGCTGAATATCAGTGAGTACATAACTACCTACGATAGCCTGAGACGTAACTATATGTACAGCCTGTTACTGGGATTCATCACATCCAACTTGCATGTTCATAAGAGACTGTTTTATTACTGGATGTAAACTGTTATCAAGAACCTGGTCACAGTAAAGTTCTCAGTTGGATTCATAACTGTCTCATTCTTTAATCTCCATACTGCAACCACTCTCATCATTTTGCACCACCAAGGTGCTGGCATCACGACATTACTTAATCCAGGGGCCCAGCCGCACAAGCACTCAGAAACCCATTCAACATCCAGGGCACCTCGATCACCACCTGGCCGGTGTCCCCTGTAATAGTGTGCCCCGGAGAATCCAGTGCTGTTCTCCCTTTCACTGCGCTGCTGGCCCAGGGAGGCATCTGCTAACCGTGAGTAACCGATGAACTGTTGTACCCTTTCGGCCCACCGTGAACCTCACGTGTTCTCCCCTGCAGACCGGCACGTTGCACACTCTCCTGACTTTGCCTTTGTCAGATCACATCTTTCTTTCCATTATCTTTCTTTGTCAGAAAAATTCAGTTTATCCACCAAAGGTGTCCCCTTTTCATCTTTTCGAGACACCCCCTCTGCTGGTCGGTATCCCCAATATGTTCCTGTATTTGCTATCACATCTACCCATGAGGAACACCATTCATTTCCCAGATTACGCAAATGTAATACTGAACTCCCTTTCGCGCATATACATTTCCTTGATGCATTAATGTACAATTTGCAATTTCACAATAGTCAAATTTAAACACCTGTATTGAAGCACTAGTATTTACCTACAGGGTATTTAATGACTGCGTCCCCTCATTAAATCCCACCCATCCCAATATCAGCAAGAAAAAGAACATAATTTTTGACAAATATCTGGCTCCAAGCCTGGAACCTTCTTGCAGTGTGATGCGTGAATACATGTTTTCTTGCCCTCGAGTTTCACTTAGGTGGGAGTGGTCAACAGAACCAGGAAGGGAACGTCAAATCTCGGTTCGAGATTTTTTCTGACATGCCTCTTCACTAGGACCCAGTCTCCTGGTTGAAGGGTATGACTTCCAGGAATCTGGCTGGGACCTGGAAGTGAAGAAAATACTCGAAAATTTAGGTCAGTCTGATGTTCACACAGAGCAGATACATAAGCAGACAAACAATCATTTTGCAAAGCAAGTTCTTGGGGACAATACTGTACTAACTTAGGGGCACTACCAAACTAAATCTCAAAAGGGGACAGCTTCTCCTTCCATCTGGGGGTATGTCTGACACTGAATAGGGCAATAGGAAAAGCTTCTGGCCATGGCTTTCCAGTCTCTTGTGCCATTTACAAAATTTTTAGTTTCAGTTTTCCATTCATTTTTTCCACCTTTCCACTGCTTTGCCATCTGTATGTGGTATGGAAGCCAAGATGGGCCCCCAGTGCAGCCCATATTTTCTGGGCCATGTCTGCTACAGACAGGTCCTTGATCACTTTGTATCACTTCAGGTACCCCAAATCTACAGACAATTTCATTTAACAACTTCACCGTTGTCCTTGAGGTCTGATTCTTCATGGGGTAGGCCATCCAAAGAACATGTCTACTCAGACCAAGACATACACATAATTACCCACCTTAGGTAGCTATATGTAGTCCACCTCCAATCTCTGAAATGTGTAAGCTGTTCTTGTGGTGCTTTTTCTGGGTACTTGGCTCAGCTTACCAAGATTATGCAGAATGAACTTTTTCTCAGCTTCATTCTGAAACCCTGGGGCAAACTAGTTCTATATCTGAAGTTATGAACCACTGACTGGGACAGGATGGCCATCATGGGAAACAAACAACAGGGCAGACAAACCTTAGCGTGTATACGCCAGGACCCTCCTTCTCCTTGTATGGCACCTCCCTCCATACCTCTTATTTATGAGGAGATTTATGGTTCTGGAGGGTCCGTAGCAGTTCTAATTCTACTGTAGGCATGGCCGATGGGGCAGCCACCATCAAGGGGAGTAATGCTGTCTTTCTGGCCGCATGATCTGACACTGTATTCATCAGAGTTTCAGCGGGTCTGCTCTTTGGTGTGTGCTGACACCTTCACCACAGCTGCACTTTTATTTAATATCATCCAATAGCTGTCCAAAATCATTTAATATCATCCAATAGCTGTTGTACAGCCTCAGCATTCTATATAGGCTTACCTACAGAGCTCCAGAAACTGCAGCTCCGCCAAATGGCTCCAAAATCATGTGCTACACCAAACGCATACCTCTGGTCCATATAAATCTTAACCTCTTTTCCCTCATGCAGATTACACGTTGCAGTGATTGCCTTCAGCTCCACATCTTGTGTCAAACAACTAAAAGGGAGTGGTGTCTGTATCACTGCCTCACCATTTTGGACTACGGCATAGCCGGTGATGAATCTTCCTTGGTCCTTGTCCCATGATCTTGAGTCATCTACAAAATACTCAGCAGAAGAATTATTGAGTGGTACACTAGGAATATTTGCCAAACCTTTGTTTTCATACCTATCAATGCTTTGACAATCATATTTTAAATGGTCATTCCTTACTGAATAGGGAGGAGGGAAGTGGGGTTAAGCACATCACACCTAAAGATAGTGTCCAGGAAGAGAAGTGAACGTTGCAGGCGGAGCTGCCTAGCAGCCAAGAGGTGTTTTGTCTGAGTTTGTTGGAGGATTGCAGAAACCTCATGGGGGGCCAGGATCTTCAAGATAGCTTTTTTCTCTCTTCAAGGAGGTGTTTGGCATCATGAATGAGGCAATGCCCGATGAACACTACATGTTGGCACCACTGGATTTTGTTTTCATTCTGCAACACATTAAACGATAGCAAGGCATGGATATCATTTAAGGTAAACCTTGTAACTAATTACAATCTTAATAACACTGTTATTCATTACCCTTCTTAACTGCCTCCGGACCGCCTAACGCAGGATCGCGTTCCGGAGGCGGCAGCTCCAGGCACAGTCAAGCATATATGCGTCATCTCGCGAGACGCGAGATTTCCTGTGAACGCGCGCACACAGGCGCGCTTGTTCACAGGATCGGAAGGTAAGCGAGTGGATCTCCAGCCTGCCAGCGGCGATCGTTTGCTGGCAGGCTGGAGATGCGATTTTTTTTAACCCCTAACAGGTATATTAGACGCTGTTTTGATAACAGCGTCTAATATACCTGCTACCTGGTCCTCTGGTGGTCCCTTTTGCTTGGATCGACCACCAGAGGACACAGGCAGCTCAGTAATAAGTAACACCAAACACCACTACACTACACCCCCCCTGTCACTAATTAACCCCTTATTAACCCCTAATCACCCCTGATCACCCCATATAGACTCCCTGATCACCCCCCTGTCATTGATCACCCCCTGTCATTGATCACCCCCTTGTAAGACTCCATTCAGACGTCCGTATGTTTTTTACAGATCCACGGATACATGGATCGGATCCGCAAAACACATACGGACGTCTGAATGGAGCCTTACAGGGGGGTGATCAATGACAGGGGGGTGATCAGGGAGTGTATATGGGGTTATCACCCCCCTGTCATTGATCACCCCCCCTGTAAGGCACCATTCAGACGTCCGTATGTGTTTTGCGGATCCACGGATACATGGATCGGATCCGAAAAACACATACGGACGTCTGAATGGAGCCATACAGGGGCATGATCAATGACAGGGGGGTGATCACCCCATATAGACTCCCTGATCACCCCCCTGTCATTGATCACCCCCCTGTAAGGCTCCATTCAGACGTCCGTATGTGTTTTGCGGATCCGTGGATCCGCAAAACACGGACACCGCGGATCCGCAAAACACATACGGACATCTGAATGGTGCCTTACAGGGGGGTGATCAATGACAGGGGGGTGATAACCCCATATGCACTCCCTGATCACCCCCCTGTCATTGATCACCCCCCTGTAAGGCTCCATTCAGACATTTTTTTGGCCCAAGTTAGCTGAAATTTTTTCTTTATTTTTTTTTCTTACAAAGTCTCATATTCCACTAACTTGTGACAAAAAATAAAATCTCACATGAACTCACCATACCCCTCACGGAATCCAAATGCTTAAAAAATTTTTAGACATTTATATTCCAGACTTCTTCTCACGCTTTAGGGCCGCTAAAATGCCAGGGCAGTATAAATACCCCACATGTGACCCCTTTTCGGAAAGAAGACACCCCAAGGTATTCCGTGAGGGGCATATTGAGTCCATGAAAGATTGAAATTTTTGTCCCAAGTTAGCGGAAAGGGAGACTTTGTGAGAAAAAAAATATATATATCAATTTCCGCTAACTTGTGCCAAAAAAAAAAAATTCTATGTACTCGCCATGCCCCTCATTGAATACCTATGGGTGTCTTCTTTCCAAAATGGGGTCACATGTGGGATATTTATACTGCCCTGGCATTTTAGGGGCCCTAAAGCGTCAGAAGAAGTCTGGGATCCAAATGTCTAAAAATGCCCTCCTAAAAGGAATTTGGGCCCCTTTGCGCATCTAGGCTGCAAAAAAGTGTCACACATGTGGTATCACCGTACTCAGGAGAAGTTGGGGAATGTGTTTTGGGGTGTCATTTTACATATACCCATGCTGGGTGAGATAAATATCTTGGTCAAATGCCAACTTTGAATAAAAAAATGGGAAAAGTTGTCTTTTGCCGAGATATTTCTCTCACCCAGCATGGGTATATGTAAAATGACACCCCAAAACACATTGCCCAACTTCTCCTGAGTACGGCGATACCAGATGTGTGACACTTTTTTGCAGCCTAGGTGGGCAAAGGGGCCCACATTCCAAAGAGCACCTTTTGGATTTCACAGGGCATTTTTTACAGATTTTGATTTCAAACTACTTACCACACATTAGGGCCCCTAGAATGCCAGGGCAGTATAACTATCCCGCAAGTGACCCCATTTTGGAAAGAAGACACCCCAAGGTATTCCGTGAGGGGAATGGCGAGTTCCTAGAATTTTTTATTTTTTGTCACAAGTTAGCGGAAAATTATGATTTTTTTTTTTCCTTACAAAGTCTCATATTCCACTAACCTGTGACAAAAAATAAAAACTTCCATGAACTCACTATGCCCATCATGAAATACCTTGGGGTGTCTTCTTTCCAAAATGGGGTCACTTGTGGGGTAGTTATACTGCCCTGGCATTCTAGGGGCCCTAATGTGTGGTAAGTAGTTTGAAATCAAAATGTGTAAAAAATGACCTGTGAAATCCTAAAGGTGCTCTTTGGAATGTGGGCCCCTTTGCCCACCTAGGCTGCAAAAAAGTGTCACACATGTGGTATCTCCGTACTCAGGAGAAGTTGGGCAATGTGTTTTGGGGTGTCATTTTACATATACCCATGCTGGGTGAGATAAATATCTTGGTCAAATGCCAACTTTGTATAAAAAAATGGGAAAAGTTGTCTTTTGCCGAGATATTTCTCTCACCCACAATGGGTATATGTAAAATGACACCCCAAAACACATTGCCCAACTTCTCCTGAGTACGGCGATACCAGATGTGTGACACTTTTTTGCAGCCTAAGTGGGCAAAGGGGCCCACATTCCAAAGAGCACCTTTCGGATTTCACAGGTCATTTTTTACAGAATTTGATTTCAAACTCCTTACCACACATTTGGGCCCCTAGAATGCCAGGGCAGTATAACTACCCCACAAGTGACCCCATTTTGGAAAGAAGAGACCCCAAGGTATTCGCTGATGGGCATAGTGAGTTTATGGAAGTTTTTATTTTTTGTCACAAGTTAGTGGAATATGAGACTTTGTATGAAAAAGAAAAAAAAAATATCAGCATTTTCCACTAACTTGTGACAAAAAATAAAAAATTCTAGGAACTCGCCATGCCCCTCACGGAATACCTTGGGGTGTCTTCTTTCCAAAATGGGGTCACTTGTGGGGTAGTTATACTGCCCTGGCATTTTCCAGGGGCCCTAATGTGTGGTAAGTAGGTAAATGACCTGTGAAATCCTAAAGGTGCTCTTTGGAATATGGGCCCCTTTGCCCACCTAGGCTGCAAAAAAGTGTCACACATGTGGTATCGCCGTATTCAGGAGAAGTTGGGGAATGTGTTTTGGGGTGTCATTTTACATATACCCTTGCTGGGTGAGAGAAATATCTTGACAAAAGACAACTTTTCCCATTTTTTTATACAAAGTTGGCATTTGACCAAGATATTTATCTCACCCAGCATGGGTATATGTAAAATGACACCCCAAAACACATTCCCCAACTTCTCCTGAGTACGGCGATACCAGATGTGTGACACTTTTTTGCAGCCTAGATGCGCAAAGGTGCCCAAATTCCTTTTAGGAGGGCATTTTTAGACATTTGGATACCAGACTTCTTCTCACGCTTTGGGGCCCCTAGAATGCCAGGGCAGTATAAATACCCCACATGTGACCCCGTTTTGGAAAGAAGACACCCCAAGGTATTCAATGAGGGGCATGGCGAGTTCATAGAAATTTTTTTTTTTTGGCACAAGTTAGCGGAAATTGATATTTTTAATTTTTTTCTCACAAAGTCTCCCGTTCCGCTAACTTGGGACAAAAATTTCAATCTTTCATGGACTCAATATGCCCCTCACGGAATACCTGGGGGTGTCTTCTTTCCGAAATGGGGTCACATGTGGGGTATTTATACTGCCCTGGCATTCTAGGGGCCCTAAAGCGTGAGAAGAAGTCTGGAATATAAATGTCTAAAAAATTTTACGCATTTGGATTCCGTGAGGGGCATGGTGAGTTCATGTGAGATTTTATTTTTTGACACAAGTTAGTGGAATATGAGACTTTGTAAGAAAAAAAAAATAATTCCGCTAACTTGGGCCAAAAAAATGTCTGAATGGAGCCTTACAGAGGGGTGATCAATGACAGGGGGGGTGATCAATGACAGGGGGGGTGATCAATGACAGGGGGGGTGATCAATGACAGGGGGGGTGATCAATGACAGGGGGGTGATCAATGACAGGGGGGTGATCAATGACAGGGGGGTGATCAGGGAGTCTATATGGGGTGATAACCACAGTCATTGATCATGCCCCTGTAAGGCTTCATTCAGACGTCCGGATGCGTTTTGCGGATCCGATCCATCTATCAGTGCATCCGTAAAAATCATGCGGACATCTGAATGGAGCTTTACAGGGGGTTGATCAATGACAGGGGGGTAATCAATGACAGGGGGGTGATCAGGGAGTCTATATGGGGTGATCACCACAGTCATTGATCATGCCCCTGTAAGGCTTCATTCAGACGTCCGGATGCGTTTTGCGGATCCGATCCATCTATCAGTGGATCCGTAAAAATCATGCGGACGTCTGAATGGAGCTTTACAGGGGGGTGATCAATGACAGGGGGGTAATCAATGACAGGGGGGTGATCAGGGAGTCTATATGGGGTGATCACCACAGTCATTGATCACGCCCCTGTAAGGCTTCATTCAGACGTCCGGATGCGTCTTGCGGATCCGATCCATCTATCAGTGGATCCGTAAAAATCATGCGGACGTCTGAATGGAGCTTTACAGGGGGGTGATCAATGACAGGGGGGTGATCAATGACAGGGGGGTAATCAATGACAGGGGGGTGATCAGGGAGTCTATATGGGGTGATCAGGGGTGATCAGGGGCTAATAAGGGGGTTAATAAGTGACGGGGGGGGGGGTGTAGTGTAGTGTAGTGGTGCTTGGTGCTACTTTACTGAGCTACCTGTGTCCTCTGGTGGTCGATCCAAACAAAGGGGACCACCAGAGGACCAGGTAGCAGGTATATTAGACGCTGTTATCAAAACAGCGTCTAATATACCTGTTAGGGGTTAAAAAAAAACACATCTCCAGCCTGCCAGCGAACGATCGCCGCTGGCAGGCTGGAGATCAACTCTCTTACCTTCCGTTCCTGTGAGCGTGCGCGCCTGTGTGCGCGCGTTCACAGGAAATCTCGCGTCTCGCGAGAGGACGCGCCGGCGCGTCCAGGAGGAATGAATCAACCACCTCCAGGACGCGTCTGTGCGTACAGCGGTCCGGAGGTGGTTAATAGACCAGAACACAGGACTTCTCATCTTTCATGTAACTAGGGGATGGGCACAAGGGCAGTCTTTGTGTCTCTGATGTCTACCCTTTTCTCCTCTCTCCCCGTGAGAAGTAGTTTGGAATCCAAATGCGTAAAAATGCCCTGTGAAATCCTAAAGGTACTCATTGGAATTTGGGCCCCTTTGCGCACCTAGGCTGCAAAAAAGTGTCACACATGTGGTATCGCCGTACTCAGGAGAAGTAGGGCAATGTGTTTTGGGGTGTATTTTTACATATACCCATACTGTGTGTGAGAAATATCTCTGTAAATGACAACTTTTAAATTTTTTTTATAAAGCGCGGACAAGAATAGGACATGTTATATTTTTTTAGCGGGGCCGCGGAACGGAGCCACGGATGCGGACAGCACACGGAGTGCTGTCCGCATATTTTGCAGCCACATTGAAATTAATAGGTCCGCATCCGAGCCGCCAAAATGGCGGCTCGGATGCGGATCCAAACAACGGTCGTGTGCATGAGGCCTAAGGAGAATAGCAGAAACTCCTAATGCTGGCCATACATGTAATGATTGCGGAGACCCTCAAATGCCAGGGCAGTACAAACACCCCACAAATGAACCCATTTTGGAAAGAAGACACCCCAAGGTATTCGCTGAGGGGCATATTGAGTCCATGAAAGATCTAACTTTTTGTCACTAGTTAGCAGAAAGGGAGACTTTGTGAGAAAAATAAAAAATAAGATCAATTTCCGCTAACTTATGCCAAAAAAAGAATCTTCTATGAACTCGCCATGCCCCTCACGGAATACCTTGCGGTGTCTTCTTTCCAAAATGGGGTCACTTGTTGGGTATTTATACTGCCCTGGCATTTTAGGGGCCCTAAAGCGTGAGAAGAAGTCTGGAATCCAAATGCCTAAAAATGCCCTCCTAAAAGGTACTTGTTGGACTTTCGGCCCCTTTGCGCATCTTGGCTGCAAAAGAATGTGTCACACATGTGGTATCGCCGTACTCAGGAGAAGTAGGGCAATGTGTTTTGGGGTGTATTTTTACATATACCCATGCTGGGTGAGAGAAATATCTCTGTAATTTGACAACTTTGTATAATAAAATGGAAAAAGTTGTCATTTACAGAGATATTTCTCACACACAGTATGGGTATATGTAAAAATACACCCCAAAACACATTGCCCTACTTCTTCTGAGTACGGGGATACCACATGTGTGACACTTTTTTGCAGCCTAGGTGCGCAAAGGGGCCCAAATTCCAATGAGTACTTTTAGGATTTCACAGGGCATTTTTACGCATTTGGATTCCAAACTACTTCTCACGATTTAGGGCCCCTAAAATGCCAGGGCAGTATAAATACCCCACAAGTGACCCCATTTTAGAAAGAAGACACCCCAAGGTATTCCGTGAGGGGTATGGTGAGTTCATGTAAAATTTTATTTTTTGTCACAGGGTTGCTCACAATTTAGCCCCGCCCCAAAGTGCCAGAACAGTAAACACACCCCACAAATGACCCCATTTCGGAAAGTAGACACCCCAAGGTATTCACTGAGGGGCATAGTGAGTCCGTGGGAGATTTTTTATTTTTTTTGACAGAAGTTAGCAGAAATTGAAACTTTATTATTATTTTTTTTCCTCAGAAAGTGTCATTTTCCGCTAACTTGTGAAAAAAAATTTAATCATACATGAACTCACCATGCCCCTCCGTGAATACTTTGGGGTGTCTTCTTTTTAAAATGGGGTCATTTGGGGGGTATTTATACTATCCTGGCATTCTAGCACCTCAAGAAACATGACAGGTGCTCAGAAAGTCAGAGTTGCTTCAAAATGCGGAAATTCACATTTTTGTACCATAGTTTGTAAACGCTATAACTTTTGCGCAAACCAATAAATATACACTTATTGGATTTTTTTTTTATCAAAGACATGTAGCACAATAAATTCTGACACAAACTTGTATAGAATAGTAATTATATTTGAGCAATTTTACCTGAAAAAGTTAAAAATGCACTTTTTTTGAGAAAATTGAAGTCTATTTTGATTAATATCAGAAAAACAAAAAATGTCAGCAGCAATCAAATACCACCAAAAGAAAGCTGTATTTGTGAGAAGAAAAGGAGGTAAAATTCATTTGGGTGCCATGTTGCGTGACCGAGCAATAAACCGTTAAAGTTGTGAAGTGCTGATTTGTAAAAAAGGGCCTGGTCACTAGGGGGGTATAAACCTGTGGTCCTTAAGTGGTTAATTCTGCCTCTGTTGATATCTTTTCACTAGGTGTAGGCACCGGTGTGAAAAAAGATTGCCTTTCCATATTTCTCACTCTCTTCAATGCACTACATCTAAAATATTATCAGGGTAGCTTTTACATTTGAATTGGTCTTTCATCTTTATAGCTTCCTCTTCAAAGGTAGTGTTGTCGGTACAGTTCCGTTTAGTTCGGCAGAACTGTCCGACCAGGATGTTTAACAACCACCTTGGAAGATGACAGCTTGTAAAAAGGATGAAACTATTCTTTGCAGTTGATTTCTGGTGAGTGTTACATACAAATTGTTCTCCCTCCATTCTAATTTGTATATCCAGGTATTCAGTATACTCTTTGTTGATATTTGATGTAAAAATTAATCCGTCTGGGTTGTCAGTGATATTAATTTAAAAAGTTTTCAGTTGAGAATCTCCATTTTTCCAAATGAACAGGAGGTCATCTATATAATGTCTCCATATAATGTTTTCTGTGAAACAAAGGATTAATGGGGGGAGTGCCCCTTACCGATGGGATATCCCATGTCTGGCTGTTTATCAGCACTGGGATGTCCCCTTGGTGATGGGACAACCCCCCTTATATTTCATCTGATATCTCATCTGATGTTTCATCTGATATTTCATCTGATAATTCATCTGAAATTTCATCTGAAATTTCATCTGTATTCTCACCTTCTATTTCATCCGTTACTTCATTTGACATATCCAGTAAAAGTTCATAGCTTGTTTTGATACTTTGATATTGTGTATCCGGCAATTCATTTTATATTCATATTCTATCCTTATTATATTTTATTGAATTTTATTATATATATATATATATATATATATATATGATTATTTTTTAATTCAAAAGTGGGAAAGTGATTTGAAAACATTGGCTGTCATTGCTATTATATTTAGCAACTAATTATAAAAAAACCCACATATGTACCCGAAAAAACGCATCAAAGACGCATCACTACCGCAATGTCGCAACATAGAAAAGGGGCGTGTAAGATCTTCCAGTCCATCTCTCACCCATGTTTCACACCTTTTCCTAACTTGATGGGATCCGCCCTAGCAATCAACAAATGGGTATATAATGACCTGGACTCTTCTATACGAATAAACCCACAGAGGAAGAAATAGGGATCTATTTCAAAATGCGTCTGGGACCTATGGTTTATTCATAAAGAGTCTAACAGATGGCCATGAACTGTTGAAAGATATCTACGAAAAAGACCTTCACGAGAAAACGAGTGAAGACTCACTGGGGATCGAATTTACCTACGTCAATCTATCTACAGCAATATACGAAAGTAAGGCAATTTCCTACTTCAGCTCATCTCGCGAGAACAAGAGTAATTCATCGGCGCTCCGATCCATGTTATCAGTGAGCAACTATATTCTGCCGTATGTACCTGATCCAATCTACATCGAGGTAAGCGCTTTGACACATGGGACGTCACAACCATGCGCACTACCAAACAGTGAGTACCCAAAGAGTCATATAATGTGATTGATTGCTACAAACTTTACTAAATAGGATTTACCAGCACAATAGGACTTGCCTACATAGCGGGAAGTTATCCTTGTATCTACATACCTACTTGGTATATATATTTAAACAGCTGCAATGCACAGATCAGTATGCGTCATTGCGGATTCTACTTATGAGACAGCTAATCTACGATCTCGCATAGGAGACTGCGCATCTACTATCCCATTTTTTTATTTTATGTTAATGTGTGTTTTATGCCAATGAGTTTTATCGATTAATAAATTGCACTGTATTTTTACTAACATATATCTGTTTGGTCTCTCACATGAACCCATATGTTTGAGTGCCAGTCTATTTCAGTGTGCAATTTAAACTTGAAATACAGCAAAAATTTTCTGGGTTTTAAAAAACACCCTTTTTGGGCAAAATACTAAATTTTACAGCCCTTGCTGCATCTGTCAGTGTGAAATACAAGCGTTATATACTGGTATTCTATTGTTATTAAAAAAAACACCCATTTTGGGCCAATACTAAATTTGCGGCCTTGGCTGCATCTGTCATGGTGAGATACAAGCTTGAAATACTTCAATAATTTTCTGGGTTTAAAAAAACACAAATTTTTGGCACTACCCTCAATCTGGGGCCTATGCAGCATTAGTCAGTGTGCAATTTAAGTTTGAAATACAGCAATAATTTTCTGGGTTTAAAAAAAAAAATTTGGGGGCAAAATACAAAATTTTACAGCCCTTTCTGCATCTGTCAGTGTGAGATACACTTGTTAGATACTGGTGTTCTATCCTGTTATTAAAAAAAACACCCATTTTGGGCAAAAAACGTAATTTTGCTGCATCTGTCAGTGTGAGATACACGCGTTAGATAGTAACATAGTTCATAAGGCCGAAAAAATACATTTGTCCATCCAGTTCGGCCTGTCATTCCTGCAAGTTAATCCAGAGGAAGGCGGAAAAAAAATGTGAGGTAGAAGCCAATTTTCCCCACTTTAGGGGAATAAAAAATTCCTTCCCGACTCCAATCAGGCAATCAGAATAACTCCCTGGATTAACGACCCCTCTCTAGTAGCTATAGCCTATAATATTAATACACTCCAGAAATACATCCAGGCCCCACTTGAATTCCTTTATTGTACTCACCATCACCACCTCCTCAGGCAGAGCGTTCCATAGTCTCACTGCTCTTACCGTAAATAATCCTTTTCTATGTTTGTGTTCAAACCTTCTTCTCTCCAGACGCAGAGGATGTCCCCTCATCACAGTCACAGTCCTGGGAATAAATAGATGATGGGAGAGATTTCTGTACTGACCCCTGATATATTTATACATAGTAATTAGATCTCCCCTCAATCATCTTTTTTCTAAAGTGAATAACCCTCATTTTGATAATCTTTCAGGCTACTGTAGTTGCCCCATTCCAGTTATTACTTTAGTTGCCCTTCTCTGGACCCTCTCCAGCTCTGCTATGTCTGCCTCGTTCACAGGAGCCCAGAACTGTACACAGTACTCCATGTGTGGTCTGACTAGCGATTTGTTAAGTGGTAGGACTATATTCTTATCACGGGCATCTATGCCCCTTTTGATGCAACCCATTATCTTATTGGCCTTGGCAGCAGCTGCCTGACACTGGTTTTTGCAGCTTAGTTTGCTATTTATTAAAATTCCTAGATCTTTTTCCATGTCAGTGTTATCGAGTGTTTTACCATTTAGTATGTACGGGTGACTTGCATTATTCCTTCCTATGTGCATAACTTTACATTTGTCAGTGTTAAACCTAATCTGCTACTAATCTGCCCAAGCCTCCAATCTATCCAGATCCCTCTGTAGTAGTATACTGTCCTCTTCCGTGTTAATTACTTTACACAGTTTAGTGTCATCTGCGAAAATTGATATTTTACTATGCAAGCCTTCTACAAGATCATTAATAAATATATTGAAGAGAATAGGGCCCAATACTGACCCCTGAGGTACCCCACTAGTGACAGTGACCCAATCAGAGTGTGTGCCATTAATAATCCCTCTCTGTTTTCTATCACTCAGCCAGTTACTTACCCACATACAGACGTTTTCTCCCAGTCCAAGCATTCTCATTTTATATACTAACCTTTTATGTGGTACAGTGTCAAATGCTCTGGAGAAGTCCAGATATACGACATCCATTGATACGCCGCTGTCAAGTCTAGAACTTACCTCCTCATAGGAACTGATTCAATTAGTTTGGTATGACCGATCCCTCATGAAGCCATGCTGATATGGCGTTATTTGATTATTTCCGTTGAGATGCTCTAAGATAGCATCTCTTAGAAAACCTTTAAACAGTTTACCCACAACAGATGTTAAACTTACCGGCCTAAAGTTTCCAGGCTCTGTTTTTGGACCCTTTTTGAATATTGGCACCACATCTGCTATGTGGCAATCCTGTGAAACATTCCCTGTCAGTATAGAGTCCACAAATATCAGAAATAATTCCCTTAGGATACGGGGGTGTGTACCATCCGGTCCCGGCGATTTGTCTATTTTAATCTGTTTAAGTTGCTGTTTTACTTCTTTCTGGGTCAGACAGGACACTTTTAATGGGGAATTTATTTTTACATTCAGCATTTCATCTGTTTATTTTCCACAGTGAATACAAAAAAAACAGCTTTGCTTTCTCCTCGTCACTCTCTGCAACTCCCCCCTCATTACTCTTTAAAGGGCCGACACCTTCAGATTTATACTTTTTAATAGAGTTGAGCGGACACCTGGATGTTCGGGTTCCACGAGTTCGGCCAAACTTCACAAAAAAGTTTGAGTTCAGGACCCGAACTTGACCCCGAACCCCATTGAAGTCAATGGGGACCCAAACTTTTGAGCACTAAAATGGCTGTAAAAATGTCATGGAAAGGGCTAGAAGGCTGCAAATGGAAGCAAAATGTGGTTAAGAGCATGGCAAGTGCTCTGCAAACAAAAGTGGATAGGGAAATGACTTTAAATAACATAAAATACATAAAAATAAAAAATAATAATCTTCATCTAGGAGGACGAGGTCCATATGGAGTAGGAGGCTGATGAGGCGGTGGATGTGGCGGTGTAGGTGGAAGCGGTGGTAGAGGAGGAGGTAGCCTACACTGCTTTTTGGTTTTAAATTTATTTTTATTTTTTTAAATTAAGGTACACCCCAAAACATTGGGAAATATAACCTGTGATAACCCCCTCCAGTCGTGCTACACACACGTTCAGACAATACACTGGATGCAGGGCAGGCCAGCACCTCCAAGGCGTAAAGGGCAAGCTCAGCCATGTGCCCAATTTGGAGAC
This sequence comes from Bufo bufo, assembly GCF_905171765.1. Taxonomy (NCBI): domain Eukaryota; kingdom Metazoa; phylum Chordata; class Amphibia; order Anura; family Bufonidae; genus Bufo; species Bufo bufo. The sequence goes on along the minus strand of NC_053391.1, from coordinate 602,794,983 downwards.
CAGGAAGTTGCAGGGGGCAGAACCATCAGTCAGTTCGTGTAGGCGTGTGCAAACATACTGCCCCACCATGTCACACGTCCCCGTGATGTCCAGGATCCAATTGGATATCTGCTATATCAACTTTCGATGTTCTTTTCTGCGCCTACCATGTTGATCACGGTTAGCGGCGAATCAGGGTTCCACCCCGGAGAGGGAGCGTGAGAAAGAGAGACCACATCCAAGGGAGATCAATGGATGAAATTTAATTGTGATCGAGCAGAAATATGGGAGAAACTATTAAAACTGAAGAATTGAAGGAAAGGAGGGGGCCCATGGCAATTACCCACTCCCGACTCGGGGAGGTAGTGACAATAAATAACAATACAGGACTCTTAAGATGCCCTGTTATTGAAATGATTAATAAAAAATTATAGGGAATGTCACTGAGGTATTTTGGATTTGGAAACGTTAGCCAGGAGAGGCCCTGCTGCCGCTTTGTTGACTCTAGATAACTTCTGCCTGATCGCACGTCCCTGTGACGTCCACCATCCATTTGGATATCTTCTCTATCAACTTTCGATGTTCTTTTCTGAGCCTACCATGTTGATCACGGTGATCGGCAAATCAGGGTTCCACGCCGGAGAGGGAGCGTGAGAAAGAGAGACCACATCCAAGGGAGATTAGTTGTTTCAAATTAAATATGATATGGAAATGTGGGACAAATTATTGAAGCGCAAATGTGGGACAAATTATTGAAGCGCAAATGTGGGACAACTTGTTAAAGTTTAAGCATTGAATGAAAGGAGGTGGCGCGCATCAATTAAAGAAGAATTTCTGAAATTTTATTTCCTGTCACCTATGCAGAGCAGGGGTTTCTATCCAGCAAAATTTGCTAACCCTGCCTTCTGAGGTGCTGGCGCTGCCCCAGCTGCGTTGTTGACCTCTTCCTCCTCCTCTATCTTCGCCTTGTGCTTCCACTGTGCCCCCGCTGTCAGGTGGGAATGCCACCAGCAGCGCCTCTACCAGCGTGCGCTTGTACTCGCGCATCTTACGATCACGCTCCAGTGACGGAATTAAGGGCGGTACGTTGTCCTTGTAACGGGGATCCAGCAGCATGGCCACCCAGTAATCAGCACAAGTTAGAATGTGGGCAACTCAGCGGTCGTTGCGGAGACACTGCAGCATGTAATGGCTCATGTGTGCCAGGCTGCCCAGAGGCTACGAAAAGCTGTCCTGGGAGGTGTATCATGTGTCCTCTGTATCCCCCCAGCCACTCATGAGTGATGGCCAGGAGCTGGTCTGGGAGCCACCCTGCTGTTAACAAGGTTCCTCCTCCTCCTCCATCTCCTCCTCCTCATCCTCCACCTCATCATCCTCCAGAACTATGCCCTGGCTGGACAATTGTGTACCTGGCGTTTGTGGGTGCAGGAACCCACCCTTGGAGCCACTTGTGAATGACTGTCCAGAAACCCTACGAAATGATCCCTCTTCCTCCTACTCCTCCTGTGCCACATCCTCTTCCATCATCGCCAGCAGCGTTTTTTCAAGGAGACATAGAAGTGGGATAGTAATGCTGAGAACGCCGTTATCAGCACTGGCCATGTTGGTGGAGTACTCGAAACAGCGCAACAAGGAACACAGGTCTCGCATGGAGAGGCCCAGTCATTGGTGGTGAAGTGGTGCTGTTCCGCCGAGCGACTCACCCGTGCGCGCTGCAGCTAAAACTCCACTATCGCCTGCTGCTGCTCGCACTGTCTGGCCAGCATGTGCAAGGTAGAGTTCCACATTGTGGGCACGTCGCATATGAGGCGGTGAGCGGGAAGGCCGAAGTTACGCTGCAGCGCTGACAGGCGAGCAGCAGCAGGATGAGAACGCCTAAATTGTGCACAGATGGCTCGGACTTTATGCAGCAGCTCTGACATATCAGGGTAATTTTTAAGGAATCTCTGCACCGCGAATTTCAGCACATGCGCCAGGCAAGAGATGTGCGGCAAACCGGCTAGTCCCAGAGCTGCTACGCGATTTCGCCCATTATCGCACACTACCAGGCCGGGCTTGAGGCTCACTGGCACCAACCACTCATCGGTCTGTTGTTCAAGGCCCGTCCACAGCTCCTGCGCGGTGTGGGGTTTGTCCCCCAAACAGATAAGTTTTAAAACTGCCTGCTGTCTTTTACCCCTGGCTATGCTGAAGTTGGTGGGGAAGGTGTTAAGCTGACTGGATGAGGAGCCGGTAGAGGATGAGGAAGCAGAGTATAAGGAGGAAGCAACAGGAGGCAAACTGAAGCACCCTGCAATCCTCGGTGGTGGAAGGACATGCACCAAACTGCTATCCGCCTCAGGCCCAGCCACCACTGCATTTACCCAGTGTGCTGTTATGGAGATATAACATCCCTGACCCTGCTTACTGGTCAATGTATCCGTAGTGAGGTGCACCTTGCCACAGATGGCGTTGCGCAGTGCACACCTGATTTTGTCCCCCACTTGGTTGTGCAGGGAAGGGATGGCTCACCTGGAAAAGTAGTGGCGGCTGGTAATGACGTACTGTGGGACAGCCACCGCCATAAGGCTTTTAAAACTATCCGTCTCCACCAGACGGAATGATAGCATTTCAAAGGCCAGTAATTTAGAAATGCTGGCATTCAGGGCCAGGGATCGCGGGTGGGTAGGGGGGTACTTCCTCTTCCGCTCAAGTGTTTGGGAGATGGAGAGCTGAACGCTTCCGTGGGACATTGTGGAGATGCTTGGTGACCCAGGTAATGGTGTTGCTGGCAGATCCTCTGTTTGCGGGGTGGCAGGTCGCACTGTCACTCCAGAGGTGTTTCCGGCTAGTCATTCACAAGTGGCTCCGAGGGTGGGTTCCTGTACCCACAAATGCCAGGTACAAAATTGTCCAGACAGGGCACATTTCTGGAGGATGACGAGGTGGAGGATGAGGAGATGGGGGAGGAGGAACCGTGCTCACAGCAGGGTGGCACCCAAACCAGCTCATGGGCATCACTGGTGCGTGGCTGGGGGGATACAGAGGACACAGACGATACACCTCCCACAGAGGACAGCTTGTCGTTGCCTCTGTGCAGCCTGGCACACATGAGCGATTACATGCTGCAGTGTCTCCGCAACGACCGCAGAGTTGCCCACAATTTAACTTGTGCTGATTACTAGGTGGCCACGCTGCTGGATCCCCATTACAAGAACAATGTACCGTCCTTAATTCCGAGCATGATCGTAAGATGCGCAAGTACAAGCGCACGCTGGTAGACGCGCTGCTGGTGGCATTCCCACCTGACAGCGGGGGCACAGTGGAAGCACAAGGCAAAGGCAGAGGAAGAGGTCTCCAACGCAGCTAGGGCACCACCAGCACCTCAGAAGGCAGGGTTAGCATAGCCCGAAATGTGGAAAAGCTTTGTTAGCACGCCACAACAACCAGCACCACCAGCTGATATGGAACGTCTTAGCAGGAGGAAGCATTTCAGCAACATGGTGGAGCAGTATGTGTGCACACGCCTACACGTACTGAATGACGGGTCTGCCTCCTTCAACTTCTGGGTCTCCAAATTGGGCATATGGCTTGAGCTTGTCCTTTACGCCTTGGAGGTGCTGGCCTGCCCTGCAGCCAGTGTATTGTCTGAACGTTTGTTTAGCATGGCTGGAGGGGGCTATAACAGGTTATATTTCCCAATGTTTTGGGGTGTGCCCTAATTTAAAAAAAAAACAACAACTGTGTAGACTACCTCCACATCCTCCACCGCCGCTTCAACCTACACTGCCACTTCCACCACCTCCTTAACCTCCTACTCCATATGGACCTTATCCTCCAAGATCAAGATTATTATTTTTTATTTTTACGTATTTTTTGTTATTTTAAGTCATTTCCCTATCCACATTTGTTTGCAGAGCATTTGCCATGCTCTTAACCACATTTCAGCCCTCTAGCCCTTTCCATGACTTTTTTACAGCCATTTAAGTGCTCAAAAGTTTGTGTCCCCATTGACTTCAATGGGGTTCAGGTTCGGGGTCAAGTTCGGGTCAAGTTTGGGTCCCGAACTCGAACTTTTTTGTGAAGTTCGGCCGAACCCGTTGAACCCGAACATCCAGGTGTCTGCTCAACTCTAGTCCTCATTGGTCAGTAGTGGTACAACTTACGTCACAAATGACCCCTCCAGAAAGGGGTTCTTCCAGGATGGGCTGAGACCCTCATGCTGTCCTTTGTTCTTGTCTTCAAGCAACAGGATATGGGAGCCATCTTGGTTTCTTCAAAATGATATACATATATGCACATCAAAATCATATAGCAGGCATGCTCAACCTGCGGACCTCCAGCTGTTGCAAAACTACAACTCGCACCATGCCCTGATGTAGGCTGATAGCTGTAAGCTGTTCAGGCATGCTGGGAGTTGTAGTTTTGCAACAGCTGGAGGGCCGCAGGTTGAGCATGCATGTCATATAGGAAGACAGGAGAAGACCAGATGAACACGTGGAATGGGGACCCCCCACCAAGGAAGGATAGGGGTGTTGGTAAAACAACCTGACTGCTATCCTTCTTCAGCGAAGGGCACCCACCTTTAGATCTACAGGAATACAAATATTTCTAAGTCTGCATTGAGGCCTTTAGGTAAAAGCGTATTAAAATCAAAAACCCTCCTCGATTCCAACCGTGACATTCTCTCTATGAGGTCTCCTCCCCTCCAATGCCTTTGTATTCTTTCAATAGCTATGAATATTGTACCTGTCGGATATTTATTGTGAAATTGTTTCATATGACTAGATAGGGAGTGTTTGTCATACCCATTTTTGATGTTAGTAATGTGCTCTGATATCCTCTTTTTGAGGGTTCTTTTTGTCTGCCCTACATATTGTTTATTGCAAGGGCATTGGATGAGGTAGATGACATTGGTGGAACTGCAGGTTAAAAAGTCTTACATTTTTCAAAAAAATCTGGATAATTTGCGTCGTATCTTTAATATATGACCGTGTATTTTTCACTGTTGGCTGTAGTAATTTCTCTATATATTATGATAAATTGGATGTGATGGAACCTATGCCCGAAATAATTGGTCATCCAGGGGGATCTTGTTGGTTTTTGGGTATCTTTGGTATACAATAGTATACGGGTAGTTTTTGTTGTGTACTTAGTATAAATTTGTGTTCTCATTGCAAAAGTATTTTATTTCCCAGACCTTTATTACAATATTCAGTGAGCCTTTGATAGTATTCTTTAGTTGGATCACTTCTTAATTTCATGTAAGTAGTTTCATCTGACAATTGTCTTCTACATTCTTTACTATACTTTTCGGCCTCCATAATCATGATTCCCCTCGCTTGTCAGATGGGCGTATTACTATCTGTTCTTGTGTTTGAAGTTGTTTAATGGCCTGGATTTCTTGTCTTGTGAGATTTTTGGATTTTGTATCTCTATCACTCATCTTGCATATGTCATCTTCAATGCACTGGCGAAAGGTAGCGATTTAGTGGCTTATCTCCTGCCTTGGGAATTTTTTAGACTTATCTTTGAGTTCCATATGTGAATGTTTACTTTTAAAATCAGTTTTTTCTTCTGGTACTGCAGGATTTAAAAAAATATATATTTCTTGAGACAAAGTTTTCTAATGAATTTTACTTTCCCTATATAAGTGTTGAATTTGTTCATTTTGATAGTAGGTGCAAATTGTAATCCCGTATTAAGTAATTTGATATGTGCTTCAGTGAGTGGTGTTGAGCTTAAAGGAGTTGTCCGGGTTCAGAGCTGAACCCGGACATACCCATTATTTCACCCAGGCAGCCCCCCTGATGTTAGCTCCGATGCTCTCCCTTACCCTGCGCTGGATCAAGGGCTCTTTTATTTACAATTACACACTACCGGGCGGAGGCTTCCTCCCGGCAGTGTGTTCGGTGACGTCACCAGCTCTAATGGGTGGGCTTTAGCGCTGCCCTAGCTGTTTTACAAGCTAGGGCAGTGCTAAAGCCCGCCCATAATTGCCAGTGACGTGACCGGGCTCACTGCTAGGCAGAAGCCTCCTCCAGGCAGCCCTATGGAGAGCCCGGTTCGTCACCGGAACTCCAGAAAATGCCTTTGTCCTGCGCGATTGAGTGCAGGGAAAAGGAGAGCATCGGAGCATGAACTGCTCCGATGCTCAAGTCAGGGGGGTTGCCTGGGTAAAAATGAGGATATGTCCAGGTTCAGCTCTTTACAATAGCATTCTGTTCATATTTATCATCTATTCCCTGTTGTGATTTCATCTTTTTTCTCTGTCCTCTATGTAATTTCTTCTTCCTATTTCTGTGTTTTGTTGTACTGTCTCTGTGTATGCTTGTGTGTTGGATAATGAGACAAATTCCGTGTTTGTGGTTTCCTGTATTGATGATGTGCTCTGGAGTCCCGTTCTTGATTAGTGTATCTGTGCCTCAGATTGTATTGATGTGTTGTGGGTGATGGTGAACGATTCATACGGTGATTGATGAGACCTTTGACGGACTCGTGGTTTGTGATGTGGTGGAGTTTTGTCTAAAAAAGGTTCATTAGCCAATGTTTCAAACATGTTGGTGACAGGTATTGTAAATTCATTTTTTGGAAATGTATCTATCGTGTCTTTCATTTGGTTAGTCTTATCAGTTATCTGTTCTAATAATTGGAGCCGTCTTTTTATGACCAATTGTACTAATGCTGTAGATTGTAACATTAAAAAGGCGTCCCATTCTTTGTCAAATTCTGGACTGAAAAGGACTGAAAAGGTCTTGTGCTGGAATTTTTGATAAAAGTAACCCCTTTGGTATTTTTCCGTGTTCTATGAACTGTTTAAGTGACCTGATCTCCCAACGTTGTCTCAATTGGTTTTGTAAAAGAGATTCCAGTTCTCTAAATATATCAGACATTGACCTTTCACCTACTAGGCTAGTAGTGTTGAATTCTGATTCTTCAAACACAAAAGTCTCAACTGTTATATGCTTACACTCAATGAGGTTCCAAATATCCATTGTCAACGAACGGGAAGCTCAACTTGTTCTGGGTGAAGGAGTAATCAAATAGATATATTGCTACAAGTGGCTCACCTGCTGGTTGGCGTTGGGTTGGTGCTCTATTAGATATGGCTCACCCTGCCTACATACAGATCAAATGATGTTAAAAGATTAATAGGCACTCACCATTTGAGACCACTATGAGAGTTAAAATAAGAATTTATTAGACAAAAAACATAGGGTAAAATACAAATGAAAATATATAAAAAATAAACAATAAAAAGCACTAAAAAATGCAAATGTACACTTGTGTCTTCAAATATCTAACATGCACAGGTTTGGAATAGAGACTTTACTATTCAGCCTGTTTAATCACATGCAGGGGCTATTGAGATGAGTGTAGTAGCCATGGTAATGACTAGTGTTGGGCGAGTATGCTCGAATCTCCTCCCCGCACGTTTGTTGGCTGCTACGCAGCCAATAAACGGGCGCTGAGGTACTGGCACTCACTGTAATGCCGTAGCCATGTTGGTTACTGGCATTAAAGTGATTGGCTGGCCGGAACGCGTCATCGGGTGCTATATAGCACCCGATGACACATGGTTCGGCTCAGTCTTAGTCAGGGAGAGCTGCAGCAGAAGGGACAGATAGTGTAGGGACAGGAATAGTTTTTTTTAGGCAGGGTTTACTGGTGAAAGGTGTTAGAGACACAAAAGTCCTTTTAAGGACTATTGTTTTATCTGGTTGCCATATACACTCACCTAAAGAATTATTAGGAACACCTGTTCTATTTCTCATTAATGCAATTATCTAGTCAACCAATCACATGGCAGTTGCTTCAATGCATTTAGGGGTGTGGTCCTGGTCAAGACAATCTCCTGAACTCCAAACTGAATGTCAGAATGGGAAAGAAAGGTGATTTAAGCAATTTTTAGCGTGGCATGGTTGTTGGTGCCAGACGGGCCGGTCTGAGTATTTCACAATCTGCTCAGTTACTGGGATTTTCATGCACAACAATTTCTAGGGTTTACAAAGAATGGTGTGAAAAGGGAAAAACATCCAGTATGCGGCAGTCCTGTGGGCAAAAATGCCTTGTGGATGCTAGAGGTCAGAGGAGAATGGGCCGACTGATTCAAGCTGACAGAAGAGCAATGTTGACTGAAATAACCACTCGTTACAACCGAGGTATGCAGCAAAGCATTTGTGAAGCCACAACATGCACAACCTTGAGGCGGATGGGCTACAACAGCAGAAGACCCCACCGGGTACCACTCATCTCCACTACAAATAGGAAAAAGAGGCTACAATTTGCACGAGCTCACCAAAATTGGACTGTTGAAGACTGGAAAAATGTTGCCTGGTCTGATGAGTCTCAATTTCTGTTGAGACATTCAAATGGTAGAGTCCGAATTTGGCGTAAACAGAATGAGAACATGTATCCATTCTCTGATGGCTACTTCCAACAGGATAATGCACCATGTCACAAAGCTCGAATCATTTCAAATTGGTTTCTTGAACATGACAATGAGTTCACTGTACTAAACTGGCCCCCACAGTCACCAGATCTCAATCTTTGGGATGTGGTGTAACTGGAGCTTCGTGCCCTGGATGTGCATCCCTCAAATCTCCATCAACTGCAAGATGCTATCCTATCAATATGGGCCAACATTTCTAAAGAATGCTATCAGCACCTTGTTGAATCAATGCCACGTAGAATTAAGGCAGTTCTGAAGGCAAAAGGGGGTCCAACACCGTATTAGTATGGTGTTCCTAATAATTCTTTAGGTGAGTGTATATTATTAGCGCAACCTGCGCTAAATTGCGTGCAATTGTTTCGCAGCTGGTGACAGCGACATTTCCTGAGCTACATCTCCAGTATAACGTTAGCGCATCTGAAATATCAGTGACATTCAGTGCAATTTTTTTGCCGCTGGTGACAGCGACATTACCTGCACTACATCTCCAGTATAACGTTAGCGCATCCGAAATATCTGTGACATTACGTGTAATTTTTTAGCTGCTGGTGACAGCGACATTATCTGCGCTACATCTCCTGTATAATGTTTGCACATCCTAAATATCAGTGACATAAGGTTTAATTTTTTTGCTGCTGGTGGCAGCGACATTACCTGCGCTACATCTCCCGTATAACATTTGCCCACCCTAAATATCAGTGACATAAGGTTTAATTTTTTAGCTGCTGGTGACAGCGACATTATCTGCGCTACATCTCCTGTATAATGTTTGCACATCCTAAATATCAGTGACATAAGGTTTAATTTTTTTGCTGCTGGTGGCAGCGACATTACCTGCGCTACATCTCCCGTATAACATTTGCCCACCCTAAATATCAGTGACATTCAGTTTAATTTTTTCATTGCTGGTGACAGCGACATTACCTGCACTACATCGACTGTATAACGTTTGCGCATCCTAAATATCGGTGACATTCAGTTTAAATTATTTGCGCATACACTTACAAAACTTGTGCTACTGTACGTGTGACATACTTGCAAGCATATATACCATTTAATATGCTCAAGCTGAGCAGTAATGGACGGGGAAGTGGCCGTGCTGCTGATGGTGCACTCAGAGGCCGTTGCCCTGGGCGCGGTGATACTGTGCCTGCTGCCAGAGCACAAGAAACGCACTCATCCATGATACCTAGCTTCATGTCCCAGTTTGCAGGGCGGCACAGGACACCACTCTCAAAGTCACACCAGTGCGACCAAGTAGTCGGTCTGATTGCAGCAGATAATGCTTCCAGTCGGTTAAGCACCAACCTGTCTTCCACAAAATCCAGTCTCAGTAGCCAAGAGTCTGGTCAACAGAATCCTCACCCTGATCCTCCTTCCTCCCACCATGGAGAGTCTTGGCAAACAAGTGATCCCACACTCGAATATTCCGAGGAGCTCTTTTCATCCCCATTCCTTGATTTGGCCCTTTCGCCAAGCCCGCTTGAAGAGGGACATGAGGAGATCTTGTGCACTGATTCCCAAACTCTTGAGCATCCACAGTCAGAAAAAGATGACGGTGGGGAACAGCAATTAGTGTTTCATGGGGTGGATGATGATGATGAGGCACAGTTGCCAATAAGTCAACCGCAATTAGCGTCTCAAGAGGTTCATGATGAGGATGAGACACAGTTGTCAATAAGTAAGGTTCTTGTTAGGTCAACAAGTCAGAAGGATGACCAGAGTGAGGAAGTGGAAGAGGAGGTGATGGACGATGAAATCACTGACCCAACCTGGGAAGGTGGCAAGCCGAGCGAGGACAGCAGACTGGGAGGGATTCGCAGCATCGCAACAGGCTGGAAGAGGCAGTGGGGTGGCAAAAGGGAGAAGGCAGGCCACACCAAACAGGCCCACAACTGTTCCCCAGAGCACCCCCTTGCGGCAATCTCCCTTGCCAAGGGGTAGGTGTTCCGCAGTCTGTCGCTTTTTTGAGGAAAGTGCGGACGATAAAATAATTGTCATTTGCAACCTGTGCCGTACCAAAAGGAGCAGGGGCGCAAACGCTAGCAACCTCACCACCACCAGCATGATCCGCCGCATCAAAGCACCCTAATAGGTGGGCTGAATGCCTAGGTCCACAATTAGTGTTTACGGGTCAGACCACTGCCTCCTCTTCCCTTGTGTTACGTGCTGGCCAATTCCCTGTCCAAGACGCAGGCCCGGATGCCTCCTGCCTTGCACCTGGACCTTTGCAAGCACCATCAGCTAGCACATCCCACTTCTGTGTCCCAGCGCAGCATATAGATGTCCATACTCCAGGCCTTTGAACGAAAGTGCAAATACCCAGCCACCCACCCACCCACCCACAGGCCATAGCACTAAATGCGCAACTTTCCAGCCTTATGGCGGCGGCGGTCCCTCGTTACTCAGTCTCCAGCCGCCACAATTTTTCCTGGTGTGCCGTCCCCGCCTTACACCAGCATGTGACCCGTAACATCACCCGTCCCCTGACCAATGCAGTTATTGGGAAGGTCCACTTAACGACTGACACATGGACAAGTGCTTTTGGCCAGGGATTCTACATTTCCCTGAAGGCACACTGGGTGAAAGCTGTGGAGCCGGGAGAGAGTCATACCCTGATATGGCACAGGTGCTACCGACGCCAAGAATTGTGGGCCCTACTTCCATAAGGTTTTCCACCACCACCTACATTAATGGCTGCAACCCTACCTTCTCCTTCTCTACCTCCTCCTCCACTTCCACCTCTGAATTCTCATCTTGCAGCACCAGTCAGCCATTAGTCAGTAGCTGGAAGCAGTGTAGCACTGCAGTGGGGAAGCAACAACAGGCCGTGCTGAAACTAATTTGCTTAGGTGACAAACAGCACACTGCCGCAGAGCTGTGACATGGTATAAGGGACCAGACTGAGCTGTGGCTCTCGCCACTCAACCTAGAACCAGGCATGGTTGTGTCTGAAAATGGCCGTAACTTGGTGGCGGCTTTGGAGCTCGTCAAGCTCACACACATACCATGCCTAGACAACGTGTTCAACTTAGTGGTTCAGCGGTTTCTTAAAACCTACCCCAATTTGCCTGAGCTACTGGTGAAGGTGCGCCGCATGTGTGCCCATTTCCGAAAGTCATCTACAGCTTCCGCCGGTCTGGCAACGCTGCAGCAGCGCTTGCAATTGCCTGCTCACCGACTGTTGTGCGACATGAGCACGCGCTGGAACTTCACATTCCACATGCTGGCCAGGCTTTGTGAGCAGCAGAGGGCAGTAGTGGAATACCAGCTGAAGCATGGTCGTCACCTTTCCAGTGAGCTTCCGCTCTTCACAAGCAAGGAGTGGACATGGATTTCTGACCTCTGTGAGGTTTTACACAACTTTGAGGAATCAAAACAGATGGTGAACGGCGATGCCGCTATTATCAGCGTAACCATCCCACTTCTGTGACTACTGAAACGCTCGCTGCTCACAATGAAGGCAGGCGCTTTGCATGTGGAAGAGGTGAAAATGGGGGAAGACAGTAAACAGGGTGATAGCCAGACCACCCTCCTTTCTTCTTCTCAGCCTGAATTGAATGATGATGTTGAGGAGGAGGAGCAGGAGACAGTTGCCTCCGCTACAGAGGGTAGTACCTGTAGTAGGTTTATTCCATCTGTTCAGCGTAGATAGGCCGAAGAGGAGAAAGAGGATGAGGAGATTGAGAGTCATCCTCCTGATGAGGACAGCGAAGTCTTGTCTGTTGGGACTCTGGTACACATGGCTGACTTTATGTTATGCTGCCTTTCCCGTGACCCTCACATTATACGCATTTTGGCCAACACCGATTACTGGTTGTTCACCCTTCTCGACCCCCGCTACTCTCATCTCTCATTCCTGTGGTGGAGAGGACTAGCAAAATGATGCAATACCAGAAGGTCCTTGTGGAAAAATTGCTCCAAAGATTTCCAGCTGACAACGCTGGCAGCAGAGTACATAGTTCCTTGGGCAACCGAGGAGGGGAGATGAGGGGAACACACAGCAGTTCCAACAGAGGCAGGGCAACACTCTCCAAGGCCTGGGACAGTTTCATAACACCCTGCCAGCATCCTCACCCTGATGCGCGGCCTAGTGTCACAAGGAGGAAAAGTTTTGCTAGATGGTGAAGGAGTACATAGCAGACCACGTCAGCATCCTCAGTGATCCCTCTGTGCCTTACAACTATTGGGTGTCCAAACTGGACACGTGGCACGAACTAGCCCTCTACACCTTGGAGGTGCTGGCCTTCCCTGCTGCCAGTGTTTTGTCAGATCGAGTATTTAGTGCTGCTGGGGGCATAATAACTGATAAGCGCATCCGCCTTTCAACTGAAAATGCTGACAGGTTGACTCTTATCAAAATGGACGAGGCCTGGATTGCCCCTGACTTCTCTACTCCACCAGAGGAAAGCGGATGAACATAAAGGCACTTTAAAAGTGGCTTTTATGGTGTATTGAATACACTGTATTCCCATGCACCCCTTCCACCATAAAAAAGGGTATATGGTTCAATCTTCCTTTTCTCGTCCTCCTCCATCATATCAACATGCTTATTAGGCTGCCCTTGCTCCTAATGTTTTAGAGGGTCAGCTCAACAGCAGACCCTCACCCCTAATGTTTTAGAGGGTCACCAGCAGGCCCTCGCCCATAATGTTTTAGATGGTCAGATCAGCAGCAGGCCCTCGCCCCAAATGTTTTAGAGGGTCAGCTCAGCAGCAGACCCTCACCCCTAATTTTTTAGATGGTCAGCTCAGAAGCAGACCCTCACCCCTAATGTTTAAGAGGGTCAGCTCAGTAGCAGACCCTCACCCCTAATTATTTTAGATGGTCATCTCAGCAGCAGACCCTCACCCCTAATGTTTTAGGTGGTTAGATCAGCAGCAGACCCTCACCCCTAATTTTTTAGATGGTCAGCTCAGAAGCAGACCCTCACCCCTAATGTTTAAGAGGGTTAGCTCAGTAGCAGACCCTCACCCCTAATTATTTTAGATGGTCATCTCAGCAGCAGACCCTCACCCCTAATGTTTTAGGTGGTTAGATCAGCAGCAGACCCTCACCCCTAATTTTTTAGATGGTCAGCTCAGCAGCAGACCCTCACCCCTAATTTTTTATATGGTCAGCTCAGTAGGAGACCCTCACCCCTAATTTTTTAGATGGTCATCTCAGCAGCAGACCCTCACCCCTAATGTTTTAGATGGTTAGATCAGCAGCAGACCCTCACCCCTAATTTTTTTGATGATCAGATCAGCAGCAGGCCCTCGCCCCTAATGTTTTAGAGGGTCACCAGCAGGCCCTTGCTCCTAATGTTTTAGAGGGTCACTAGCAGGCCATTAATCATAATTTTTCAAGGGTGTGTATGATGCCCTCCTTTATGTGTAATAAAAGGTGTATTGGAGTGCCGGTTCCTTGTAATTTTTGCCAGCCCTTTCACTTAGTGCATAGACTTTATGAGTTTAGGAGTCCCACTACCTGAACAATTGTACCACAATGTGAATGAGGCCCTCCTTTATGTGATATACAGGGTGTATCAGAGGGCCTCTTCCTTGTAATTTTTGGCAGCACTTGCACTTTATATACAAGTAAATATACTGGAAATATTGTTTTCTAACAATTCTTGGTGCGTATTATTGTCAGTCTGTAAAAGTGGAGTACTACTCAGACAACATCGTTCCCAGCAGCGACCTGGGAGTCCAAGATGCATGCAGACATCCTCCCCATGCTGTTCCCGAACCATTTCAGTGGTGTTTCCAGGGGGTGTCTGGTTTAATGCTCGGGTTCTCCCATTGACTTCCATTGTGTTTTATCCCAAAGTGTTCCATCCCAAAGTGTTCTACTCGAGCACCTGAGCACTTTGGTGCTCGATCAACACTAGTAATGACCATTATTTAGACTATGAAAATTCCTGTATATTCCTTACAGCAGATTATACAAGGCTGAAAGATTCTCCCTTCATTAGTATATACTTGTGCTCTCTATATAGCTGGCAAAAAAGATGGTTATGCGCGCTGTTAATGTACGTCCTGTGTTGTATTAATAAATTGCGTTAAACTTCATAAATGTCCTTTAGTATCGCAAAAATATCCCACAATATAGGAAGACATCTGGTCTTTTGTCTTCCTATATGATTTTAACATCTAGAAAAGATAAAGATTAGACCTTCTACTAACTTGTTCATTTTATCCCTTTGTTCAATATGAACATTTAGAAGAAAATTTTAAGCAATGATCAAAAGAAAATTGAGAAACAATAAGCCCTCATTATTTATATAGGTGATGAAAAAAACAACCACATTTATTTTGTTTGTATATACCGTGAGATCCACATTTCCAATACATACCTACACAGTCTTGGATTCATATATTTTTCTGTACACTTTTGAATTAATTTAGAACTTTTGTTATATTGATATAAGACAAAAGATGATGAAGGGACGATATATGGAGATGCATGAATCCTTCTGCTATTGACTACACAATTTATTCTGCTCCAGGTCACTCATATAGCAGGATTGACTATATCTTCGTACCAAAAGACTTCCTGCATCAATCCTCAGACCCTCAGATTGGAAACATCACCATTTCAGACCACTCTCCGTTTTTTTGTTCCTTCCATCTACAAACTGGTTCTGGTAAGCCCTCCAGTTGGAGACTTAATGAGTCCATATTGAGTGCCGATGGACATGTAGCTCACTTCTCCTCCCTCCTAGAACAATACTTTAAGACTAATGACTCCCCTGAAGTCTCCCCGCAAATATTATGGGACGCCCACAAAGCCTTTATCCGTGGCCACTTCATAAGCAAATGCTCCCACCTAAAGAAATTGGCAGATAAGCATTTTTCCTCCCTATTAGACCGCATACACACCCTAGAGAGCCTACATAAACAATCCCTTGACCCTCAGCAACTATCTGACCTACTGGCTCTTAGATCCGAGCTAAAAAAGTATTAAATAAAAAAAAACGACAAATACTACCTCTCTTCCCAACATAAATTTTATGCACATGGCAACAAAGCCTCAAGATTTATGATGAACCGTATAAAGAGAAGAAAAAATGCCAGATATGTGACCTCTATTAAATCTTCCCAAGGACTTCAACTCTACTCCCCGGAGGCTATTGCTGAACAATTGCGTCTCTTCTATAAAGACCTTTATAATCTACCCCCTCCCTCTACTCCTCAATCTAACAGAGTCACATCTTCACCCTAATTCTTTTTTAGATACCCTTAAATTACCATCCCTGACCACATTTGGAGTATTGTGCTCAGTACTGGAGACCATATCTCCAGAAGGATATTGATACTTTGGAGAGAGTTCAGAGAAGAGCTACTAAACTGGTACATGGATTGCAGGATAAAACTTACAAGGAAAGATTAAAGGACCTTAGCATGTATAGCTTGGAAGAAAGACGAGACAGAGGGGATATGATAGAAACTTTTAAATACATAAAGGGAATCAACAAGGTAAAAGAGGAGAGAATATTTAAAAGAAGAAAAACTGCTACAAGAGGACATAGTTTTAAATTAGAGGGGCAAAGGTTTAAAAGTAATATCAGGAAGTATTACTTTACTGAGAGAGTAGTGGATGCATGGAATAGCCTTCCTGCAGAAGTGGTAGCTGCAAATACAGTGGAGGAGTTTAAGCATGCATGGGATAGGCATAAGGCCATCCTTCATATAAGATAGGGCCAGGGGCTATCCATAGTATTTAGTATATTGGGCAGACTGGATGGGCCAAATGGTTCTTATCTGCCGACACATTCTATGTTTCTATGTTTCTATGTTTCTACATCCCAGAGAGAAGACCTCTCAAAACCCTTCGACATAGCAGAACTTACCAAGGCCCTAAAATCCTCTCCTAAAAATAAATGTCCCGGCCCTGACGGTCTCCCGACTGTTTATTACTCAACCTTCCATAACACATTAGCTCCCTATCTTCTCCGAGTTTGTAACCAAACCCTTCTAAATTGTCCCCTTTCCTCGGACATGACGAGTGCAGTGATCACGATTATTCCTAAAGATGGAAAGGACCCCATTATATGTGCCAACTACCGACCTATCTCCATCCATTCTTCCTGACCTGGTCCACCCTGACCAGGTGGGATTTGTTAAAGGGAGAGAGGGAAAAAACAATACTACCAAAGTGCTAGATGCCCTGTATTACGCCTCAAACAAAAAATTACCCCTGGTTCTCCTAGGCACCGACGCGGAAAAAGCGTTTGACCGTATTGACTGGTCCTATATCAAACTCACACTATTGAAATTCAACTTCCCTGCCCCATACATTCATGCTATTTTTGCAATGTATAACAACGCTTCCGCCTCGGTCCTAGTGAATAACCATATTTCCAACAACTTCCAGATTAAAAATGGAAAACGTCAAGGTTGCCCTCTTTCCCCCCTTATTTTTGTCTTGGTCATGGAAACCCTTATGCAGGCACTCAGACAGGAAGATTCTATCCAAGGATTGAAAATTGGGTCCCAAGAGTGTAAACTAGCCGCCTTTGCAGATGACCTCTTAAACCTTACCACTAATGCCATCACCTCCATGCCCAAGATACTCCTAATACTTGACACCTTTAGTTCATTCTCTAATCTTAAAAAACTTCAATTAAACTCCCCATTTAATTGGACTACCCAACTCATAACATATTTGGGAATTAAAATGAATGCCCATCTACCGGACCTTTTTCAATTAAACTATACTCCTCTTTTGCAATCTATCGCCACTCAATTGGACTCATTGGAAGGACATTTTCTCTCCTGGTTTGGAAGGAAAAATATTGTGATGTCGCTAGTCATCCCTAGGCTTACTTACCTCTTCCAGGTTCTCCCCATCATGATTCCTCGCTCTTTTTTCAAAAAACTCACTCATACTGCAGTTCTTATGGGAAAAGAAGAAGTCTAGAATTTCACTCTCCACCCTTATTAAACCTAAACGTCTAGGAGGTATTGGTCTGCCTGACCCTGAGTTATACATAAAGGCCATACACCTTTGTAGAGCTATTGATTGGATTCGCTCTCCACCACATAAAATGTTGCTCCATATTGAAAATTCTAACTTCAACTCCTCCCTTAGATCCCTATTGCTGTCAGGCAAACCCCTTACACCACTTCCTCTGATGTCCAACCCAATGATACGCGCTACCACTAGAGTGTGGAATTGGTTCTCTTCCAGCCATAGCGACCTTTTCCCTTTATCTCCCCTCCTTCAAATCAGAGATATATACTCTCTAGCCCCTATAGAAATTAGATCCTCAACCCCCCCCCCCCACAGCTCAGATCTTTGTCTACCCTTATATCAGAGCTTCTAGATAGTGATGTCTGTGTCCCTCGAGAACTAGATCTAGCCTCCTCTTTCGATATTCATCCCGCTAACTTTCTCACGCTTAAAGAAGAGTTGCTCATTCATACCAGATCTACACCCAAGAATCATCCCCCTGGATGGTTTGAGAACCTGTTATCCATTACCAATTACCCACCCAAACTGATCTCCTTTCTATACAGAAAGCTTATCCAACCCCCCACGAGGACTAAACCCTCTTTCATAGGATATTGGGAAAAAGACTTAGACAAACAATTTTCAGACAAAGAAATTAATTCACTGCTGATAGCTCCGCATAAACTCTCTAGGTGCGTCCGGGTGCAGGAGAACGGATACAAAATTTTGTCCAGATGGTACAAAAGACCTGATAAAATAGCTCTCCTGTACACCGACGTTCCCAAATCATGCTGGAGATGTGGTTCAGATAAAGGCACTTTTATCCACATCTGGTGGAAATGCTCCCCTCTATTGCTTTGGTGGAGACAGATCTTCCAAATAAGCAACTCCATCTGTGGCTCAAACTCCCCATGCACACCTGAAATTGCCCTACTATCTCTTGATGTACCTACATATGACAAACAACATGGATTATTGCAACACCTGTTCTCTGCAGCTCGGCTCTTAATACCCACTAAGTGGCGCTCAACTCAAACTCCCTCCATTGACCAATGGAGAAACAGAGTTGATCAAATTTACCGCCTAGAGGAATTATCTAACTGGGAACTAGGTACCAGAAAGAAATTTCTCTCGACCTGGTCAGCCTGGAAGAAATGTCGAAATTTCTCCTGATCAGGCTCATCCCAGAACCCCCCTTCTTCCTACTAACCTCACCCATGATTGGATATTAGCCGTCCTCCCTCGGCCTCAAGCGTTGTGTGTCACACCTGTTATTACTAGGTTACTGACTTACTATACTATAAGCCATTTGCATTTGACGCCTGTTTTGTCTTTATGTATACTATAATGTCTATATTTCACACCATACCCCCTGCTGTGTCAGGGAAAAGTAGATACTCTCGGAACTGTATTGTATCCTTTATCCGTTGATTTATAAACTAAAAATCAATAAAAACTGTTTATACACAAGACGATGAAGGGACTTTAAAGGGACACTGACAGGCCCAATAAGCATAATTAGTTATATATATGCATGCACAGGTCTTCTAATGTGCATTAAAAACATATAAGTATAACCCCTGTCCACCTTATAAATACAGCAAACTCATGTTTTATAACCTGAAGTAATCGCTTTTCTTTCTGTCCAAGGGGCGGCGTTTCAGCTTGACTTCTGCCCAGCCAGCCTCCCCCCAACCGCCGTTTTGAAGCGCCGCCCAGCTCCTCAATATTCACTTTGCTGGGCGGCTTCTGCTGTCCCCGACGTTCCGAGATCCGGCGCATGCCCAATAGAGATCCGGCGCATGCCCAATAGAAAGCTATGGGCATCGAACTCACTTTCAGCTTCTGCGCATGCGCCCGGCACCCATAGCTTTCTATTGGGCATGCGTCGGAACTCGGAACGTCGTGGACAGCAGAAGCCGCCCAGCGAAGTGAATACTAATGAGCTGGGCGGCGCTTCAAAACGGCGGTTGGGGGAGGCTGGCTGGGCAGAAGTCAAGCTGAAACGCCGCCCCTTGGGCAGAAAGAAAAGCGATTACTTCAGGTTATAAAACATGAGTTTGCTGTATTTATAAGGTGGACAGGGGTTATACTTATATGTTTTTAATGCACATTAGAAGACCTGTGCATGCATATATATATATAGCTAATTATGCTTATTGGGCCTGTCAGTATCCCTTCAAAGAAACAAAGATGCAACTGCATACAAGAAAACGCATCAGTTCACAAAAAACACATTAAATTCGCAACTGAAACGGATGGCGATTAATTATCACCAAATAATAAAATAAATATGCAATTAAGCAAGAAGAAACTATAGCTCTATGTATTATAGGCATGAGGTATCGCAGCAATTGAAAAAATGGTTACAAAACAATGAAAATGAATGAACGGGAAAATACAGATCCATGCCATTTTTTACGTTCAACTTGTGGGCATGACACAGCACAGCAAGTAACTATTTAAAAGGGTACGAGTGTAATAGTCAGTTTAGCTACTGATGAAGGAGTAGGTCCATACTCGGAAACGCGTCTGATAAATTACAAGCTATGCACAAGTACCCTCGATATATAGACACAAGTACCATGTCCTTAATCTGAACTAATATGAAGCACTTCGCATCTACTTTCCTCGCTACCTAAAAGATGCTGATCCCACTATAAGTTCATCGACAGCCAGCAAGTCAAACTTAAAGAGGACCTTTCACTAGATTAAAAAATCTAAACTAAGTATACAGACATGTAGAGCGGCGCCCAGGGATCTCCCTGCACTTACTATTATACCTAGGCGCCGCTCAGTTCGCCCGGTATAGGCTCTGGTATCTTCATATGTTAGGCTCCACCCAGGGGAACCTGCCGGCGTCTCTTTCTCCCATGCTGTAGCGCTGGCCAATCGCAGCGCTCAGCTCATAGCCTGAGAGAAAAAAAAAACTCTCAGGCTATGAGCTGAGCGCTGCGATTGGCCAGCGCTACAGCATGGGAGAAAGAGACGCCGGCAGGTTCCCCTGGGTTGAGCCTAACATGTGAAGAGACCGGAGGCTATACTGGGCGAACGGAGCGGCACTCAGAAATAACAGTAAGTGCAGGGGGATCCCTGGGCGCCGCTCTACATGTCTGTATGCTTAGTATAGATTTTTTAATCTAGTGAAAGGTCCTCTTTAACAAACACGTAGGTCGCCAATCCTAACCACACACAGCACGGTACAGCTTGATACAGCGCTCCTCATTATAAGGACAAAAGTAAGGAGGTAAGATATAAAGTATTGAATATCACGTGGGATGCCACGGTCGAAATTCAACTCCTCTTGTCCGCAACAAACAGTGAGTATCTGATACCGTGATTATTCATCTGTACATTTAAAAGTAACATCAATTGATTGGCATAAAAGAACAAGATCAGCAATGGGACTATTTGAATGACAATTATTCTTGCCCAACCATCGGCATTCATTGACTTTATTGCGATATTGTGGGATATTTTTGCGATACTAAAGGACATTTATGAAGTTTAACGCAATTTGTTATTATAACACAGGACATACATTAAGGCTACTTTCAAACCTGCATTCGGGTGTCCGCTCGTGAGCTCCGTTTGAAGGGGCTCACAAGCGGCCCCGAACGCATCCGTCCAGCCCTAATGCATTCTGAGTGGACGCGGATCCGCTCAGAATGCATCAGTCTGGCGGCGTTCAGCCTCCGCTCCGCTCAGCAAGCGGACACCTGAACGCTGCTTGCAGCGTTCGGGTGTCCGCCTGGCCGTGCGGAGGCAAGCGGATCCGTCCAGACTTACAATGTAAGTCAATGGGGACGGATCCGTTTGAAGATGACACAATATGGCTCAATCTTCAAACGGATCCGTCCCCCATTGACTTTCAATGTAAAGTCTGGACGGATCCGTTCAGGCTACTTTCAGACTTAGAATTTTTTTCAAACTATAATGCAGACGGATCCGTTCTGAACGGATACAAACGTCTGCATTATAGGAGCGGATCCGTCTGTGCAGACACCAGACGGACCCACTCTGAACGCTAGTGTGAAAGTAGCCTAACAGTGCGCATAACCATCTTTTTTGCCGGATATATCGAGAGTACAAGTATATACTAATGAAGGGAGAATCTTTCAGCCTTATATAATCTGCTGTAAGGAATATATAGGAATTTTTATAGTCTAAATAGTGGTCATTACCTTGGCTACTACACTAATCTCAATAGCCCGTGCACGTGATTAAACAGGCTGAATAGTAAAGTCTCTATTCCAAACCTGTGCATTTTAGATATTTGTACATTTGCATTTTTTAGATAAGTGTACATTTTCATTTTCTAGTTTTATTTAATTAAATTTTTATTGTTTATTTTTTATATATATTTTTATTTGTATTTTAACTGATTTTTTTTGTCTAATAAATTCTTATTTAAACTCTCATAGTGGTTCCAAATGGTTAGTGCCTATTAATCATTGGATCTGTATGTAGGCAGGGTTAGCCATATCTAATAGAGCACCAACCCAACGGCAACCAGCAGGTGAGCCACTTTTAACAATATATCTATTTGATTACATCTTAGAACAATACTTTATGCTTTGGTTAACGTTGCTCGAAAAGTTGACTTGTATATCATAGATGTCATATTGCACTTTTTATTGCACTACTACTAACTAATCTGGATAAATAGAAATGTAAAGAAAGCAATAAATGACAAAAAGAACATTTAAATCACTAAAACAGGAGGGTGGCGAGGAAGCATTGAAAAATTATAAGGAAAAAAAATTGAATATGTAAAAGACAAATAAAAACATCCAAACTAGAGACTGAGAGATTAAGTCCCCTTTCACATGGGAGAGATATCCGCGCGGGTGCAATGTGTGAGCTGAACGCATTGCACCCGCACTGAATCCGGACCAATTCATTTCTATGGGGCTGAGCAGATGAGCAGTGATTTTCACGCATCACTTGTGCGTCGCATGAAAATCGCAGCATGCTCCTCTTTGTGCGTTTTCCACGCAACGCAGGCCCCATAGAAGTGAATGGGGCTGCGTGAAAATCGCAAGCATCCGCAAGCAAGTGCGGATGCGGTGCGATTTTCGCGCACGGTTGCTAAAAAACCATCGGGATGGAGACCCGATCATTATTATTTTCCCTTATAACATGGTTATTAGGGAAAATAATAGCATTCTTAATACAGAATACATAGTACAATAGGGCTGGAGGGGTTAAAAAATAAAAAATAAATATTTAACTCACCTTAAAGAGGACCTTTCACCGATTATTACACTATGAACTAACTATACAGACATGTAGAACGGCGCCCGGGGCTCTCACTGCACTTACTATTATCCGGTATCTCCGTTCACTAAGTTATGGTAGGCGGAGTCTGCCCTTGTTCTTCTGTAGCGCTGGCCAATCGCATTGCAGAGCTCACAGCCTGGGAGAAAATAGGCCAGCGCTAGAGCAGAACAAGGGCAGACTCCGCCTACCATAACTTAGTGACTGGAATCTCCGCCTACTATAACTTAGTGAGCGGAGATACCGGAGGGCATAGCAGGAGAACGGAGCGGCGCCCGGGGATAATAGTAAGTGCAGTGAGATCCCCGGGCGCCGCTCTACATGTCTGTTTAGTTATTTCATAGTGTAATAATCGGTAAAAGGTCCTCTTTAATCTACTTGTTCGCGCAGCCGGCATCTCTTCTGTCTTCATCTTTGCTGTGCACAGGAAAAGGACCTATGGTGACGTCACTACACTCATCACATGGTCCGTCACATGATCCATCACCATGGTAAAAGATCATGTGATGGACCATGTGATGAGCACAATGACATCATCAAAGGTCCTATTCCTCAAAGAAGAAGACAGAAGAGATGCCGGCTGCGCGAACAAGTGGATTAAGGTGAGTTAAATTATATTTTTTATTTTTTTAACCCCTCCAGCCCTATTGTACTATGCATTCTGAACCCAAACCTGAACGTCTGTGAAGAAGTTCGGGTCTGGGTACCACATTCAGTTTTTTATCAGGCGCGTGCAAAACACATTGCACCTGCGCGATAAAAACTGAACAACGGAACCCAATCGCAGTCAAAACTGACTGCAATTGGGTACCTACTCGCGCGAGTTTGCCGCATTGCACCCGGGACGCCTCCGGAGCCAAAACGTGACGCCGTCTGAAAGAGGCCTAATTGTCAAAGAGTAAAACTAACCCTAAAATGTTCTTCAATTATATAAATGGTAAAAAGTATAAAACTAAAGGTACTAGCCCTTTACAGAGTAATGAGGGGGGGTTGTAGAGAGCGATGAGGAGAAAGCAAAGCTTTTAAATATTTTTTTCTCCACTGTATTTACTGAAGAAAATAAACTGTCAGATGAAATGCAGAATGCAAAAGTAAATTTCCCATTAAAAGTGCCCTGTCTGACCCAGGAAGCAGTACAGCGACTTCTTAAAAAGATTAAAATAGACAAATCACCGGAACCAGATGGCATACACCCCTGTATCCTAAGAGAATTAAGTAATGTTATAGCCAGACCCTTATTTCTGATATTTAATAAATCTATACTGACAGGGGGTGTTCCACAGGATTGGCGTATAGCAAATGTGGTGCCAATATTCAAAAAGGGTCCAAAAACTAAGTAAACTGGACTTCTCAAAAGCATTTGACACTGTACCACGTAAAAGGTTAGTATATAAAATGAGAATGCTTGGACTGAGGGAAAATGTCTGTATGTGGGTAAGTAACTGGCTCAATGATAGAAAACAGAGGGTGGTTATTAATGGTACACACTCAGATTGGGTCACTGTCACTAGTGGGTACCACAGGGGTCAGTATTTGGCCCTATTATTTTCTATATATTTATTAATGGTCTTGTAGAAGGATTTCACAGTAAAATATACATTGTAAAGTAATTAACACGGAAGAGGACAGTATACTGCTACAGATGGATTTGGATAGATTGGAGGCTTGGGCAGAGAAGTGGCAGATAAGATTTAACAAATGTAAGGTTATGCACATGGGAAGGAATAATGCAAGTAATCAGTACATACTAAATGGTAAAACACTGGATAACACTGACATGGAAATGGACTTAGGAATTTTAGTGAACAGCAAACTTAGCTATAGAAACCAGTGTCAGGCAGCTGCTGCCAATGCCAATAAGATAATGGGTTGCATCAAAAGGGAGATAGATGCCCTTGATGAGAACATAGTCCTGCCACTTTACAAATCACTAGTCAGACCACACATTGAGTACTGTGTTCAGTTCTGGGCTCCTGTGAACAAGGCAGACATAGCAGAGCTGGAGAGAATTCAGAGGAGAGCAAATAAAGTAATAACTGGAATGGGTGGACTACAGTACCCTGAAAGACTATCAAAATTGGGGTTGTTGACTTTAGAAAAAAGACGACTAAGGGGAGATCTAATAACTATGTGTAACTATATCAAGGGTCAGTACAGAGATCTCTCCCATCATCTATTCATCCCCAGGACTGTGACTGTGACGAGGGGACATCCTCTGCGTCTGGAGAAAAGAAGGTTTGTACACAAACATAGAAGAGGATTTTTTACAGTAAGAGCCGTGAGACTATGGAACTCTCTGCCTGAGGAGGGAGTGATGGTGAGTTCACTAAAAGAGTTCAAGAGGGGCCTGGATGTATTTCTGAAGTGTTATAATATTATAAGCTATAGCTACTAGAGAGGGGTCGTTGATCCAGGGAGTTATTCTGATTGCCTCGGGGAAGGAATTTTTTTCCCCTAAAGTGGGGAAATTTGGCTTCTACCTCTCATTTTTTATTTTTTGCCTTCCTCTGGATCAACTTTGCAGGATAATAGGCTGAACTGGATGGTTGGATGTCTTTTTCAGCCTTATAAACTATGTTACTATGTTACTGTGGCAGGAGTTTTCCTTCCTGTTCTGCAGTGAGAGTCAGAAACTGGGACCAGCCATTTTAAGTCTCACCCTAGAGAGGCTTATATATGCATTGTTAAATATGAGCAGTTCATTCTATAAACAAAAGTGGATTGGGATTTCTTGTCCATAATATATATCGCACAAGGTGTCAGTTTTTATGTATTTTCTATTGCATTGTACCTGCAGTGAGAAGGTTTTAAAACTGTGTATCTTTCTTGCAGAGTGGGACCATGATATTTTTTGGTGGACAGGTTTCATGGCTGCCATTCAGTTTTGGTTTTGTTATGGTCATTTTTCTAACCTCATTTTGGTCTGGACAAAAAGTGCAGATTAATCGTTATTTGAAAAAGTCCATTAAAACCTCCTTGAAATGGAATATCAATACATTATCAACTCAAGGTGCAGTATTTTCAAATTCATTGTAAAGCTTTACCATCTTGTGAAAGTTTTTAAAGGGAATTAACAAGACTTTTTAACTCATCAGTATGTGATCAGTGGGGGTTAGACACCGAGAACCCCTGATGATCAACTGTTTGAGAAGGCACCGGTGCTCCTTTGAGTGCCGCTGACTTCTCCCATTTAACCATGTACAGCCCAGTAAATTCTACAGTGCCTGTGCTTGGTATCACAGTTGAATAGGGCTTAGCTCCTAGGCCATGTGTCATCAAATGGAACAATGTACTGTAAATGCATTTGTGAATGGTTACAATCATTTCAACAAACTTTGCATAAATCAATTGTGCAGGTGAATATAAGAAACTCTGTAATATATCTTTTTTTTACCCTTCTTTCTTTCCCAACCCTCCTCCTAGAATAACATCCTCTGATAGGTCTGTCCTGAGAAACAAGATGGCTGTCAGCTAACTGAAGGATCAGATTACATGAACCCCCTAGACAACTATGTAGAGGGGAGGGAGAGTGGGCTGCAATGAGAAAATCAGAGACAAAAAAATTAACTTATTTAAAGAGAAAGACACACATTCCATACATAGACGTCTATGGAGAGGGGAGGAAGAATGAGTTGCTAGAGGGAGAAAAAGGCATTCTTGTAAAGTTTGTTGAAATTATAGTGATCATTTAATTGTACAGCCAAACGTGACAAGTCCACTGTGGATTTTCTGCAGCAGAAAAGCCACAGAGGATCAGAACCAGTGGCGTACTAAGGGAGGGGGGGGGGGCTGTCCGCCCCGGGTGCTGGTTCTCAGGGGGGTGCCAGAAGCAATGAGAGCTTCCATCAATACAGAAGTAAGCGCTCATTGCTGGAGTGCAGGGAGCTGCGGCCCTGTCACTCACCACTCAACTCCCAGCACTCCTCCCCTCCTTCAGGCCGGTGGCGCACAGAATGGTGAAGCAGGAAGACTTCTCCCCGCTCCACCATTCCGACTGCAGGCACAGATCGCGCTGCCGTCTTGTGTGGGTGGAGCCTGCATCCCGGAAATATGCATAAGAACAGAGGGCTTAATTACTATGGAGGGGGCACAGAGGACTTTATTACTATGGAGGGGGCACAAAGGACTTTATTACTATGGAGGGGGCACAGAGGATTTTATTACTATGGAGAGGGCACAGAGGAATTCATCACTATGGAGGGGGCACAGAGGACTTTATTACTATGGAGGGGGCACAGAGGACTTTATTACTATGGAGGGGGGCACAAAGGGCATTACTAATGTGAAGGGGCACAGAGCCAGAGGGCATTACTACAATGAAGGGGGCACAGAGAGCATTATTACTGTGAAGGGGGCACAGTGGGCATTTTTACTGTGAAGGGGGCACAATGGGGATTTCTACTATGGAGGGGGCACAGAGGGCATTGCTACTATTAAGGGGGCACAGGGGGTATTACTACTATTAAGGGGGCACAATGGGCATTATTATTGTGAAGGGGACACAGTGGGCATTATTACTATAAAGGGGCACAATGGAGATTATTGCTATGAAGGGGGCAAAATGGGGATTATTACTGTGAAGGGGGGCACAATGGGGATTATTACTATGAAGGGGGCACAATGGGGATTATTACTGTGAAGGGGGAACAATGGGAATTATTACTGTGAAGGGTGCACAAAGAGGGCACTACAACTGTGAAAGGGAAATGGAGAGGACATAACTACTGTGAGGGGCGGCACAATGTGGGCATAACTACTGTGAGAAGGCACTGAGGGCAATACTACTGTGAGGGGGTACAGTTTTTTTTAAAGTATTGGGGAAGGGGGTGCCAGAGAAAGGACCCGCCCCGGTTGCATGCCACTGATCAGAACAAAAACTTCCACTGCAAAGAAAATATGCAAATGAGATTGCAAGTACCCATGGGTGTTGTCTATCACTGCAAGTGCCCATGAGTTACCCTTCGATAATTTCTCCCCAGTGTAACTGTAAGCTAGCCCCGTATTCTCCTGAAATCACTCTCAAATCCTGTGGGCAGCAATCCTGCTCTTTCTGCTGCTCTAGCTCTGCCTCTTCCAGCTCTCCAATTTTGCACGGGTAAGCGGCGCATGTGCAATCCATTCATCGAGACTGCTGCCCACAGTTGGTATTGTATGGCGCATGCCTGGGTCCGGAGGTAAGATGCGAGGGATTTCTGTGGTGATTCTTTTTAACTATTAAAACATTAAAAACTTAATAAATATGGTATTGCTGTAATTGTACTGTCCCAAACAGTGATGGAAATATGTAATTTTTATTGCAAAGTGAATGCCATAAAAACAGAACCTGTAAAAGTAAATTTTTTCAGTTGCATCCCATTATAATTTTTTTTCCAGTTTCCCAAAATATCATATGGAACATAGGCATGCGCAGCCTATTGCATTAGGGTGTGCACCCTAAAGCACAAACACACACGACCCCGTGCGCATGTATGTATATATTATATACACATATACACACACACACATATACACTCACCTAAAGAATTATTAGGAACACCTGTTCTATTTCTCATTAATGCAATTATCTAGTCAACCAATCACATGTCAGTTGCTTCAATGCATTTAGGTGGGGGGGGGGGGTCCTGGTCAAGACAATCTCCTGAACTCCAAACTGAATGTCAGAATGGGAAAGAAAGGTGATTTAAACAATTTTGAGCGTGGCATGGTTGTTGGTGCCAGACGGGCCGGTCTGAGTATTTCACAATCTGCTCAGTTACTGGGATTTTCACGCACAACCATTTCTAGGGTTTACAAAGAATGGTGTGAAAAGGGAAAAACATCCAGTATGCGGCAGTCCTGTGAGCAAAAATGCCTTGTGGATGCTAGAGGTCAGAGGAGAATGGGCCGACTGATTCAAGCTGATAGAAGAGCAACGTTGACTGAAATAACCACTCGTTACAACCGAGGTATGCAGCAAAGCATTTGTGAAGCCACAACACGCACAACCTTGAGGCGGATGGGCTACAACAGCAGAAGACCCCACCGGGTACCACTCATCTCCACTACAAATAGGAAAAAGAGGCTACAATTTGCACAAGCTCACCAAAATTGGACTGTTGAAGACTGGAAAAATGTTGCCTGGTCTGATGAGTCTCGATTTCTGTTGAGACATTCAAATGTTAGAGTCCGAATTTGGCGTAAACAGAATGAGAACATGTATCCATCCTCTGATGGCTACTTCCAGCAGGATAATGCACCATGTCACAAAGCTCGAATCATTTCCAATTGGTTTCTTGAACATGACAATGAGTTCACTGTACAAAAATGGCCCCCACAGTCACCAGATCTCAACCCAATAGAGCATCTTTGGGATGTGGTGGAACGGGAGCTTCGTGCCCTGGATGTGCATCCCTCAAATCTCCATCAACTGTAAGATGCTATCCTATCAATATGGGCCAACATTTCTAAAGAATGCTATCAGCACCTTGTTGAATCAATGCCACGTAGAATTAAGGCAGTTCTGAAGGCAAAAGGGGGTCCAACACCGTATTAGTATGGTGTTCCTAATAATTCTTTAGGTGAGTGTATATACACAAATACACTCTGCATACATACATACAGACCCGCACTATCAATATAATGAAGGGAGAATAAATCATTTTTAAACCCGTACTTTTCGCCCTATAAGATGCTCATGCCCATAAGATTTTAGAGGGGGACAATAAGAAAAAAATATTTTTCATTACACCTGAGGTCAGACCACCAATCAGACCCCCAATGTTAATAAGACCCCAATAAGACCTCAGATCAGACCCCAATGTGAATGACCCTCAATCAGACCTCAGATAAGAGCCCCAGTGCCTCATATCAGCCCCCAGTGCCTCATATCAGCCTCCAGTGCCTCATATCAGCCCCCAGTGCCTCATATCAGCCCCCAGTGCCCCTCTTCAGCCCCCCAGTGCCTCTCTTCAGTCCCCAGTGCCTCATATCAGCCCCCAGTGCCCCTCCTCAGCCCCCCCAGTGCCCATCTTCAGTGGACATGGCTTAAAATGTGATACTTTGTGCCTAAATTGCACAACAATTCTGGAGCAAAATTCTGATACAAACCAAGCCAATGAATAGTTGGTATAAAGTTAGACAAAAGTGTCTCTCCCTACACCACTTTTGAGTGTACACCATCTTCAGGATTAGTAAATCTTCCCCTTTACATGTATACATTTTCATATTTCACCATTGACTTTAAACGAACATTTGGCTTATGTGTTTCATCCTTCCACCTCCCATATCTCATGCAGTGAATGGCGTAACAGATTCGCTGTTTTTGTTAACGCTTTACTTCCCAAAAAATATAATAAAAAGTAATCAAAAAGTCATACACACCCCAAATGTATTAGCAAAAACTATAGATCATCCTGCAAAAAATGAGCTCTCACACATCTCCATAGACTTGTTATGGGGGTCAGAATACGGCGAAGACAATAAAAATAAATTTTTTCAGAAGTTTTTATTTTTTTTCAGTATTAAAACAAAAGAAAAACTATACATGTGATATTACCATAATTTTACTGACCCAGAGAATAAAGAGCCCGAGTCAGCTGCTTAGTGAACTCTGTAAAAACAAAATCCCTAAAACTGTCAGAATTGTGCTTTTTTCTAATTCCACCTCATTTGGAAATTTTTTCTAGCTTCCCTCTACATTGTATGCCATATTAAATGGTGACATTAGAATGTACAACTTGTCCAGCAAAAAACAAGCCCTCATACAGCTATGTGAATGAAAAAATAAAAAAGTAATGGCTCCAGGAAGGCAGAGAACGAAAAATGAAAACACAAAAATGAAAAATTGCTGTCAAGAAGAGTCAGGCAAGATTAAGTACCGATGTAGCTAAGCTAAAATTGACTCTGATAACACGTCACAGTGTTATCTCGTGCCATCTTTTGACAAAAGCTAATGAAGAGCGAATCGAAGTCCACGAAGTGGACTTTGATCCGAATTGCAGGATAAATTTGATTCGCCGCAAAGCCCAATTTCCTTGTGCTTCTTGGTTGCGAATCGATTTAAACTGAAATAGTGTAAAAAACAATGGGCCAGCCGCCGCCATCTTGCTTGAAGATCTCAGCCAAAATCCAGTGCACGGTGACATATGATGTCACTACACTGGCCGGCGTGATGGCGTCATCTCCGGCCGTGCAAGATTTCAGGCCAGACCTTCAAGCTTGCTGCATTTCCAAGGCAGCTATTCCAAGTGCTGATTTACAAGTGCATTGGAGATATTCAGGAGACTAACAGTCTAACTCAGAGTTTTTCCACTGTAGCAGAACTTCAGTGGTGTTTCTGGTGGATACTCAGACACTGTGTTTCAAACGAGGCTGCTATTCCAAGTGCTGATTTACAAGTGCATTGGAGATATTCAGAAGATACTCAGGAGGTAATCTGGAGGTGGATACAATTTAAACAAGTAAGATTTGTTTGTTTAAAATCTTTTTCCCTCTTTACAATGGCAGACCTGGTTCTGTGCAGGAAATGTTGTGCTTTTATTTCAGGTTCCACTCTTCAGAGGTTTGGATGCTGTCTGATCTGTAGACAGCTCTCCATAATGGAGCAGGAAATTACCTTTTTGAAATATGAGATTTGTAAATTAACCATTAAACAAACTCAGGCTGAGAACATTGCAATGCCACTGCCACAGAGGCGTCCTAGAAATGGAAGATGGGTTACTGTAGGTTCTGGTAGACTGAGAGTTGTGGATAGAAGACATGTCCCACAGTCTGTGGCTCTCCATAATACATTTGCAGCACTTTCAGAGTGCAAGAGCAACATGGAGGATGGCTCAAGCACAGTGGGTGAGAAACAATCATCTCCCATGCCTAAAGTATGCAAGACTGCAGCCAAAGACAAAAAGGAGAAGGTGATAGTAGGCAGCTGTTGGTGGGCGATGCCATCATAAGGGGTGTGAAGTTTGAGGAGAACTGTGTTGTGAGATGTCTCCCTGGTGATACCGCTAGCAGGGATAGACGACGGATCCTTAATATTGTTAGGCAAGCAAAGCAGGAAAGGGAAGTGGATGTTATTGTCCATCTTGGGACAAACGATCTGGCTTGCAATGAGGTTTTAAAGGTGAAATAAGCTTTTCACACACTTGGAAAGGATATACGGGAGGTTGCATCAACTGTTTCATTCTCTGCAGTTTTGCCTATGCATAACCTTCAGCATGACAGGAAGATGCACATTAAGGAATTCAATGTATGGCTTGGTGAATGGTGTCTGAACCAAGGGTTTGGCTTTGTGTCTCATGTTAGCTATTGTTGGAATGGAAAAGAACTGTACAAGAAAGATGGTTTGCATCTTTCTCTAAAGGGAACGAATGTCCTCGGTGAACAGTTCCAAGTATTTGCTAAGGAGCATTTAAACTAGGAAAGGGGGGCAAAAGAGTGATAATCCAGCAGTCCAACTGCCCCCCGGAACAATGCCAGAAGATGCCAGTAGCACAAAGGTTAAGAAATGAAAAGCTCAGATTCTTGTCTACAAATGCTCGCAGTTTAGGGAATAAGATCAATGAACTTGAGGCTATAATGGCATCTGAGAATATAGATGTAGTGGCTGTTACTGAGACGTGGTTCAAGGGGAGTAATGACTGAGATATAACAATACCAGGGTTCTCTCTATACAAGAAAGACAGAGAAGGCAAGAAGGGGGAGGGGTGGCCCTGTATGTGAAAGATAGCATAAAATCTAATTTGATACAAGTTAGCGAGAACAATTTAGAGTCAGTTTGGGTTACCTTGCAGCTTGATAATCATAAGGTAACTCGTGTAGGTGTGATATATAGACCACCTAGCCAAGTCAAAGAATTAGATGATCTACTAGTTGAGGAAATAGCTAAAATGACATTGAAGGGGGAAGTTATCATTATGGGAGACTTCAATCTTCCTGATGTAAACTGGAAAACCAAAATAGCTAGTTCTGCCAGGAGTACAGATATTCTAAATTCCCTACTGGGATTATCTCTACAGCAAGTAGTTGAGGAGCCAACCCGGAAGGAGGCCATTTTAGATTTAGTATTCACAAATGGGAATTTGGTATCTGATATTACTGTAGGAGAAAGCTTGGGATCTAGTGATCACCAGTCAGTGTGGTTTACTATAAGTACAGTGACTGAGTCACACCACACAAAAACAAAAGTTTTAGATTTTAGAAAAACTGACTTTTCTAAAATTTGATTAGTGGTATACGAGTCCCTATCAGATTGGAACAGTTTCAATGGAGTCCAGGAGAAATGGGACTACTTAAAAGTGGCACTATTGAAGGCAACAGAAAATTGCATTAGGCTTGTCAGTAAAAGCAAAAAAAAAGAAGAGACCACTGTGGTACTCAAAATCATTAAAAACAAAAAGATAGCATTTAGGAATTATAAAAAATAAAAAAACGAGGATGACAGGCAAATTCCTAAGATTAGGCAGAGAGAGGCCAAACAAGTTATAAGAGCTTCTAAAGCACAGGCAGAAGAGAAATTAGCTCAGTCCGGGAAAAAAGGCGATAAGGCATTCTTCAGACACATAAATGAAAAAAGGAAACTAAAACAAGGAATTACCAAATTAAAAACAAAAGAAGGAAGGTATATGGAAGAAGATAAAGAACTAGCTGACTGCCTCAATGAATACTTCTGTTCAGTTTTTTACAAAGGAAAATGAAGGAAAAGGACCTCAGTTAGGAAAGAAGACTAATGAATCTTTTGATGCATGTGTTTTTACAGAGGAAGAGGTTCTAAGTCAGCTGTCTAAAATTAATACAAATAAGTCACAGGGGCCTGATGGGATACACCCAAAGCTATTAAAAGAGCTCAGCGGTGAACTAGCAAAACCATTAACAGATTTATTTAACCAATCACTGGCAACAGGAGTCGTCCCAGAAGATTGGAAATTATCAAATATTTTGCCCATTCACAAGAAAGGTAGTAGGGAGGAAACTATAGGCCAGTAAGCCTGACATCAATAGTGGGAAAATTAATGGAAACCATACTTAAGGAGAGGATTGTGGAACATCTAAAATCCCATGGATTGAAAGATGAAAAACAGCATGGGTTTACTTCAGGGAGATCATGTCAAACTAATCTTATAGATTTTTTTGATTGGGTGACTAAAATAATAGATGGCGGAGTTGCAGTAGACATTGCTTATCTAGACTTTAGTAAGACTTTTGATACTGTCCCACATAGAAGGCTTATCAATAAATTGCATTCTTTGGGCTTGGACACCCATATTGTTGAATGGATTAGGCAGTGGCTGAGGGACAGGCAACAGAGGGTTGTAGTCAATGGAGTATATTCAGACCAAGGTCTTGTTACCAGTGGGGTACCTCAGGGATCTGTTCTGGGACCCATATTGTTTAATATCTTTATCAGCGAAATTGCAGAAGGCCTCAATGGTAAGGTGTGTCTTTTTGCTGATGACACAAAGATTTGTAACAGGGTTGATGTTCCTGGAGGGATACACCAAATGAAAAAGGATTTAGGAAAACTAGAGGAATGGTCAAAAATCTGGCAACTAGAATTTAATGTTGATAAGTGCAAGATAATGCACCTGGGGCGTAAAAACCCAAGAGCAGAATATAAAATCAGCGATACAGTCCTAACCTCAGTATCTCAGGAAAGGGATTTAGGGGTCATTATTTCAGAAGACTTAAAGGTAGGCAGACAATGTCATAGAGCAGCAGGAAATGCTAGCAGAATGCTTGGGTGTATAGGGAGAGGAATTACCAGTAGAAAGAGGGAGGTGCTCATGCCGCTCTACAGATCACTAGTGAGACCTAATTTGGAGTATTGTGCTCCGTACTGGAGACCATATCTCCAGAAGGATATTGATACTTTGGAGAGAGTTCGGAGAAGAGCTACTAAACTGGTACATGGATTGCAGGATAAAACTTACCAGGAAAGATTAAAGGACCTTAACATGTATAGCTTGGAAGAAAGACGAGACAGAGGGGATATGATAGAAACTTTTAAATACATAAAGGGAATCAACAAGGTCAAAGAGGAGAGAATATTTAAAAGAAGAAAAACTGCTACAAGAGGACATAGTTTTAAATTAACGGGGCAAAGGTTTAAAAGTAATATCAGGAAGTATTACTTTACTGAGAGAGTAGTGCATGCATGGAATAGCCTTCCTGCAGAAGTGATAGCTGCAAATACAGTGAAGGAGTTTAAGCATGCATGGGATAGGCATAAGGCCATCCTTCATATAAGATAGGGCCAGGGGCTATCCGTAGTATTCAGTATATTGGGAAGACTAGATGGGCCTAATTGTTCTTATCTGCCGACACATTCTATGTTTCTATGTAAGCAAGATGTCGGTGGCCGTCCCGTCACAAGCAAATGGATCAGGTATTTTTGTTTTTTGTTTTTGTTTTAATTTTACACTCTGTTATTAATATCAGATGCCTTGTCATGTATGAACACGGCATCTGAGGGGTACAATGATGGGGAGCCACACAATCGCTGCTCCCTGTCATTGCACACACTACTTACAAAGAAATGCACTTTGTGACAAAGTAATTTGTCACAAAGTGGATTTTTTTTAATAATTCGGCAAAGCAGCCAAATCAAATTTCATCACTAACAAAAGCCATTGAAATACATTGAAAGAGTTAGTTATCCTTTTTGTGCCATTTTTACTTAACACGTTAACCATCAAGTTTAGCTTGACTGCATCTGTACCTGCTGCCAAGGAAGAGGCTGGGCAGTGAGTGGAGTTGAGCTTTTCTGCAATGAGAGCAACAGCGCAACCCTAATGGCATCATCTGCATATTTCACAAAAGCCGGTTTTATCTGCAAGGGAGCCACGGATCAGCCATGACTAAGAACACTATGAGCAATCAAAACGCATAGGCTATCCTACAGTGAGTGCAGTCACTCTCTGTAGTGCTTTAATTTTATAGTTGCTTTAAAAAAGGAATCATCGGTTTTATCAAGTGCTGGATGATTGTGTTATTTGGATTGCTTCACCTCTTGGTCAAGTGGGATCCTGTGCACAGTGAACCAGCTCCAGAGTATATTAAGGTGAGCTGGATTAACTGCTTTTATAGCCATGGATTGCTATAAGAATGGCTCAGTAGTAGGGTTGAGCGAACCTAAACTGTAAAGTTCAGGTTTGTACCGAACTTTTGGATTTTTTGACCCCGGACCCAAACCCGACTATTTTAGTAAAAGTTCGGGTTTGAGTTCGTGTTCGGCGATTTAATGCCGCTTTTTGAAAGCCAATCAACAAGCGTTTAACTAGTGTGCCCTTAGAAGCCATCACAGCCATGCCTACTAATGGCATGACTGTGATTGGCCAGTGCAACATGTGACCGAGCCTCTGTATAAGCTGGAGTCACTTAGCGCCGCACATCACTCTGTTCTTACTAGTGTAGGGGGAGGATGCTGCTGCTGTGAGGGAGAGAATAGGAAAGAATATATGTGATATCAGTACTTGTTAACTTTGCGATCTACAGCAATTTTTTTTTGTGGGTGCAATGCAACATTTTCTTACCCTGCCCTCAGCCCAGTGACAAGTGTTATCCGTCTGTTAGTTAGGTGGGGTCGGCGGCCATTTTGTGCAAGTTCAGTGCACCAGCACTGCATATGTGCCAGGGACAATAATTGAATC
This sequence comes from Bufo bufo, assembly GCF_905171765.1. Classification (NCBI taxonomy): domain Eukaryota; kingdom Metazoa; phylum Chordata; class Amphibia; order Anura; family Bufonidae; genus Bufo; species Bufo bufo. The sequence goes on along the minus strand of NC_053391.1, from coordinate 602,758,734 downwards.
CTGTTCTTTTAGTTCAGTGGGCAACATACAGTTGCAAGAAAAAGTATGTGAACCCTTTGGAATGATATGGATTTCTGCACAAATTGGTCATAAAATGTGATCTGATCTTCATCTAAGTCACAACAATAGACAATCACAGTCTGTTTAAACTAGTAACACACAAAGAATTAAATGTTACCATGTTTTTATTGAACACACCATGTAAACATTCACAGTGCAGATGGAAAAAGTATGTGAACCCTTGGATTTAATAACTGGTTGAACCTCCTTTGGCAGCAATAACTTCAACCAAACATTTCCTGTAGTTGCAGATTAGACGTGCACAACGGTCAGGAGTAGTTTTTGACCATTCCTCTTTACAGAACTGTTTCAGTTCAGCAATATCCTTGGGATGTCTGGTGTGAATCGCTTTTTTGAGGTCATGCCACAGCACCTCAATCGGGTTGAGGTCAGGACTCTAACTGGGCCACTCCAGAAAGCGTATTTTCTTCTGTTTAAGCCATTCTGTTGTTGATTTACTTCTATGCTTTGGGTCGTTGTCCTGTTGCAACACCTATCTTCTGTTGAGCTTCAGCTGGTGGACAGATGGCCTTAAGTTCTCCTGTAAAATGTCTTGATATACTTGGGAATTCATTTTTCCTTCGATGATAGCAATCCGTCCAGGCCCTGACGCAGCAAAGCAGCCCCAAACCATGATGCCCCCACCACCATTCTTCACAATTGGGGTGAGGTTTTGATGTTGGTGTGCTGTGCCTCTTTTTCTCCACACATAGTGTTGTGTGTTTCTTCCGAACAGCTCAACTTTGGTTTCATCTTTTCATATTTTGCCAGTGCTGGTGTGGAACATCCAGGTGCTCTTGTGCAAGCTGTAAACGTGCAGCAATGTTTTTTTTGGACAGCAGTGGCTTCCTCTGTGGTATCCTCCCATGAAATCCATTCTTGTTTAGTGTTTTACGTATCGTAGATTCGCTAACAGAGATGTTAGCATATGCCAGAGACTTTTGTAAGTCTTTAGCTGACACTCTAGGATTCTTCTTCACCTCATTGAGCAGTCTGCGCTGTGATCTTGCAGTCATCTTTACAGGACGGACACTCCTAGGGAGAGTAGAAGCAGTGCTGAACTTTCTCCATTTATAGACAATTTGTCTTACCGTGGACTGATGAACAGCAAGGCTTTTGGAGATACTTTTATAACCCTTTCCAGCTTTATGCAAGTCAACAATTCTTAATCGTAGGTCTTCTGAGAGCTCTTTTGTGCGAGGCATCATTCACATCAGGCAATGCTTCTTGTGAAAAGCAAACCCAGAACTGGTGTGTGTTTTTTATAGGGCAGGGCAACTGTAACCAACACCTCCAATCTCATCTCATTGATTGGACTCCAGTTCGCTGACACCTCACTCCAATTAGCTCTTGGAGATGTCATTAGTCTAGGGGTTCACATACTTTCTCCACCTGCACTGTGAATGTTTACATGGTGTGTTCAATAAAAACATGGTAACATTTAATTATTTGTGTGTTATTAGTTTAAGCAGACTGTGATTGTCTATTGTTGTGACTTAGATGAAGATCAGATCACATTTTATGATCAATTTGTGCAGAAATCCATATCATTCCAAAGAGTTCACATACTTTTTCTTGGAACTGTATACCCATTTTTTAAGTGCACCTGCACTGCATATGTGCCAGGGGAAGGGAAAATAATATAGGTAATCCGTCTGAGTTCAGTGACCCAGGGGGTGATATATTCACATTGTGTTCTGTAAAGTACCCCTGTGCTGCATATGTGAGTGTAATCAATTTAGTAAATCCATCCTTCTGGGAGGACAAATTCATATTTTTTTGCTAAAAAGTACATTTGCGCCCTGCACTGCATTTGGGGAAAAAACACCCTTTTTGTGTTATATTGCACATTTGCGGCCTGCGCTGCATTTCTGACAGTCCAATACAACCGTTAAATACTGCTGTAATATTTTTGTTTGAAAAAAAACACCCTTTTTGGGCTACATCGTACATTTGTGGCCTGCGCTGCAATTCTGACAAGAGGCTGTGGTCGCACAGGGCCACCAGCACAGCAAAAGAGGGAGCAGGGTGCAAAAGCGGAGCGGCCGTCCCCTAGACAGTACGCCTGCTACTGCCCACCGCAGCAAGGGACCAAGCACACCAAAGCCAGCTCCAAGGAGTTCCCTGGCGTGGCAGTTCTTCAGACAATGTGCTGATGACAAGACACGAGTGGTTTGCACGCTGTGCAATCAGACCCTGAAGCGAGGCATAAACGTTCTAAACCTGAACACAACGTGCATGACCAGGCATCTAAGTGCAAAGCACGAGCTGCAGAGGAGTAGACACCTTAAAAACCAAGAAAGGTCTCTGGCTCCTCCTGCTTCCTCTTCTGCTGCAGTCTCAGCCTCTTCATCCCCCTCTGGAGTGACAGTGGAACCTGCCACCCCGCAAATAGAGGATGTGCCAGCAACGCCACCACCTCGGTCACCAAGCATCTCCACAATGTCCCATGGATGCGTTCAGCTGTCTATCTCCCAAACATTGGAGCGAAAGAGGAATTACCCATCCACCCACCCGCGATCCCTGGCCCTGAATGCCAGCATTTCAAAATTCTTGGCCTTTGAAATGCTGTCATTCCGTCTGGTGGACAAGGACAGTTTTAAGAATTTGATGGCGGTGGGTGTCCCACAGTACGTTGTGCCCAGCCGCCACTACTTTTCCAGGCGAGCCATCCCTTCCCTGCATAACCAAGTGGGGGACAAAATCAGGTGTGCACTGCGCAGAACCATCTGTGGCAAGGTCCACCTAACTACGGATATGTGGACCAGTAAGCACGGTCAGGGTCGTTATAGCTCCCTAACAGCACTGTCACAGTCGTTACCTTTGGCTGTGACCTTCTGTCTATGCTCTCGCTGCAGCTCCGTTCCTGTGTGTCATTTGTGGTTCTTTATGGGTTAACTCCCCTGTGTGCCTATTAGGAGTTAATCCTCTCTGTCTGCTCCATGGGTGTGGCCTCTCTGCTGCACCCATGGAACCTGTATATAAGACTGAGGTTTCCTCAGTTCTGTGTCAGCTCTCCTGGTGTGTGTTGTCTTGTCCTGCTCCTGTTTGTACTCACTCTCCCATGCTACTGACCCATGGGATCCGTGTCTGTCTGTGCTCTGTGGGTTTCCTACTTGTTCATTAACGTCCTCTCTCCCGTCCTCTTTGATGTCCTCTTTCCTGTGTTTCTGTTATCTGTTCTGCCAGTTATGTTTTAGTTACCTTGTGTGTATTCATGTCTCTGTTCAGCAAGCCCTTGCTGCACCTTTCTTTGCAGCAGAGTGCAATGCGCAAGGACATGCAGTTTACTACTGGTGGAGCAAGTCCTTCTCTGCTCATTGTCACTTCTGTTTCCTTGCTATGTACTCCTGCTTGTGTTATTAGTTGCCCTGTTTGTATTTGCCTGTCTGTTATGTATGCCTATGTGCCGTCGGTACCTTCTGGTACCTGTTGTCCATTCGTTCCTGCTGTCACTGTCTAGTTCACGCTCCAGAGTGGACCCTGGCAACTTCCTGCTGCAAAGCCTAACCCTACCATCTGGGGCCCTAGTGAATACCAGGAGTTTCTTAGTCACGCCCCTCTGGAGTATTACTAGACAGTGGCGCAGTGGGGGTTTTCTCCCACTGTGCTGACGGTACATAGAGCTCATGTTTTGTCTGTGCTGCCTTCCCTGGTTTTTGTTTGTGCAATAAACTCTTATGTGTCTGTACCTGATTTCCGTTTATTGCTTGACGACGCGGTGGTTTCTCCTGGGACCTCCAACTCGTGACAAGCACACTGGGTAAATGCAGTGGCAGCTGGGCCTGAGGCGGATAGCAGTTTGGCGCATGACCTTCCACCACCGAGGATTGCAGGGCGTTTCTCTTTGCCTCCTGTTGCTTCCTCCTCCTACTCCGCTTCCTCATCCTCTACCGCCTCCTCATCCGGTCAGCTTAACACCTTCACCACCAAATTTAGCAGAGCTAGGGGTAAACAACAGCAGGCAGTTTTAAAACGTATCTGTTTGGAAGACAAACCCCACACCGCGCAGGAGCTGTTGATGGGCATGGACCAACAGACCGATGAGTGGTTGGTGCCAGTGAGCCTCAAGCCCGGCCTGGTGGTGTGCGATAATGGGCGAAATCTTGTAGCAACTCTGGGACTAGCTGGTTTGATGCACATCCATTGCCTGGCGCATGTGCTGAATTTGGTGGTGCTAAAAAATGACCCCAATATGTCAGAGCTGCTGCAGAAAGTGCGGGCCGTCTGTGCTCGCTTTCGGCGTTCTCACCCTGCTGCTGCTCGCCTGTCAGTGCTGCAGCGTAACTTCGGCCTTCCCGCTCACCGCCTTATATGCGACGTGCCCACAAGGTGGAACTCCACCTTGCACATGCTGGCCAGACTGTGCGAGCAACAGCAGGCGATAGTGGAGTTTCAGCTGCAGCACGCACGGGTGAGTCGCTCTGCGTAACAGCACCACTTCACCACTAATGACTGGGCCTCCATGCAAGACCTGTGTTCCTTGTTGCGCTGTTTCGAGTACTCCACCAACATGGCCAGTGCCGATGATGCCGTTCTCAGCGTTACTATCCCACTTCTATGCCTCCTTGAAAAAACGCTGCTGGCAATGATGGAAGAGGATGTGGCACAGGAGGAGGAGGAGGAAGAGGGATCATTTACAAGGGTTTCAGGCCAGTCTTTCACAAGTGGCTCAGAGGGTGGGTTCCTGCACCAACATACGCCAGGTACACCATTGTCCAGCCAGGGCACAGTTCTGGAGGATGACGAGGTAGAGGATGAGGAGATAGGGGAGGAGGAACCGAGCTCACAGCAGGGTGGCACCCAAACCAACTCATGGGCATCACTGGTGCGTGGCTGGGGGGATACAGAGGACACAGACGATACACCTCCCACAGAGGACAGCTTGTCATTGCCTCTGGGCAGCCTGGAACACATAAGCGATTACATGCTGTAGTGTCTCCGCAATGACTGCCGAGTTGGCGACATTCTAACTTGTGCTGATTACTGGGTGGCCACGCTGCTGGATCCCCATTACAAGGACAGCGTAGCGTCCTTAATTCCATCACTGGAGCATGATCGGAAGATGCGCGAGTACAAGCGCACGCTGGTAGACGCGCTGCTGATGGCATTCCCACCTGACAGCGGGGGCTCAGTGGAAGCACAAGGCGAAGGCAGAGGAGGAGGAAGAGGTCGCAAACGCAGCTGGGGCACTGCCAACACCTCAGAAGGCAAGGTTAGCATGGCCAAAATGTGGAAAATCTTTGTCAGCACACCACAACAACCAGCACCACCAGCTGATATGGAATATCTTAGCAGGAGGCAGCATTTCAGCAACATGGTGGAGCAGTATGTGTGCACACGCCTACACGTACTGACTTATGAGTCTACCCCCTTCAACTTCTGGGTCTCCAAATTGGGCACATGGCCTGAGCTTGCCCTTTACGCCTTGGAGGTGTTGGCCTGCCCTGCAGCCAGTGTATTGTCTGAACGTGTGTTTAGCATGGCAGGGGGCATTATCACAGACAAGCACAGCCGCCTGTCCACAGCCAATGTGGACAAGCTCACGTTCATTTAAATGAACCAGGCATGGATCCCACAGGACTTGTCCGTACCTCGTGCAGAATAGATATGTATACCGGCCTCACCCAGCCATTGTTATACACCAGCGCACTTTATCATTGTTTTATTTTTTATATTTACCAATGTTTTGGGGTGTACCCTAATTTAACCCCTTAAGGACTCGGCCCTATTTCACCTTCTGGACTCGGCCATTTTTTGCAAATCTGACCAGTGTCACTTTAAGTGCTGATAACTTTAAAACACTTTGACTTATCCAGGCCATTCTAAGACTGTTTTTTCATCACATATTGTACTTCATGATACTGGTAAAATGAAGTAAAAAAAATTCATTTTTATTTATAAAAAAATACCAAATTTACCCGAAATGTGTAAAAAAATTGCAAATTTCCAAGTTTCAATTTCTCTACTTCTATAATATATAGTAATACCTCCAAAAATAGTTATTACTTTAGATTCCCCATATGTCTACTTCATGTTTGGATCATTTTGGGAATGATATTTTATTTTTGGGGATGTTACAAGGCTTAGAAGTTTAGAAGCAAATCTTGAAATTTTTCAGAAATTTTCAAAAACCCAATTTTTAGGGACCAGTTCAGGTCTGAAGTCACTTTGCGAGGCTTACATAATAGAAACCACCCAAAAATGACCCGATTCTATAAACTACACCCCTCAATGTATTCAAAACTGATTTTACAAACTTTGTTAACCCTTTATGTGTTCCACAAGAATTATTGGAAAATAGAGATACAATTTCAAAATTTCCCTTTTTTGGCAGATTTTCCATTTTAATAATTTTTTCCAGTAACAAAGCAAGGGTTAACAGCCAAACCAAACTCAATATTTATGGCCCTGATTCTGTAGTTTGCAGAAACACCCCATATGTGGTCGTAAACCACTGTACGGGCACACGGCAGGGCGCAGAGGGAAAGGAATGCCATATGGCTTTTGGAAGGCAGGTTTTGCTGGACTGTTTTTTTTTTTACACCATGTCCCATTTGAAGCCCCCCTGATGCACCCCTAGAGTAGAAACTCCATAAAAGTGACCCCATCTAAGAAACTACACCCCTCAAGGTATTCAAAACTGATTTTACAAACTTCGTTAACCCTTTAGGTGTTCCACAAAAATTTATGGAAAATAGAGAAACAATTAAAAAATTTCACTTTTTTGACAGATTTTCCATTTTAAGAATTTTTTTACTTTTACAAAGCAAGGGTTAACAGCCAAACAAAACTCAACATTTATGGCCCTGATTCTGTAGTTTACAGAAACACCCCATATGTGATCGTAAACCACTGTACGGGCACACGGCAGGGCGCAGAAGGAAAGGAATGCCATACGGTTTTTGGAAGGCAGATTTTGCTGGACTGTTTTTTTTTTACACCAAATGTCCCATTTGAAGCCCCCCTGATGCACCCCTAGAGTAGAAACTCCCAAAAAGTGGCCCCATTTTAGAAACTACGGGATAGGGTGGCAGTATTGTTGGTACTAGTTAAGGGTACATATGATTTTTGGTTGCTCTATATTACACTTTTTGTGAGGCAAGCTAACAAGAAATAGCTGTTTTGGCACAGTTTATTTTTTGTTATTTACAACATTCATCTGACAGGTTAGATCATGTGATATTTTTATAGACCAGGTTGTCACGGATGCGGCGATACCTAGTATGTATACTTTTTTTTATTTATATAAGTTTTACACAATGCTTTCATTTTTGAAGCAAAAAAATATCATGTTTTAGTGTTTTCATAGTCTGAGAGCCATAATTTTTTCAGTTTTTGGGCGATTACCTTGGGTAGGGTATGATTTTTGTGGGATGAGATGACTGTTTTATTGGCACTATTTTGGGGTGCATATGAATTTTTGATCGCTTGCTGTTACACTTTTTGTGATGTAAGGTGACAAAAAATGCTTTATGTAGCATAGTTTTTATTTTTTACGGTGTTCATCTGAGGGGTTAGGTAATGTGATATTTTTATAGAGCCGGTCGATACTAACGCGGCGATACCAAATATGTATACTTTTTTTTTATTTATGTAAGTTTTACACAATAACAGCTTTTTTAAAACAAAAAAATGATGTTTCAGTGTCTCCATATTCTGAGCCATAGTTTATTTATATTTTTTGGGCGATCGTCTCAGGTAGGGGCTCATATTTTGTGGGATGAGGTGACTGTTAGATTGGTACTATTTTGGTGGGCAAACGTCTTTTTGATCGCTTGCTGTTGTACTTTTTGTGGTGTAAGGTGACAAAAAAATTGTTTATTTAGCACAGTTTTTATTTTTTATTTTTTACGGTGTTCATCTGTGGGGTTAGGTCATGGGATATGTTTATAGAGCCGGTCGATATGGACGCGGCGATACCTAATATGTATACTTATTTTTTTTTCCCTATTTTTTACCAATTTTTTTTTACTTTATTTGGGGAAAATGACGTTTTTGTTTATTTTTACTGGAAACTTTACATTTTTTGGGGGGAAAACTTAACTTTTTCAACTTTTTTTTCACTTTATTTTTTGTCCAACTTTGGGACTTGAACTTTTGGGGGTCTAATCCTTTACAATGCATTCCAATACTTCTGTATTAGAATGCTTTGGCTGTATGAGTAATACAGTTTGTATTACTCATACAGCTTCCGGCCTGTGAGATCCAGGGAGCTGGATCTCACAGGCTCGTCACCGGAAGGCAGCGCAGATGCCTCAGCAAGGCATCGCGCTGCCTTCCATGCCATAGGGTCCCCCCCACCGGGCGGTGGTGATCGGAACAACACATGACGTACTAGTAACGTACTCGGGAACCATGCCGTAACGATACGTCATGGGTCTCTAAGGGGTTAAACGACAAAAAATAATAATAATAAATTACCAGGGTTGACTACCTCCTCCTTCCATCTATACCGCCACGTCCACCGCCTCTTCAACCTCCTATTCCATATGGACCTCCACCTCCTAGATCAATATTAGAATTTTTTATTTTTACATATTTTATGTTATTTTAAGTCATTTTACTAATTCGGCTGTTGCATTGTTGGGTGACATTCACCAATTTTTGGCTATGATATACCCCTGCTCTACATTGTGGACAGGGAAATACATTTCACTAATTCTTCTGTTACATTGTTGTGGGACATTCACCAATTTTTGGCTGTGATATACCCCTGCTCTACATAGTGGACAGGAAAATATATTTCACTAATTTGTCTGTTACATTGTTGGGTGACATTCACCAATTTGTGGCTGTGATATACCCCTGCTCTACATAGCGGACAGGGAACTAAATTTAGTAAAAACGTCTGTTACTGATAAGAAGATGCGCGACTACAAGCGCACGCTGGTCGACGCGCTGCCGATGGCATTCCCACCTGACAGCGGGGGCTCAGTGGAATCACAAGGCAAAGGCTGAGGAGGAGGAAGAGGTCGCCAACGCAGCTGGGGCACCGCCAGCACCTCAGAAGGCAGGGTTAGCATGGCCGAAATGTGGAAAAGCTTTGTCAGCACGCCACTACAACCAGCACCACCAGCTGATATGGAACGTCTTAGCAGGAGGCAGCATTTCAGCAACATGGTGGAGCAGTATGTGTGCACATGCCTACACGTACTGACTGATGGGTCTGCCCCTTTAACTTCTGGGACTCCAAATTGGGCACATGGCTTGAGCTTGTCCTTTATGCCTTGGAGGTGCTTGCCTGCCCCGCAGCCAATGTATTGTCTGAACGTTTGTTTAGCACGGCAGGAGGGGGTTATCACAGACAAGCGCAGCCGCCTGTCCACAGCAAATGCGGAAAAGCTCACGTTCATTAAAGTGAACCTGGCGGGGGGGGGTACCAGCACCAGAGACAAATGGACGTGTGAAGTGTGGCTCTCCTGCTAGCATATCCCTCACAGCTTGTCTCACACAGCTTACTGGACCCCAAAATGGTCAAGATAGGTGACCCAAAGACTACAGACCCGACGGGACACAGCCATTCTTCTAGCCAGCCGGGAGACATGGAGAAATTAATTAAGAAAGCAGCCGCAGCGGCGGTGAACAAAGATTCCAAGATGGCACCCGGAACTCCGCACGCAGCAAGCCACAAGCAGGCAGCGGCGGCAAGCGCTGACAAGGTAGGGGAAGATCCCACTGAAGCAGACTGCCTTCCTATCTCTCAGGCTTTCCTGATAGAAGCCCTGAGTTTGTTGGCAACAAAGAGAGAAAGACGCTCATAGGGTGAATATGTTTAATACAGTTTTTTCTCCACCTAGGGGAGGTAATATGCTCACCTGTTGGGGTTGCTACTAATTGGGTGCAACTACAATGAGGGATGAAAAACAGTGGGGATTGGTTAGTGCAGCCAGTCTTGTCCAATTAACCTTTATTTCGGGGCCAAACCGCCAATCGGGTGAGTATGAGAACTGTAGAATTACTGGACCATAAAAGTCCAATAGATGAGCGGACAAAGTGAAGGGAGCAAAATCGCAACCAATGGTCAAATAAACTTCAGTTTAATCCGAGACAACGCGTTTCGGGGTACATGACCCCCTTTTCAAGTCTGTTGGATTCACAGAGGCGGCCGCTCGCTCACCAGCACGTGGGACGTCAGATTCGCTGTGAATCCAACAGACTTGAAAAAGGGGTCATGTACCCCGAAACTCGTTGTCTCGGATTAAACTGAAGTTTCTTTGACCATTGGTTGTGATTTTGCGCCCTTCACTTTGTCCGCTTATCTATTGGACTTTTATGGTCCAGTAATTATACAGTTCTGATAGAAGCCCTGGCAGACGCCCTGGGACCCATTAGCCAAGACCTCTCCTCTATTAAAGAGGATGTGCGCCACATAGGCTAGAGCGTGGAATCACTAGAAGAAACCCAAGCTGCAATCATAAATCACCAACCCGAGGTGTCTTCTAGCCTGATAACATGCCAAACCCACATTAACCCCCTGTATAATGCCATAGAAGACCAAGAAAACAGTAGACATAATAACTTGCGTTTCCGAGGCATTCCTGAAACAATATCACCGGTCGATGTTCCTGAAACAGTCATCCAGATCTGTCTAAAATTACTGGGGACGGACTCTGCTCACGAAGTCATAATCAAGAGAGCACATAGGGCTCTCCACCCAAAGCCGCAACCCACAGATCCCCCCAGAGATGTGATCTGTAAATTCCTACATTTTCCTGTTAAAGAAGCTATACTGGCAAGTGCCAGAAGCACCAATTTATTAGAATTGGAGGACAATGTTATCACCATATTTCAGGACTTCATCACAAGATAATCTACCGGTGGACCTTTCCATTTGGTCTTTCATTCCTCCATGATGGTCACCGCACCAATATTTCCTCCTACAGCGACCTGGATAAAGCCTATAGCCACCTTCAGATATCGCCATTACCTATTGACAACTGGGAAGAGGTCCAAAACCAGTCAGCGTTACCTGACCTGCCTAAAGTTTCGCCATGGGAACTTCCTCGCACTCCAAAACTCCAAAGAACCAGAAGAGGGAACTTTCCATCTACCCGAAAGAGACTACCACTTATGGATAAGTAATCTGTTCACAATCATTCTCATCTAGCTTAAAAAGAGAGTCTATGGACTTAAAATAAAAGAGTAGTTGTTAACAATGTAACAGCCTTATGTATTTAGCCTCATATCACTTTCCCTATTAAACAGAGATAAAGGATTACTTACTTTCACACTATCTATTCCGGATATAATCTCTGCTCAATGACAGTAGGAGTCCTCCCTTCATGTCTTCCGCCTAAGGCAACTTTGCAAATAGCGAATTGTTATCAGGGTTGACATCCCTTTGCATTTAGTCTTATATCATATACCTTATTGTACAGAGTTAGAGAAGTATCCACTCCCATATCATCAGCACCTCATTAGGTTCTCTACCCCAGTTGGGCTAGTTGGGTTTTACACCCCTTTTCAATCACTCAGGGAAATCTTAATACTTCCACAAATAGAAGATTTCCTCAGATCCCTGTTATTGCAACTCTCCAGTATTAACAGTTCCAAAGAGGGAGATGCATCATGGTATTTTACCTATTCCCCCTTATGATGCCTGAGCAGAAATGCTCTACTACTCAATCCTCACTTGATTTACAAAACCGCTGTTTGTTATGTTTTTTATTTTATGTTCAAAGTTCTTGTTATTATGACAGGTACCACCGACTACGTAGCTTTGCTAAATACCTGTAGGAAGGAGGGACGTCTTTGGAACTCTGCAGCTCCGCCTTGGGAGGCTAAGTACTGACTTGGGCATAGCCTCATTCAATGTCAAAGGTTTTCACGCCCCATCTAAACGTAGCCAAATTTTCGCTTATGCGAAAAAAGAAAAATGCCCTGTCCTGATGCTTCAGGAGACACACTTTCACTTCAACAAATACCTAGCTCTTACTCGCTCAACATACCCACATTGGTACCACTGTGGCTCTAATTCTTCTGTTTCTAGAGGCGTAAGTATTGGTTTCCAAAGCTGTCTCCTTTTCACATACGTTTCACACATCCAAGATGTTGAAGGTAGATACTTCTTTGTTAAAGCAATTATTGCCAACCAGTTTTATACCTTTGCAAATGTATATGCCCCTAATGTTAATCAGGTGTCATGGTTTGATGAGGTGCTCTCCCTCCTAGAAACGTATAAGGAGGGTGTGGTTGCGCTTGGGGGCGATTTTAACGTAGGATTGGATCCTTCCTTGGATTCAACATCCAAGAAATCCTTGATTTCTACTAAAGCACTTAGACACCTTAAGAGAAAACTACATCAAGGATCCATTTGTGATACATGGTGTATCCTTAATCCCTCCACGTGGGACTACACCTTCTTCTCCCTGCCCCATGACTCTTACCATCGGCTGGACTATATGTTCCTGTCTAAAGAACACCTACACTTATGCACTCAAGCCTACATAGGCACTATGCACCTCTCAGACCATTCTCCTGTGTTCATTACCATCCTAGCTCCCACATTAGAGCCTCGAGCATTTAGATGGAGACTTAATGAACAACTTATTTCCTCAGAGGAAAACACAAACACTAATGGAGGATTTTTTTTTCTCTTAATTCTTGCCCGGAAACCTCCCCTCATGTACTATGGGTCACCCATAAGGCTTATATGAGAGGCCAATTTATTAGCATGGGGGCCAGACTTAAAAAAGAAAGGAAAGCTCGAACAGAGAAACTTCTATCCCAGATCCAGAGTCTAGAAACTCTTCATAAAAAATCTCTGTTAGACTCACATCTTGCAGAACTTACTGAATTAAGAACAACCTTAAAAAACCTCCTTAACACTACATCAGCTAAAAACTATCTTCATTCACAGTTTAAATACTATGCTCACGGAGATAAAGCTTCTAAGTTTATGATGCACATTATTAAACAGAGAAAATCCCATAATTATATTCACAGGATTAAGACCCCGGGAGGGAGAGAGGTATTTGCTACTTCTGAGATAGCTAAACAATTTCAAAGCTTTTATTATTCCTTATATAACATACAAGAGGCTGAAATAGAAACACATGCCCCCCCAGTTCCTCCCCCGAAAGAATCAGTGTCATTCTTTCTCAATTCCCTTTCCTTACCGGCCTTATCAGACACCCAAGCCCAAGATCTCTCAACACCTTTTACTTTAGACGAACTCATGGCAGCAATTAAACAACTCCCAAGTGGGAAAAGCCTAGGTCCGGATGGCTATCCAGCTCTTTATTATCATATTTTTCGCAACACACTAGGACCACATTTACTCTCAATATGCAATAGCTCCCTGTCTTGTGTCCCGCTATCTGCAGACATGACCAGAGCTCACAAAACACTGATCCCCAAGGAGGGGAAGGATGGCTCTGATTGTGCTAATTACCGCCAAATCTCCCTGCTAAATTTAGACTTAAAACTGTCAGCTAAAATGCTAGCCACTTGCCTATCCAGATTTATCCCCAGTCTGATCAAAGGAGATCAAGTTGGCTCTGTCCATGGTAGGGAGGGCAGAGATAATACCGCTAAAGTCTTAAATGCCATCTACTTTGCAAAAAAGACTAAGCGCCTATTGGTCCTCCTTAGCATGGACGCTGAAAAAGCCTTTGATAGGGTAAGCTGGAAATATATGAGAGAAGTACTTTTAGTTTTTAAATTCCCCGAACAGTATATCAAGGCTATCTTTTCCCTAAAAAACACATGCCTCAGCTCATATCATCATAAATGACACTTTGTATCCATCCTTCACAATCCGGAATGGCACTAGACAGGGCTGTCCATTATCACCATTATTATTTGTCTTAGTCATGGAATCCCTTCTGCAAGCAATCAGGAGAGAGGGAAAGATTGAGGGCATTAAAGTAGGTCAGTGCGAATACAAAGTGGCTGCCTTAGCAGATGATCAGCTTATATTGAATACCAACCCAGTGAGGGCCCTCCCACTAATATATAAGATACTAGAACAATTTAGCTTTTATTCCAATTTCAAAATTAACATGAATAAATCCCATATCCTTAGTATAGACCTCCCAAACCCAATCAAAAACATAATGAAAGCCAACTCCCCTTTTAACTGGGACACCCCTTATATTACATACTTAGGAGTCAAGATAGGACCCGACCCTTCATCACTTTTTCGACTGAACTATACTCCTCTCCTTCATTTGATAAAAGACCAACTCACCTTGCTAAAAACTCCAATGTTGTCATGGTTTGGAAAGAAAAATATGGTTACCTCCCTCGTACTGCCCCGACTGACATATCTCCAACAGGTCTTACCTATTCCAGTACCAAAGATATATTATACTAAAATAAAAAGGCAAATCAGCTCTTTTATATGGGCAGGGATGAGGGCCCGACTGGCTCGCTCTGTTCTCTGCAGACCCAAGCACTGTGAGGGAATAGGACTTCCTGACCCTGAATTATATGGGAGATCTGTTCTACTTTCAAAGGTAGTCGATTGGCTAGCTTGTTGTGCCTTTTCATGAGTGTAAACAGTTATATCTACTTATTTTAATTATAATGGGTATTCATTGCCTTTAAGAGCAATGTTGATTTATATTCACTATTTTGTATGGATTTTCATGTAGGCCAAAGTAAGTGCATGGGAAGATTACTGTGCTGTTCAAAGACCTAGTGTTATTGTAACAACATATTATACATTTAGACAGAATATACATGGCACCTGCAGATTTAGATGCTTTATTGTATTTCTTATCTGAACATGAATTCCAGAGAGTGAGAATTGTCTAGATGTTCCTCAAAGTATACATTCATGTATCAAAGTTTGTCCCTCGGCTCTAAGACAAGGCCTCCAGATGTCAGATGTGTGTAGTATTAAAAATATCAGGCATATAGGAGGTAACCCTTAATGGTATGATGATTATTACTTATACAACAGTGCCACCTTGATATGAGCAGTTAATACTACACCAGTAGCAAAAGTGCATTCTGGGTAGTATTATTCAACAATGATTGGAAAGTTCCAAACTAGGAGGGTGTGTTCATCTGATAAGCTTTGGGTTAAGAAACCAGATACCAAAAAGAGAAAAAAAATAGGATGACAGAAAGAAAAAAACAAAGAAAGAAAGAAAGAAAGGGAGATCTCTGGAGAAAGATTTGGATTATCGGAAAAACTCTTGAGAGCTGACTGCCCCAAGACTTCACTTGACCCTTGGGTAATGTATATTTTTGTCTTATGTAGTATTGATCTAAATTAATTGGCTTGATACTTAGCCAGATACCCGCTCATTTGGAGACGTGTAACGTTAGTTGCTACATCAATATTTTCTCTGATTTCAGTTACGATGCATATAACTGAATAAAGGAGATAATATTGGAGAAACTCTCTGTTGGGAATCTTTATATTCCCTAGTTTGATATCAAGCCAATAATTTATAAGTTTTTTTGCAATACTATCCCATATCTGAGATTGGTCATCAATTTGGGCAAAGCAAGGGCTCATATCTGTCATCTTCTTGATTGAGTTTTTCGCATAATCCATTGATTTTATATCTCTCTCAATTTTAAAGCCGGATTGCATAATATTTTTGTGTTGGTTGAGTAGTGTTTTGTTGGCACCATATACTGTAGTAGGGAATTCTGGGTACTGCATATCATGTATATTATTGAAATTTACATTGATTAATTTTTTATTGTATTTTAGACTATTGTATAATAAACCATTTATATTTTTGCAAAGACGCTTGTCCCCTGTTTTACTGATTGCACAAAATAATCAGGTTCTCGATTGAACTCTTTTTGAGATGTTTATGTCAATCTCGCGGGTCAATATCGTTTGCCCAATTTTTCTTTTGATCCGTTATTTTTTTTTATATTTATATAAAGCATTTGCTTTGTATACCCGACAAGCTAGACCATCGGAGAAGCCCTGGGTTTGCATGGAGCAGAGCGATCTAGGTTCTTATCCTTCGGGTCTTCTAGTGGGACAGGGGAATTTCCTAACCCAAGACAGACCTCTTAACCCAATTGTGAAAGCAACACTCTCGGCATGGAAATGGTTGCAATCCTCTCAACATGCCATACCACAACCATCACCGCTGATCAAAATACACAATGTTTTGGCTCATGCACCCATTACCCTGCGGGAATGTCTACCACACGCTATTCGGAACTCTACACTTCCGATACTTTCTTTGTATGGAGAAGATGGAGTAGTTTTGAATAACGATAACATCTTCCCCCTCTTCTATCATTTCTACGCTCATTTATTTCCAAAAACATCCCCATGGGGGCATTAATGCGCCCTCTGACATGGCTCGAAGGGTTAATAATCGACCATTCAAAACATACTAGATTAATATCCCAGCTTTACAAGAAACGAAGTAACCCAGTTTCTATGATTAAACCGGTATTTGTGGGCCTCTGGGAGAGAGATCTGGGTTCTTCCTTTTTTCAAACTGATGTTTTGAGACTCTTATTGCTTCCACACAAATCATCCAGATGTGTCCAAACACAGGAGAATGGATACAAGATTTTAAATCGATAATATAGGACCCCCGCCTATTTAACCCAGATGGCTCAGATACTTGCTGGAGGTGTAAAAAACAAAAAGGCTCATTCTTTCATATATGGTGGTTATGTCCCCTTATCCAGACTTGGTGGTCGGAGATCTTTAACATACTAACAACTAACAAAATTTGCAAATTAGAAATACAATTTTCGCCTCAATTGGCCTTGCTGGGACTCCCACCATCCAACTCCACTATAGCCCCTCCCCGACTCTTCCACATTATGTTAAGTGCTGCTCGCCTTTTAATCCCAAGATTCTGGTTATCCACGGAACTCCCCTCCATATCCCAATGGATAGGGAAAATTGACCAGATTTAAAGAGAAAGCAGCATGGGAAAGCCGTAAGATACATCTTTTTAGCTCCAATTGGAAAATATGGCTCTCCTATAGGAACTTCATGTGAACTCCTTTGCATTAATATTTCTGACCTCTCGAGATGGTATCTGCTTTGTATAGTATCCAAGGATATACATTTTTCTTTCCTTCTTCCCGGAACATGCATTGTACCTGTTATTTCAACACCAACATTTGTACAATGTTTACAATATGTGTATGTTTGCACTTCTTTTCAATAAAAATGTAAAAAAAAAAAAAAATGAACCAGGCAGGAATCCCACAGGACTTGTCCGTACCTTGTGCAGATTAGAAATGTATACTGGCCTCAACCAGCCATTGTTGCACTCCAGCGCACTTTGTTTTTGTTTATTTTTTACATTTCCCAATGTTTTGCGGTCTACCCAAATTTAAACAAAAAAAATTAAAAATTAAAAAACAAAAAACAGTGTTAGCTACCTCCTCCACCGCCGCTTCCACCTACACCACCACATCCACCGCCTCCTCAAACTCCTACTCCATATGGACCTCCTCCTCCTATATCAAGATTATTATTTTTTATGTATTTTAAGTCATTTCCCTATCCACATTTGTTTGCAGAGCACTTGCCATGCTCTTAACCACATTTTGCTGCCTTTTGCAGCCCTCTAGCCCTTTCCATGACTTTTTTTGATCCATTTTAGTACTCTAAAGTTCGGGTCCCCATTGACTTCAATGGGGTTCGGGTTCGAGATCAAGTTCGGGTCCCGAACTCGAACTTTTTTGCGAAGTTTGGCCGAACCCGTGGAACCCGAACATCCAGGTGTCCGCTCAACTCTACTCAGTAGGATTCAGGTGTGCTAAGCCTACATGGCTTTATGCTGGGTTGTAAAGCTAATGACAGACTCCTTTTAAGTTTTACAATGGGGAAGGTGGAAGCCTAAAATTTTGTTCCCATCCATCTTAAAGTGGTTCTCCAGGAATAAAAAAAAAAAAAGATAATACTTAAATATTACTTTATAATAAATATACACATATACTTTCATTACTTAGAATGGCTTGTTTTGTCTAGGGAGCAATCATTAGAAGAAATAAAATTGTCGCCGTCCTATTAGTACACACATAACCTGTACTACTCACACAGGAGGACAAGTTACTTCACCACAATGAGCCAAAGAGCTGCCTCATCTTCCTCTCTGCTCTGCTTGTTAGGAATCATGATCCTGAATACAGGTGAATCTCTGTGGGAATGAAGATGATGAGGAGACATGATAGGAGGGTGAGGTGTGGCTAATGAGCAGCAGCACTTGTATGCAGTCTCCATTACCACAGCAACACATTACCACAGCCAGTCCTTTCCGTCCTCTCTGAACTTCATGTTTGCTCATGAATTAAATTTCCCAGAGATTCAGCTAAAGTTCTTATCATCTGTATTCAGGATCATAATCCCTAACAAGTAGAGAGGAGGAGAAGGATGAGGCCGCTCTTTACCTCAGTGTTGTAAAGTAACGTCCTCATGTGTGATCAGGACAGGTTTAGTGTTAACTAATGGGACATCGGTCATTTTGTTTTCCCTGATGATTGCTCCCCAGACAAAACGAGCCATTATAAATAGTGAAAGGTATTTCAGAATATATTTATATGAAGTAATATTTAAGTATTTTTATTTTCTTAATTCCTGGAAAAACCCTTTAAGCCAAGCCTTGAAACTAAACACTATGAATCGCTGCATAGTCATGTGTACTGTAGTAAATGCTTTAAGAAATGTCTGAACTGGATTAGCGGGAACTATTGGCTAATGTACCTTTAGAAATCGGAAAAGAAAATGATTGTGGCGATTTTTATATTTGCCTATTGTGTATTTTGATGTTGCAGACAGTAACATGAGTGAAGATCTTTCACACAAGATCCGAGTATTGTGTTGGGTTATGACATCACCAGCTCACTTGGAGTCTCGAACCATTCACTTAAAGAACACATGGACTCGCCACTGCAATAAAATTTTATTCATGAGTTCAACTGCAAGTGAAACCTTCCCAACCATTGGACTAGACGCTAAAGAAGGCAGAGATCAACTCTACTGGAAGACTATACAAGCTTTCCAATATATACATAAACATCACTTTCACGAAGCTGACTGGTTCCTAAAGGCAGATGATGACACATATGTTGTGGTAGACAATCTACGGTGGATGCTATCCAACTATACTCCAGACCAGCCAATATACTTTGGCAAGAGGTTTAAACCCTTTCTCAAGCAAGGTTATATGAGTGGTGGAGCTGGTTATGTACTTAGCAAGGAATCCTTGAAACGCTTTATAGACGGGTTCAGAACAGGGATGTGTACTCACAAATCTTCTGTTGAAGATTTGGAATTGGGTGATTGTATGGAGAGGATGGGAGTGATACCTGCTGATACAAGGGACAGTGAAAAAAGAGAGACCTTTCATCCATTTACACCTGAATTTCACATGTCTGGACATGTCAGAGAAGGTTCTTATTATGAATACTGTTTTTATCCTGTCATAGAGGTAAGTCTGAGCTACATGCCTCTTTCAAATCCACATGTTTAGGGTTCACCTATAAAGGAAAGGCAACAAATACAAGCAAATTGCTGGTTGTAAAATCAGGAAAAGATTATAAGATATTGAGGCATCTAGTATTTTACACAGGAAATGTATTAAAGTTGCATAATGTGCATATGAAGAATGGTGTGACTTTAACTCTTGGGCCATTTTAAACCTAAACCCATTTCAGTTGATCCTAACCAAAAACAATGTGACATGCTAAACGAGCCACAAAACCTATAAAACAGGACATTACTTATATTTTTTTAACTTAAAGAGGACCTTTCACCGATTATTACACTATGAACTAAGTATACAGACATGTAGAGCGGCGCCCGGGGATCTCACTGCACTTACTAATATCCCTGGGCGCCGCTCCGTTCTCCTGCTATGCTCTCCGGTATCTCTGCTCACTAAGTTATAGTAGGAGGAGATTCCAGTCCCTAAGTCATGGTAGGCGGAGTCTGCCCTTGTTTTGCTCTAGCGCTGGCCAATCGCAGCGCAGAGCTCACAGCCTGGGAGGTTATTTTCTCCCAGGCTGTGAGCTCTGCAATGCGATTGGCCAGTGCTAGGGCAGACTCCGCCTACCATAACTTAGGGAACGGAGATACCGGAAGGGCATAGCAGGAGACGGAGCGGCGCCCAGGGATAATAGTAAGTGCAGTGAGATCCCCGGGCGCCGGTCTACATGTCTGTACAGTTAGTTCATAGAGTAATAATCGGTCCTCTTTAAAATATAAAAAACTGTGATAAAAATACAGTACATGTACAGCGTATACCTTGTGCGTGTCATATTTTTACCTCCATTTTACATTTTGTTGAGGGACATGCATAAAAGCTTATGGTTGTATAAAATGTATTATTGACTTGCATAAAAGGTAATTAAGTAGAAAATACAAACGGATGCTTATTTGTCTCAAAAGAAATCCAAGGCTCACCATATTTCTGGTCATCTCCTCCGATAACAGATGGCTAAGCCACTGCCAGCTCCATCTATGGTCTGTAACAGCAATGTCCAGTTTGTTGTACAATCCAAAATTTAAAAGCCCATGTGACTTTCGTTTCACTTGGTGGTTTAATCTGACAGAAAAAAATCTGACCAAAACATTTTTTTTTGTATCTGTGTGACACAATGGTCATGACACACCAGATTACATAACAAAGATGAAAATCTTTTTTTTTTCTGTTAAATATTATATCCAAATGTATTTACCATTTTGATGAGTCATAGATGCTAGAAAGCAACAAATGAGTGCAGTACATCCTGAATCTAGCTAATGATCTTCATTCTCATGCACATGATCATATGTATTTTGCGGTCTGTAAAAAACGGATCCTCAAAAAAGACGGATGAGATCCGTGTGCATTACATATTTTGCGGAATGGAACAGCTAGTCCCTAATAGAACAGTACTATCCTTGTCCGTAATGCGGACTATAATAGGACATGTTCTAGAAACGAAATGCATAAGGAGTAACTTCCGTATTTTTTTTTGTGGACCCATTGATATGACTGGTTCCGCATAAGGTCCGCAAAAAAATAAAAATAAATGACATGGATAGAAAATACGTTTGTGTGCATGAGCCCTTAGAATGTGTTTACGGAGCCTCTAAAATGGGTCAGTTGCATCCCCTAAATGGAGGAGTGAGACTATACATTAGCTTCTCGCCTCTTGGTTTCTCTGTGGACACCAACAGGCTGTTGCAGCTGTATATTACCAACACAGGGTTATTCCCTCCTTGTGCTGTCATCATTGAGCTTAAGAGCTGATTTTTACCACCTGATATTAGTATGGCCCCCCTTTTCCCTCATATTGGACGGAGGCAATATCTTTTATTGGTTCAGTTTTTGGTGTTCCCTTATTGACAGACCTTACACTAGTGCCTAAAACATGATGAGTAGTGTTGAGTGAATCAAAGATGACAAAGTGGAATTCGATCCGGTTTTCAGGAAAAATTTTATTAGTCACAAAGCCAAATTTCCTCACGCTTTGTGGTAACGAATCAGATATTTTCTAAAATGGCTGCTGCACATGTTACAAAGTGAAAGTAAGAAGCCCAGGAATGAGAGATCACCCATAATGCCATGTAGCCAGGGCCGGTTTTAGACAAAATGTGGCCCTGGGCAAAATCAAAAGTGGGGCCCTAAATTTTGTAATAATGTGCTAAAAACACAGTCGACCCTGGCACCCCCACTGATCAGCTGTTTGCGGAGAGGGTACGTGCTGTACGCTGCTGCTGTCCCATAGACATAAGGCATCAGAGCAGAAAGATAGAGAAGGGAGACGGCATATGCGCAAAGCATATGCCGTCTCCTCAAAGAGCTTATCAGCGGGGGTGCTGTGGCAGGCGCAGCACTGTGAAGTGCCTTTTGTGCTGTGGCATTAGAAGAATTTCTCAAACTTTTTTAGTCCAACCAGACTGTCTGTTACTCTGTAATTATTCAAGCGCCATTCTATGGAAACAGTAGGTTTAAAGAGCACAAAATGCTTGAAATAACTGCTTTATTAACTTCAACTTTTCTTCATATACAGTCAGGTCCATAAATATTAGGACATTGACACAATTCTAAATTTTTTGGCTCTATACACCACCACAATGGATTTGAAATGAAACAAACAAGATGTGCTTTAACTTCAGACTGTCAGCTTTAATTTGAGGGTATTTACATCCAAATCAGGTGAACGGTGTAGGAATTACAACAGTTTGCATATGTGCCTCCCACTTGTTAAGGAACCAAAAGTAATGGGACAGAATAATAATCATAAATCAAACTTTCACTTCTTAATACTTGGTTGCAAATCCTTTGCAGTCAATTACAGCCTGAAGTCTGGAACGCATAGACAGGGCCGGTACAAGGCAGGGGCCGAAGGAGCGGGTGCCCTGGGCGCTACCATTTGCGGACAGGAGGGGGGCGCAGGTGAAGTGCCAGCAGTGTACAGCTTCACTGTACCACATTAGCCAAGCGCCACTTGCTGTGCTTGCTGTGCTGAGTGCGCTCCTGCACCCGCCTACACCGTCCACACCAGCCATGTCAGCGCTGCTCCTTCTCTCCCCCTATGAATTTTGTGCCGACTGCGCTCCTGGCTCGGGCTCCCTTTCCTCCTCTGCGTTTCCTCGCCCCCCCCCCCCCCATGGAGGATTCATTTGGTTGATACCACCGGCGTGCGCCGTGTGACGTCACGCGGCTCACGCCGGAGGCGAGGTGTGAGGTGAGAGAGGGAGGACTCGCGCAGCCTACAGGGAGCTGTGTCGGCGCGTGAAGAACAAGCCACGAGGAGCCTGCCTTCACTAGCTGCTACTCACACACAGACTGTAAAAAGTAAGAAAATAATGTAATACAAATAACAAACTAATTTTTTTATTAAAAAAATTATGGTCATCTCAGTCCAATGGACTGAGATGATCATAATTTTTTTAATAAAAAAAAGCAGTTTAAAGAAATGATTTTGTGTTATTTTAAGCTTGCCTTTTCTGTAAAAAAAAAAAAAACATTAATTGCAGCTTCACTGTGCCATCACATGCAGCCACTCTGTGCCCACCAACCGTAGCCACTGTGCCATCAATTGTCGCCACTATGCCCATCATGCAGCCACTGTGCCACCTAACGCAGCCACTGTGCCATCACATGCAGCCACTGTGCCAACACACTCAGCCACTGTGCCATCAATTGTCGCCACTGTGCCATCACATGCAGGCAGCCCCTGTGCCATCACATGCAGCCCCTGTGCCATCACATGCAGCCACTGTGCCATCACACACAGCCACTGTGCCAACACACGCAGCCACTGTGCCACTCGTCAATTTTCGCCACTTTGCCCATCAAACGCAGCCACTGTGCCGATCAAACGCAGCCACTCTGCTCATCAAACGCAGCCACTGTACCCATTAAACGCAGCCACTGTACCCATTAAACGCAGCCACTGTACCCATTAATATGTATACCACTATGGATGGTGTATGTTTGTTAATATTTGTAGGCTAGCTTTTGTCACTTGACATTTTCTATGTAATAAATTATTGCTTCTTTACACATCACTTTCAAAGTCCCACAGTCCTTTGTTCTATTGCTTTAAGTATATTC
Source organism: Bufo bufo (assembly GCF_905171765.1). Lineage (NCBI taxonomy): Eukaryota > Metazoa > Chordata > Amphibia > Anura > Bufonidae > Bufo > Bufo bufo. Next base: position 602,735,170 of record NC_053391.1, on the reverse strand, counting down.
TTGTTTTGAAACAACATTGATTCTTTCTTAAAAACGGGGGGGGGGGGGGGCGCAGTTTGCCATCTTCGCCCTGGGCACCAAATGGCCTTGTCCCAGCCCTGCGCATAGACATCACCAGACGCTGGGTTTCATCCCTGGTGATGCTCGGCCAGGCCTCTACTGCAACTGTCTTCAGTTCCTGCTTGTTCTTGGGGCATTTTCCCTTCAGTTTTGTCTTCAGCAAGTGAAATGCATGCTCAATCGGATTCAGGTCAGGTGATTGACTTGGCCATTGCATAACATTCCACTTCTTTCCCTTAACCTCTTCAGGACACATGACGTACCGGTACGGCATGTTGTCCTGGTACTTAAGGACACATGATGTACCGGTACGTCATGTGTATTTCCGATCACCGCGGGCGGTGATCGGAACCCGGTGCCTGCTCAAATCATTGAGCAGGCACCTCGGCTAAATGTGCAGGGGGGTCCCGTGACCCCCCCCCCATGTCGGCGATCGCCGCAAACCGCAGTTCAATTCAGACCTGCGGTTTGCGGCTTTACCTGGATCTCACAGGCCGGAAGCTGTGTGAGTAATACTCACTGTATTACTCATACAGCCATTGCATTCCAATACAGAAGTATTGGAATGCATTGTAAAGGATTACACCCCCAAAAGTTCAAGTCACAAAAAATAAAGTTTTCCCCCGAAAAAAATTTACGTTTCAAGTAAAAATAAACAAAAACTTCATTTTCCCCAAATAAAGTAAAAAAAAAATATGGTAAAAAATAGGGGGGGGGGGGGAGTATACATATTAGGTATTTTCACGTTCGTATTGACCGGCTCTATAAACATATCACATGATCTAACCCCTCAGATGAACACCGTAAAAAAAAAAAAAAAACTGTGCTAAATAAACCATTTTTTTTTGTCGCCTTACATCACAAAAAGTACAACAGCAAGCGATCAAAAAGGCGTTTGCCCACCAAAATAGTACCAATCTAACCGTCACCTCATTCCACAAAAAATGAGCCCCTAACTGAGACAATCGCCCAAAAAAAAAAAAAACTATGGCTCAGAATATGGAGACACTAAAACATCATTTTTTTTGTTTTAAAAAAGCTGTTATTGTGTAAAACTTACATAAATAAAAAAAAAGTATACATATTAGGTATCGCCGCGTCCGTATCGACCAGGTATATAAAAATATCACATGACCTAACCCTTCAGATGAACACTGGAAAAAAAAAAAAAAAAAAAAAAAAAAACTGTGCTAAATAAACCCTTTTTTGTCACCTTGCATCACAAAAAGTTTAATAGCAAGCGATCAAAAAGTCATATGCACCCCAAAATAGTGCCAATCAAACCGTCATCTCATTCCGCAAAAAATTAGACCATAACTAAGATGATCGCCCAAAAACTGAAAAAACTATGGCTCTCAGAATATTGAGACACTAAAACATGTTTTTTTTTGTTTCAAAAATGATATTATTGTGTAAAACTTACATAAATAAAATAAAAGTATACAAATTAGGTATCGCCACGTCCGAATCGACCGGCTATAGAAAAATATCACATGACCTAACCCCTCAGATGAACACCGTAAAAAATTTAAAATAAAAACTGTGCTAAATAAACCATTTTTTGTCAGCTTACATCACAAAAAGTGTAATAGCAAGCGATCAAAAAGTCACACGCACCCCAAAATAGAGCCAATAAAACCATCATCTCAGCTAGCAAAAATCATACCCTACCCAAGGTAATAGCCCAAAAATTGAAAAAATTATGGCCCTCAGACTATGGAAACACTAAAACATGATTTTTTTTTGTTTCAAAAACTATACATATTAGGTATTGCCGCATCCGTGACAACCTGCTCTATACAAATATCACATGATCTAACCTGTCAGATGAATTTTTTTGTCACTTTTTTGGAGTTTCTACTCTAGGGGTGCATCAGGGGGGCTTCAAATGGAACATGGTGTCAAAAAAACAGCAAAACCTGCCTTCCAAAAACCATATGGCATTCCTTTCCTTCTGCGCCCTGCCGTGTGCCCGTACAGCGGTTTACGACCACATATGGGGTGTTTCTGTAAACTACAGAATCAGGGCCATAAATGTTGAGTTTGGTTTAGCTGTTAACCCTTGCTTTGTAACTGGAAAAAAATTATTAAAATGGAAAATCTGCCAAAAAAGTGAAATCTTGAAATTGTATCTCTATTTTCCATTAATTCTTGTGGAACACCTAAAGGGGTAACAAAGTTTGTAAAATCAGTTTTAAATACCTTGAGGGGTGTAGTTTATAAAATGGTGTCATTTTTGGGTGGTTTCTATTATGTAAGCCTTGTAAAGTGACTACTGGTCCCTAAAAATTGGGTTTTTGAAAATTTCTGAAAATATTAAGATTAGCTTCTACTTTTCTAAGGCTTGTTACATCCCCCAAAAATTTAATATCATTCCCAAAATGATCCAAACATGAAGTAGATATATGGGGAATGTAAAGTAGTAACTATTTTTGGAGGTATTACTATGTATTATAGAAGTAGAGAAATTGAAACTTGGAAATTTGAAATTTTTTACAAATTTTTGGTAAATTTGGTATTTTTTTATAAATAAAAATATATTTTTTTTACTTCATTTTACCAGTGTCATGAAGTACAATATGTGACGAAAAAACAATCTCAGAATGGCCTGGATAAGTCAAAGCGTTTTAAAGTTATCAGCACTTAAAAGTGACACTGGTCAGATTTGCAAAAAAAGGCCTGTCCTTAAGTTGAAAATGAGTCCGGTGCCTAAGGGGTTAAAAAACTCTTTGGTTGCTTTTTCAGTATGCTTTGGGTCATTGTCCATCTGCACTGTGAAGCGCCGTCCAATGAGTTCTGAAGCATTTGGCTGAATATGAGCAGATAATATTGCCCGAAACACTTCAGAATTTATCCTGCTGCTTTTGTCAGCAGTCACATCATCAATAAATACAAGAGAACCAGTTCCATTGGCAGCCATACATAACCACCCCATGACACTACCACCACCATGCTTTACTGATGAGGTCGTATGGTTAGGATCATGAGCAGTTTCTTTCCTTCTCCATACTCTTCTCTTCCCATCACTCTTGTACAAGTTGATCTTGGTCTCAACTGTCCATAGGATGTTGTTCCAATACTGTAAAAGCTTTTTTAGATGTCGTTTGGCAAACTCTAATCTGGCCTTCCTGTTTTTGAGGCTCACCAATGGTTTACATCTTGTGGTGAACCCTCTGTATTCACTCTGGAAAAGTCTTCTCTTGATTGTTGACTTTGACACACATACACCTACCTCCTGGAGAGTGTTCTTGATCTGGCTAACTGTTGTGAAGGATGTTTTCTTCACCAGGGAAAGAATTCTTCGGTAATCCACCACAGTTGTTTTCCGTGGTCTTCCGGGTCTTTTGGTGTTGCTGAACTCATCTCATCTTGAGAGTTGACAGCAACAGATTCCAAATGCAAATAGCACACTTGAAATGAACTCTGGACCTTTTATCTGCTCATTGTAATTGGGATAATCAGGGAATAACAGACACCTGGCCATGGAACAGCTAAGAAGCCAATTGTCCCATTACTTTTGGTCCCGTAACAAGTGGGAGGCATATATGCAAACTGTTGTAATTCCTACACCGTTCACCTGATTTGGATGTAAATACCCTCAAATTAAAGCTGACAGTCTGCAGTTAAAGCACATCTTGTTGGTTTCATTTCAAATCCATTGTGGTAGTGTATAGAGCCAAAAAAAATTTGAGTTGTGTCAATGTCCCAATATTTATGGACCTGGCTGAACAACACTACCGCCTCCGCAGCAGATAGTCCATGTACAAATTTCTCTCTTCAGTATCTGTACTCTCACTTTAAGTTATTTTAAGCACTTTATGATCTCTCTTAGAGGTATATCTGAGGTTTAACCAATAGTTCTACTTGCTCTACTTGGTTTGCAGTTTGCTCTATACAATTGCTTTGAGCAGTTTGTTCTATATAATTGCTTTGAGCACTTTGCCGATTGCAATTTGCAATTTGTTCGCAATTTGGTGGAACTGTAAGTAAACACATAACTGGTTCAGTATACAGTTCTAATCACAATACTAACAATAGGAACATTATATAACTGTTTTAAATACCTATTTTGGCCTCTTGTTCCCATAAAACTGAACTCTGACTGGAACTGTGTGTCTGTTCAGCTACTCTCTCTGGTGAATAATGATTCCAGCTAGGGGATTTCCCAGACAGGCTGAGTGTAAGATTGGCTGTGATTGGTCAAGACTCCTGCTCAGTAACAACAGTTTAACTCTATGCTTTCTGTTGCGTCTGCTGTGTCATTGAGCTTACCTTACATTCATATAATGAATCTTAAAGGCATATTATATTTTCTGCTTCTGTGAACAGAATATATAACTGTTACATGACATCCAAAAACATGAAGTCACAGCAAATAACTCTGCTTTTGTCTTTAACATAAAAACATAGGAACTGTATTAAGGTTATTGGCAGGTCTAGCTGTACAGTGAGTGCAGAATTATTAGGCAAATGAGTATTTTGACCACATCATCCTCTTTATGCATGTTGTCTTACTCCAAGCTGTATAGGCTCGAAAGCCTACTACCAATTAAGCATATTAGGTGATGTACATCTCTGTAATGAGAAGGGGTGTGGTCTAATGACATCAACACCCTATATCAGGTGTGCATAATTATTAGGCAACTTCCTTTCCTTTGGCAAAATGGGTCAAAAGAAGGACTTGACAGGCTCAGAAAAGTCCAAAATAGTGAGATATCTTGCAGAGGGATGCAGCACTCTTAAAATTGCAAAGCTTCTGAAGCGTGATCATCGAACAATCAAGCGTTTCATTCAAAATAGTCAACAGGGTCGCAAGAAGCGTGTGGAAAAACCAAGGCGCAAAATAACTGCCCATGAACTGAGAAAAGTCAAGCGTGCAGCTGCCAAGATGCCACTTGCCACCAGTTTGGCCATATTTCAGAGCTGCAACATCACTGGAGTGCCCAAAAGCACAAGGTGTGCAATACTCAGAGACATGGCCAAGGTAAGAAAGGCTGAAAGACGACCACCACTGAACAAGACACACAAGCTGAAACGTCAAGACTGGGCCAAGAAATATCTCAAGACTGATTTTTCTAAGGTTTTATGGACTGATGAAATGAGAGTGAGTCTTGATGGGCCAGATGGATGGGCCTGTGGCTGGATTGGTAAAGGGCAGAGAGCTCCAGTCCGACTCAGACGCCAGCAAGGTGGAGGTGGAGTACTGGTTTGGGCTGGTATCATCAAAGATGAGCTTGTGGGGCCTTTTCGGGTTGAGGATGGAGTCAAGCTCAACTCCCAGTCCTACTGCCAGTTTCTGGAAGACACCTTCTTCAAGCAGTGGTACAGGAAGAAGTCTGCATCCTTCAAGAAAAACATGATTTTCATGCAGGAGAATGCTCCATCACACGCGTCCAAGTACTCCACAGCGTGGCTGGCAAGAAAGGGTATAAAAGAAGAAAATCTAATGACATGGCCTCCTTGTTCACCTGATCTGAACCCCATTGAGAACCTGTGGTCCATCATCAAATGTGAGATTTACAAGGAGGGAAAACAGTACACCTCTCTGAACAATGTCTGGGAGGCTGTGGTTGCTGCTGCACGCAATGTTGATGGTGAACAGATCAAAACACTGACAGAATCCATGGATGGCAGGCTTTTGAGTGTCCTTGCAAAGAAAGGTGGCTATATTGGTCACTGATTTGTTTTTGTTTTGTTTTTGAATGTCAGAAATGTATATTTGTGAATGTTGAGATGTTATATTGGTTGCACTGGTAAAAATAAATAATTGAAATGGGTATATATTTGTTTTTTGTTGAGTTGCCTAATAATTATGCACAGTAATAGTCACCTGCACACACAGATATCCCCCTAAAATAGCTAAAACTAAAAACAAACTAAAAACTACTTCCAAAAATATTCAGCTTTGATATTAATGAGTTTTTTTGGGTTCATTGAGAACATGGTTGTTGTTCAATAATAAAATTAATCCTCAAAAATACAACTTGCCTAATAATTCTGCACTCCCTGTATATACAGTCGTGGCCAAAAGTTTTGAGAATTAGATAAATATTGGAAATTGAAAAGTTGCTGCTTAAGTTTTTATAATAGCAATTTGCATATACTCCAGAATGTTATGAAGAGTGATCAGATGAATTGCATAGTCCTTCTTTGCCATGAAAATTAACTTAATCCCCAAAAAACCTTTTCACTGCATTTCATTGCTGTCATTAAAGGACCTGCTGAGATCATTTTAGTAATCGTCTTGTTAACTCAGGTGAGAATGTTGACGAGCACAAGGCTGGAGATCATTTATGTCTGGCTGATTGGGTTAAAATGGCAGACTTGACATGTTAAAAGGAGGGTGATGCTTGAAATAATTGTTCTTCCATTGTTAACCATAGTGACCTGCAAAGAAGCGCGTGCAGCCATCATTGCGTTGCATAAAAATGGCTTCACAGGCAAGGATATTGTGGCTACTAAGATTGCACCTCAATCAACAATTTATAGGATCATCAAGAACTTCAAGGAAAGAGGTTCAATTCTTGGTAAGTAGGCTTCAGGGCGTCCAAGAAAGTCCAGCAAGCGCCAGGATCGTCTCCTAAAGAGGATTCAGCTGTGGGATCGGAGTGCCACCAGTGCAGAGTTTGCTCAGGAATGGCAGCAGGCAGGTGTGAGCGCATCTGCATGCACAGTGAGGCGAAGACTTTTGGAAGATGGCCTGGTGTCAAGAAGGGCAGCAAAGAAGCCACTTCTCTCCAAAAAAAACATCAGGGACAGATTGATCTTCTGCAGAAAGTTTGGTGAATGGACTGCTGAGGACTGGGGCAAAATCATATTCTCCGATGAAGCCTCTTTCCGATATTTTGGGGCATCTGGAAAAAGGCTTGTCCGGAGAAGAAAAGGTGAGCGCTACCATCAGTCCTGTGTCATGCCAACAGTAAAGCATCCTGAGACCATTCATGTGTGGGGTTGCTTCTCATCCAAGGGAGTGGGCTCACTCACAATTTTGCCCAAAAACACAGCCATGAATAAAGAATGGTACCAAAACACCCTCCAACAGCAACTTCTTCCAACAATCCAACAACAGTTTGGTGAAGAACAATGCATTTTCCAGCACGATGGAGCACCGTGCCATAAGGCAAAAGTGATAACTAAGTGGCTCGGGGACCAAAACATTGACATTTTGTGTCCATGGCCTGGAAACTCCCCAGATCTTAATCCCATTGAGAATTTGTGGTCAATCCTCAAGAGGCGGGTGGACAAACAAAAACCCACTAATTCTGACAAACTGCAAGAAGTGATTATGAAAGAATGGGTTGCTATCAGTCAGGAATTGGCCCAGAAGTTGATTGAGAGCATGCCCAGTCGAATTGCAGAGGTCCTCAAAAAGAAGGGCCAACACTGCAAATACTGACTCTTTGCATAAATGTCATGTAATTGTCGATAAAAGCCTTTGAAACGTATGAAGTGCGTGTAATTATATTTCACTACATCACAGAAACAACTGAAACAAAGATCTAAAAGCAGTTTAGCAGCAAACTTTGTGAAAACTAATATTTGTGTCATTCTCAAAACTTTTGGCCACGACTATACATATAAGCCATATTAGCAACCTAGGACAAGTCTTAGCTGGCCAGCTACACTCCCACCAAAATTACCTATAATTCTATGTTCTTAGTGGTAGGACTTGAACATGAATTTAGGGAATTTTACATCAGGTTCTCAACTCTCAAGTGTCTTTTATCACTCTCAAGTAGAACAACTAACTTCTGCATAGGACGTTGCAACCTGAGTGGAGTAGTGAGACGTTTTCCATTTTTGTCAAGTTTTGGGTCTCTTATTTGTAACAACACTCTTCTTACTAGTCTGTCTTCATCCTTTTTTAACTCCAATTCTTCTTTCAGAAACTTGCTTACTGATGCTGAAACAACAGCTGCTGTCAGTTCAAGTCTTGGTATTGTCTGAATACTGGTAGGTGCAACTCTGGCCTTCCCAAAAACCAGGGCACAGTGTATCTTTTCTTCTCCTATCACTCTGATGTAGGAGCACTGACCATAACCATAACTACTGGCATCTGAAAAGTGATGAAGTTCTATTTTCTTGTACTTTCCGAAATCATGAGGTCCAAAACATCTGGGGATCCGAACTTCTCTCAAGTTTTGCAAGTCTCTTATCCAACTCTCCCACCTTGGCCTCAAATTTTTAGATATGGGCTCGTCCCATCCCAACTTCTGTCTGCATAATTCTTGTAGTATTTCTCTTGCTTTGTGGATTACTGGGGCCAAGAATCTCAATGGATTATATATAGAAGCCACTGCGGAAAGAATGGTACGTCTAGTTGCAACTTTGTCTTCAATAGATAGTTCAAAAAAGAACTTGTCATTCTCTACATTCCATCCCAATCCAAGTACGTTCTGAACTGGAAGAGGATCATAATTGAGATCTACATTCTTCATTGTTGATACACGTTCAGAGTCACTGATCGATTCCAGTACCTCTCTGTTGTTTGAGATAAATTTGTGAAGGCGCAGGTTTCCTCTTGCGCATAACTCTTGGCTTTCTTTCACTAGTTTGATTGCAGATTCTGTGGACACTAGACTTATGAGGCCATCATCTACATAAATGTTTTTCTTCCAAAAATTTGCTGCTGATGGGCAATCCTTTTCATTCTGATTGGCCAGGTACTTCATACCATAATTAGCACAAAATGGAGACGATGCTGCTCCAAACAAGTGTACTTTCATTCTGTTTTCTGCTGGCTCTGAATCTGTATCTCCGTCCTCACACCATAGGAACCTCAGGAAGTCTCTATCTTCATTCTTCACATGAAACTGGTGGAACATCTTTTCAATGTCACACATGACCGCTCGGAATACATTCTGAATCTACAGAGTACTCCAGGCAGAGTGTTTGTAAGATCTGGTTCTTTTAGTAGATGATCATTCAATGCAACACCATCTCACCCCAACCACCATTCTCCTCCTTTAGGTTAGTTATTAACTTTCTCTGCATGTCCTTATTCAAGGATGCCTTCCATGAATTTCAAATAATCATTCTTGAGTTTGGGATCTCTTCCCATCCATTTCTTCAAACATTTCAATCTTGCCAGGGCAAGATTTCTGTTATTAGGCAGATGAGGTCGTTCTCTAAAAGGTAAGGGCATTTCAAGATGACCTTGTTGATTCTGCTGAATACTTTCTTCTAGAGTGTGTATGAACTTTGTCTTCTTGGGATACACTCTTATCTTTAGAACTTATGTCTGCAAAGTTGGATTCAAGGAACTTGATTACTTTTGCTGGACTTACAGTTGGTAACTAGGGATGAGCGAACACGAACTGTATAGTTCGGGTTCATACCGAATTTTGAGGTGTTCGTGACACGGACCCGAACATTTATGTAAAAATTCAGGTTCGGGTTCGTTGTTCGGCGATTTCTATGGCGCATTTTGAAAGCCTGCAAAGCAGCCAATCAACAAGCGTCATACTACTTGCCCCAAGAGGCCATCACAGCCATGCCTACTATTGGCATGGCTGTGATTGGCCAGTGCAGCATGTGACCCAGCCTCTATTTAAGCTGGAGTCACGTAGCGCCGCACGTCACTCTGCTCTGATTAGTGTAGGGAGAGGATGCAGCTGCTGTTAGGGCGAGATTAGGCAGGGATTAATTCAGACAAAACACTTAATGACGTGATCGATCTACAGCTGTGAATCTTTCAACTTCTGCTAGTTAATTGCTCACTGTTTTTAGCCTGCCCAGAGTGTTTTTCTGTCACTTTTTTCTGGGGTGATCGGCGGCCATTTTGTGTCTTGTGGTGCGCCAACACAAGCTGCCACCAAGTCCATTTAACCATCAATAGTATTTTTTTTTTTTGTTGCTATATCCTACATCAGGGGCTTGGCTGTGCTTATTGTCACCCCTAGAAACTCAGGATAGAATTTTTTATATTTTATTGAGGGGTGAAATTCACTTGCAAAAATAGCAATACCCTAAATCTGGTGTTCCAGCTGTGACTAGCCAAGTGTAATACTGTCTGCTGTCTAGCAAAGGATATATATTTTTTGGGGGTGAAATTCAATTGCCAAAATAGCAATACCCTAAATCTGGTGTTCCAGCTGTGGCAGGACAAGTTTTATAGTGTCCGTCAAAGCATAGTTTTTGTTCTGGGTTGGAATTCAATTTCCAAAATAGCAATACCCTAAATCAGTGGTTTCTGCTGTTGCAGGCCAAGTTTAATTCTGTCCGTAAAAGGATACCTTTCATCCAGGGCCTAAATACTAGGCCTACAATTTATATTCAGCTAAATCTGTGGTTACTGCTGTGGCTGGACAAGTTTTTTAGTGTCCGTCAAAGCATAGTTTTTGTTCTGGGTTGAAATTAAATTCCCAAAATAGCAATACCCTAAATCAGTGGTTTCTGCTGTTGCAGGCCAAGTGTAAATCTGTCCGTAAAAGGGTATATTACACTAAGCGTGCATCTCCAAGTGTATTTTTTTCCGTAAAAGGGCATATTACACAAAGTGTTAAATTACAATTGCTGAAAGCATAAGCCTTTAAATTTGCACGCACTATTGAGCATTTCATAGTGTATTTCTGTCCGTGAAAGGGTATATTACATTCAAGGTGCAAATTCAAGTGCTGATAGGGTCATCCTCAACAACTTCACACTCTACCGTGCATCCCCAAGTTTAATCCTGTCTGTAAAAGGATACCTTTCATCCAGGGCCTAAATACTAGGCCTACAATTTATATTCCCCTAAATCTGTGGTTACTGCTGTGCCTGTATTAGTGTAATACGGTACATAAATAGATAGCCAGATAGTGTTAGGTGCCTGTAAAAAAAAGGCCTGAATTTGAATTCAATACATTGGGCCAAATAATTTTTTTCTTATTGTGGTGAACGGTAACAATGAGGAAAACATCTAGTAAGGGACGCGGACGCGGACATGGTCGTGGTGGTGTTAGTGGACCCTCTGGTGCTGGGAGAGGTCGTGGCCGTTCTGCCACAGCCACACGTCCTAGTGAACCAACTACCTCAGGTCCCAGTAGCCGCAAGAATTTACAGCGATAATTGGTGGGGCCCAATGCCGTTCTAAGGATGGTAAGGCCTGAGCAGGTACAGGCATTAGTCAATTTGGTGGCCGACAGTGGATCCAGCACGTTCACATTATCTCCCACCCAGTCTTCTGCAGAAAGCGCACAGATGGCGCCTGAAAACCAAGCCCATCAGTCTGTCACATCACCCCCGTGCATATCAGGGAAACTGTCTGAGCCTCAAGTTATGCAGCAGTCTCTTATGCTGTTTGAAGACTCTGCTGACAGGGTTTCCAAGGGCATCCACCTAGCCCTTCCCCAGCGGTGGAAGACATAGAATGCACTGACGCACAACCACTTATGTTTCCTGATGATGAGGACATGGGAATACCACCTCAGCACGTCTATGATGATGACGAAACACAGATGCCAACTGCTGCGTCTTTCTGCAGTGTGCAGACTGAACAGGAGGTCAGGGAGGAAGACTGGGTGGAAGACGATGCAGGGGACGATGAGGTCATAGACCCCACATGGAATAAAGGTCGTGCCACTGACTTTCAGAGTTCAGAGGCAGTGGTGAGACCGAGCCAACAGCGTAGCAAAAGAGGGAGCAGGGGGCAAAAGCAGAACACCCGCCGCCAAGAGAGTTTGCCTGCTACTGGCCACCGCCACCTGGGACCGAGCACCCCAAAGGCAGCTTCAAGGAGTTCCCTGGCGTGGCAGTTCTTCAAACAATGTGCTGACAACAAGACCCGAGTGGTTTTCACGCTGTGCCATCAGAGCCTGAAGCGAGGCATTAACGTTCTGAACATTAGCACAACCTGCATGACCAGGCATCTGCATGCAAAGCATGAACTGCAGTGGAGTAAACACCTTAAAAACAAGAAACTCACTCAGGCTCCCCCTGCTACCTCTTCTGCTGCTGCCTCGGCCTCTTCCTCCGCCTCGGGAGGAACGTTGGCACCTGCTGCCCAGCAAACAGAGGATGTACCACCAACACCATCACCTCCGTCACCAAGCATCTCCACCATGTCACATGGCAGCGTTCAGCTCTCCATCTCACAAACATTTGAGAGAAAGCGTAAATTCCCACCTAGCCACCCTCGATCCCTGGCCCTGAATGCCAGCATTTCTAAACTACTGGCCTATGAAATGCTGTCATTCAGGCTGGTGGACACAGACAGCTTCAAACAGCTCCTGACGCTTGCTGTCCCACAGTACGTCGTTCCCAGCCACCACTACTTCTCCAAGAGAGCCATGCCTTCCCTGCACAACCAAGTATCCGATAAAATCAAGTGTGCACTGCGCAACGCCATCTGTGGCAAGGTCCACCTAACCACAGATACGTGGACCAGTAAGCACGGCCAGGGATACTATATCTCCCTAACTGCACACTGGGTAAATGTAGTGGCGGCTGGGCCCCAGGCGGAGAGTTCTTTGGCACACGTCCTTCCGCCACCAAGGATCACAGGGCAACATTCTTTGCCTCCTGTAGCCTCCTCCTCCTACTCGGCTTCCTCCTCCTCTTCTTCCACCTGCTCATCCAGTCAGCCACACACCTTCACCACCACCTTCAGCACAGCTCGGGGTAAACGTCAGCAGGCCATTCTGAAACTCATATGTTTGGGACAGGCCCCACACCGCGCAGGAGTTGTGGCGGGGTATTGAACAACAGACCGACGAGTGGTTGCTGCCGGTGAGGCTCAAGCCCGGCCTGGTGGTGTGCGATAATGGGTGAAATCTCGTCGCAGCTCTGGGACTAGCCGGTTTGACGCACATCCCTTGCCTGGCGCATGTGCTGAATTTGGTGGTGCAGAAGTTCATTCACAACTACCCCGACATGTCAGAGCTGCTGCATAAAGTGCAGGCCGTCTGTGCGCGCTTCCGGCGTTCACATCCTGCCACTGCTCGCCTGTCTGCGCTACAGCGTAACTTCGGCCTTTCCGCCCACCAGGTGGAACTCCACCTTGCAAATGCTGGACAGACTGTGCGAGCAGCAGCAGGCCATAGTGGAGTTTCAGCTGCAGCACGCACGGGTCAGTCGCACTGCGGAACAGCACCACTTCACCACCAATGACTGGGCCTCCATGCGAGACCTGTGTGCCCTGTTTCGCTGTTTCGAGTACTCCACCAACATGGCCAGTGGCGATGACACCGTTATCAGCGTTACAATACCACTTCTATGTCTCCTTGAGAAAACACTTAGGGCGATGATGGAAGAGGAGGTGGCCCAGGAAGAGGAGGAGGAGGAAGAGGTGTCGATTTTTAGCACTTTCAGGCCAGTCTCTTAGAAGTGACTCAGAGGGAGGTTTTTTGCAACAGCAGAGGCCAGGTACAAATGTGGCCAGACAGGGCCCACTACTAGAGTACGAGGATGAGGAGGGTGGAGGAGGATGAGGATGAAGCATGTTTACAGCGGGGTGGCACGCAACGCAGCTCAGGCCCATCACTGGTGCGTGGCTGGGGGGAAGCGGAGGACGATGACGATACGCCTCCCACAGAGGACAGCTTATCCTTACCTCTGAGCACCCTGTCACACATGAGCGACTACATGCTGCAGTGCCTGCGTAACGACAGCAGAGTTGCCCACATTTTAACATGTGCAGACTACTGGGATGCCACCCTGCTGGATCCCCGGTACAAAGACAATGTGCCCACCTTACTTCCTGCACTAGAGCGTGATAGGAAGATGCGTGAGTACAAGCGCACGTTGGTAGACGCGCTACTGAGAGCATTCCCAAATGTCACAGGGGAACAAGTGGAAGCCCAAGGCGAAGGCAGAGGAGGAGCAAGAGGTCGCCAACGCAGCTGTGTCACGGCCAGCTCCTCTGAGGGCAGGGTTAGCATGGCAGAGATGTGGAAAAGTTTTGTCACCACACCACAGCTAACTGCACCACCACCTGATACGGAACATGTTAGCAGGAGGCAACATTTCACTAACATGGTGTTACAGTACGTGTGCACACCCCTCCACGTACTGACTGGTGGTTCGGCCCCATTCAACTTCTGGGTCTCCAAATTGTCCACGTGGCCAGAGCTAGCCTTTTATGCCTTGGAAGTGCTGGCCTGCCCGGCGGCCAGCGTTTTGTCTGAACGTGTATTCAGCATGGCAGGGGGCGTCATTACAGACAAACGCAGCCGCCTGTCCACAGCCAATGTGGACAAGCTGACGTTCATAAAAATGAACCAGGCATGGATCCACAGGACCTGTCCATCCCTTGTGCAGATTAGACATTTATAACTACCTCCCCTTAACCATATATTCTTGTACTCCAGGGCGCTTCTTCATTCAATCCTCTTTTTTTAATTTTACCATTATATTGCGGGGCAACCCAAAGTTGAATAAACCTCTCCTCCGTCTGGGTGCCGGGGCCTAAATATCGTAAACTGGCCTGTTCCAATGGTGTGTGACATGAAGCCTGATTCTCTGCTATGGGACCTCTCTCTTCTGTCTGGGTGCGGGGCCTAAATATCTCACAGTGGCCTGTTCCAGTGGTGGGTGACATGAAGCCTGATTCTCTGCTATGGGACCTCTCTCCTCTGTCTGGGTGCCGGGGCCTAAATATCTCACAGTGGCCTGTTCCAGTGGTGGGTGACATGAAGCCTGATTCTCTGCTATGGGACCTCTCTCCTCTGTCTGGGTGCCGGGGCCTAAATATCTCACAGTGGCCTGGTCCAGTGGTGGGTGACATGAAGCCTGATTCTCTGCTATGGGACCTCTCTCCTCTGTCTGGGTGCCGGGGCCTAAATATCTCACAGTGGCCTGTTCCAGTGGTGGGTGACATGAAGCCTGATTCTCTGCTATGGGACCTCTCTCCAATTCATATTGGTTAATTATTATTTTTTTTTTTATTCATTTCCCTATCCACATTTGTTTGCAGGGGATTTACCTACATTTTGCTGCCTTTTGCAGCCCTCTTGCCCTTTCCTGGGCTATTTTACAGCCTTTTTAGTGCCGAAAAGTTTGGGTCCCCATTGACTTCAATAGGGTTTGGGTTAGGGGCGAAGTTTCGGGTCGAGTTCGGATCCCGAACCCGAACATTTTCGGGAAGTTTGGCCGAACTTCTCGAACCCGAACATCCAGGTGTTCGCTCAACTCTATTGGTAACTCTTGGACAAATATTTGATGACACAATCCCATCACCTGTCTTGAGTTTGCAATCTGCTGTGTGTGAACAGCGTATAGTTCACCCTTTCCTCCTGTGATTACCTTTTGTGGAACCAAGGCTTCGGGACAATCAACAGTCCAACACCAAACTCCTTCAGCGGGGACATTTCATGTAATATGACAGATAGGTGCTCCCATTTATTGTCTGTTTCACAGGTAGGTATGCGATCTCGATCTAGAGGTTGTAATAAGGCGCAAGGGGCCGTTATTGATGGAAGGTATGTGTCACCGAGGTTCCTGGCCTCGGTGAGGTAAGAGCTGGTAATTTCAAGGATCAGCGGCAGCTAGTGCTGATTGACACTGTTTACTGTTAGTATGGCTGTAAAGCCGATCCGGGCCGGCTCTTACTGGGAGTAGCCAAAGTGCTGGGTGGGTCGCTTCTCCCCACGTTCCAGGCCGGGTCTTTACTGGCCTATATCAACCCCGGCCTGCAGTCTCAGCTTGGTGTGGATTACTCCTCTCTGACAATGGAGTGCTGTCAGTCTCTGTGTGTTTGGGAACTGAGAACTTGCGCCGTGCTAAAGGGCTGAGAGACGCCTGCTGGGAAACAGGCCCTAAAGCCTGCTATTACCAGGTGAAGGCATTTGTTCTGTGGACTTTTTATGGTGTGAACAAACACCAAGACTGCAAACCGTTACTTTTTTGTTTTTCCTTATGTGTGAATAAAACACTGAACTGTTTAAGTTAAAGACTTTGTGGTTGCCTCTTTTACTGCATCCGCTAGCCTGTCTACCAGAGTAAATCCCCACAAGGTATACTGTCTTTTGTATGAGCTGGAGGTAGATCTAATGGGAAGTTTGAATGAAGTCCTTTAACTCTCAGTCTTTTGACCCTTTGACTGTTCACTAAAGTGTCTCTCCCCGTCATTGCGGTGAGTTTGAGCTTCACTGGTTCTGTAGCCACTTGTAATTTATTGCAGATTTCTTGATCAATGAAGGTGACATCACTCTGGGCATCCAGTAGCGCATAGGCGTATACCTTCTTGTTCCTCCTTTTAGGATTTGAAATGCACACTGGTACAACCATTGATGTGCCGTTGCTTTCTCCCTACCTCACTCTGTAACAGAATACCAATACTTTATTTCCTTCCTCAGTATCTTTAGGTATTGAGGATTTATCTTTCTTTGGACGTTCCTCATGTAGTGGTGTAGGATGGCGTCCTTTGCAAATGCTGCATGTGGCTCTTTTCTTACACTCCTTAGTAACATGGCCTTTTCTTAGACATCCAAAACACAGTTGGTTATCCAGTATAAACCTTTTCTTTTCATCTAGGTACTTCTCGTTCAATTGCTGGCACTTGTGTATGGAGTGGTTCTCTCCACAGAACATACACTTGAAGGTAGTCTGAAGATTTGTCGGTTCTGTCTTTCTACTGATCCCAGTAGTGACTTTGAACTTGCTCTTGTAGGTATCTGGACCTTTAGCTGCTGTGTTGGTTGCAAAGCTAGTTGCTCTTGTGCATCTTATCTCTCTTGCTGGCCTTTCTTCTAAGGATTTTAAGACGTAAGATGATGTTACTGGATTACATGCTATCCGTGCTTCCTTATTTACGAACTCAGAGAACTCTTTAAAACTTTAAAAAAAGTTCTTGCCTAGATCTAACTGTTCAGTCACATAGCGATTCCATCTAGAAGCCACTTCTTCAGGTAGCTTAGTTAGCATCCTGGTTTTTTTTAGATAGTCGTTCAGTACTTTTCAGTCCTTGAACATGTGGGATGGCATTGCTGCATGCTTGCAGGAAGTCACCATACTTATGGAGTCTGAAGTGTTCTTTAGAACCTATTTTAGGCCAGTTATTCAGTTTCTCTCTAAAGGCTCTTTGTACTAAGAAAGGATGACCATATCTTGCATTCAATTTTTCCCAAGCTTTCTTGTAGGCTTCTTCGTCTCTTCTATAGAAGTTACCTTCAAGAACTTCCTTTGCTTCCCCACCAACATTTTTCTGAAGGTAGAATAACTTGTCAACTGGACTGAAGCAATGATGCTCAATGATTATTTCAAAACTTGCTTTCCACTCTATGAACTTCAGTATGTCTCCTGAAAATACAGTAGGTTCAGGAACGGGAAGTCTAGCTAGGACTGTTCTCTGTTGTCTTGCTGGGACAATGGTTGTAACACTCTCCTGAGCATTGCCGTGACATCTAGAAATAGAATCATCCGGTTCTATTTTCTCACTTAGTTCTAAATAATTTCTTTATCTTTTCTGGTAGAGATAGAGGGTAAATTCACAGACCTTTTTCCTAACACTGGACTAGGCCTCTCTGTTTTTATGAGCAGGGATGGAAGAATAATAACTTATTTCTCCACTACATGCTGGGGATTCCCTTCCATCCTCCTGGGCGTATGAAGGAAAGTAGGAGTCTGCCTCTTTACTTAGTACAGATTTGAAGCTATGACTACTCTGATTCATATCCTCTTTGTATACTCTGATTCTGGCTTCCATGATCTTAACTTCTTTCTGCCTTTCCAGATTTTTCATCTGTTAGCGTTGCGCTTCAATAGCAGCTTCTATCTCAATTTCTGCTCTCTTGACAGAAAGTTGTTCAACCAATTCCTTTCTTTTGGCTAAAGTACTTGAGGACTCTAAAATGTGTCTGGCACTTCTGCTAGCGAAGGAAGTCCCACTTGAGATTGTGGCTCCACCTAAGGATTTAGCATAGTCTCTCATAAAAAGCTTGTTCATTCTACTTCTTGCTTTAACTTCATCATAGCTGCAGATGAAAGTTCTCTCATGAGCTTTACTAAATCTTTAGTGACTGCAGTACATGTGTCCATGTTCCTTACAATATCCTGGGAAGGTGTTGTAGATGACCACATGTTGACATATGCTGCTATAAGCTCTGATTCAGATTCTTCTACCGTCTCTACCATATCACTCAAGTTCCTTTTTATACTTTCTTGCTTTAGCTTTCTACGAATGTCTTTAATGTATAATTTCCACCTCTCATACATTCAGGCAAACCTTTTCTCTTTTAATGCTGCTTCTTGCTCCAAATTTTCCAGCATCTTTGAGGTCGGTTTTCTGGCACGTGATGAATGTCTTAGTTCAACTGCTTGGGCTATATTTGTTTGAGGCAAGACTAATGCTGCATCAGACTCTTCTACCTCAGACAGGTTCCCTTGCTCTTCAACTTCTACTCTATCTATCTTCGCATCCTGTAATAGTGGCATGGTAATACTAGGCTCAGACATTTTACTTTAAATACTATAACAATCAATACAAATAATAAGATGCCTCTCACTTTAAATGCAATATTGACAAATGCAGAAATAAATGACTTTCACTTTAAATGTAACAGCGATAAATGTAGGCAATAAATGACTTTCACTTTAAATACTTTAGAGTCCATAAACTACAAACAGTCCTTTGTTTTACTTTAAAGTCTTTTATTCCTGAACACGAAAATGTCTCTTTATGCCAAAACCTATGTGCAGTCATAAGTACAGATGTAGCAGGGTTAGCACTCAAGCTCTTAACTCAAATTTATTAACTCATTGCGTTATCTTAAGACAAAAGCCATTGAAAAGCAATTGAAGGTGTTTGCTTAACACATTTCATTTAGATAACACGTTTTATAAATCATGAGTGTTAACTCTACTACATCCGTAATAAAAGGAAAGCTCTGACCTTATTCTGAAGACCAGGAACAAATGTCAGTCTTAAAGGAGACGTGTCTTTTCTTGATGTGTTGCGATGCTTGCACTGACTTGCTATGCTCTGTGCTGACTTGCTATGCTCTGTGCTGACCTGCGATGCTCTGTGCTGAGCTGCGATGCTCTGTGCTGACCTGCGATGCTCTGTGCTGACCTGCGATGCTCTTTGCTGACCTGCGATGCTCTGTGCTGACTTGCGATGCTCTGTGCTGACTTGCGATGCTCTGTGCTGACTTGCGATGCTCTGTGCTGACTTGCGATGCACTGGCTTGGATACACTGCTTGCAGGCTTTGGGCCTAGTGGCGGAAAAACTAGCTGGCTGCAGTACATGGCCTTTTCATGGATAGCACTGCGGGCATTCTAGCTCTGGACTTTTGCCTCCCATTGGTGTCTCTTTCTCTCTCTAAGGATCGCAGGAGGGTTGGCGCTCTTTCTCTGACTTTCTTGCCTTTGCCGTTCTGCCACTTTAAGGGTCGGCTGCAGTTTGACTAATGCACACATTCTATGGCCTCTGTGGTAGCTCGGCTGAGGTGTCTTTGCTTACTCACTCAGTGAACAGTTGCCGCACGCCGGTATATGCTGGCCCTCCACTGCTCTAATGCACTCTTTTCTGTGCAACTTGAGGAGCGCTATCGCTTCGCCCTCTGAGGGTAATAGTTCCACTGTGGCAGGCACAGCACTGTGAAGTGCCTTTTGCTCTGTGGCATTAGAAGAATTTTGATATCTCTAACTTTTTTAGTCCAACCAGACTGTCTGTTACTCTGTAATTCTTCTAGTGCCGTTCTATGGAAACAGTGGGTTTAAAGAGCACACCAAATGCTTGAAATAACTGCTTTATTAACTTCAACTTTTTTTTCATATAGAAGACTGCCACCTCCTCAGCAGATAGTCCATGTTCAAAACACTTGTTTAACAATGTATCACAAAATGGCGGTATGATTAAAATGGTGGTTCAACTGTTCAATCTTGTCATTCAACATAAAATGGTGGATATATTTCTCTCTTGAGTATCTGTATTCTCACTTTAAGTTATTTAAACACTTTATGATCTCTCTGAGAGCTATATCTGAGGTCTAACTAATAGTTCCACTTGCAGATTGGTTGAGTATGATCTGGTATGCTTGTATGCAATTTGGATTGCAATATGACATATTAATGCTTGCAATTGTATGCTTGCAATTTGTATTTGACCATTTGAATTTGCAGTTGGTGGAACTGTAAGTAAACACATATACACTCACCTAAAGAATTATTAGGAACACCTGTTCTATTTCTCATTAATGCAATTATCTAGTCAACCAATCACATGGCAGTTGCTTCAATGCATTTAGGGGGGTGGTCCTGGTCAAGACAATCTCCTGAACTCCAAACTGAATGTCAGAATGGGAAAGAAAGGTGATTTAAGCAATTTTGAGTGTGGCATGGTTGTTGGTGCCAGACGGGCCGGTCTGAGTATTTCACAATCTGCTCAGTTACTGGGATTTTCACGCACAACCATTTCTAGGGTTTACAAAGAATGGTGTGAAAAGGGAAAAACATTCAGTATGCGGCAGTCCTGTGGGCAAAAAAGCCTTGTGGATGCTAGAGGTCAGAGGAGAATGGGCTGACTGATTCAAGCTGATAGAAGAGCAACGTTGACTGAAATAACCACTCGTTACAACCGAGGTATGCAGCAAAGCATTTGTGAAGCCACAACACGCACAACCTTGAGGCGGATGGGCTACAACAGCAGAAGACCCCACCGGGTACCACTCATCTCCACTACAAATAGGAAAAAGTGGCTACAATTTGCACGAGCTCACCAAAATTGGACTGTTGAAGACTGGAAAAATGTTGCCTGGTCTGATGAGTCTCGATTTCTGTTGAGACATTCAAATGGTAGAGTCCGAATTTGTCATAAACAGAATGAGAACATGTATCCATCCTCTGATGGCTACTTCTAGCAGGATAATGCACCATGTCACAAAGCTCGAATCATTTCAAATTGGTTTCTTGAACATGACAATGAGTTCACTGTACTAAAATGGCCCCCACAGTCACCAGATCTCAACCCAATAGAGCATCTTTGGGATGTGGTGGAACGGGAGCTTCGTGCCCTGGATGTGCATCCCTCAAATCTCCATCAACTGCAAGATGCTATCCTATCAATATGGGCCAACATTTCTAAAGAATGCTATCAGCACCTTGTTGAATCAATGCCACATAGAATTAAGGCAGTTCTGAAGGCAAAAGGGGGTCCAACACCGTATTAGTATGGTGTTCCTAATAATTCTTTAGGTGAGTGTATATATAGTTCATTATACAGTTCTAAAACCAAAACTAACGTCAGGAAAATTATATAACTGTTTTAAATACCTATTTTGGCCTCTTGTTCCCATAAAACTGGACTCAGTGGAGTGAATGTCTCTTCAGCTCCTGTCTCTGGTAACTAATGATTCTATAAATCACAGGAAAAAAATGCACCAAACGGATATGCCACTGACTATACTAGCTAGTCATACAAGCAGATATTAAAAGCTGAGACTTTTGCCAATATATTCCTGTCAGGAACACATCAGAGCCCCTCATGCACCACGTCACAGTCTCTCAGCATGGCAAGGGATCCTACCACTACGCTAACTATGGTCCTACCGCACAATGCTCCATTTTGTGTAGGATGCCTTTGTGGTGCATGTGGACCGCGCCGGCATCCTCCATTGTACGCATTTTTTGCTGGGGATGGTCGTTTGCTGCAGTCCACATGCGGTGGGGCTGCTCCCCCAATGAGAAACACGCTACAGTGTTTGGGGTCTGAGCAGTTACCCCATATTGGCCACTATATTTCTGTGATTTTGTTAAATAATGATTCTAGCAGCAGGAGCTGGGGGAATTCCCAGACAGGCTGTGTGTGAGGCTGGCTGTGATTGGTGAAAACTCTTGCTGTGTGAGAAGCTGGCTGTGATTGGTCTAGACTTCTGCCCAGCAACAACAGATTAACACTATGCTTTCTGTTGCTTCTGCTGTCACTGAGCTTACCTTACATTACAAAATGAATCTTAAAGGCATATTGTCTTTTTCTGCTTCTGTGAACACAAAATATAACAGTTATATGACATCCAAAACATGATGTCACAGTAAATAACTCTGCTTTTGTCTTTAACACATAAACATAGGAACTGTATTAAGGTTATTAGCAGGTTTAGCTGTATACACATATAAAGCTATACTAGCAACCTAGGACAGGTCTTAGCTGGCCAGCTACAGCAGTTCCTGGGTCATGCCAACTAAATATGGTGTCAGGGGAACCCACTGATTCCTGGCTGTGTGTATCTGTTGTCACCTGAGATAAAGTTGAAGAGTGAGTCATCCATTCCAGTACAGCTGGATTTTTGGTGAAAACACAACCGCTGGGTGACAGTGGCAACTCTGGCCTGTTGCTGTGGCTGCTACCAATCCCCCTTCATCTGCTGCTACATTTGCCGGCTACAGCAACATTTTGCCACTGCCAGTTCCTTTGGAGGGCCCAGGCAACTGTCTATTGGCCAGAGTGTACAGTAACTGTATCAGTAATGTAATAAGAATGTGGCAGCAGTAGAACAAGATGCACGTGGCGATATGTTAGACCACCCTTTAATACTGAGTCTGATGCAGAGTAAGTCTATGTATAAAATAGCAGATTAAATAAGAATGTGGCAGCAGTTCAACAAGATAAATGCAGCAATATATTAGACTGCCCTTTAATAATGAGTCTAATGCACAGTAACTCTATGTATAAAATAACAGATTAACTATGAATGTGACAGCAGTTGAACAAGATGCATGCAGTGATTACATTCAACCTGCAGTGTCCCTGCTATCTCCTTATACTCTCTCTACAGTCTTCAAAAACTCTCCCTATGATCTCCCTGTCCTGTCTCTGATCTGCCCCTGCACTCTCCCTCTACCAGTATTCTTTTTTAAATTGTTTTCTGCAACACTGTCCATAGCGCATAAGCACTTGTCATGTCTCTCCCTAAGCTCAGCTAACAGTGAAATGGTGGAGACCGCGCTGTCTGAGGCTTTTATAGGGTTGTGGACATCACTGCGGACTGGCTGGCTGCACGGCATTATGGGTGATCTTGTGTTCACAGGCTTCTTACTTTCACTTTGTAACACGTGCAGCCACCATTTTAGAAAAATTTGATTCGTTACCACAAAAAAATGCGAGGAAATTCGAATTCGTGGCAAATCAAATTTTTCCTAAACTTCAGATCAAATTTAATTTCAAATGCTTCGATTCACTCAACACTAAATCCAAGTTTTATATAAAAATTTTAAGTACCTGCTGAAGTTTTTTATTTTTATTTTACCACAGTAACTTCTTAGTTCTTCAACTCTTTCGATGTTTTATTTTTTTATGAAAATGCTTAATTTCTTATTATAACTTTCTTTATTGTTCTTCCTAGGGTCCTCAATGCTGTTCAGACCTGGCCATATCTTATCACTATGTTGATGCTGAGCTCATGCACACCTTAGAGTATTTTACCTACCATCTGAGAGCATATGGATATCAGTATCGTTTCCAACCCCCATTGCCAGAAATATTCTTCAGACGACAAAATTCCAGTGCAAATGTTTCTGAAACAGCAGAACCACTGTTGACAACTACAAAAGAATATGTATAAAGACTAGTAATGACAATATGTGGAACACTTCCAGTTTTCCTCTTTGAATGCCTCCTACTGCATTTATCCCTGTGAACAGACTTGAAATTATTTTTATGATATACATTGCTTTGGTAAAGTATTTCCTCTATTCAGTTCCTGTTCCGATTCATTTTGCACAAATGATTTTTAAACATATAATATTAAGTGTCAGTGTAACAAATCTGCACTCGTAATTTAGTTTTAACACTACTGTATATGGCATTAAAAAGCCGGTTGTCAAATATTTTTAGAGAGATTGTTTTGAGATAAGTTATACAATATTTGCTGTATGCGCAATAGACTTTAGAATAACTAACACTAATTTGTACTAATATTAATCAGTGATAAGCGCTAATATTTGGGCGAATATTCGTCATATATTCGCGAATTTGAGAATTTGTGATCTCCAGCCATTATTTTCTTGATTGCGAAAATTGGCAATCGGAAAATTTGCGATAAAAATTCACGATACGAAAAGTTGCGATCAACACTACTCCTAAAGTCAAAGATATTGCAGCTTTCTCATTGGCCCACAAGCAAGAAGTAGTGAGGTATCATGGGTACTGATGAAAAAAAATCTAGAATATTCACGATTATGAAGATATAGGACTATATTCTAGATATTCACGAATTCTCAAAGTGCCAATATTCGTGATAAAAATTTGCGATTAGAATATTTGTGATCAACACTAATATTATTACGAATTTAGTAACTAATACTATTTTATTTAAATTTTGTGTACTAATGTCTATACAGGCTGGGAGTCTGAGAACAAAAGATGGACACAAACTTGTTCTCTGGCCTTGAGTCGTTGATGACAATATGAGATAGGTGTGGATCCTACACCCACCGACTAGCTGTTTCAGGCTTCTATGGAGCTGGAAAGTATAGATTGAGGTAGACAGCTCTGTACACTGTGTAGTGGCCGTGCCCCGGTACTGCAGCACAACTGCCATTTACTTGAAGTGAACAGAAGATGAACTTTAGTATGCCAGTGCTGGAAACTACACAGAGTCTAGAGTCTTCTGCTCCTGTTCTATACACTGTTAGTTTCCGCCACAGTGGGCCGAAACACCTGATCGGTGAGGATGCCAACTGTGGAACCTCCACCGATACTGACAAGTCATCCATATGTGTAGCCTGCAGAACACTTTTAAAAATATTGGGGGTCATTTATTAAGCTGAGATACACCTAAATTAGGCATAATTCAGGCGCATATAGCAGAGCAACGGTTAGTAGGTCCGTCTCAGTCACCATTTTCAACATCTGTTTTAGAAATAGAAAAAGGTCTAAATGTAAGACCGCGGTCTTTCATTTAGAAGTATGTAGAAGGATGGTCAGCACCCGATTCACTATGCGTCGGCCCGGGAAGGAGAATGTCACCGCCAGTTCTGTGAGAAGGTCTGGCAGACGTCCTTCTCTAACTCTTGCATGACGTTCTTTGTTTTGGTTTCACTTTGTCATCTCCTTTCCTTCTCCCAGGTGTCACCTATTTAGACTAATCGTCTCCCTTTATATTCCCTCCCATACTGCCTCACTTTGCGGTTTATACTACTTCCTGGATGAAGTGTTCACTGCTGGAGGCTGCTGCTGTTTGCTCAGATAAGTCTTTTTATGTATTGTGTTTCCTTGCTGGCTTGGTTTAAGGTGACCCTGAATCCGTCCGCATTAAGTGCAGGGAGCCGGTGGTCGTGTCCCCTCACTATTATAGGGTTTTCAGGTGTCACACAGTCTTAGGTACATGGGCATGCAATCGTCTACCATTGAGACCCTTGCATGGGCATAGCAGTCAGGGAGAGCTCTTAGGGTTTTATAGGGCTCACCTATATGCTCCTTAGTTTGGGATCAAGCCAGTCGGACATTTATTCATAAGTTCCAGCTATCTGCAACATCATCCATGACAGAGAGGCTCCAGCAGACATAATGTAACAAACTCCCAGCGGATGCTTTGTATAGCTCACGTCCAGCCTTCGTCAGCTATATACGGAATGTATGTACCAAGTGTGGACTCAATTACATCCCTGCTGAGGTTGTTACCAAGCTTTCCCAGACTGCTGAATTCCAAATTTTCTGCATTATATAGTGATACATCTCTTCATATAGTTAGACCAGCTTGCCATTCATAGGACAAAAATCACAGAGAAACAAAGAAAAGATAAAAAAAATCCTGCATGATGTAATAAATGAATATGTGGATGTGCATGGCTATATTTAGTAACATAGTAACATAGTTTATAAGGCTGAAAAAAGACACCTGTCCATCCAGTTCAGCAAGTTATAAAAGAAAAATCACAGATAATAATGCACTAACACAATAGATGCAAACATTAAATATGGACGAAGCCGTCATTCTAATATGATAAAATCTGAGACTCTATATATTGATCAAAACACATCTGTGCCCTCCTACCCGCGCCAAGTGGTCTCAGTCAGGCAGGTCCTACTCTAAACCTATCTAGATTCAGGAGAGCAGGCCCTGCACATATAGTGTGCGGCCCCTGGTCACCTCTGTGTGCATCAAACTACTGATGAGAGGAGAAGCACACACACACCTATATGTGCCACCTAATCACAAGGTCGTCTGTGGGATAGGCAGGGCAAAAGTTTACAAAAATGCTGCTCCCCAGATAAAATAGAATTCACACATGAAGGTGCCTCTCCTTCAGGTGTATACTACAGACATTCAGGGGCCTGGAAAAGCTGGGTGACAACACTGTAGAGCTGCATTGGTGACAACAGAATATGTTGTCCTGGTACCATATGATAGATTCACATAATGTATCAGGGCAGCACTGTGCATATTTTATATAGCCAATATTTCCCCATCACTGCCATAGGGAGATTGTTACCCAGCTTTCTCAGACCGCAATACATATACCGGATTCCCATTTCGATATAGAGCTACATAAAAGTAGGATTCTGCCTGTCTGAAACTGTGATTCTTGGATTGCTGGCATTTTTTATTCATCCTAGTATGTAGTCTGGATGGAACATATACATGAATGGAACATCATGGATGAAGGTTTAATATTGGTCCCATTGATAAAGCCTGTTTAGAGAATTATCTCCTGTTATATTTTGCCTACAGCGCCTATCTACTGTATGTATGTCATCTTTGGAGTGATCTAACATGGCGCCTTGGTACGGATGGAGTAGAGTTAACACTCCTGTTTTCTGAGATTTCTGAGTTGTGTTATCTAATCTAAGCAAACGCCTTCAAATGCTTTTCAATGGCTTTTGTCTCAAGATAACACAATGATTTAAGAAATGTGAGTTAAGAGCTGGAGTGCTAACCCTGCTATCTTCTAGGAGCCTTCACACTGTCATCTGATGTGATTTTGCTTATGTCCTCCACAAATGTGCATAAATCTATGTTAAACGTAATTGTTCAAGTCATTTACCTGGTTAACAGTAGGTGGCAGCATCATTGGTAGAGATAGTTTTAATGTTATGGCAGTTCAGAGTGGAACAATCCTATTGTTCTATTCTGCCCCCCTGCTGAAGAGAGGTGGACTATTCCATCTTCCTGCAGCAAGGGAGGGAAAAGATTTAGTTACCCCCTGTGTAGGGAAGACAGCAAAGACTTAGTCATATTCCCAGTCTGAGCACCTTCAGCCTCAGCTGGATGAAGAAGCAGAAAACTAAAACTACAACCTCCAGAGTTCCAGGAAGAAAGCATCCCCTGAGAAATCATCTGTGAGTTAAGTCCAGAAACCTAGGAGAAGCAATTCCTCCTCAGCTAGTCTGTCCCCATACCACAGAAGTTACAGAAAAGTGCAGAAGTTTAATTCCTGTCACAAGCTCCAAATTTACAGCAGAAGTATTTATTCCTGCCAATCCTTGCCAAAACCTGCTGGGACCAGAGACCAAAGCTGTATACTGCTTGGATACAAGTTATCTTCAGTAAAGAAACATTTGAACTTTATCTAAAGGTCTGGACATCATTTCTGCTGCAAAATCCCTCTATTACTCCTACTATCACTACACTCAAATTTATTGCAAGTGAGCCAGGAGTCCAGCCGTACCCAGGTAGGAGACACCGTGACACAATTATCACCACCCTATAGAGAGATTATAGGCCATTACACCACTCTGGCATTCCTAATCTGGGATGTGCGTTATTACACTTTGGAAGGACCCTCGGGTAGTACCCTGCACACCCTGCAATTCGCATCACGACAAATACAGAACATTAACAACCCAGTCCTGGCCACTGCACAATCCCCCAACTCGTTACCTCCCCTCTGTACCCTTACTGGTAGCAATTCATTCATAACTTCTAGCAGAAATAATACAGGAACGGCACAACATAGAGTCATAAGACTAGATGTTCCAGAATTGTTATTACATGGGGAATGCATGAAGCTATTAAAACAGGAATATCAGGAGGGGTGAAAGGTCCTCTTTAACATCAGTACAGCATATGTCATATATGACACATCAGGGGGGAGGGTCTTTTCAGATAGGTGAACCCTTTGTGCTTTATTCACAACTTGAGTAAATAAGTCGTTGTCCGAGAGCCAGAGGAAATGGGGGCCATCTTGACTTCTGAAGAATGATATCCACATCTCCATCACATGTATGCAAAAGTCTCAGTAATGGACGTACCTGTAGATTACATATCCACTCATAGTTGGCATGAGGAGAGGTCCATGTAACATCTACAAAAATCAATAAGTACATATACTGGCCTGAAAGTGATGGAGAAATTAAGGAGTGTAAAAAACAATGCCCATCTGGCTTGGTGGGGATTCAACCTCTTAGCAGACTCAAGAAACATCAGATTTTTGTGATCAGTAACAATGGTAACACAATTTAAATAACGCTTCAAAGGCGCTCCGTGGATGTACTAGGTGGTGGCAGCGGTATCGCAGCAGAACCGCAAAGTCTGCCGCATAAAGGAAGGCACTGTAATAAATATAACGATACTGCGCTCTGGGACTTTAAGTATATTGAAATTAATGCAGGGATATCACAGATTATTACAATTCAGCACATGAGTATACACTATTATACAAGTCTTTATCTGGCTTTGCCAGTATACCTGTAGTGTGAACTCCTGTCTGTATGTTGATCCTCCTGCTTGTGCTTCTGTATTTGGTGCGCTGGTGCGGCTTTCTGAAAATCGGAGATTGCAGATAGAGTGATTGTTGCTCACCGAATCCTCGATGCTGGAGTCCGGGAAATGAGGTGGTTCAGGTTTCGTATGAGTCGGCGTGCAGGTCAGCGTGCAAGTCAGTGTGTAGCTTCGCATCCCGGCCGGTGACGCGATGCTGCAATCAGTAGAGGTTTAGACTAAAACTTTTTTAGCGCTCACTAAGAGAAATGAGTGACGTCACTACCACGGTCATCAATGACCATAGGTGCCAGGTATCTTTACTCCAACATGTTTCGAACAGACGCTGTTCTTCATCAGGGAATGTTACAAGGCTGTTCATGTTCTCTCTATTTATGTGCTCGTTTGTAGTCCAGAGTATTAACCCCTTCTCTGCCATTTTTGCACAAGTCCAATGCCAATCATCATTCATAACCGAACAGCTCTATTTCTGCGTTTAAGCCATTAGGCATTAGAGTGTCCATGTTAAATATCCATTTTGCCTCTATTTTGGACATTTCTTTAACATAGTCACCTCCCCTTTTGTTTCTTTGTATGATTTCTACCCCACAAAAATTCGAACCCACGAAGCTGCCTCCATGTTTTATATTATAGTGAGTGTTTTGTTTGTATGTTCCTTCCATGTTATTTATTTGCGTTTTTATTTTCTTATCTTGGGATATTTTGCATCCTCTACACATTTTACATGGATAGAAGCCACCCCTTTCTTCCCCTTTTCCTTTTTGATTTTTCTCATTTGCGTTTATTCCCGTACATTTATTTGTAGATGCGATCATATTGCCCACATTCTGTGCCTTTCGGAACACAAATTTGGGATCTTTAGGGATCATTTCACCTATAATTTTGTCCTCCTTGAGGATGTCCCAATGTCTTTTTATGATTTTTTTAAAAAGTGGAACTTGGTTATTATATGGTGTAATGATGGGCGGAATTGTTATTTCAGTTTCATCTTCCTTATTAGGTGTTTAGTTTTTTCTTTCAATTAATAAGGTTTCTCTATTTATTTTGTTTATTTCTGTTTTTTGTTGTATTAATTTTGTTTTATCATATCCTTTATGTTCAAATTTCTTCTGTAAAATCTCCGCCTCCCTTTCGTAATCCCCTGTTCCTGCACAGTTTCTTCTCAATCTCATGAATTGGCTCCGTGGGATATTTTCCAACCATCTAGGGAGATGGCAACTCTCCATAGCAATGAAGCTGTTGCCATCCGTCGGTTTATTGTAGGTTCTGGTGAGTAATTTGTCTCCCTCCGCATAAATAACTAAATCTAAAAAATGAATTTCTTTTTGACTGTAGGATGAAGTAAATTCTAGATAAAAATCGTTTTTATTAATATCCTTTAAAAATTCCTGCAGTTTTATTTCCCCCCCATCCCATATAAAAATAATGTCATCTATAAAACGCCGCCAGAGGACGAGACCCGCACGGGGGGTGCCATCAGGATGGATAGAAAGTTTTTCCCACCATCCGACGTACAAATTTGCAAACCCCGGTGCGAATCTCGTCCCCATAGCGGTCCCCCAGGTCTGGAGATAAAAAAAATAATTATATAAAAAATAATTTTTTGTTAAAATGAACATAATACATTCCCCCACAAAATTTATTTGTGCTTCTGGCATCTCTCCCTTAGCTCTTAAAAAATGTTGAACAGCGTCTACCCCTTTTTTATTTTCTATAACAGTGTACAGTGATTTTACGTCAAGTGTACCAATGATATAGTTTTCTTTCCATTCTATCTTATTTAGAATTTGTAGAGTATGTTTGGTATCCTTGAGGTAAGTTGGAAGTACCTGTACATATGGCTGGAGTTGTTGATCAATGTACCTGGAGAGGGAGCTAGTGAGGCAGTCTATACCAGACATTATAGGTCTCCCTGGTGGTTTTTGGGTATCTTTATGTATTTTTGGGTTATGGTATAGCACTGCAATTTTTGGGTGTTCATTATTTATGAATGTAGCTTCTTTTTTATTTAAAATACCTATATCTTTTCCTTTTTGAACTAATCCCTTAAGTTGTTTTTTAAAAAACTCAGTTGGGTCACTCTTTAGTTTTTTGTATGTTCTGTTATCGCTCAAAATATTGTCTGCTTCTCCCTTATAGTCCTTAATATTCATTAGGACTATACCCCCTCCTTTGTCAGCTGGGCGTATGATAATATCATGATTTTTCTGCATAGTGATAATGGCTTTCTTTTCCTCCTCAGAAATATTGCACATATATTGCGGTTTTTTGGGATAGCGAATTTTTCTTATATCCCTGGTTACTTGGTTCATGAAGCTGTTTAGCGCCGAGGAGTATTCATGTAGGGGATCATATTTTGATTTTGGCTTCAGGTCTGTATGTTTGAAGTCATTTTTTGGTTCCTTTCCTATTTTTTGTTGTTGTTGTTCTTTATTATATTTATCTTGTTTTGAGGACGTTTCTTTTTTTATAGATTTTTTATTTTTTTTTATATGCTGAATTGTAATAATCTGTGATATCCCTGCATTAATTTCAATATAACTAAAGTCCCAGAGCGCAGTATCATTATATTTATTACAATGGTAACACAATGTTTAGCCCCTTTTTTTGAAAAGGCACAAGGCCTTAAATTTGTAAGACTAGCGGGACCTTCAGAGAGGACCGCCCCCACTCCGTCCTCAGAGGCATCCACCTCCACAATGAAAGGTCTCTCTTGATCCGGCTGAGTCAAAACTGGGGCACAGCTGAAAGCCTTCTTAAGTGTCTCAAATGCTTCAGTAGCCTCAACAGACCAGTTTTTAAGGTTCACTCCTTTTTTGGTGAGGTCGGTCAAGGGCCTAGCAATTACCGATTTTTTTTTTTTATAAATCTATGGTAATAATTAGCAATATGTAACAGGGCCCCGAAGGCGCACTCTGTCTCCCATCAGCCGCAGACCTGCTGCTTAGCTTCGGGAGCGAGTATCTGTGTTTGGCCTCGTTCCCAGGGCAGCTTTGCTAGCTGGGAGGCTCCCTGCTCCTAGGTCTGCCTTGAGCGCCGAGCTGATCACTCGGTGCTCGACTTGTCTGTCTGTCGGTCATGTGACGCTGGCTACGTCACATGACCCTCACTCCCCACTATAAATACAGGCAGCCTGCTGGCTACAGGTTGCCTGTGATTTTCGTCCTATAGGCTGTGTACTTTATTGTTATTAAGCTACCTCTGGAATTGAACCTCGATCTGCCTCTTGACACCTCTTCTGCCTGCTCCCTGTACCTTGACGCTACCTCTCGGATTTTGACCTCGGCTTGTTTATGGATTTGTCTTTGCCTCTTCCCTTGTTCTGACGTGACCACCTGGACTGATCTTGGCTAGTTGACCCGCCTCGCCTTCCGTTTTTCTTCTACCTCTTGTCTGCTTATTGTAACTTCTCAGTGGCTGTCCTCTTCCCTGCTGTTTCTTTCTCTCTGCTTGCACTAATTAGGTTAGGGACTGTCGCCCAGTTGCGCTCCGTCACCTAGGGCGGGTGGTGCAAGTAGGCAGGGACAGGGGACCGGGTGGCAGCTCAGGGGGTGCACCTCCGCTCTATCCTTATTCCCGTGACACAAAACCTAAAAAACGTTGTAAGGCCTTTAGGGATGATGGCCTTACCCAGTCCAAAATTGCTAATACCTTGCTAGGATCCATTTTAAAAGCGTGAGGAGTGAGAACATACCCAAGATACAACATTTCTTGTACCCCAAAAATACATTTCTCCTGTTTGGCCGCCAATTGATTCTTCCTCAAAACCTCCAACACTTGTTTAACATGAGACACATGACTTTCAAAATCAGGGGGAAAAATCAAAACATCATTGAGATAGACAATTACAAATTTACCCAAGAATTCTCTAAAAATATCCATAAAGTTTTGAAAACACAGCTGGCGCATTGTCCAAAAGGCATTACAAGATATTCGAAGTGTCCAGCTGGCGTATTGAAAGCTGTCTTCCACTCGTCTCCCTCCTTAATTTGAATTAAGTTATATGCCCCCTTCAGATCAATTTTAGAGAACCAGGAAGCCCCCATTACTTGATTAAACAAATCAAGAATCAACTGAAGGGAGTATTGATTCTTGATCGTAATCTTATTTAACTCCCGGTAGTCTGAGACCTCCATCTTTCTTTTTGACAAATGAAAATCCCGTCCCATAGGAGATACAGAAGGCCTAATGTGACCCTTACTGAGACTTTCTTCAACATAATTCTCCATGGCCTTGCGTTCAGGTCTGGAAAGATTATAGATACGTCCCTTGGGAAACCTGGCCCCTCTATCAATTCAATGGCGCAATCATAGGATCTATGGGGCGGTAGCAACTCGGGGTTCGAGGAGGAGAATACATATATATATACAGTTGCAATAAAAAGTATGTGAACCCTTTGGAATGATATGGATTTCTGAACAAATTGGTCAGAAATTTGATCTGATCTTCATCTAAGTCACAACAATAGACAATCACAGTCTGCTTAAACTAATAACACACGAAGAATTAAATGTTACCATGTTTTTATTGAACACACCATGTAAACATTCACAGTGCAGGTGGAAAAAGTATGTGAACCCTTAGATTTAATAACTGGTTGAACCTCCTTTGGCAGAAATAACTTCAACCAAATGTTTCCTGTAGATGCAGATCAGAAGTCTACAACAGTCAGGAGTAATTCTTGACCATTCCTCTTTACAGAACTGTTTCAGTTCAGCAATATTCTTGGGATATCTGGTGTGAATCGCTTTCTTGAGGTCATGCCACAGCATCTCAATCAGGTTGAGGTCAGGACTCTGACTGGGCCACTCCAGAAGGCGTATTTTCTTCTGTTTAGGCCATTCTGTTGTTGATTTACTTCTATGTTTTGGGTCGTTGTCCTGTTGCAAAATCCATCTTCTGTTGAGCTTCAGCTGGTGGACAGATGGCCTCAAGTTCTCCTGCAAAATGTATTGATAAACTTGGGAATAAATTTTTCCTTCGATGATAGCAATCCGTCCAGGCCCTGACGCAGCAAAGCAGCCCCAAACCATGATGCCCCCACCACCATACTTAACAGTTGGGATGAGGTTTTGATGTTGTTGTGCTGTGCCTCTTTTTCTCCACACATAGTGTTGTGTGTTTCTTCCAAACAACTCAACTTTGGTTTCATCTGTCCACAAAATATTTTGCCAGTACTGCTGTGGAACATCCTTGTGCTCTTGTGCAAACTGTTAACGTGCAGCAATGTTTTTTTGGACAGCAGTGGCTTACTCTGTGGTATCCTCCTATGAAATCCATTCTTGTTTAGTGTTTTGCGTATCGTAGATTCTCTAACAGGGATGTTAGCATATGCCAGAGACTTTTGTAAGTCTTTAGCTGACACTCTAGGATTCTTCTTCACCTCATTGAGCAGTCTGCGCTGTGCTCTTGCAGTCATCTTTACAGGATGGCCACTCCTAGGAAGAGTAGCAGCAGTGCTGAACTTTCTCCATTTATAGACAATTTGTCTTACCGTTGACTGATGAACAGCATGGCTTTTGGAGATACTTTTATAACCCTTTCCAGCTTTATGCAAGTCAACAATTCTTAATTATAGGTCTTCTGAGAGCTCTTTTGTGCGAGGCATCATTCGCATCAGGCAATGCTTCTTGTGAAAAGCAAACCCAGAACTGGTGTGTGTTTTTTATAGGGCAGGGCAGCTGTAACCAACACCTCCAATCTCGTCTCATTGATTGGACTCCAGTTGGCTGACACCTCACTCCAATTAGCTATTGGAGATGTCATTAGTCTAGGGGTTCACATACTTTTTTCACCTGCACTGTGAATGTTTACATGGTGTGTTCAATAAAAACATGGTAACATTAAATTATTTGTGTGTTATTAGTTTAAGCAGACTGTGATTGTCTATTGTTGTGACTTAGATGAAGATCACATAACATTGTATGACCAATTTGTGCAGAAATCCATATAATTCCAAAGGATTCACATACTTTTTCTTGCAACTGTATTCCTTTAAGAGTAAAGGCAAAGTATTGGATTCCGCTGAGACCCTCTGCTTGCACTACAGACAAGCACGAGTCGCATTCAACCCCCCATTTCACCAGTTCCCCCTTGGTCCAGTCAATAATGGGGTTATGTAACTGGAGCCAAGGCATTCCCAGTACTACCTCTACTGGTAAGTTTTCTAGAACCAACAGAGAGCATATTTCAGAGTGACACACCCCCACAGTCAAGGATATCTCAGGTGTAGAATACTTCACAGTACCACCCACCAGGGGAGTGGAGTCAATAGCCATGATGTGGATGGGAGTGGGTAGTGTCAAAATCGGAATACCCGACTTTAATCTCATATCAATAAAGTTGGCAGCAGAACCTGAGTCAATGAACGCATTACCAGAACATTTGTTAATACCCATGGAGACAGTAATAGGTACTAGAAACTTATACTTGACCATATGAGGAAATAGCTGGTTCTTAAGCTTGGTAGATTTACCGGAAGAAGGTTTCTTGGAGCATTGGTTAATCCAATGGCCTGACTCGCCACAATAGAAACAAGCCCCTTGTCAGCGACGCTGATCTCTGCGAGTCATCCCGACCTGCATGGCTTCCTCAGAAGAGAAATCGGCTCTACTCACAGGACAGACTTCTGAAAAACACCTCCTGGGAAAAAATCAAACGTTCCTGCCGTCTCTCCCTAACACGTCTGTCAAGTCGAACAGCGAGTATCATGGTCTCCTCTAATGTCTCAGGAAGCTGGTAGTTCACTAATAAGTCTTTAAAGGGATTCTGTCACCTCGTTTTCGGTTATAGAGCTGAGGACATGCACGGCTAGATCGCCGCTAGCATGTCCGCAATATACCGGTCCTATAGGGCTGTGTGCTTTTATTTTGTTTAAAAAATGTCTCAGATAGATTGCCGTAATCTCGTGATGCGCGAGCTCGCGCATGCGCAGTTCCTTCCCTGAGGCTGATGCCATCACAGGGAAGGAACACTATACCGGCACTGCGCATGCGCGAGCTCGCGCATCGCGAGATTACGGCTATCTGTGATGAAAGGAGGAGATTCCGAGGACATAGGCGGTGCTGGGATCCTTCACTGGGGGGCGTGACTGGGCGCAAGGAAGGTTCGTACAGACCCTTGGGCACCTTACAAGGCTCATTTATATATCTCTAAAATCATTTTTTAAACAAAATAAAAGCACACAGCCCTATAGGACCGGTATATTGCGGACATACTAGCGGCGATCTAGCCTTGCATGTCCGCAGCTCTATAACCGAAAACGAGGTGACAGAATCCCTTTAAGATTTTCAGACAAACCTGACCTGAACTGACTTTTAAGGGCTGGTTCATTCCAGCCAGAAGGAACACACCATCTCCTGAACTGGATACAATACTCTTCAGCACGTTGTTCTCCCTGTACCAAAGCCTTAAGAGCGGTCTCAGCTACCATGGCCCTGTCAGGTTGATCATACAAGGTTCCCAGGGCCTGGAAGAATCCCTCGACAGAGCTGAGACAACTAGCGTCAGAAGGCAAGGAAAAAGCCCAATCCTGGGGATCTCCCTGGAGGCGCGAAATTACTATGCCCATGCGCTGGCTCTCAGAACCTTATGACAAGGGGTGTAATCTGAAATAAAGTTTACAATTCTCTCTGAAAGAAATAAACTTTTTACAGTCACCTGAAAACGGTTCAGGAAGCTTAATCTGAGGCTCCATATGATGACTAGATAAATGCGGAGTGGAGGCACTCTGTCCTGACTCATGTAAATGGAATTTCTCCCCCAATTCCTGAACTATCTGAGTCAAATTAGCAACATGCTCCGTCAGGGTAACCAAAGGATTCATGATAACAGTGGTAATTTAGGCCTGTTATTCTGTCACACATACAGGGGGTGGGGTAGTGACCGCTGAACTCCACCCGCACCCCTGTCCCTGCCTACTTGCCTTGCAAGTCCTAGCGACAATGGACAACTGGTCGACAAACCCTTCGCTAGGATAGTGCAGGGAAGACAAACAACTCAAGTAACAGGAAAGTCAAACAAGCCTCGTCAATAACCAAGAGAGCAGAAAGGTACCGGAGAATCGTCAGGACAAGCCGAAGTCAAAACCAGGAGGGAATGCCAAGACCAAAGGATGAGACGGACGGCAAATCGGAAGCCAAGCAGGAACAACAAACCAGGTGAGTATCTCACAGGAAGGACCTAAATAACAGGCAATCTGTGGCCAGCAGATTGCCTGTTTAAATAGGGCGCTGGGGGAGTCATGTGACGTGGCCAGCGTCACATGACTCCTGAGTTCCGATGCAGCCGAGCGATCAGCTCGGCGCTCAGCCCTATTGTGGTTGCCATGGAAACGGGCGACGCCTGGCTGATGACGCTAGCGGGCCCCGGCCGTCCCCGCTTCCCGGAACTCCGCATCGTGACAGAAGCCATTACAATATGGTGCTGGTACCTAGATGTTTACATAGTTCACATACCAAAGGCTGTAAAATAGTGCACAATGCGCAGAAGCTAAGTGTTATCTCTTTTTTTGTTTATGTATTCTAGCCAATGGAACAATGCCACGAGCCTCAGGGTGGATGCCCCATCTGATGTACATATATACTGCTTAACTTCCTGTAATAAACGAGAACTACTTTGACCCTGCCTGGTGTCAGTGTTGTTTCTTCCATGCATGTAAAATCCTAGGATTAAGACAATTTAGAGCAGTAGAGCAAAATACATTTGGCTCTGATTGAAAGCAGCTTTAACACATGGAGCAAGGTGACAGTAGGATTCTGGAGACTTAAAAAGGAAGCTGCATTTTAGTATAGCATTCTGCAATATATTAAAGAAGAGGTCTGAAACAGAATTGACAAAGCAGATTTCTCTGAAGTTGCATTTATCTACAGTACTTTGAGGGAATATTATAGAGCACAGAGGGTGTGCCAAAGGGCATGTCTTTACACTTGGGCCCTAATTTATTCCAGAATAATGAATTGTTTTATTATAAATTCATACAGATTTCAAATAAGAATTTCATGGAATAAAGAACGTGACTTTTAAAAATACCTTTATTTATACTAGAAAGGGTATAGGTATGTATATATCAATGAATTGTGCACTACAATTACCAAGATTTCTTTTACAGGGGAGTAGTAACCCCTAAGAGAAAGCATTCATAGTGACAGGATAGAAAAAGAGGATCCGGGGAGGGACAATGGTATTATAGAGCGGGTAGGGCAGAGGGGACTTACCCTAGTTGCCCTACAGACTGCTTAGCCCAGGGCGACCCCCTGATGGTGGAGGTTCTCTGTCACCGAACCAAATGCTATCCGGTCCCTAATAAACCCTAAAAAGGGGAAAAGATAATTAACAAAAAGAATGTAAATGGTAATCCTAGTGATTGGATACCACTGCCACTCTCAAAAGAGAAGAAACAAGAACCCCGACGCGTTTCGCCTAGACCTTTCCAGGCTCATCAGGGGGTGATTTCAATACCAAGATGGATATGCCAAACATGATACAAAAAAGGATACTTAGCTCCAAGCCAGATGCAAGCAACAGGTTTTTGTGGACCACCAGAGATTGGTTAAGGGTTTACAACAAGGTATTATTAACAAAACTGAATTTGAGTATTTACTTCCCAAAGCCCTTCAAACCGCAACTTTTTACTGTCTACCCAAGATACATAAGGGGGTACATCCCCTTAGGGGTCGTCCAATCTTATCCGGTATTGATTCCCTGACACACCATAGTGGAATCTATCTAGACAAGGTACTTCGTGACTTTGTCTGGACTTTACTATCATTTACTAGGGATACGATGGATTTCCTTCGTAAAATAGAAACCTTAACTGTTAACCCCAACAGTATCTTGGCTAGCATAGACGTAGAATCGCTCTATACGTCTATTCCACATGATCGAGGAATCTGAGCCATTACTTACTTTTTAAATACCAGAGGGACTCAGTTTTTCCAACACAACGAATTTATCTTACGTCTCCTGGAATACACGTTAACCCATAAGTTTTTCTATTCAACGGCTCTTTTTACCACCAACTCAGGGGGACGGCGATGGGGAATTAATGTGCCCCTACTTACGCTAACCTCCTCCTGGGCTGGTGGGAGGATAAATACGTCTTCCCAGATCAGCACCAATGGTGGAATGACAATATCGCCTTTTGGACTCGTTACATTGACGACGTGTTTCTGCTCTGGGAGGGCAGTATATCCGCTTTTCATAAGTTCATCAATGCCTTAAATCAAAACGATATTGGTCTGAGCTTCACCTTTGAAACTCAGACCAAACAAATTACGTTCCTTGACGTGGCGGTGAAAAAAAATGAGGGGACACTCAGCACGTCGGTACATCGAAAGCCGATGGCTACTAACAGTATCCTTCACTGGGATAGTCACCATCCCACTGCCGTGAAGAGGGGGATCCCTAGGGGACAGTACCTGGGGGTCCGCAGGAACTGTTCCTCAGGAGGTAAATTTTATTCAGAATCCCAAAAATTAAAAAACAGACTGACACAGAGAGGTTATCCACTGAGTCTCCTAAGGGAGTCCTTCCAATTTGCAGAGTCCAAGAAAAGGGAGGACCTCCTGATGTCAAGGCCTAGGGACAAGTCAGACGAGGGTCTGATACGCCTGATTTCCACCTTCGATTCTGGCAACAAGGAGGTGGTATCCATTCTGAGAAGACATTGGTCAATACTCAAGATGGACCCAGATCTAACACAAGTGATTAAGGAATATCCCCAAGTTACCTACCGGAAAGGAAGGAGCTTGCGGGATCGACTAGTTCATAGTCACTATGAGTGTCCCAAAAAAGAGGGCACTTGGCTAGACCGCAAGCCTTTGGGCATCTTTAAATGCGGATCTTGCAAAGCCTGCGATTTCATCAACACCTCGAAGACATTAATCTGTTCCGTTACACAACGTCCCTTTGTTATCTGGGACTTTGCAAACTGTAAAACGAAAGGCGTTATATATATATTTGCCAGTGTATATGTCCTATTGACTACATCGGCAAAACAAAAAGAGAATTTTGAAGAAGGGTCTGCGAGCATATTAACGATATTAAAAAAATTAAAGGATACACCCGTAGCTCATCATTTTAACAACTACCATATTGGTTATGTAGGCTCGGCTCGTTTCTCTGTCCTTGAGGTTGTCCCCCTCCCTGAAAGAAGAGGCGATTGGGACAAGAAGATCCTCAAAAAAGAAACAGCATGGATCTACCGCTTTCAGTCCCAGTCCCTCCTTGGACTTAGTGAAAGATTAAATTTCACATGTTTCATCTGAATTCCCTGTTCATTTAATATATACCTTTTTTCAGTAATAATTTAAGAAACCTTGTATGTGGCCCTTTAACT
The DNA here is from genome assembly GCF_905171765.1 of Bufo bufo. Lineage (NCBI taxonomy): Eukaryota > Metazoa > Chordata > Amphibia > Anura > Bufonidae > Bufo > Bufo bufo. The sequence continues at coordinate 602,695,194 of NC_053391.1, read as the reverse complement.
GGCCTGATTGATGCGAGAAGCATCTTACTACTGGTGAACAAATATCAGTTCAGCATATATTTTCTAATTTGGTGTCCTCCCCCTTCCTATCTTGTCATTAGGGAGATGACCCAGGTGATTTTTATCCCTTTCTCTGTATACCTATTACTATTTCGGAGACATTTGTATGTGATGGTCCCACTAGATCTCCGGCCTCCTTGTGGGTGCCATTTTTTCATACAAGAAAAGCATTGAGTCCATTGTTCATTTGTATCTAATTTATGGTCTCATGCTTTACCGATTAATTGTAGTTACTCTATCTCCGGCATTCCTGCAGAGATCTTGCGTCCCATGATGCGTTCCACTAGGGAACCGGAAATGATGTTTAAAAACTTCCGGTCTCGGCTTCGAACCTTATGCTGTTCACGATGCGTGTCACGTCACCAGAAGTGATGTAGACAGGAAGCTATGCGCTCCAGAGTGCGGTCCGGACACCGGAAGTAAGCCTCTGGCATCCGGACGTCAGGCCTGGGGAAGACCTGTGATTAAATAAAAGGCGCCACAACAGTCAGAGACAGCTTGGCCCAAGCATATTGGTTCTTGTGGGGATTCCATCACCTGTCCACATGTAAGTAGGACCCGGTCTTCTTGTTCAGATGTACCTTAATAGATACTTTCTTTGCAGGACATGGGCCTTTTACTGATTGTGTGTGTATATATTCCCTTTAGGTATCATTAGTGGAACAGCCCTATCTCTGGTGGTCCACAAAAACCTGTTGCTTGCCTCTGGCTTGGAGCTAAGTATCTTTTTTTGTATCATGTTTGGCATATCCATCTTGGTATTGAAATCACCCCCTGATGAGCCTGGAAAGGTCTAGGCGAAACGCGTCGGGGTTCTTGTTTCTTCTCTTTTGAGAGTGGCAGTGGTATCACTAGGATAACCATTTAAATTCTTTTTGTTAATTATCTTTTCCCCTTTTTAGGGTTTATTAGGGACCGGATAGCATTAGGTTCGGGGACAGAGAACCTCCACCATCAGGGGTCGCCCTGGGCTAAGCAGTCTGTAGGGCAACTAGGGTAAGTCCCCTCTGCCCTACCCTCTCTATAATACCATAGTCCCTCCCCGGATCCTCTTTTTCTATCCTGTCACTATGAATGCTTTCTCTTAGGGGTTACTACTCCCCTGTAAAAGAAATCCTGGTAATTGTAGTGCACAATTCATTGGTATATACATACCTATACCCTTTCTAGTATAAATAAAGGTATTTTTAAAAGTCACGTTCTTTATTCCATGAAATTCCCTTTGAAATTAATGTGACAGAGTATCTAAGTAACAAAATCCTAAAGCTTTGTGGTAGATTTCAAATAAGGATGCATATGATGAAATACTTTTGAATATGGAGTTTCTACATGGTGATTTGGAGAAGACCAAAAGTAAATTATCTGGATTTTAGACTTCCTTGAGGGGTCTAATGATTGGTTAAGATTTGCAGACACACAAAAGGAGGATAGAAAATATTATCAAGAACTGGAGGGAGGGAACCAAGAGATCAAAATGATACAAAGACATGGAATATTACAATAGTGGTAAGAGCGATACTTGACAAACCAATAATAATATGGAGAGAAGAAAACAAAAATCAGGACGACGTAGGAGAAGGAAGTGGATTCACCAACACAAAGGTTTATTTGTCTACTACTCATGACACTGACTCTTTAGATGGTTCTATGAGACAGTCTTTTCTAGGCACCCATATAGAAGAACAAAGTACAGGAGAAAATACTGAGGTCAGAGTACACTGACGAGCAATAGGGTAACAATGTTTGGAACCTTTGACTTTCAGGCTCCATATCTCCCCATCCACTACAGCTTAATACATGAGACTACCATCATTTTATAGACAATCATCTTGGCTATCTCATACATAAATTGGACTTGCAACTATTTAGCATATGATTAGTTATGCAGATTCTTCTCATGTAATTGTATTGTTACTGTTTTGCTCCTGGTGTGGAACAATCTTTTTCTTCTTGTACACTACAAATACCAACCTGTTCTCACATTTCCTAATAGCTCAGTGTGTGATTAGGTTGATTCTTAAGGGAAAGGTCAGTGGTTCAAATCCAGGAGCAGCCAAGAAAAGAGAAACAGCATCATCCAGCTCTTCAATAGTGATATCTTGGCCAAGAAAATTGACAAACTGCATCATGTGAGTGCCATGACAGGAGTACATGCAAGCACCGTGCAACGCACATTACAAAAGTCTGGAATGGTGGCCCGAAAAAAGATGAAAAAGCCTCGACTTCAATATCATCATAGGAAGCTTCGGCTCAAGTTTGCAAAAATGTATGAACAGTGGACAGTAGAAGATTGGAAACAGGTGATTTGGAGCGATGAGGCAAAAGTCAATAGACTGGGCTCTGATGGGTGCAAATAGGTCTGGAAGAAACAAGGGAAAAGGGGGCTAACAGATGGAGAAATTTAAGGAACTGTCAAGTTCGTGGGGAAGCCTGATGATATGGGGTTGTTTCACAGCCAAAGGCATTGGATACTTGACCAGGGTCAATGATTGTCTCAATGCTGATTATCCTCCAAAACGAGTTACTTTGCACACTCGAGTCCTATGGGTATAAAAAGGACAACATAGCAGGACAACGACCAGAAGCATACGTCGAGATTGGAGAAGAAATGGTTCAGTGACAATGAAGTAGAGGTGCTGGATTGGCCCCCAACCTGTTTCCAATCCCAATCGAACACTTGTGGGTAGAGTTGAAGAAAAAGCTGTATTCATACCCAAGTGAGTCGACCAGTATGCACCAATATTGGGAACATGTAGAAGAGATCTGGGAACATATTTCATCGAGACATGCTTGAATCTGATCGAGAGCATGCCCAGAAGGATTCAGGAAGTGTTTAAAGCCAAAAGGTGGATTTACAAAATAATACAAAATTTTGAATTTTAAGAGCAAAACAGTAACAATGCAGTTACATGACAAGAATCTGCATTACTAATCATATGCTAAATAGTTGCATGTCCAATTTATATATGAGATAGCTAAGATGATTGTCTATAAAATAATCGTAGTCTCACGTTCGAACCTGTAGTGGATGGTGAGATATGGAGACTGAAAGTCAAAGGTTCAAAACATTGTAACCCTGGAGGCGGAGCCTAACTGCTCAGCAAGACGGATGCACGTTTTGCTCCTCTCTGCACTATCCTGTGGACTAGTCTATTTTGCAGCTTCCCTGACCAAACCATGGTCAAAATTGGCAAAGACAAAGCCAAAGATAAAGCGGACCAGATTAAGCATGATCGAGGTCCCTCAGACATGGAAAAATACCTCCACAAGAAAGCCACAATGCTCCCTGCCGGGACCAGCAAGATGGTGCCGAATGAACATGCTGTGGCGCTTACAGACTGTGAAGCTGACAACTCCCTGAAGGCCAGTCCAGCTACACCCTCCAATAACCCAGCTCCAGTCTCCCGCCAATTCCTATGGCAAGCCTTAACTTAAGCACTTGCCCCAGTTATGCAGGAGATGGCTGAAATCAAGAGTGATATAAAGCATATTGGGCACAGGGTGTAGGTCCTTGAGAATAATCAGGCCGCCATCCTATCTTACAGTCGAGCACTAGGAGACAACTGCATGGCTCAGATGGACTCTCTTAATGTGGCCTTCGCCCTGATCGAGGATCAAGAGAATCGCAGCAGGTGTAAGAATATTCATATACGTGGCATCTCACGGGAGTTACCTGCTGCAGCAGGCGCCATATTTGCTGACCTCCTAGGAGAGGAGCAGGCCTCGGAGATCACAGGTAAGAGTATTCATAGGTCCCTCCGGCCGAAACCCAAGGAGGGTGAGCCGCCGAGGCATGTGGTTTGTGGACTTTTAAATTATCTAGAAACTGCAACGCTCCTCAGGACACTGGATAGCTAAGTATTGCACAGTTTATTCCATATGTAAGGAATTACATGGATGGGCTTAAAGCTTATACCCACATAGGAGGGAAGGGAGAGTCCCCACCAGAGGACTTTGATGGGCTCTGCCTCCATGCTGATGATTGTCAACTGGACACACTTTCAAAATGGGACACTAGGTTTGGAACTCACATTTGGCCCCAGCTGCCTGCTTTACTTCCTCAAAGGTTTTTTCTTTGCTAATGTTTTACTGTTCTTATGTTTGGCTCACCCATGCCCCTGCCTGAGGTCTCACCTTATGGAGTATAATACATCATTGACTCCACGACGTGGTGATATGAGGGGTGCCATTGTCTGCTTGAAATGTCCTTTATATCTACAGGTTGTGTTGCTACATGTTAGGATGTACATTACCATCTAGTTCTCCCCCCTCCTGGAGATGGGCAATCTATGGCCATCTCTTGATGCAGGGAACTCTTCTTATGCTGCTAATGTACATCATAATATCTGCACACTCAAATGAAGAGTCTTGATCAATTTTGTCCTGTTTAAGAAGGCACGAGCTGACATCTGTTTCCTCCAGGAGACACACTTCAAAGCAGGATGTGTGCCTTCACTGCCAGGCTCTCACTTTCAGTCATGTTATCATAGTCCTTATGTAAAGGCATCTCACGGGGTGGGGATCGCAGTAGCCAAGCACGTACCTTTTACACATATGCTCACCCAGGCAGACCCCGAAGGTAGTTATATTTTCGTGAAGGGGAAAATAGGAGGAGATATAGTAACCCTAGCCAGCCTGTATGGTCCTAATAGAGGACAACAACAATGGCTTAAGGGCACATTGAAATGCCTCGATCAATTTGCTGAAGGCGTCAGGTAGGTAGGAGACCTTAATGTGGCATTGTACCCTACCCTGGATACATCTGATGGCACCTCAGTACACTCACAAGCCTCCCTGGGGCGCATTAATAAAACACTTTCTGACTCCTGCTCAGTGGATGCTTGGCGGCTGCTTAACCAGACCTCCCGGTACTATACTTTATTTTCCATACCACACAACTCTTTTCAGAGATTAGATTATGTTTTTATATCTGACAAGCACATAGAAATGCTTCAACATGTCACTATTGAACCTATCACCATGTCTGATTATGCTCCTGTCTCTGCCTCAGTAAACTTTGCTAATCTACCATCCAGACAATGGATGTGGCGACTAAATGAAACACTCCTGGACAGAGAAGCCGATTTAACGTCTCTCCAAAAGAGATTGCGGCTGTTCTTCCAGGAAAATGCCCCTGTAGACACATCAGTGTGGGAAGCCCATAAGGCAGTGATGACAGGCAAGCTCATTGCTCTTGAAAGTAGGATCAAAAAGGAAAAACAAAAACTACTCCACTCTCTGCTTTCTCAGATAGCAGCTATAGAATCTCTTCATAAACGGACAAAAGCTTTAAATGCCCATGTGGAGTTGCTGCAGCTGAGACGGGAGCTGAAGGACCATGCGTGTGTCATGCAAAAGCATACCAATATTCTAAATACCGCTTTTATGCCCATGGGGATAAAGGAACCAAATTTATGTCCAAGCTCATAAAGCAAAGGCGAGACTCCACCTACATTGTTACAATTAAGCAAAAAAGTGGAAAACTAGTCTCAGACAAAAGATATAGCTGAAGCATTCCAGGAATTCTACAAAGACCTGAATAACCTCAAGGAGTCTGGGGAGCTATCCTGGCCGGCTCTTGTTCAGCTATGGATGACTTCCTGAGCAAACTACAATCACCCTGCTTATCCATAGAAGACGCAGAGACCCTACTCAGACCGATTACTGAAGAGGAGGTTGGGAAGATTATTAAATTAATGCCATTGGGGAAGAGTCCTGGTCCGGATGGCTTTCCTGTGGGATATTATAATAAGTTTTTGACTATTCTGTTACCACAGCTTACCGACTGGTATAGATCCCTCTTTTCTGGTTCCCACTGTGGCAGGCGCAGCACTATGAAGTGCCTTTTGCGCTGTGGCATTAGAAGAATTTTGATATCTCTGACTTTTAGTCTAACCAGACTGTCTATTACTCTGTAATGTCTATTACTGTCTATTACTCTATTACTCTGTAATTCCTCTAGCTCCGTTCTATAGAAACAGTAGGTTTAAAGAGCACACCAAATGCTTCAAATAACTTCTTTATTAACTTAAACTTTTCTTCATATATAACACTGCCACCTCCGCAGCAGATAGTCTATGTACAAAACACGTGTTGAAAAGATATCACAAAATGGCGGCATACATAAGATGGTGGTTCAACTGTTCAATCTTGTCATTCAACATAAAATGGTAAATATATTTCTCTCTTGAGTATCCGTACTCTCACTTTAAGTTATTTAAGCATTTTATGATCTCTTTGAGAGGTACAGTTGCAAGAAAAAGTATGTGAACCCTTTGGAAAGATATGGATTTCTGCACAAATTGGTCATAAAATGTGATCTGATCTTCATCTAAGTCACAACAATAGACAATCTCAGTCTGCTTAAACTAATAATACACAAAGAATTACATGTTACCATGTTTTTATTGAACACACCATGTAAACATTCACAGTGCAGGTGGAAAAAGTATGTGAACCCTTGGATTTAATAACTGGTTGAACCTCCTTTGGCAGAAATAACTTCAACCAAACGTTTCCTGTAGTTGCAGATCAGACGTGCAAAACAGTCAGGAGTAATTCTTGACCATTCCTCTTTACAAAACTGTTTCAGTTCAGCAATATTCTTGGGATGTCTGGTGTGTTTTGGGGTGTATTTTTATTATAGGCTGCAAAAAAGTGTCACACATGTGGGCAATGTGTTTTGGGGTGTATTTTTACATATACCCATACTGTGTGTGAGAAATATCTCTGTAAATGACAACTTTTCCCATTTTTTTATACAAAGTTGTCAATTTACAGAGATATTTCTCTCACCCAGCAGGGGTATATGTAAAAAGACACCCCAAAACACATTGCCTTACTTCTCCTGAGTACGGTGATACCACTTGTGTGACACTTTTTTGCAACCAAGATGCGCAAAGGGGCCGAAAGTTCAACAAGTACCTTTTAGGAGGGCATTTTTAGGCATTTGGATTCCAGACTTCTTCTCACGCTTTAGGGCCCCTAAAATGCCAGGGAAGTATAAATACCCCACATGTGACCCCATTTTGGAAAGAAGACACCCCAAGGTATTCCGTGAGGGGCATGGCGAGTTCATAGAAGATTTTTTGTTTTTTCTCACAAAGTCTCCCTTTCCGCTAACTTGTGACAAAAAGTTCAATCTTTCATGGACTCAATATGCCCCTCAGCGAATACCTTAGGGTGTCTTGTTTCCAAAATGGGGTTATTTGTGGGGTGTTTGTACTGCCCTGGCATTTGAGGGTCTCCGCAATCATTACATGTATGGCCAGCATTAGGAGTTTCTGCTATTCTCCTTAGGCCTCATGCACACGACCGTTGTTTGGGTCCGCATCAGGGCCGCAAAATATGCGGACAGCCCTCCGTGTGCTGTCCACATCCGTGGCTCCGTTCCGCGGCCCCGCTAAAAAAATATAACATGTCCTATTCTTGTCCGCGCTTTGCGGACAAGAATAGGCATTTATATTGCCGGCGCTGGTTCCGTTCCACAAATTGCGGAAGTCAACACGGGCGCCTTCCGTTTTTTGTGCATCCGCAGTTTGCGAACCGCAAAAAAAGGCACGGTCGTGTGCATGAGGCCTTATATTGAGCATACGGGTAATGAGATTATTTTTTTTTAGTTCAGCCTCTGGGCTGAAAGAAAAAATGAACGGCACAGATTTCTTCATTCGCATCGATCAATGTGGATGAAAAAATCTCTGCCAAAAAATGTGCAAAAAAAAAAAAAGCTGCGATCGCTAATAAAGATCCAAAAAGCTCAAAAGTGATCTTTATTGCCCCGCAGCGATTTTACGGTGTTTTTGCAGTGATCAGAAAAAAAACATTTCTGTCACTGCGGTGGGGCGGACTGAACACAAGTGTGCGCACAAGATCAGACCTGATCGGGCGAAGACTGCGTTTTTTGTAGAGCCTAAGGTGACCCTAATGTACTGATATAGATCTGATTGCGATCAGTCTTGATCACTTACAGATACTATATAGTACTAGTGATGATTAGCAACAGCGATGACGCTAATCAGCGATTAATCAGTGACTGCGGTGCGGTGGGCGCTAACTACCTAGAAAGTGGTTAACTAACTGGCGGTGATAAGGGACCCTTAGTCCCCATTCACACGTCCGCAATTCTGTTCCGCATTTTGCAGAACGTAATTGCGGACCCATTCATTTCGTTGGGGACAAACTTTGTCCCGCTCGGATCCGGAATTGCGGATCTGCACTTCCGTTTCGCAAAAATATAGAACATGTCCTATTCTTGTCCGCAATTGCGGACAAGAAAAGGAATTTTCTATATAGTTCTAGCAATGTGCAGATCCGCAAAATGCGGAAAGCACATTTCCGGTGTCCGTGTTTTGCGGATCCGCGGATCCGCAAAACACACACGGACGTCTGAATGGAGCCTTACAGGGGGGTGATCAATGACAGGGGGGTGATCAGGGAGTCTATATGGGGTGATCAGGGGTTAATAAGGGGTTAATAAGTGACAGGGGGGGTGTAGTGTAGTGTGGTGCTTGGTGCTACTTACAGAGCTGCCTGTGTCCTCTGGTGGTCGATCCAAGCAAAAGGGACCACCAGAGGACCAGGTAGCAGGTATATTAGACACTGTTAACAAAACAGCGTCTAATATACCTTTCTGATGTTAAAAAAAATCGCATCTACAGCCTGCCAGCGAATGATCGCCGCTGGCAGGCTGTAGATCTACTCATTTACCTTGCGATCCTGTGAACGCGCGCTCCTGTGAGCGCCCGTTCACAGGAAATCTCGCATCTCGCGAGATGATGCGCCGATGCGTCCAGGAGGAATAACCCGGCCGCCCGCATGACGCATCCCTGCATTAGGTGGTCGGGAGGTGGTTAATCTGGTAGCCTTTCGTCTTGAACTTCCTCAAGCTCTGAAAATTCATAATGTGTTGAAGAGATATGTTGAACCTTTGGAGCCGTCTTCCTTGCCACCCGCTCCTGTCATTGTGGACGGTGGTTTGGAATTTCAGATCGCCAAGATAATTGACTCTTGAGTTCTCCATAGATTTCTTCATTATTTTGTTCACTGGAAGGGTTATGGACCAAAGGAGAGGATGTGGGTACCAGCATCCGATGTGAATGCCAGTCGTTTGGTGAAAGCTTTTCACAAGTCTCACCCAGATAAGGTCGGTTCTGGGTGCCCGGAGGTCACCCGTAAAAGGGGGGATACTGTCACGGACGTTCCCGTGCCAGTTGCCAGGAGATCAGTGAGACTGGTAACACGTGGTTTGATCTGACAGGTTTCTTGTGGATCAATTTGTGTCTGTGTTGTTTCTGGTAATGGCCACACCCCTTGCCTCAGGTGTTGCTTATGTGGTCATTTAACCTTCTCTGTGCGGTTTATAGCTTCAGTCTTGTCGTGGATTGCTGGTGTTTGGATCTCGGCGGAGTTCTTGTGCTTCCACAACCATTTGAAGTTGTGTCTCCTTCCCCTGCTGTTTATTGTTGGGGTTTTCTTGTGTTGTTCTTTTCCCTGCCATTTGTGTTTAGGCCAGAAGGAGACTCCTGTTCATCCTACCCTTTGGAGGAACAGGTTGTCTCTTGTCCTGACATTAGTACCAGGGTCCTACAGGGTGAGTTAGGACTTTAGGTTCCTGTATATGAACTCGCCTTTAGGACTTTAGGTTCCTTAGGAATTCTCTAGGAGGTGACCTGATCCTTTCCCTAATTACCAGGCCTTTTCCCCTCACCCCTTTCCCTCCTACGTTCGGTGTGGGTTTCCCTCCCACACCGAAGCGTGACACAATCCCTAGAAGCAATAGTTACTATTCTTCCTAAAGAGGGGAAGGACCCACAACACTTAGGGAGCTACAGACCCATCTCACTCCTAAATGTTGATGTGAAAATCCAGGCAAAACTACTGGCCAAGAGGCTTAGCATTTTTCTCCCTAAACTCATATACCCTGATCAGGCAGGCTTTGTACCAGGTAAAGTAGGAAATCACAACTCCTGTGGGCTTATCATAGCTATCCAATTAGCCAAAAAGACATATCAACCACTAATGCTCCGGGGAATAGATGCAGAGAAGGCCTTCAATTGGGATTTCCTGCAGAAGGCGATGTTGCATTTTGGTATACCAGAAAGATTCCATCAGGCGATCATGACTTTATTTAACGACCCAAGTGCCAAAGTTAGAGTCAATGGGACTTTGTGCCCCCCTTTCCCAATCAGGAATGGCAAAATAAAGGAGTGCCCACTTTCACCCACTCTCTTTATTCTTGTTATGGAGACTCTGCTACAGGCCATCAGAGACCATTCCCATACTCAAGGTATTCAGGTGGCGGACAATAAGTCTAGTTACACTAATGCAGCCTTTGCTGATGACTTGCTCATCATGGTCACAAACCCTGTCGAGGCCTTCCCGCACTTACTAGAGTTATTTACCCAATATGGACACCTCTCCAATTTCAAGGTTAATCGGTCCAAATCTGAGGTCCTGAATGTTTCAGCCTCCCCTGCAAAGGTGACAGCTTTAAGGACATCCACACCCTTTAAAGGGGTTGTCCGGGTTCAGAGTTGAACCCGGAAATATCCCCATTTTCACCCAGGCAGCCCCCCTGACTTGAGCATCAGAGCAGTTCGTGCTCCGATGCTCTCCTTTGCCCTGCGCTAAATCGCGCAGGGCAAAGGCATTTTATGGAGTTCTGGTGACGTACTCGGCTCTCCATGGGGATGCCAGGCGGAGGCTTCTGCCCAGCAGTGAGCCCGGTGACATCACCGGCACTGATGGGCGGGCTTTAGCGCTGCCCTAGCCTGTAAAACAGCTAGGGCAGCGTTAAAGCCTGCCCATCAGGGCCGGTGACATCACCGAACACACTGCTGGGCGGAAGCCTCCGCCAGGCAGTGTGTCATTGTAAATAAAAGCGCCCTTTCCCTGCGCGATCCAGCGCAGGGCAAGGGAGCGCATCGGAGCATGAGATGGTCCGATGCTAACATCAGGGGGGCTGCCTTGGTGAAATTATGGGTATGTCCGGGTTCAGCTTTGAACCTGGACTACCCCTTTAAGTGGCAAACATCCCATATTACCGACTTAGGGGTCAAAATCCCACCCTAACTCACAAGGCTATTCCATTTGAACTATGTCCCTTTGCTTAAGGTAATCCAAACACATTTAAAGTCCCTCAAGATCCCATATGTATCATGGATGGGCTGCAAAAACCTGTTAAAGACCTTCATCATGCCCAAACTCATATACAGTATGTCCTACAAATGCTGCCCATTTTTCTCCCCACCTCCTTTTTCTCTCAAATAAGAACAATCTTCACAAGCTTTTTAAGGAATGGGAAGAGGTCTAGGGTAGCCTACAATAGATTAGTATTAAGGAAAGAGCCATGGTGGCTTTGGTCTCCCAGATGCCCTCACTTACTATAGAGCGATCAACTTGAAAAGATGGCTCCAAACTAAAGTTCCAAATTATAGGGTCCTAGGTAATGAAGTAGAACTAACACTTCTTACACTTGAACAGAGAGCGGGAATGTGGTGCCTTTCTACTGCCTCTATAGGGGATAGTCCTCTTCTTAGAGCAACAATATTGGTTGTACAAAACCTGAATAAAGACTATGACCTGCTTAGTAGCCCATCCCCTGCAATGCAGGCAAACCTGATTCCCTTTTTGGTGAGACCAGGGATAACCGATCTTGTCCTGGTATGGGACAGATTCCAAGACCGCACATTAGGGAAAATGCCTAACCCGGAAGGAGACCCCAGTCTGCCTTTTTCAACTCCACACAAGGTAATTTTCTAGATACCTCAGAACTCCTGTCAACTTGCAGGCTATTGTGTAAACAATTGGGAGAGAGAGAGGATAAGACATGGTTTGAAAAGTTAATGCATAAGAAGACTTGTAGGCCGAAACGTCACGTCCAAGCCGCATAACTAATAAAATTCACTAATCAAGAATACCTACTTATGTCACTGGAGTTTTTTATCTGCATAAAAAGACTTTTGTATCACTCCCTGTTGACACCAAGGGACAAAGTGACCCCTCAATACATAAATGCCTGGGCTACAGAACTGGGGATAGATTTTTCTGAAATAGATGTTCTGTGCATACATTTTCATTCAATAGGTTTTTAATAGTTTAACATCAATTACAAGATAATAAAGGACAATAAAGTACAGTAAAGTACAATAGAGTACAGTGTCTCCTGTTAATCATTGTAAAACATGAGATGAAACTCTTTATAACTTGGACCATAAAAAAAATATATATACAGTACAGACCAAAAGTTTGGACACACCTTCTCATTCAAAGAGTTTTCTTTATTTTCATGACTATGAAGGCATCAAAACTATGAATTAACACATGTGGAATTATATACATAACAAACAAGTGTGAAACAACTGAAAATATGTCATATTCTAGGTTCTTCAAAGTAGCCACCTTTTGCTTTGATTACTGCTTTGCACACTCTTGGCATTCTCTTGATGAGCTTCAAGAGGTAGTCCCCTGAAATGGTCTTCCAACAGTCTTGAAGGAGTTCCCAGAGATGCTTAGCACTTGTTTGCCCTTTTGCCTTCACTCTGCGGTCCAGCTCACCCCAAACCATCTCGATTGGGTTCAGGTCCGGTGACTGTGGAGGCCAGGTCATCTGGCGCAGCACCCCATCACTCTCCTTCATGGTCAAATAGCCCTTACTTTCAAAGTTTTCCCAATTTTTCGGCTGACTGATTGACCTTTATTTCTTAAAGTAATGATGGCCACTCGTTTTTCTTTACTTAGCTGCTTTTTTCTTGCCATAATACAAATTCTAACAGTCTATTCAGTAGGACTATCAGCTGTGTATCCACCTGACTTCTCCTCAATGCCACTGATGGTCCCAACCCCATTTATAAGGCAAAAAATCCCACTTATTAAACCTGACAGGGCACACCTATGAAGTGAAAACCATTTCAGGGGACTACCTCTTGAAGCTCATCAAGAGAATGCCAAGAGTGTGCAAAGCAGTAATCAAAGCAAAAGGTGGCTACTTTGAAGAACCTAGAATATGACATATTTTCAGTTGTTTCACACTTGTTTGTTATGTATATAATTCCACATGTGTTAATTCATAGTTTTTATGCCTTCAGTGTGAATCTACAATTTTCATAGTCATGAAAATAAAGAAAACTATTTGAATGAGAAGGTGTGTCCAAACTTGTCTAATAGGGTGGCGTATGTTGTAGCCCACCATAGTGCCCAGATTTTTTGGTATTTATTTGATTATTGCTTTTTGCTATCATCTTTTCAAATCTGCAATTAGTATTAACTTTCCTAATTATCTGCTAAATGGGCGGGGTAGATGTAGATTTCCAAAGTTGTGCTATACTTTGTAGAGAAGCTGCAAGTATATGACATAGAATAGTTTTTTTTGGGGAGAAAGGTTATCTAGGTTGAATCTTAAAATAAATATTTCCGGTCTGAAGGGTAGTTTCACTCCTACAGTGTTTAAAATAAGGTTGTTCATTCCTTACCAGAAATTGGATATGAGTGGGCACTCCCAGAATACAGTGGGGCAAAAAAGTATTTAGTCAGCCACCAATTGTGCAAGTTCTCCCACTTAAAAAGATGAGAGAGGCCTGTAACTTTCATTATAGGTACACTTCAACAATTAGAGACAGAATGGGGGGAAAGAATACAGGAAATCACATTGTAGGATTTCTAAAGAATTAATTGGTAAATTCCTCGGTAAAATAAGTATTTGGTCCCCTACAAGCAAGCAAGATTTCTGGCTCTCGCAGACCTGTAACTTCTTCTTTAAGAGGCTCCTCTGTCCTCCTCTCGTTACCTGTATTAATGGCACCTGTTTGAACTTGTTATCAATATAAAAGACACCTGTCCACAACCTCAAACATTCACACTCCAAACTCCACTATGGCCAAGACCAAAGAGCTGTCAGAGGACACCAGAAACAAAATTGCAAACCTGCACCAGGCTGGGAAGACTGAATCTGCAATAGGCAAGCAGCTTGGTGTGAGGAAATCAAATGTGGGAGCAATTATTAGAAAATGGAAGACATACAAGACTACTAATAATCTCCCTCGATCTGGGGCTCCACGCCAGATCTCACCCCATGGGGTCAAAATAATCACAAGAACAGTGAGCAAAAATCCCAGAACCACACGGTGGGACCTAGTGAATGACCTGCAGAGAGCTGGGACCAAAGTAACAAAGGCTACCATCAGTAACACACTACGTCACCAGGGACTCCAACCCTGCAGTGCCAGACGTGTCCCCCTGCTTAAGCCAGTACATGTCCGGGCCCATCTGAAGTTTTCTAGAGAGCATTTGGATGATCCAGAAGAGGATTGAGAGAATGTCATATGGTCAGATGAAACCAAAATAGAACTCGTCATGTTTGGAGGAGAAAGAATGCTGAGTTGCATCCAAAGAAGACCATACTTATTGTGAAGCATGGGGGTGGAAACATCATGCTTTGGGGCTGTTTTTCTGCAAAGGGACCAGGACGACTGATCCGTGTAAAGGAAAGAATGAATGGGGCCATGTATCGTGAGATTTTGTGTGAAACCCTCCTTCCATCAGAAAGGGCATTGAAAATGAAACGTGGCTGGGTCTTTCAGCATGACAATGATCCCAAACACACCGCCTGGGCAACGAAGGAGTGGCTTCGCAAGAAGCATTTTAAGGTCCTGGAGTGGCCTAGCCAGTCTCCAGATCTCAACCCCATAGAAAACCTTTGGAGGGAGTTTAAAATCAGTGTTGCCCAGCGACAGCCCCAAAACATCACTGGTCTAGAGGAGATCTGCTTGGAGGACTGGGTTAAAATACCAGCAAGAGTGTGTGAAAATCTTGTGAAGACTTACAGAGAACGTTTGACCTCTGTCAGTGCTAACAAAGGGTATATAACAAAGTATTGAGATGAACTTTTGTTATTGACCAAATACTTATTTTCCACCATAATTTGCAAATAAATTCTTTAAAAATCAGACAATGTGATTTTCTGGATTTTTTTTTCTCATTATGTCTCATAATTGAGGTATACCTATGATTAAAATTATACACCTCTCTCATCTTTTTAAGTGGGAGAGCTTGCACAATTGGTGGCTGACTAAATACTTTTTTGCACCACTGTATATGGGTGAGATTTCCTATCTGGTTGCAAACTCTCCAGCATATGTTAGATGTGTTATCATAAATCTTAGATAGTCTGTATGGTGTGTAGTACCATCTATATATAAGTTTACAATATGCTTCATGGTGTTCAGTACAGGATGAACTGTGGATTGACATTGTGAAAGCTTTTTTCCATTCCATTTATGAACAGATAAACACTACTTTTCTGTTGCGGCAGAATCTGCGACTTCTTCCCTGCTCACGGCAGGTCTAAAAAAAGGGGGCGTGGCATGGGCGGGGAAGGGGACAGCCAACAGGCCAGTCTTATTCATTTTCTAGGCCGGGTTTAGGCGTAGAAAATGGTTCAAATGTGAGACAGCAAGGAAGCTGTCTTATATTTAGAAAAAGTGGTGGTTATGCTCTATATAACTTCTGTGATCCACCACCAGCGCAGGGACTTATTTAGACCAGCATCTAAAACACTGGTCTTAATAAATGTGCCCCTGAGTGCAGTGTTAAGCCCAGACACTTTCCCAAAAATCCTGTCAAGGATTTCGGCCTAATATTTCAAATTATCACTCAGAGATATAATCATCCGATACCCTGTGTATTGTAAGACAAACTGTCATTAATATGCTATTTTCCTAAACTTTAACCCCCCCCCCCCCCCCCCCAATAAAAAATTCAACTGTCTGGAGATGCACATACATGGATTTCTTCCTATTATTTCATGTTATCACTCAGAGATAAAATGGTCTGCTACCCTGTGTATTGTAAGACACACATATGATATTTTCCAAAACTTAAACCCCCCAAAAAATGAACTGTGTGGAAATGCCCTGACACATAGTTCGGTCTAGCTTTCACTAAGATTTAAAATGCTACATCTATCCTCTGGATGACACATGTTGTACAGTTTTGAGCTTATCCCCTCCAAAAAACTGTATTTTGCTAAAATGGCAAAAACAATAAAAGAAATACAGGTAGCTGCTTTTAATGTTCTGCAGCAGCTGCAGCTGTGTTACAAGGCAGTAACTGCAGCTGGAATGTACTGCCAGGCACAACCAGCCTCAGCTCCTTACTTCTAACTCCCTGGCTAATAGATTTGCCTGACTTTCCCTATTCTACATAATTCTTCTTCTTTCTAGCCTTTCGCTTCTATATCCTTGATTGTGACAGTATCAGACACTTCATAGACCCATCCACCCTCATTCACAGCCCAACAAAGAATGTAAAGGCCCACCAAGAAGTGAGGGAGCAAGAAGGAAGAGGACCCGTTCCGGAGCTGCGAGAGGAAGAGCCATTAGTCGCCCTGTGCCGGGAGGAGGAGTTGGCTGCGCTGCCTCGCAAAAGAGCTCGCAAAACTAGGAGCGCTTATACTCCTCCCCCTCCAGAAGCAGGGCGCCGGCGCAGCAGCAGGGTCGATAGTGCGGCCTCCGGCGGGAGCCGTAGGTCCTCCAAGAGCGGCGTGTTAAGAGGACAGAGCGGCGTTCCGCTTGGTGCGTCAATTTCCGGCGCCAGCAGAGGGCAGCGTCATCAGCAACCGACTTTCCCAGAGATACGTCATCTGCAGGCGGCGAGTCCTAGAAGACATCATCAGCAAGCGGCCAGTGGAAGTCTGCCAGCACAGGCTTGTGCTTCTCAAAGTTTCCTGCAAGAAGATTTAGGGACCCCTGTTGAGAGGCTCCCACCTCCTGTGGTTGAGCTGTCTCCAGGCCCCTTAAATAGATCCCCACAACAGTCAGCTGCAGCCTCTGGTCCAGTCCAGGAGGGACGTCCTGTTGGTGAGATTCTCAATGTTTTGTCTATGTCTGATTCAGCATTGGTAGCTGGTTTGGTTAAGCTGCTAGTGGATGTCACTGGCAGGCGAAAGGTTAATTCAGCTTCAGATGTCTGGAGCTCTAGTTCTGAGCAGGCTAAGTTGCCTGGGGTTGATTGTGTCAGTGTTTTACCTAATATTGAAAAAGGTGCTGGAGTAAAGGAGACTTGTTTTAGGCTGGGTTCAGACCTGAGCGTTTTTGATATGCGCGTTTAACGCGCGTTTTTGTCGCGCGTTTTTGTGCGCGTTTTTGGCCATAGCCAACGCGCATATTACGCGCGTTTGTATGATGGACAGCAGTGTTGTCCTATGAAAATACAGCCCTGTCTATATGAAAGGTGTCTAATGATAGAGATATGCAGGTGGGCAATTTCATGGGTTTTGGGAGAGTGGATTGTTTGCAGTCATGGAATTTTCCAGAAGGCGACCAATTGCGGCAATTGTTGCAGCAATCCATCTCGGACGTTTGCGGCGAAGGAGAGAGAGCAGGCGACGCTTCTGGGTCCATCCTGTCATTGCCAATCGAACTGAAAGGGGACAGTTTTGGGCACTGTACGCGGGCCTCCGGGCCCATGAAGGCAAATTTTTTTCATACACGCGGATGTCCATCACCAGGTTTGTACATATACAATAGTTATAGTAGTGGTGTTGCAATTGTGTAGGTACCATTTGTAGTATTTTGTGAATGTTAACCCTCGCCATTTTTGGTTGGAACAGCTTTGATGAGCTCCTGGGGTTGTTGGGCACCCATTTAGAACGTCAGGACACCTTCATGCGGGACAGTATACCACCCGCGGAAAGACTGATTATTACTTTGCGGTAAGTAGACTCTAATTGTGGCCTTATAAAAGAATTTGCATTGTGTGGTGACTGGATATTAGTGTGGCCTTTGTTATTTTCCACGGTTGGTTGTGACGTTTGATTGTTTTTGCGGGGGGTGGATTTGATGTGTATGCTTTTTAAATTTGGCATATAGATACCATACTTACATAGTTTACGCACATTTTCCCATACGGAACCACTCCCTTCAAAATAAAAGTCACACAAACTTAGCAAATGTTTTTAATTTGGGGAAAAGGTACCGAACATGTTCCAGTTCCTCCAAAAATGCTCAAAGTGTGTTTTAACACAAACAACATAACTCTTTGTCTTTCGAATGTAAAATTAGTCGGCAAATTTCAACCAAAAACAATCAATGCACAACACCCCGGACACACAAAATTATGTCTGTAAATTTTTACAGATTTTGGTAGTGCGGAAAGGTGAAATGTGGCTCAGGATCCCGCATGGCCTCTCTCAGTCCGCCTGATTGCTGGCCAGATTGCATTGGAGCGGTGGTGGAGGGGTTGTTGCCCATGCTGGTGGAGGGATAGATATATGAGGATTGGGGTTGTGTGTGCCATGTGTCGTGAGGGTGTGGTATGTTAGTTTGTGGGTATGTTTGTGATGTGTATGTGTGAGTGGGTGGTGGATGTTGTGGTGGATGTTGTGGTGGATGTTGTGGTGGATGTTGTGGTGCATTGTTGGCCTGTGTGATATCATTGCATGGTATGAAGCTGTCTAGCACCCTTGTTAATGTATCCCTCGCTTCGGTGATTCTACTTCTGGGCACTTGCTGCATTTTTTCCTCCAAACTCAAAAGGAAAAGCCCATCACAAGAGAGTTTGGGGGCAGGATGGGCAAGTGCATCCAGGCATGCTATTAGCCGGTCCTCATGGCGTGATGGCCTTCTCCTTTTGGTCGGTGAATCCTAATGTTTGCGGGTTCCACGACAGGTGGTGCAGGCTGTGTGGGGGTTTGGAATGTAAGGGTGGGATCGGCTGGAGGAGGACTTAGTGGCCCCGTTGACGCACAGGCCTCACTGTCTCTGTTGACCTCCCCCTCTTCCTCCTCCTGCTGTTGAGGTTGGGACCAGCTACTATCGGTGCTGTGAACATGAAAATAGACATAAGTATGTGCAAGATTTGAAAGTGAATGCATGTCATACCACACCCTCTCCTGCATGTGTATGCACTGGACTCACCTCCGCATTTCAGTGCATGGGATAAGAAACGCCATTTGCTCGGCATGCACATAACTGGACCGTGCACCTGGCGAAGCTCCGCTCCTCTGTTCCCTCTCCTTGCGCCGATGACGAACGAAAGCATCTTTCAGGCTTTTCCACTTGCTTTTCAGAACGTTGACTATATTTTAAAAAAAGCATCATCCATTATTTTAAATCCAGATTTTCAATCTTTTTTTGCAGCTATCTAGCTACTGGCCACTCTTTGATCAGTCTTCACTGCACCTTCCTGATCGGGAAATCCACAGCCAGTGTAATCGTGAAGGAAACCTGCATCGCCATTTGGCATGTCCTACATGCTGCTGTCATGGGCCAACCAAACCAGGAGGAGTGGCTGAAAATTTCGGATACTTTTCAGCTAACATGCAATTTCCCAAACTGTGTAGGAGCAATTGACGGCAAACACATCCGCGTTCTGAAGCCAATGAGGAGTGGCAGTCAGTTCTTTAATTATAAAAAATACTTTTCTGTAGTTCTTTTTGCAGTATGTGATGCTAACTATTGTTTCCGTTACATCGATGTAGGTTCCTATGGCAGCAGCTCTGACTCTGCTGTTTTTGGGCATTCAGACTTTGGTCAAATGCTCATTAATAATTCCCTTGACCTTCCCTGGAAAACCACACTGCCTGGCACCACTTATCCGTCTATGCCATTTGTTTTTGTTGAGGACGAGGCATTTGCTCTAGGTGAGCATCTTATGAGGCCATACTCCAGCCGTGGTCTCTCCATTGCGCGCCGTGTTTTTAATTATCGTCTGACAAGAGCACGCAGGGTGGTGGAATGTGCATTCGGCATATTATCCAACAAATGGCGAGTTCTGCACTCACCCATACATCTTAAATTGGAGACCGCCATCTCGGCTGTGAAGGCAGCATGTGCTCTTCACAATTTTGTCAGACAAAGGGATGGCTTCAATTTTGAGGATTCTTTAAACCATTCCATGGAGAGTACTATTCGCAGCGGTGTTCGTGGGACCACACATGGTGCCGCTATTCGGGACCACTTCACTGCATATTTCATGTCACCACAGGGGGAGTTACCTTGGCAAATGCAAGCCATATAATTTTCAAATATTTTGTTTTTTCCCGCAGCAAAGATTGTTTCGTTATCTTTTAATATTCCATTTTATTGGATTAGTGTAATGGCTGCATTAAAAAATTTGAAGAGTGAATGTGTGCAATGCCCTTTTTTTATCTATATAGTGCCCCTTGTAGAAGCACCAATAGTGCCCACCAATACTCGTCCATTAACAAGGGAAAACAATGTGGGCGGAATTAGGGGTCCCATTTATGTGGCCAATACTGGTACTGTACACATACACTCACCTATAATGTGCCAGTGCTGCAATAGCCCACAAGCACAATAATGTTTAACCGTAGACAATATCCATATCAACTTTATACCACCAATCCGACCCACAAATGTAGGCCAAAATTAGAAATTCAAAAAGATTTCCAGATTGGAACAGCGCCATCTGGCGAAACACAGTGGAACAAGTGCAAATTGAGCATACTGCCCCACTACATTGTGCCAGAATGTGGATGACGGGAAACATTGACTGCCCATATACTAGAACAGGGATGGTGAAGCTGCAGCCCTCCAGCTGTAGCAAAACTACAACTCCATGCATGCCTGGACAGGCTACAGCAAGTAAAATACAGCACAGCATATTGGGAGTTGTAGTTAGACAACAGCTGGAGGGCCGCAGGTAGAGCTGGGCTGGACTATTACATATATAGGTTTTACACCAGTGCACACAAGGAGTTCCTTTTTACACTCAGAACACACATGTCAATACCTTGCCCTTCTTTCCCTGTTTTGGATAAGCTCATCCACTGTGGCCAGATGTTTTGGCCAATGTCCTCCCATGCCTGCTTCCTGCTTCTCCTATTTTTGAAATTTGCATCCTGGATGTCATACAGGCAGCGTTTTGAACGCACAAGCCTGATCAGAGTCTCACTATCACAGCCTGCTTCCTCCATCTTGCTCAGGCTGCACATTAGCCTCTCACTAGGGGTGTGTCCTTTTATGGCCTGTTGCTATGTGCCAAACGCGTGTTCGTACGCGCGTTTTGATGGTCACAAACGCTCAAAATAGCATATATGCGCGTTCCTATGCTATCCTATGGCCGCAAACGCGCGACAAACGCGCGACAAAACGACCCAAAGAAGCTCAAGAACTTGTTTGAGCGTAGGGCGTTTTTCAGCGCGTTTTTTCAGCGCGTTCTAACGCGCTGTAAAACGCTCAAGTGAGAACCAGGGCCATAGGGAAGCATTGGTTTTCATGTGTTGAGCGTTTTACAGCGCGTTTGAACGCGCTGTAAAACGCTCAAGTGTGAACCCAGCCTTAAGGAAGCTCTAGCTTGTGAGGTTTCACCGCTGGGTTTTCATCTGAGTAGTAATGTTAAAGAACGTGTGTGGCGGTTGGAGTATGTGGAATTAATGTCATGTTGTTAAAAAGGAAGATAGAGTGGATGAAGAGAGGAAGCGTTTTCTCCCCAGGTCTTTTAATAATTGGCTGCAAGCCTTTTGTGTTTATTCTGCAGTTCTGGGGGAGAAGCATCCTGAGCTCTGTTCAGGTCTTTTTCAGCATTTGGACATAATTATAGAGGCATACCGGAATTTTGGCGGAATGGCGTGGTTCCAGTATGACGAAACATTCCGTCAAAAGCTAGCGGTGCACCCGTCTCTCAAATGGGGAGTGAAGGATATTGGTCTGTGGGTGAATTTGATGTTGCCACAGAAAGCAGCTCCAGTTCAGTCATCTAATCCTTCACAGACCAATATGAGAAAAGGTGTGTTGTAGTGTACGGGGACTGTAATACCCGTCACTACCAAAGTGTCACTTGGTGTGCTGTCGTCCCTCCTAGTTATGGAGAAGTTGGTATATGTCAGTTTTATAAAATGTCATGTAATGCAATGCTATGTGTTTCCCTGTTACTATGACACTTGCATGTACAGGCCTGCTAGGGGTGTCATTCCAGCTTCTAGTCATTAGAGGGAGCTAGAGAGCCCTAGTTTATATAAGGCCCAGTCAAGGAAGCAAAAGTCAGTCTAGTGGAGAGCTCAGAAGTTTCTAGAGCCTCAGGAAGTTGAGAGAGACCGAGGCAAAGTGCAGAGAAGCAAGAGGTACTAAAAATAACAGAGGAGGTACTTTCTAAAACTATAGCCAAGGATATAAAGCCAGAACTAGGTTATTGGGCCTTGGTGAAGAATTGCTATATTCCAGGATCAGACAGAAATAGAGTGCAAGCTCCTGTGCTGCAAGTCCTGTGTTCAACACTCTGTAATCACCTTGCTAAATCTGTAATTGCCTGCATCAACCGTATTGCAAAATCAACTGTATGCCAAGGAACTGCGATTCCAAAATTGTCTCTGCATGAAAACTACTAAAGTTGGAGTTCTGTTTTAATACCACGTGTTCCTCAATTTATTCCTGCTATCCGCAAACGGCGTGCCACCGTCTAATTGGCACTGGCGTCACGAACAGTTATATACCATCACCTGCCCTTGCAGAGAGTCAGCCGTACCAGGTTAGTGTATATTGCACTACATCACCCAGAAACACCTATTACACACAACTTGAGTACGCTGCAGTGTGTTTTGCCTTTAACGAGGCCACTTGTAAATGGTTAAGTAACTGTCGTTTTAAGCATGAATGATCCTTTTGTGGAGGTACCCACCCCATGTCTCGCTGTTTCAAAAGGAACTCACAGTCCGGCCAGCAGCAGCCAAATACCAGGGAGCTTGTTGCAAAAAGCATTGAGTCCGGTGAGGTTAGCAGAAATGTCACCGTGGCTCGTCCATTATCCAGATCGTCAGAAAGCTGAATTGCTTTTTAAAGGATTTCAGTACGGTTTTGAGGTGCCTCAGTTCCTGGGGGTTGGTTGCTGCTGGGTGGAGAATCTAAAATCAGTATCTCTACATAAAGAGGTGGTTAGGTATAAGTTGCAGAAAGAGCTTGAGTTGGATAGAATTGCTGGTCCGTTTTTAGAGCCTCCGTTTGAGAACTTTAGGCTTTCTCCTTTGGGCGTTGTGCCAAAGAAGGAGCCTGGTGATTTTAGAATTATCCATCACCTGTCGTATCCTGAAAAAAGCTCTTTAAACGACATGGTGGATAAGTCTAAGGTCTCAGTGGTATATGCTTCATTTGATGATGCATTGGCGTTGTTACGGTCTTTTGGTAAGGGAGCGCTATTAGCAAAGGCGGACATTAAGTCCGCTTTTCGTTTATTGCCTGTTTTGCCATCAGGTTTTAATTCATTAGGTTTTCTGTTTGATGGTTATTTTTATTTTGATAAATGTCTCCCAATGGGGTTTTCCTTGTCTTGCTATTATTTTGAGGCTTTTTCGTCATTTATTCAGTGGGTTGTTGAGTTTGATATTAGAAGGGGGGGGGGTTTACACTACCTTGATGATTTCTTGTTTATTGGTTTTCCTGATTCTAACCTCTGTTCGGATTTGTTGGATAGAATTTTAGATATTTGTTCTTGTTTTGGCATTCCTGTAGCAGCAGAAAATACTGTTCTTCCTTGTGGATGTTTGGAATTTTTGGGGATAGTCATTGATGCTGAGAATATGGTTTTTAGGCTGCCGGCTGAGAAAATAGTCAAAATTAGGTCTTTATTAGTTTCATTGTTAGGTAAGAAAAAATGTAGTTTGAAAGAAATGCAATCCTTGTTAGGCTATTTGAATTTTGCTAGTAGAGTTATTCCCATAGGCAGGGTTTTTTGCAGACGTCTTTATTTTTCTACTAGGGGTTTAGTGTCTCCAACTTCTCATATTAGATTGACTAAATGTTTAAAAGAGGATATGTCAATTTGGCTTGAATTTTTACAGGACTTTAATGGTGCTAGTTGTTGGCAGGAAGAATTTGTTGAATCTGATGCTTTGGGCCTGTTTACGGACGCTGCTGGAAGCCGTGGCTATGGGGCATTTTGGAATGGTAAATGGTCTGCTGAGGAGTGGCCGTCATCATGGGTGCTCAATGGTCTGACAAGAAATATTGTGCTGTTGGAACTTTTTCCAGTGATTGTAGCAGTGGTGTTATGGGGTGGTTATTTTAGGAATAAAAGAATTTTGTTACATTCAGATAATAAAGGGGTTTGTTTTGCTATCAATACTCTTTCTTCAAAATGTGATGTAGTAGTTAAATTGTTGAGACATTTAGTTCTTTTTTGTATGCAGTATAATATATGGATTAAGGCTAGGTATGTGGTGGGTTCATCTAATGTTTTAGCCGATGCTTTATCTCGTTTTCAGTTTTTCGGGATCTAGCTCCAGATGCGGAGATGGAAGGGAGTCCGTGCCCTCGTCATCTATGGGATTTGATATGGGACTAATATGTGATGCTATTAAACATTCTTTGGCCCCAAGAACATGGGCGGCGTATGCTGCTGCATGGCAGGATTGGTTGAATTTTGTTAAATCAGTGGAGGTCAGTGTTAATGGGGAAGATTTAAGTTGTGGGTTACTTTTTGTTGCTAGTTTGCTTAAGAGGAATTTGGCCCCCTCGTCGGTCGCTAGGATAGTGGCAGGGGTTTGGTTTTTTCAGAAATTGTATGGTAGTCGGCCTTTGTCATCTCACTTTCAGGTTAAACAGATGCTTAAAGGTTGTAGGAGGGGCCTGCCGAACTTAGATAGGAGGAGGCCAATTTCTATCCCATTGTTAGGGGCGCTATGTAATACACTGCCTAGGGTGTGCTTTGATAGTTTTGAGTCTGTACTTTTCCTCACTGCTTTCGTTTTAGCATTTTTTGCGGCCTTAAGGATCAGCGAGTTAGTTGCGGTCAGCCGTAGAGTTTGTTCTGGTTTGGACTTCTCTGATGTTTCCCTGAAGGGTAATGTAGTTGAAATCTTTCTCAGGAGGTCAAAAACTGATCAATATGGGAGAGGTAGATTTATTAGATTAAATTCTTGGGAAGGTTCTGATTTATGTCCGGTTGCGGTAGTAAGGTCTTGGCTGGAGGTTCGCTCGGCTTGTAGTGGTCCGTTTTTAGTGCATAAGGATGGCTATCCGCTCACTAGATTCCAATTTAGTTCCGTATTAAAGAAATGTTTGTTTGTATTGAATCTTGGTTCTTGTAAAATTTCTTCCCATTCCTTCAGGATTGGCGCGGCTACAGAGGCGGCGCGGGTGGGGTTGGATGAGTCAGTTATTAAGAGGATTGGGCAGTGGGACTCTCATCGGGTTAAGTTATATGTTAGGCCAGATTTAATATTACCAGTCTGAATATTTTTCTATTTCCACAGGTAGTCACTTGGTGGTCTGGTTTGTGGGTCACTCCTTTATTTTCTGGGCTCAGAAGTGAGCTGAGAAGAGAATATATTCTGAAAATTTAACTTTTGATTCTGCTGACCTGCATGTGTTTTGGTGGGGTGTTAGAGGGTTGGGTTGGAAGAGAGTATTGTCAGAAGTCCATAAACTATTAGTTAAATGGCCTGCTCCCAATCTTCTTGTGCTTCACCTTGGTGGAAATGACATTGGGAGATTGAAAACTTGTGAATTATTATGGGTTATGAAGAGGGATTTGTCTTTGTTGCGAAGTATGCTTCCAGATACTACTTTAGTTTTTTCCGAAATAGTCCCTCGTTTAATATGGTCAGGTAAGGAAGGTATTTTTCTTGAAAAAATTCGCAAACGGGTCAATAGGGCATTGGAGAAATTTCTTCCTATAGTGGGCGGGTTTAGTTATAGACACATAGACCTAGAGGGCCTCGTTCCTGGGCTCTATAGATCGGACAATGTCCATCTTTCGGATGTAGGAATTGATGTATTCAATTTGGGTCTTCAGAATATAATTGAGAAATGGCTGAGGTGCTTTGGGGGGCCTCGCCTATGCTAGGCGTGGCTTGTGGGGCTGTATCGCTCAGCTGATGCTGAGTGGATCTTGGTCTATATGGATGGTTTGAAATTGGTATTTATTGTTATGGTTGATGGTTTTAATTATAAATTTATTTATTAAATTATTTATTGGTTTTAATTTTGGTTACCCTTAATAAAGCACTTCGGCCATTTCTATTCCACTAAGAAATATGTTGTCAGTGTTTTTATTTATCTAATCACATATGGTTGAGAGGGAAGTGGTGTCATTTGCCTCCATGACGTTCAGCTCATTCTACAAGGGCACCTCCCTGCCTGCTGCTGCACTGATTGGCTCATCCAAACTGTCTGTCAGCGTGTGAGACCAATCAGGGCAGCCCCCCCCCACTTCCTCTCAAGGCAGGGCCGGTGCAAGGATTTTTGCCACCCTAGGCAAGATAAATTGCCGCCCCCCCCTTATCAGATGATCTGCCCATATCATGTTCCACCCCTTTCTCAGCTTTTAAATTAAAAGAACCGCTATGTTTCCCTTAGGGTTAATCCAGCTTCTTGTAGCCGTCTCTTTTTGCGGAACGGAATTGCGGACTCATACATTTCTATGGGGCCGCACGACGTGCGGCCCCGATCCGGAATTGCGGACTCGGATCCGCAATTCCGATCCTGAAAATAATAGAACATGTCCTATTCTTGTCCGCAATAGCGGACAAGAATAGGCATATTCTCTTAGTGCCGGCAATGTGCGGTCCACATTGCTGCTGTCCGTGTTTTGTGGATCCGCAAAACACACACGGATGTGTGAATGGACCCTAAATGTGAGGTAAATTAGTTTCCAATGTAGTATTAATAACTAAACAATTAAATAATAAACATATTGCATTGTCTACTTACCACCAGGACAATAAGATGATCTGGTCTCTGGCTGCAGTCTGGCTCTTGGTCTGGCTCTGGGGACTCCCTTGTCACTCTCTTTCCCCCCCTCCCTCCTTTGTCACTCTCTCCCGCCCCTCCCTAGTCCCTCCCTTGTCACTCTCTCCCCCCCTTGTCACTCTCATTCCCCCCTCCCTTGTCACACTCATTATTCCCCCCCTCCCTTGTCACACTCATTATTCCCCCCCTCCCTTGTCACTCTCATTATTCCCCCCCTTGTCACTCTCATTATCCCCCCCTCCCTTGTCACACTCATCATTCCCCCCTTGTCACTCTCATTATTCCCCCCCCTCTTGTCACTCTCATTATTCCCCCCCTCCCTTGTCACTCTCATTATTCCCCCCCTCCCTTGTCACTCTCATTATTCCCCCCCCTCCCTTGTCACTCTCATTATTCCCCCCCTCCCTTGTCACTCTCATTATTCCCCCCCTCCCTTGTCACTCTCATTATTCCCCCCCTCTCCCTTGTCACTCTCATTATTCCCCCCCTCCCTTGTCACTCTCATTATTCCACCCCCCTCTCCCTTGTCACTCTCATTATTCCACCCCCCCTCCCTTGTCACTCTCATTATTCCCCCCTCCCTTGTCACTCTCATTATTCCCCCCCCTCCCTTGTCACTCTCATATTCCACCCCCCCTCCCTTGTCATTATTCCACCCCCCCTCCCTTGTCACTCTCATTATTCCAGCCCCCCCCTCTCCCTTGTCACTCTCATTATTCCACCCCCCCTTGTCACACTCATTATTCCACCTCCCCCCTTCCTTGTCACTCTCATTATTTCCCCTCTCCTTTGTCACTCTCATTATTCCCCCCTCCCTTGTCACTCTCAATATTTCCCCGCCCTCGTCACTCTCATTATTCCACCCCCTTCCCTTGTCACTCTCATTATTCCACCCCCCCTCCCTTGTCACTCTCATTATTCCACCCCCCCTCCCTTGTCACTCTCATTATTCACCCCCTCCCTTGTCACTCTCATTATTCCCCCCCTCCATTGTCACTCTCATTATTCCCCCCCTCCCTTGTCACTCTCATTATTCCCCCCCCTCCCTTGTCACTCTCATTATTCCCCCCCCCTCCCTTGTCACTCTCATTATTCCCCCCCTCCCTTGTCACTCTCATTATTCCCCCCCTCTCCCTTGTCACTCTCATTATTCCACCCACCCCTCCCTTGTCACTCTCATTATTCCACCCCCCTCTCCCTTGTCACTCTCATTATTCACCCCCTCCCTTGTCACTCTCATTATTCCCCCCCCCTCCCTTGTCACTCTCATTATTCCCCCCTCCCTTGTCACTCTCATTATTCCCCCCCTCCCTTGTCACTCTCATTATTCCCCCCCTCCCTTGTCACTCTCATTATTCCCCCCTCCCTTGTCACTCTCATTTTCCCCCCCTCCCTTGTCACTCTCATTATTCCACCTCCCCCCTCCCTTGTCATTATTCCACCCCCCCTCCCTTGTCACTCTCATTATTCCAGCCCCCCCCCTCTCCCTTGTCACTCTCATTATTCCACCCCCCCCTCCCTTGTCACTCTCATTATTCCACCCCCCCTTGTCACACTCATTATTCCACCTCCCCCCTCCCTTGTCACTCTCATTATTTCCCCCCTCCCTTGTCACTCTCATTATTCCCCCCCTCCCTTGTCACTCTCAATATTTCCCCGCCCTCGTCACTCTCATTATTCCACCCCCCTTCCCTTGTCACTCTCATTATTCCACCCCCCCTCCCTTGTCACTCTCATTATTCCACCCCCCCTCCCTTGTCACTCTCATTATTCACCCCCCCCCCCGTCACTCTCATTCTACCCCCACCTCTAGTGTAGCGTGGCCGAGCTCTGTTCGATCCGCAGTACAGGAGCATTTGTTTCCTGTACACGGCCGGACTGACAGGAAGTGCGCACTAAGTGAGCACTTCCTGTCTGTCCGGCCGGGTACAGGAAACAAAAGCTCCTGTACCGCGGATCGAACAGAGCTCAGCCACGCTACATTAACAACAGCACAGAGCAGACACAGCAGGCGCAGGCAGGATTCTTTAGAGCGGCAAGCGCTCAGCCTCAGCCGCTCAGCATGAGGGGCGCCGCCGGCTGGCCGCCCGAACTTATATAACCAGCTTTTCTTTTTTTTTTTTAACCGCAATGGGCGCCCCCTGCTAAATGGCGCCCTAGGCGACTGCCTAAGTCGCCTTACTGGTGGCGCCGGTCCTGTCTCAAGGTCATGTGAGCATCCTTCTTCTTCCTCCCTAGTGCTTTTTCCAGCCGACATGCAGTAAAATGGTGTTGTGTGCCATTTTACAGAATTTTTCTAAATCGAACCTAAAAGGCGTTATCCAACTCCTATAATGCCCCCCAAAAAATTTCTGGGTCCCTCACACAGATTGTACTTACCTCTCTCCCCGGCACCTGTGTTGCTCCTGATGCCTGCACAGCTGCCACTGCATCTCCCAGTCGCACGGATCAAAACATCCGACAACGGGAGGGGCAGCCAATAGCAGGCCGCAACGCGGACGAGCCTCCCTAGCATCACCCAGGATGCTAGGGAGGCTCAGTCCCATTGCGGCTTGCTATTGGCTGACCACCCCCACACACGGGATGTTTTTATCTGTGCGACGGGGAAATGCAGCAGCGGCCGTGCGGGCATCAGGAGTGATGCGGGTGCTGGGGAGCGAGAGTACAATCTGTTTGAGGGGCCCATACATTTGGGGTAAGGGGCATTATAGGGGTTGGACAACCCGTTTAATATCTTGGGGTTTGGATGTCAAACAAAATTTTGCAAAGTTCATACCAAACCCAGTTTCTTACGAACTGGTTCACTATTCTCTAATTTATATTCCTGCTTAGGGTCCATTCACACGTCCGTATGTGTTTTGTGGATCCGCAAAACACGGACACCGGCAATGTGCGTTCCGCATTTTACAGACCGCACTTCGCCGGCACACAAAATTGCGGAACGGATGGGGACCTATTTTGAGGACAGATTTCCTTCCATGGCTGTGTATACAGAGATAGCTGTCAATCACTGATAGGACCGCCTCCCTGACTTCAAATCCCAGAATAAGCAGTAATATAAAAGAAGGAAATACACGTTATACTGAATCTTTGCCCATAAAACTATAGATCAATCTGCTCAGCTCCTCCTGCTCTATAACATGCTGCCTGTAGATTACAATGCATTTTTATGGTGACAGTTTCCTTTACACAAACATTAATTTAGACAAAAAGGATCAGAACACGGATCCGAGCAGTTCAAGAGAATTTCACCACTTTCACATGACAGTATTTTGGTCAGCATATTGTATCATAACCCAAAATCTGGAATGGGTCTGAAAGACATAATAGGAGCAAATTTTGTCACAGCAAGGTTTCACTACTCACAACTCTATAGAGTACTGGAGATGCGGGAGACTGCCACAAACTCCTATACCTATGACATCATGTGCCCATTTTCCCATGGATGGTTTTGCCCACAAATTTGCCTGTTTTGAAGAGTAAACAAATTGGTGTTTTACAAACAAACTTAATCTGAAATAACGTGCAGTCTGAGGTCATTTGCATGAATTATGAGTATTTAAAGTGACTCATTATTTGCTTGTACAAACATACTAGCCTCTGCTTGCTCATGAACTAAACTGAACATGAAGCAAACTGAACGTGTTTGAGAAATAACTATATTTATTATGTGTTTAGTGGGAGTCTGTCACCAGAAAATCTACTGTTAATACCAGGCACGAGGGGAACATTTATCAAAACTGATGTAAAGGAAAACTGCCTTTAAAGGGAGTTGTAGACATTAGTTTGGGTTATAGTGGCTCAATCAATCTGGATAGCAATGGTTTTGGGCTCACCCGCCTACTACCCCTTGTCGGATATAATGGAGAAACGAGTGTATAAAGAAGAGTGGGGGCACTCGGCTATCTGGCGCCAAATGGACACAAAACCCGTTAATTAAAAACGATTAATTTATTCCTCATATATAAAACCAAATAGATGTAGCCTTACACCAGATCAAATGTCTTAATAGATAAATAACATGATATTACATAAACAATAAAAAAAAAAATATGAAAATGAGAAAAAAATTAAGTTATGTAACATAGTAACATAGTATATAAGGCTGAAAAAAGACATCTGTCCATCCAGTTCAGCCTGTTATCCTGCAAGTTGATCCAGAGGAAGGCTCTGGATCAACGACCCCTCTCTAGTAGCTATAGCCTGTAATATTATTACGCTCCAGAAATACATCCAGGCCCCTCTTGAACTCTTTTATTGTACTCACCATCACCACCTCCTCAGGCAGAGAGTTCCATAGTCTCACTGCTCTTACCGTAAAGAATCCTTTTCTATGTTTGTGTACAAACCTTCTTTCCTCCAGACGCAGAGGATGTCCCCTCGTCACAGTCCTGGGGATAAATAGATGATGGGAGAGATCTCTGTACTGACCGCTGATATATTTATACATGTTAATTAGATATCCCCGTAGCCGACTTTTTTCTAACCCTATAACCCTAATTTTGATAATCTTTCAGGGTACTGTAGTTGCCCCATTCCAGTTATTACTTTAGTTGCCCTCCTCTGGACCCTCTCCAGCTCTGCTATGTCTGCCTTGTTCACTGGAGCCCAGAACTGTACACAGTACTCCATGTGTGGTCTGACTAGTGATTTGTAAAGTAGTAGGAATATGTTCTTATCACGGGCATCTATGCCCTTTTGATGCAACCCATTATCTTATTGGCCTTGGCAGCCGCTGCCTGACACTGGTTTTGCAGCTTAGTTTGCTGTTCACTAAAATTCCTAGGTCCTTTTCTATGTCAGTGTTGCCCAGTGTTTTACCATTTAGTATGTACGGGTGACTTGCATTAATCCTTCCCATGTGCATAACCTTACATTTGTCAGTGTTAAACCTCATCTGCCACTTATCTGCCCAAGCCTCCAATCTATCCAGATCGCTCTGTAGTAGTATACTGTCCTCTTCAGTGTAAATTACTTTACACAGTTTAGTGTCATCTGCGAAAATTGATACTTTACTATGCAAGCCTTCTACAAGATCATTAATAAACATATTGAAGAGAATAGGGCCCAATACTGACCCCTGTGGTACTCCACTAGTGACAGTGACCCAATCTGAGTGTGTACCATTAATAACCACCCTCTGTTTTCTATTACTCAGCCAGTTACTTACCCACATACAGACATTTTCTCCCCGTCCGAGCATTCTCATTTTTGTGCCACTTCATTTTGTTGGTAACGTTCTTCTGCACCTGGTAGCTTCTGTGTCACATGGTCTGTTGTGGGTGCGGCTTCTGTGTCACATGGTCTGTTGTGGGTGCGGCTCACAGCTTTATCCTACCTCACAGTGCATTGGTGATAGCACTATGGAGGCATGTGAGAGCCTGGCTGTGAGTTGGTTTCTAGCACTGTTCAGACCCTGTTCACACACCACGGGTAGTTGAGTGGTAGGACCCCATGCTTGCTGAGACACCGTAACATGGTGCATGAGGGGCTCCGATAAGTTCCTGACTGGAAGATATTGGCAAAAGTTCTCAGCTTTTAACATCGGCTTGAGGAATTAGCTAGTATTGTCAGTTGCGTATCATTTTGGTGCATTTTTTGCAGTGATTTGTGTATGTATATATTTTTTAATCTGCACAATGTATCATTTTGTGTAAGATGTCCTTGTGGTGTATGTGGTCCGCCCCGGCATCCTCCATTGTACGTATTTTTTGCTGGGAATTGCCGTTATCTGCGGACCGCATGCGGAGGAATTGCTCCCCCAGTTATAGACACGCTACAGTGTCTGGGTTTGGACAATTTCCACCCGTTTAGGCCATTTTTTTCAGTGAGTTTTTGATATCCATTGACCATCTAATATACCTCCAGCCACATAATCACTTGATCTTTTCTGTACAGTGAATGCCTAATTGTTGGGGCCTCAGAGGTATTCAGCACCTGTGACAACCACGTGTTATCGAATTTCACCTATTAGTGATTAGTACATTTGGCAAATGTACTAATCCCCTAGGGGACAGAGGGGTAAAACTTAGCATTTATTAACGGTATTTCTAAAATAAGTGGACACTAGAGGATGGACCTCTGTAACAAACGACATGAAAACAGCCCTAAGGGCCTAGACTGAACATACACAAACAGTATGGAAAAGATGATAAAAATAAACAAGAACGTTCTCACCCAGGTGTGGATGTGGACCACGGGTTCTCTCAGACGTTATTGAGGATAGAGACGGACCTGTGTTGGTGAATCGCCATACTGGAAGGTACCAAGCGTAAGTGCCCCTGTGCGTAGTTGGGTAATAGGGTGGTTTGACCCTAGAAAACCCTAGGTGAGGGACAGGGGCTAGTACGCCCTACCTATCTACACGAGGAACTTGCCCCGCAAGGGGCCTCCCCGTCCGGATGCCTGACCCTGTAAGGGCGGAATCCCTAATAAACCCTCCCTACGTGTCACATTTCAATTTCTAATTTTGGGAGTAAATAGGTCTGGTCGTCGAACCCGGCCTCTCTGTGTTTCTTCTATTATCATTTGGGATTTTAATCCAATGTTTTTAATCCAATTTTATATTTCTAGTTCTTTTAAACATATGTATTTGACATGTATTTCTACTGGCCTGCAGTAAAATTGATATCCAATGACCGTCTAATATACCTCCAGCCAGGGCCGGGCCGACACAGAGGCTGGGGAGGCTCCAGCCTCAGGGCGCAGGCCAGCTCCTCAGCCTCTGGGCGGCAGGCAGGCCACTGACCACGTCGCTGCCACTGCTGCGTCTGCCGGGCTGCCGGCCACGCTGGAGGATGGAGGGAGTAGTGAGCACTTGGCACTGACTTACGTGCTCCCTCCCCACTCCGCCTCCCGGCTCGACCGCTCCGCTGCTCTCTGCTCAGTCGCTTGCCTGACTGGCTGCGTACAGCGCGCACTTTGACCTGACGCGCTGTATGCAGTCAGGTCACATGTGCGCCCTCTGGAGACCAGGAGCAGCGCGGGCAGCAGCAGGCAGCAGCACAGCACTGTGTCACGACCCAGCCCAGGCCCCAGCAGGGATAGAGCGTGAGAGTCTGCCCTGAAGTGAAGTAAGATGGTTCTTAAATAAAGATAATATTCTTTTCCGTCTGATCTGAGGTCTGATGGGGTTCTGGATGGGGTAAAATTACAAGGAACGCCCCGGGGGGGGCGCACTTGGGCAGCCGAGCCTCTGTTGGTGGTGGACCTTGTCCCAGCCCTGCCTCCAGCCACATAATCACTTGATGTTTTCTGTTCGGTGAATTAATAATTTTTTGGGCCTGTACTCCACTGGCCTGCAGTAAAATTGATATCCAATGACTGTCTAATATACCTCCAGCCACATAATCACTTGATGTTTTCTGTTCGGTGAATTAATAATTTTTGAGACCTGTACTCCCGTGGCCTAAAATAAAAAATTTCTAGACTCCAGCAGGGCACATTTTTGAGAGTTTACCTTTAAGATACGAAAAAATGGCTCCTAATTAAAATACATATTTTTTGTGGGAATTTTTGCCATTGATCCCCCTCTGGTATGTCACTGTCCATGTTGTGGGACGATTTGTGCACTTCTAGTAAGTATTTGGTGGCTGCAAATATGACCTGAAGGTTTTTCAGTTTAACCTGCAATTAAAGTGAATAGGGCACGCCGCAAACTCGTGGTTCGCGAACATTTTGTTCGCGAATCATCACGGCCGATGTTCGTCCATCACTACCCCATAACAGTGTGTCATATACAGGTCCCCCATAACAGTGCGTCATTCACAGATCTCCCATAACAGTGTCATCCACAGATCCCCCATACCAGTGTCAGCCACAGATCCCCCATACCAGTGTCATCCACAGATCCCCCATACCAGTGTAATCCACTGATCCCCCATACCAGTGTCATCCACAGATCCCCCATACCAGTGTCATCCACAGATCCCCCATACCAGTGTCATCCACAGATCCCCCATACCAGTGTCATCCACAGATCCCCCATACCAGTGTCATCCTCAGATCCCCCATACCAGTGTCATCCACAGATCCCCCATACCAGTGTCATCCACAGATCCCCCATACCAGTGTCATCCACAGATCCCCCATACCAGTGTCATCCACAGATCCCCCATACCAGTGTCATCCACATATCCCCCATACCAGTGTCATCCACAGATCCCCCATACCAGTGCCATCCACAGATCCCCCATACCAGTGCCATCCACAGATCCCCATAACAGTGTGTCATATACAGGTGGCTGAAACTGGCTGACCTGTTATATGTGCGCTTGGCAGCTGAAGACATCTGTATTGGTCATATGTGCCCGCATTGCTGAGAAAAATGATGTTTTAATTTATGCAAATGAACATCTAGGAGTAATGGGGGTAGTGTCTTTACACCTAGAGACTCCAGTTTCTTTGCAAGTGCCGCTCCCTGTCTACTTTGACAGGGACTGGCAGTGAAAATGTCATCACAAGTGGCCATGTCAAAGTGCAGAGGGCACGGCAGTTACAGAGAGTGCTCTCCCCGCCCACCTGCTGATGATTGCCAGTTCTCTACTAGACAGAAAGGTAGAAAACGAGGTAGAAGACTGTGAATCATCAGCAGGTGGGCAGGGAGAGCAGGAATTCATGAATAACCAGGACTCTTCTCAGGTGGCCGTGATTCTTTTCAAGGCCTGGGCTCCAATGATTATGATGCTGGTTCTTGGCAACCACTTACTTTTAGCTGATGAGTGACACACCGCTGAAATCAGCATTTCTGTCACTACTTCATACTGCCCTCAGTACGATCAGCATAAAGTTGATGACAGGTTCCCTTTAACACCCAGCATTTAATTACCAGTGAGTCCGTTTATTTCACTGACCACCAGCTTAGTAATGCCGCATAAAAAGGTATTTATTTTGATCTGACACTTTATCAGTAGCTGTCAGACCTGTGATTGAACGTGGCTTCATCAGGGGTTGGGCAACTCTCAAGTTAGCTCTCAAAATAAGGGCACACAGACCCAGCCACGTATATAGGGCATGTGAATGGCAGTAAATCAATTGACGTTTAATCACAGGTCTGACAGCTACTGATAAAGTGTCAGATCAAAATACATACCTTTTTCTGAGGCATTACTAAGCTGGTGGTCAGTGAAATAAACTAAATGCTGGGTGTTAAGAAGTGAGAGGAGATTGTGCACATCTCCACCACCCATTCAGGAAACATCCGTGTACACAAAGGAGTGGCAAACAAAGTTTTTAACCTATGTGTTGGCTCACAGCCATTTTAATTACACAAATAAAAGTGAAGTTTTAATTGATTTACTACCTGGGTCAAGTTAGGTTATGATGCCTTCAGCGGCCAAGTGCACATGCAACAGGTCAGCCCTTTAATTATGCAAGTGTATGATGGAGTCCTGAGGGATAGCTGAAGGCCTAGGGGAAATTTTACTGTCAGATATCTAAAAAATGTGGACTTTATTCGGGGGAGTAAGCCAACACTAAAGTGCCTAGGGCACCGTAAAATCCAAATATGGCCCTGGCTCCACAGCAGCAGCACAATGTAATGTCAGACATCACACTGCTACTGTGAAGGGGGGACAATATCTGGATATAGCTACTGTGAAGGGGGCACATATCTTGGCATAACTACTGGGAAGGGGGCACATATCTGGCCATAACTACTGTGAAGGGGATCACATATCTGGGCATAGCTACTGTGAAGGGGGCACATATTTGGGCATACCTACTGTGAAGGGGCACATATTTGGGCATACCTACTGTAAAGGGGGCACATATCTGGGCATCCCTACTGTGAAGGGGGCACATATCTAGTTCATTTATTAATTTAGTGACTTTTAAAATTACCTTTATTGATCGACGTGCGGGTATAGGTATGTATATACCAACAGACAATGCTACAATTCAAAAGAATTATATATAAGTTACTTTTGACTGGGGAGTAGCAACCCCTCAACATACATTAGTGACACACAGATAGTCTAGATACTTGGTAGTTCGAGGAATGAAGACATGTACTGCGGTAGGGCGGGGCAGACAATTGCTTACCCTAGATGCCCTAACGTCTGCTCAGCCCAGGGTCGCCCCCTGATGGTGGGAGTTCCCTGTCCCCGAACCTAGGGCTAACGAATCCCTAGATCGACCCTACCCAGGGAAACAGTATTGGATACACAAAAACTGTTAAAAAAAGGCCCATAAAGCCGCAAGTGGAAGGTGTTCCAAAGATATGGAATGACCACCTGCCCACTCGGGGCATACACCGGAATTAATCAGGATAAGAGGAGCGGAGAGAGGGGGTAGATTTATAAGATAGCACACAATCCTCTCACAATAACAATAACACGTACGTTTTCATATGCCCATCCTAATACAAAAACCTCGACGCGTTTCACCTGAAACGAGGCAGGTTCATCAGGAGGTGGATAGGTACTTGGACATAGTCCAGGGATGGTGCAAATAAAACCTGAGACTAAAAATATGATAATAAATGTGGGTCTATACTTAGCTATAGATGCTTCAGAGAAACGGGGAAGTAGAAGCTCAATGGCTACCAGGCGGCACGATAAGCCCCCATCACAGAATACATGATAGTGATACTGGCAATGTTACCCCCCTCTCAGTTACCCCCCTCTCAGCTAGCCTGCTCATGTATTCTGTGATGGGGGCTTATCGTGCCGCCTGGTAGCCATTGAGCTTCTACTTCCCCGTTTCTCTGAAGCATCTATAGCTAAGTATAGACCCACATTTATTATCATATTTTTAGTCTCAGGTTTTATTTGCACCATCCCTGGACTATGTCCAAGTACCTATCCACCTCCTGATGAACCTGCCTCGTTTCAGGTGAAACGCGTCGAGGTTTTTGTATTAGGATGGGCATATGAAAACGTACGTGTTATTGTTATTGTGAGAGGATTGTGTGCTATCTTATAAATCTACCCCCTCTCTCCGCTCCTCTTATCCTGATTAATTCCGGTGTATGCCCCGAGTGGGCAGGTGGTCATTCCATATCTTTGGAACACCTTCCACTTGCGGCTTTATGGGCCTTTTTTTAACAGTTTTTGTGTATCCAATACTGTTTCCCTGGGTAGGGTCGATCTAGGGATTCGTTAGCCCTAGGTTCGGGGACAGGGAACTCCCACCATCAGGGGGCGACCCTGGGCTGAGCAGACGTTAGGGCATCTAGGGTAAGCAATTGTCTGCCCCGCCCTACCGCAGTACATGTCTTCATTCCTCGAACTACCAAGTATCTAGACTATCTGTGTGTCACTAATGTATGTTGAGGGGTTGCTACTCCCCAGTCAAAAGTAACTTATATATAATTCTTTTGAATTGTAGCATTGTCTGTTGGTATATACATACCTATACCCGCACGTCGATCAATAAAGGTAATTTTAAAAGTCACTAAATTAATAAATGAACATGTTACAAATCTAAGTGATAAGGAATCTTCTAAATAATCTAATTAATTGGTAATTGGGCACATATCTAGGCTTAACTACTGTGAAGGGGGCACATATTTGGGCATACCTACTGTGAAGGGGCACATATCTGGGCATACTTACTGTGAAGATGGCACATATCTGGGCATACCTACTGTGAAGGGGGCACATATCTAGGCATACATACTGTGAAGGGGGTACATATCTAGACATAACTACTGTAAAGGGGGCACATATTTGGGCATACCTACTATGAAGGGGGAACATATCTGGGCATAAGTGCTGGAAAGTGGGCATCTCTGCGCATAACTACTGTGAAGGGGCACAGTGTGGGCATTACTACTATGTGCAGATACAGAGGGGGGATAATTACTATGTGGGAGCATTAAGGTGACTAGGTGTGTATAGTTATGCTTTGGGCAGAGTTAGAGGAGTGGCCTAGTTTGAAAAATATATATATACATATTATTGTAGAAACTCCAAAAAAGTTACCCCATTTTAAAAACTACACATCTCAAGGTATTCAAAACTGATTTTACAAACTTTGTTAACCCTTTAGGTGATCCATAAGTATTAATGGAAAATGGATATGAAATTTCATAATTTCACTTTTTTGGCAGATTTTCCATTTTAATCCATTTTTTCCAGTAATAAAGCAAGGGTTAACAGCCAAACACAACTCAATATTTATTACCCTGATTCTGTAGTTCACAGAAACACCCCATATGTGGTCATAAACTGCTGTACAGGCACACTGCAGGGCGCAGAAGGAAAAGAAACGCCGTATGGTTTTTGGAAGGCAGATTTCACTGGAATAATTTTAAGCTGCCATGTCACATTTGAAGCCCCCCTGATGCACCCCTAGAGTAGAAACGCCAAAAAGTAACCCCATTTTAGAAACTACACATCTCAAGGTATTCAAAACTGATTTTACATACTTTGTTAACCCTTTTGGTGTTCCACAAGAATTAATAGAATAAGGAGATGAAATTTCAGAATTTCACTTTTTCCGCTGATTTTCCATTTTAATCCATTTTTTCCAGTAACAAAGCAAAGGTTAACAGCCAAACACAACTCAATATTTATTACCCTGATTCTGTAGTTTATAGAAACACCCCATATGTGGTCGTAAACTGCAGTATGGCCACATGGCAGGGTGCAGAAGGAAAGGAACGCCATATGGTTTTTGGAAGGCAGATTTCACTGGAATAATTTTAAGCTGCCATGTCACATTTAAAGATCCCCTGAGGCACCCCTAGAGTAGAAACTCCCCAAAAAATTACCCCATTTTGCAAACCACAGGATAAGGCCTCTTTCACATGACCGTTTTTTTTCCCCCGTTTACGGGCTGTTTTTTGCGTTCCGTATACGGTCCGTATACAGAACCATTGATTTCAATGGTTCTGCAAAAAAAACGGAATGTACTCCGTATGCATTCCGTTTCCGCTTTTCCGTTTTTCCGTTCCGTTAAAAGAGAGAACATGTCCTATTATTGCCCGCAAATCACGTTCCGTGGCTCCATTCAAGTCAATGGGTCCGCAAAAAAAATGGAACACATACGGAATCACGGAACCATCTATTGAAAATGTTATGCCCAGCCCAATTTTTTCTATCAAATTACTGTATACTGTATATGCTATACGGAAAAACGAAACGGAAAAACGGAACGGAAACGGAAACACAACGGAAACAAAAAACGGATCCGTTTAAAACGGAGCACAAAACACTGAAAAAGCCATACGGTCGTGTGAAAGAGGCCTAAGGTGGCAGTTTTGTTGGTACTATTTTAGGGTACATATGATTTTTGGTTGCACTATAATACAGTTTTTGTGAGGCAAGGTAACAAAAAAAAAAAATTTGTGTCTCCATATTCTGAAAGCCATAGTTTTTTTTTAATTTTGGGCAACTGTCTTATGTAGGGGCTAATTTTTTTTAGTATGAGTATGAGATGACGGTTTGATTGGTACTATTTTAGGGTGCATATGACTTTTTGATCGCTTGGTATTACACTCTTTGTGATGTAAGGTGACAAAAAAATTGCTTATTTGACACACTTATTTTTTTACAATTTTTGCAGTGTCTACCTGAGGGGTTAGGTCATGTGATATTTTTATATAACAGGTTCTTATGGATGCGGCAATACCTAGTATGTATACTTTTTTATTTATTTATTTAAGTTTTACACAATAACAGCATTTTTGAAACAAAAAAATCATGTTTTTTTTGTTTTTTGGTGATTGTCTTAGGTAGGGTATAATTTTTTGTGGGATGAGATGATGGTTTGATTGGCACTATTTTGGGGTGCATAAGACTTTTTGATCGCTTGCTATTACACTTTTTGTAATGTAAGGTGACAAAAAATGGCTTTTGACACCTGTAAAGCCACACATTGTGGCAGTATCACACTCAAATCCCCCTTAAGGCCCCTTTCACACGAGTAAGTTTTCCGTGTGGGCGCAATGCGAACACATTGCTCCCGCATTTATTCCGGACCCATTCATTTCAATGGGTCTGTGTATATGAGCATTGTTTTTACGCATGTTCTATATTCTGCGTTTTTCATGCAGGCATGGCCCCATAGAAGTGAATGGGGCTACGTGAAAATCGCATTGCATCCGCAAGCAAGTGCAGATGCGATGCATTTTTCACTGATGGTTGCTAAGAGATGTTGTTTGTAAACCTTCAGTTTTTTATCACGCGCGTGAAAAACGCATCAAAAACGCATTTAACCAGCGCAAAAAATCTAAATCACTGAACGGAATCGCAGACAAAACTGACTAAACTTGCTTGCGAAATGGTGCGAGTTTTCCAAAACGCACCTTGAACGCATCCGGACCTAATCCATATCGTTCATGTGCAAGAGGTCTAAAAGTGTGTCATACACATATCCTCATAACAGTGTGTCATCCAAAGATCCCCCATAACAGTGTCATACACAGATCCCCATAACAGTGTGTCATCCACAGATCCCCATAACAGTGTGTCATCCACAGATCTCCATAATAGTGTGTCATCCACAGACCTCCATAACAGTGTGTCATCCTCAGATCTCCATAACAGTGTGTCATCCACAGATCTCCATAACAGTGTGTCATCCACAGATCCCCCATAACAGTGTATCATCCACTGATCCCCCATAACAGTGTGTCATCCACAGATCCCCCATAACAGTGTCATCCACAGATCCCCCATAACAGTGTGTCATCCACAGATCCCCCATAAAAGGTGTCATCCACAGATCCCCCATAACAGAGTGTCATCCACAGATCCCCCTAACAGTGTGTCATCTACAGATCCCCCATAACAGTGTCATCCACAGATCCCTCATAACAGTGTATCATACACAGATCCCCATAATAGTTTATCATCCACAAATCCCTTATAATAGTGCATCATCCACAGATCCCCATAACAGTGTGTCATCCACAGATCCCCATAACAGTGTGTCCTATACAGATTCCCTATAACAGTGTCATCCACAGATCCCCCATAACAGTGTATCATATATAGATCCCCCATAACAGTGTCATCCACAGATCCCCATAACAGTGTGTCATCCACAGATCCCCATAACAGTGTGTCATCCACAGATCCCCCATAACAGTGTGTCATATACAGATCCTACATAACAGTGTCATCCACAGATCCCCATAACAGTGTCATCCACAGATCCCCCCTATAACAGTGTGTCATCCACAGATGCCCCATAACAGTGTGTTCTATACAGATTACCTATAACAGTGTCATCCACAGATCCCCAATAACAGTTGTCATATATAGATCCCCCATAACAGTGTCATCCACAGATCCCCATAACAGTGTGTCATTCACAGATATAGTGGATATAAAAAAAAGTCTACACACCCCTATTAAAATGTCAGGTTTCTGTGCTGTAAAAAATTGAAACAAAGATAAATCATTTCAGAACTGTTTCCACCTTTAATGTGACCTATAAACTGTACAACTCAATTGAAAAACAAATCATTTAGGTGGAGGGAAGAAAAAGTGTGCACACCCTCTTATAACTGGGGATGTAGCTGTGTTCAGAATTAAGCAATCACATTCAAAATCATGTTAAATAGGAGTCAGCATACACCTGCCATCATTTAAAGGGACACTGACAGGCCCAATAAGCATATTATCTATATATATGCATGCACAGGTCTTCAAATGTGTATTAAAAACATATAAGTATAACCCCTGTCAACCTCAGTATCTGAGGAAAGGGATTTAGGGGTCATTATTTCAGAAGACTTAAAGGTAGGCAGACAATGTCATAGAGCAGCAGGAAATGCTAGCAGAATGCTTGGGTGTATAGGGAGAGGCATTACCAGTAGAAAGAGGGAGGTGCTCATGCCGCTCTACAGAGCACTAGTGAGACCTCATTTGGAGTATTGTGCTCAGTACTGGAGACCATATCTCCAGAAGGATATTGATACTTTGGAGAGAGTTCAGAGAAGAGCTACTAAACTAGTACATGGATTGCAGGATAAAACTTACCAGGAAAGATTAAAGGACCTTAACATGTATAGCTTGGAAGGAAGACGAGACAGAGGGGATATGATAGAAACTTTTAAATACATAAAGGGAATCAACAAGGTAAAAGAGGAGAGAATATTTAAAAGAAGAAAAACTGCTACAAGAGGACATAGTTTTAAATTAGAGGAGCAAAGGTTTAAAAGTAATATCAGGAAGTATTACTTTACTGAGAGAGTAGTGGATGCATGGAATAGCCTTCCTGCAGAAGTGGTAGCTGCAAATACAGTGGAGTAGTTTAAGCATGCATGGGATAGGCATAAGGCCATCCTTCATATAAGATAGGGCCAGGGGCTATCCATAGTATTCAGTATATTGGGCAGACTAGATGGGCCAAATGGTTCTTATCTGCCGACACATTCTATGTTTCTTATAAATACAGCAAACTCATGTTTGATAACCTGATGTAATCGCTCTTCTTTCTGCCCAAGGGGCGGCGTTTCAGCTCCACTTGTGCCCAGCCGCGCCCCAACCACCGTTTTCAAGCACCGCCCAGCTCATCAATATTCACTTCGCTGGGCGGCTTCTGCTGTCCCCGACGTTCCGAGATCCCGCACATGCCCAATAGAAAGCTAAGGGCATGGGACTTACTTTCAGCTTCTGCTCATGCGCCCGGCACCCTCACTCGCCGGGATCACATCGCGCCTGCGTCCCCTCTGCTTTTTTGAGGCCGCTTCAGC
Organism: Bufo bufo; assembly: GCF_905171765.1. Classification (NCBI taxonomy): domain Eukaryota; kingdom Metazoa; phylum Chordata; class Amphibia; order Anura; family Bufonidae; genus Bufo; species Bufo bufo. The sequence continues at coordinate 602,651,787 of NC_053391.1, read as the reverse complement.
CTCTCCGTTCTGCGCATGCGCCGGGCACTCCTCTCCAGCGCTTCAGAGCGCTGCTCTCAACCACATCAGCAGAAGTTAATGCGCTTGCGCCCGACCTCTAACTCTTCACTCCGCCCTCATTGTCTGTGTGTACACAGTGCAGACAAAGAAGAGAGGCATAGGAAGAGTTTGAGGTCCGAGATCGTCAAGTGGCAATTACTGTGCGACTCAGTAATTGCCACAACGGTAAATAATGTTCCCCCCCTTCATTTGTGTTATACATAGTTCCATGAAATGGTTAATAAAATAAAAAAATATCATTTTGGCCCCCAAATTACATTGGTACAAGTTTAATCGTAACTATGTGACAAAACCCACCTCCACCCCTATAATTGTATAAAAATTAAATAATGATATCTATCTAAATATTGAACCATACAATCTATATGAGCCACATATACAATACTGTAAAATAAAAAAAATATTTTAACAAATAATTTAATTTAATTTTTTTATTTGGTTGCTATGGCAAAATTATAGATTTTTGTACGTCGGTGGCACAAAAATGCGTTAATTTCTTAACGATAATTTGTTTTCCCTTAGTACTAACAGCAGCACATGTGGGGTTTATCCGCCCCAGTGAAACTGGTAGGACAGACGGAATATTTAATGAAGTAAAGTAATCAAATAAATCCACACCCCCATTACCTCACTATAAGAGGCCAAATCCCCCATACGTCAGTGTGTCATAACAAGAATCTCTCAAAAAACAAAAACAAAGGGAGGGATATTTGTGTGCTGCTGTTAGGACTAAGGGAAAACAAATTATCGTTAAGAAATTAACTCTTCCCTTACGTCCTAACCAGCAGCACATGTGGGGACTTAGCAAGAAGTTAGCCTAAAGGGTAGGGACTTCAATGCTGAATGGAACTCAAAACAGACCGCCCAAAGGCAGTGTCTTCTGAACCCCTGAGGTTGAGTCTGTAATGGCTCACAAAGGGAGAATGTGAGCTCCAGGAGGCTGCGGAACAAATCTGTTCCAGTGGAATAAGAGATCTTTCAGCCCAACTAGTAGAGACTGCTCGGGTGGAGTGAGCAGTGACAAAGGCAGGAGGAGGTCTATTCTGGGAAGCAAAAGATTTGCTGATGGCCTCTCTGATCCATCTACTTAGAGTAGGCTTAGAGGCCTTCTTCCTTTTATTCCTGCCAAAGAACAGGATAAGAAGATTCTCTGACCTTCTGAACTCCTGGGATCTTTCAATGTAGATTCTCAAACATCTGGCCACATCCAGAGTATAGAGGGAACTTTCTTCTGCAGAGGAAGAAGAGGAACATAACACAGGCAAAGACACAACTTGATTAATGTTGTGCACAGAGGGCACCTTAGGCAAAAATGTGGGTAAAAAACGTAAAAGGACTCTGTCCGGTAAAAATAAAGTGTATGGCTCATACGCCGAAAAAGCTTGAAGCTCTGAAATGCGTTTGGCCGAAGTTACGGCCAACAAAAAGGTTAGCTTCCAGGATAAAAACTTAAAGTCCACTTCTTCTAAGGGTTCAAAGGGAGGACCACGCAACCCTTTAAGCACCACTGAGAGATCCCACTGCGGTATAGGTCTTGAAATGCTAGGCTTAAGACGTACGGCTCCTTTAAGGAACCTCTTAATCAGAGGGTCTTGATGTAAAGATCTGCCAAAGGCGGCTGACAGAGCAGAGATCTGTACCTTGAGTGTAGAAGGGCTGAGGCCCTTATCTAGTCCATCCTGCATGAACTGGAGAATAGCTGATACTGGAGGATCCTGAGATGGTACTTGATGAGATGCACATGTAGTGTACGGGAGCTGTAATGCCCGTCACTACAGAAGGGTCACTTGTGTGCTGTCGTCCCCCCTTATCTATGGGGAAGTTGGTATAAGTCATCTTTATAAAATATAATGTAATGTAATGCTATGTACTTCCCTGTTACTGTAAAATGTGCATGTACAGGCCTGCTAGGGGTGTCATTCCAGCTCTTAGTCACTAGAGGGAGCTAGGGAGCCCTAGTTTATATAAGGCCCAGTCAGGGAAGGGAAAGTCAGTCTAGAGTTTAGAGTTGGAGATTAGACCATGTCTGAGTCAAGCCCAGGCCTGAAGCCTGCAGACCTGGAGAGGGTATTGCAGTCCCTGTAACCGGGTTCCAAATCCAAGGAGAAGGTTCCCCTCCTGAGTTTATATATGCAGAAGCAGGAACACCACAGCTAATCAGCCTGAGGACACTGGGAGAGACAGAGGCAAGCTCAGAAAAGCAAGAGGTACTAAAGACAACAGAGGAGGTACTTGATAATTATAAAACCAAGGATATACGCCAGAGCTAGGGCAGTGGGCCTTGGAGAAGAGTTTCTATGTTCCAGGATCAGTCAGGAATAGAGTGCAAGCCGCCTGTACTACAAATCCTGTGTTTAACACTCTGAAGTCACCTTGCTATATATTGCCTGCATCAAATGTACTGAAACCAACTGTCTTCAAAGGAACTGCGCTTCCATCTATGTCCATGTATGATGACTACTAAAGTTTGAGTTCTGTTTTAACATCACGTGGTTCCTCAGTTATTCCTGCTATCAGCAAACGGCGTGCCACCGTTTAATTGGCACTGGCGTCACGAACATTACTTATCATCACCTGCCCTTGCAGAGAGTCAGCTGTCTCAGGTTAGTGTCACAATTGCACTACAACACCCAGGAACATTTCTAAACCTAACTTGAGTACGCTGCACACACCATAGAAGAAAAATACGCTTTACCGTGGCGTAGGCCTTGACAGTAGCAGGAGCTCTGGAATGAGACATCGTTCTTAAGACCACTGCTGATAGCCCTTCAGGCTCTAGAAGGGACTCATCAATCTCCAGGCTGTCAGATTGAGTCTGGATGGATCCAGGCAGAGCTGAGTGCCCCGGGACACCAGGTTCTGCATTGGGGGAAGCTTCCAATATTGCCCTCGGCTCATCTGCATGAGCAGGGTAAACCAAGACCTCCTGGGCCAGAATGGAATTGACAGAGCATCTACAGCCAAGGGACTGTCCTCCCGATACAGGGAACAGAACGTTTCCACTTTGGCATTGAATCTTGTCGCCATGATCTATGTCTGGGCGACCCCACCGGAGAGTGATCTGATGAAAGATCTCCTGATTCAGAGACATTTCTCCCAGAGCTGGGACTCCTCTGCTGAGCTGGTCCGCAACCACATTCAGGGCCCCCCGAATGCGGACTGCTGAAAGGTGGGAAAGATTCTGCTCTGCCCAAGACAGAATTAGACCTACTTCTGAGAGTAGACTCTGAGACCTGGTGCCTCCCTGTTTGTTGATGTAAGATACCGCAGTAGAAATGTCCGAGCGAACCCTTACAGCCTTGTTTCTGATAAGGGGGAAAAAATGAAAGAGAGCCATCCGGTTTGCTCTGAGTTCTCTCAGATTGGATGACATCAAACGCTCTTGAGGGCTCCAGGATCCTTGAACTTGAAGTTCCTCTAGATGGGCACCCCAGCCTAGAAGGGATGCATCTGTCGTCAACAGGATCCAACAAGGTTGGATCAAGGACCTCCCATCTTTGACCTGTTTCCACCACTTCAGTGAGCGGCGAGCTTGAGATGACAGGGAGCACTTTGTCTCTAGCCCTCTGGGAGTTCGATCCCACAGACTCAGAACTTCCGCTTGAAGAGGGCGAATATGCCACAAGGCCCAATGAACCGCATCCAAGGCTGCTGACATTAGGCCTAACATCCTCATCAATACAATGATAGTTACCCGGCGGGGAACCATGAGTTGATCTGCAGTCTTGGAAATGCGTAACTTCCTTTCCGGAGAAAGGTAGAGCGTCATGTTGGCAGAATCTATTATGAACCCTAGAAACCTCCTGGTAGTGGAGGGAGAAATCTCTGACTTCTGCCAATTGATAATCCAGCCCAAGCGCTGGAGGAAGGACTGAGCCTGCAGCAGATGAAGATGAAGCGTCTCTACCGAGTGGGCTTTTAGAAGCCAATCGTCCAGATATGGAATGATCTCCAGGCCTCTCAATCTGAGGGGAGCTACTACAGCTATTACCACTTTGGTGAAGATGTAAGGCGCGGTTGTGATGCCGAAGGGAAGTGCGGCAAACTGAAAATGTTTCACCGTCCCCCTGAGACTCACTGCCACTCGTAGTTACTTCCTGTGGGCCTGGCACACAGGGATGTGGAGATAGGCATCCCTTAGATCCAGTGTAACCATCAGGTCCCCTGGGCTCAGGATGCTGATTACCGATTTGATGGTTTCCATCCGGAACCCCCTTTTCTTTATGAATCGGTTGAGGTAGCGGAGATCTATGATCATGCACCAACCTCCTGTGGCTTTGGGAACAAGGAAAACTGGCGAATAAACGCCGGATCCAATCTCTTCTGGAGGAACCTCCTCCAAGGCCCCTTTCCGCCTGTATTCCAGTATAGTCTCCTCCAACACCGCTTGCTTCTCGCGGGGAAGTAATCTTGTCAAAACAAATTTTTCTGGGGGAACAGATAAAATTTTTATCCTGTACCCTGTCCTCATTATATTCAGGACCCAGGGATCTGGAACAAACTCTGTCCAGGTATTTAGAAAAAAAGTTAAACGGCCTCCGACTGGGAGGTCTGAAAGAATAGGAGACAAATTTATGACTGGATCTGACGGATGGGAAGGGCCGTCACTGGTCGGCTTTATTGTTTTTGTTCCCACTGGAACGATATGATCCTCCCCTCCTGGACCCACGGCCTTGCTGAGGCCTGGATTGGCCCTGAAAGGGTCTGGACCCTCTACCCTGCTTACCCCTACCCCTAGGGGTTTGAGGGAGGCATTTACCTTTTTTATCGGCAAGACCCTCCATAATGCGGTCCAGTTCAGCCCCAAAAGCCTTCCTGGCTCGTAAGGGAGGCTGCATAAATTATACATTATCTGCCACCCAAGGTTTTAGCCATAGTGGCCTCCTACCCGCTGAAGAAAGGGCCATAGCCTTAGAGGCTAATTTTAACTGCTGTGGGCCAGAGTCACACAGAAATTCCACGGCAAGTAGAATGGACTTAAACTGCGCCAGGATGTCATCACAGGATATGTCGATATCCGACTGCACCTGTCGGAGGCGTCTTTGGAGGAAGACGGCTACCTCCGTAGAGGATATAGCCACAGATGCAGCAGCAGCAGCAGTGGAGTAAGACCTTCTCAAGGTGCATTCTACCCGCCTGTCCATCGGGTCCTCTAAGTTTGAGCCGTCATCAGCCGGGACAAGAGTCCTCTTAGACAATTTTGCAATTGCCAAATCAACTTTGGGCACAGTGCCCCACTGGTCTAATGTCACAATCGGGAACATGGACTTGAAGCACTTTGAGATGACCGGTGCCTTCTCAGGATGCTTCCATTCTAGTTTCATTAACCGAGACATAGTCTCGTCCACTTTGAAGGCCCTTGGCCCCCTAGAGGTGGACTCTGAAGCTTCCCCGGGATCAACATCCTGGTCCCCTGACCGGATGGATCTACGTAACCTCTGGGTTTTCTCTACATGAAAGAAGTACCTTACAGCCTCTTCTTCCTCCCCGCTAGACACAGAGGAATGGACTTCGTCCACGGTATGGTAGGCTTCCTCCTGCATAGGAGTGGGTCTCAGAGGAGATCGGACACTGGGTCTTCTGGATGACACGGAATCCCTTAGGGTGTTCATTGAGGACTCCACAAAGTCCTTTACCCAGACTACTACGTCCCATATGGTAGGCTCCGTATCAGGAGGCAGAGGAGGACGGCAAGAGGGACACCTATTAAATTAATAGGAGTCTGCTAGAGGGGTGTCACAATCCCTACACGCCAAATGCTTGCGCTTGGATGACGTCTTGCGCCCAGACCGATCCCCATCACCGGCAGAGGACATTATCTGCAGAGAAAAAGTTATAATGAATGAACAAGGTCTATTCATTAGATAAACAAAGAAACAGCAAACCTACCAGACACAGGAAAGCTGGTAACTAAAGTAGTTTGCCTCCGTAACCAACCCAAGGCTGCAAACAGCACAGCCTGGAAGGACTGGAGGCTTTATATATTCAAATTTGGGGCCCAAAGCAGACATCCTAACCTGCAAAAACTCATTTCAGGGAGGTGCACTTCTCATTTCAGGGAGGTTTTCTTTTTTTTTCTTTTACAAACTTTTTATTACATTTACCAAACATATGCAGTATCTGCACACTTTACTCTATGGTGTGGAGGACTGGGCTCATCACCCTGCCCCAAATTATCATATTTCTGTATATGATTAAAGGGGTTCTGTCACCACCTATAAGCCCTGTGAGCTAAACATATGCTCATGTCCAGGGCAGCATTCTGATTTCTAAGGTGGTCTTATAAAAGCTATTTGTGGCTTTATTCTGCGGAAAAAACAGGTTTTACTAACCTGTCAATCATTGAATTAAGGTGCCCAAGCAGGGGAGGTCTGTGGATGCATGGTGTCCGGCCGCACGCATCGCCGTTCGTGCCCAGCACCGCCTTCTACTCCTCAGTGCCGCCTCTCCCTCCCTCCCCCTCCTCCCGCTTTGAGATCTCGCGCATGCGCACAGGCTCAGCCTGATGCGCCGTTGCGGACTGCTGGCATCGGCTTCTTCTTGCACTGTGCGCACGCGCCGAGAAGGGGACACTGCTACAGGTTGTCGGAAAGATTTACTGTGAGTAAGCTAGAGATGGGAAGTTCGGATCTTTTGCATGAATCGGTTCATTCGCTGAGCTGACAAGAAGCAAGGGAACTGAATCTTAGGTTGCGCAATGCGCATGCGCTGATGACGGAAGCTTGGATTCACTTGCTGACTCGCTGAGTCGGCTCTTGATCTGAGTCAGGAAGTTCATTCTTTAAAACCCTGTGAGTAATTATCTACCCCACTGTAGGAAAAAAACAAGCATCCAGGGGGGGTGAATTTAACACTGGGGTAAATAATATAATTAAAATGGAGGGTTAAATGTGTAAATGTATTTAAAAAAAATACATCTCTCTCAATAGTTCTATAGCTACTGAATGAGACAGAAGAAGGGATGCCTTTAACATATAGATCTCCTTGAGAAGCCAATTTGACCCTAAAGGGTTAATTCAACCTGTAATGTAAACTCTGTCCTGTCACTTCTCTTATCTCTCTGCTCTGCTATCAGTGAACCTTTCCGGGATATATTGTCTCACATGCGGGTGTCAGGGAGCCGCTATCTAATAGCGGGAGACTCCCTGAACCTCCGGGAGACCTAAGATTCCTGCCAAAGTGACGTCAGACTCCAGGTTTGAACAAACTTTAATCATTTCTGTTCACCGACAGGCCACCAGAGGGCGCTGGCACACAAGCTACCGCAGGTGAAGAAAGGAAGCCAAACAGGAAGCTGAATACAGGAGCTTGCCTGCCTCCACCACGCCGCGCACGGCAGATAAGCTGCAACCCTGAAAGAAAAACACAAGGTTAGCATGTAATCTAAGAGTACGGCAGCCAAATGGCTGCCCCCGTCTGTCCTGCAGTCCCAAGGACAGAAAAAAACACACTGACATATGGGGGTTTTGGCCTCTTATAGTGAGGTAATGGGGGTGTGGATTTATTTGATTACTTTACTTCATTAAATATTCCATCTGTCCTACCAGTTTCACTGGGGCTGATAAACCCCACATGTGCTGCTGGTTAGGACGTAAGGGAAACACATATTATAGTGGGATCTAAAGTATTTGTACATAGACCGGACTAAAATGCTTACCGGCCATTTAACCTAGGATATGGCGGTGGTACATAGACATGAATAATTGTGTGCAGGCCAATTGCCCTGGGATATGGCGGTGGTACATAGACATGAATAATTGTGTGCTGGCCAATTTCCCTGGGATATGGCGGTGGTACATAGACATGAATAATTGTGTGCAGGCCAATTGCCCTGGGATATGGCGGTGGTACATAGACATGAAAAATTGTGTGCAGGCCAATTTCCCTGGGATATGGCGGTGGTACATAGACATGAATAATTGTGTGCTGGCCAATTTCCCTGGGATATGGCGGTGGTACATAGACATGAATAATTGTGTGCTGGCCAATTGCACTGGGATATGGCGGTGGTACATAGACATGAATAATTGTGTGCTGGCCAATTGCCCTGGGATATGGCGGTGGTACATAGACATGAATAATTGTGTGCTGGCCAATTGCTCTTGGATATGGCGGTGGTACATAGACATGAATAAACGTGTGCAGGCCAATTGCCCTGGGATATGGCGGTGGTACATAGACATGAATAATTGTGTGCAGGCCAATTGCCCTGGGATATGGCGGTGGTACATAGACATGAATAAACATCTGCAGGCCAATTGCCCTGGGATATGGCGGTGGTACATAGACATGAATAATTGTGTGCTGGCCAATTGCCCTGGGATATGGCGGTGGTACATAGACATGAATAATTGTGTGCTGGCCAATTGCCCTGGGATATGGCGGTGTTACATAGACATGAATAATTGTGTGCTGGCCAATTGCCCTTGGATATGGCGGTGGTACATAGACATGAATAATTGTGTGCTGGCCAATTGCCCTTGGATATGGCTGTCTTAGTCTACTTTCACACTAGTGTTCGGAGCGGATCCGTCTGATGTTTCATCAGACGGATCCGCTCCGATAATGCAGACGTTTGCATCCGTTCAGAACGGATCCGTCTGCATTATAACTTAGAAAATTTTCTAAGTCGGAAAGTAGCCTGAGCGGATCCGTTCAGACTTTACATTGAAAGTCAATGGGGAACGGATCCGCTTGAAGATTGAGCCATATAGTGTCATCTTCAAGCGGATCCGTCCCCATTGACTTCCATTATAAGTCAGGACGGATCCGCTCGCCTCCGCACGGCCAGGCGGACACCCGAACGCTGCAAGCAGCGTTCAGGTGTCCGCTTACTGAGCGGAGCGGAGGCTGAGCGCTGGCAGGCGGATGCATTCTCAGTGGATCCCCCTCCACTGAGAATGCATTAGGGCCAGACGGATGCGTTCGGGGCCGCTTGTGAGCCCCTTCAAACGGAGCTCACGAGCGGACACCCGAACGCTAGTGTGAAAGTAGCCTTACTTACACCGGACTCACTGCAAAATGTTTATTTTAGATGAGATAAGGTCTTGGTAAATAGACTAGATATAATGCTAACTGTCTGTTATATATTCTAATTTACAGGTGTCAGCGAAACATATTTTCTATATAGTCTCAAACTTTCAAGTTCACAGTTGTCAACTGCTGTTTGTTAGGTAAGCGTTTTAACTCCAACTGACTTTTTACAGCTTACACATTGTAATATTCAATTTCTTTTACTATTATATAAAAAAAATTGTTTGAAAATCAATTGTTTTGAATGTCAATACTAAAAATTTATGTCAGATTATAAAAATCTGTTATAGGCAAAAAATGCTGCTGTGCATTATAAATAAATGTCGCAGCGAGTCGGGGAAAAAGGGTCAAGCAGAGGATATTATATTACATCGATTACCTAAAGACATCGATCGGATCACCTTGTGGTTGCAGGGTATGAATCAATCCTTTGAAGACCTTGCTGGTTTGGCTCAGAGAATATTTGAGGGCACAAAACAAGACAAATATCGTATTTGCTCTAAACACTTTACCATTGACTCTTATATTATCAATGTAGATGGCCGTAAACTTAGGCCGAACGCTATCCCGACTATATTTACCACTCTAGAAGAAGGTGAAAAAACAATAGAGGAAGACTATAAAAAAAAAGAGTAGTGACCCCCAAATGTACGAGGGAAAGAACTAAATATGTTCCCGATATAGAAGAAAGTGTTTACAGTGTACCTGAGCTCGTTAGTGAACAAAATATAATAACAAAATGTATGGATGTCGGTTGCCAAACGGAGCTATCACTACTAAATATGGATATTACCTATAATGAGGGAGCTGTAATCATTACAGAAAGGTCTCATGCACACGGACGTTTTTTTTGCGGTCCGCAAAACGGATTTCCGTTGTTCCGTGATCCGTGACCGTTTTTTCGTCCGTGGGTCTTCCTTGATTTTTGGAGGATCCACGGACATGAAAAAAATTTCGTTTGGTGTCCGCCTGGCCGTGCGGAGCCAAACGGATCCGTCCTGACTTACAATGCAAGTCAATGGGGACGGATCCGTTTGAAGTTGACACAATATGGTGCAATTGCAAACGGATCTGTCCCCCATTGACTTTCAATGTAAAGTCAGGAGTCCCTATTATACCATCGGATCTGAGTTTTTTCCAATCCGATGGTATATTTTAACTTGAAGCGTCCCCATCACCATGGGAACGCCTCTATGTTAGAATATACCATCGGATTTGAGTTAGATCGTGAAACTCAGATCCGACAGTATATTCTAACACAGAGGCGTTCCCATGGTGATGGGGACGCTTCAGGTTAGAATATACTAAAAGAACTGTGTACATGACTGCCCCCTGCTGCAGACCCCACCTCCCCCCCCCCTGTATTTAACTCATTGGTGGCCAGTGCGGCCCCCCTCCCTCCCCTGTATTTAACTCATTGGTGGCCAGTGCGGCCAGCCCCCTCTCCCTCCCTCCCTTGTATTTAACCCCTTAAGGACACATGACGTATGGGTACGGCATGTTTCCCGAGTCCTTAAGGACACATGACGTACCGGTACGTCATGTGTTGTTCCGATCACTGCCGCCCGGCCGGCTGTGATCGGAACAAGGTGCCTGCTCAAATCATTGAGCAGGCACCTCGGCTAAATGCGCGGGGGGGTCCCGTGACCCCCCCATGTCCGCGATCGCAACAAACCGCAGGTCAATTCAGACCTGCGGTTTGTTGCGCTTTCTGCTGTTTCTGATCGCTGCGGTCCCTGACCGCGGCGATCAGAAACTTTAGTGTGCCGAAAATATATTTTTATCACCCCCCCCCTGCACCTCTGAATGATTTTAGCCCGGTGGGAGGTGCAGGGGGGGTGTTGCGGGCGGTGGGGGCGGTGCGGGAGGCGGGCGGTGCGGCAGGCGGGATCGCGATCCCCCGCCCGCCTCCCATTGAATAATCGTTGGTGTAGAGTGGGTATACCAGGGTGCCAGCACATTGCTGGCACCCTGGTATAAACGGCTGACATCAGTGATGCGATGTCAGCCGTTTAACCCTTTCCATACAGCGGTCCGTACGGACCGCTGTATGGAAAAAGTTAACAGTAAGAGGGAGCTCCCTCCCTCTCCGATCGGGGGGCTGCTGTGCCTTTGAAGCCCCCCGATGGGGAGGGAGAGAGCCCCCAGAGAGCCCCCCGCCAGATCCCATCCTTACCCTTCCCCGTCTGCGCAGTTCTGAGCAGACGGGGAAGGTTCCCATGGCAACAGGACGCCTCTCAGGCGTCCTGCTGTCCATGGTGCTGAACAGATCTGTGGTGAAAGCATAGATCTGTTCAGTGTAAGTAAAATACAGTACAGAACAATATATATTGTACTGTACTGTATTATACAGACATCAGACCCACTGGATCTTCAAGAACCAAGTGGATCTGGGTAAAAAAAAAAGTGAAAAAAAGTGAAAAAAAAGTAAAAATCAAAAAACACATTTATCACTGATTAAAAATTAAAAAAATAACATTCCCTACACATGTTTGGTATCGCCGCGTCCGTAACGACCTGATCTATAAAACGGTCATGTTACTTTACCCGAACGGTGAACGCCATAAAAATAAAAAATAAAAATCTATGATGAAATTGAAATTTTGCTCACCTTACTTCCCAAAAAAAGGTAATAAAAGTGATCAAAAAAGTCGCATGTACGCCAAAATTGTAGCAATCAAACCGTCATCTCATCCCGCAAAAAATGAGACCCTACTTAAGATAATCACCCAAAAACTGAAAAAACTATGGCTCTTAGACTATGGAGACACTAAAACATAATTTTTTTTGTTTCAAAAATGAAATCATTGTGTAAAACTTACATAAATAAAAAAAAAGTACACATATTAGGTATTGCCGCGTCCGTATCGACCGACTCTATAAAAATATCACATGACCTAACCCCTCAGATGACCACCGTAAAAAAAAAAAAAAAAAAACTGTGTAAAAAAAGCAATTTTTTGTCATCTTACATCGCAAAAAGTGTAATAGCAAGCGATCAAAAAGTCATATGCACCCCAAAATAGTGCCAATCAAACCGTCATCTCCTCCCGCAAAAAATGAGACCCTACTTAAGATAATCGCCCAAAAACTGAAAAAACTATGACTCTTAGACTATGGAGACACTAAAACTTTTTTTTGTTTTAAAAATGAAATCATTGGGTAAAACTTACATAAATTAAAAAAATGTAATACATATTAGGTATCGCCGCGTCCGTGACAACCTGCTCTATAAAATTACCACATGATCTAACCTGTCAGATGAATGTTGTAAATAACAAAAAAAAAAAACGGTGCCAAAAAAGCTAATTCTTGTTACCTTGCCGCACAAAAAGTGTAATATAGAGCAACCAAAAATCATATGTACCCTAAACTAGTACCAACAATACTGCCACCCTATCCCGTAGTTTCTAAAATGGGGTCACTTTTCTGGAGTTTCTACTCTAGGGGTGCATCAGGGGGGCTTCAAATGGGACATGGTGTCAAAAAAACAGTCCAGCAAAACCTGCCTTCCAAAAACCGTATGGCATTCCTTTCCTTCTGCGCCCTGCCGTGTGCCCGTACAGCGGTTTACGACCACATATGGGGTGTTTCTGTAAACTACAGAATCAGGGCCATAAATAATGAGTTTTGTTTGGCTGTTAACCCTTGCTTTGTAACTGGAAAAAAAATATTAAAATGGAAAATCTGCCAAAAATGTGAAATTTTGAAATTGTGTCTCTATTTTCCATTAAATCTTGTGCAACACCTAAAGGGTTAACAAAGTTTGTAAAATCAGTTTTGAATACCTTGAGGGGTGTAGTTTCTTAGATGGGGTCACTTTTATGGAGTTTCTACTCTAGGGGTGCATCAGGGGGGCTTCAAATGGGACATGGTGTCAAAAAAACAGTCGGCGCACCTTTCACTCTACGCCCCGCTGTGTGGCCATACAGTAGTTTACAGCCACATATTGGGTGTTTCTGTGAACGGCAGAGTCAGGGCAATAAAGATACAGTTTTGTTTGGCTGTTAACCCTTGCTTTGTTAGTGAAAAAAATGGGTTAAAATTGAAAATTAGGCAAAAAAATGAAATTCTCAAATTTCATCTCCATTTGCCAATAACTCTTGTGCAACACCTAAAGTGTTAACAACGTATGTAAAATCAGTTTTGAATACCTTGAGGGGTGTAGTTTCTTAGATGGGGTCACTTTTAGGGAGTTTCTACTCTAGGGGTGCATCAGGGGGCTTCAAATGGGACATGGTGTAAATAAACCAGTCCATAAAAATCAGCCCTCCAAAAACCATACGGCGCACCTTTCACTCTACGCCCCGCTGTGAGGCCGTACAGTAGTTTACGGCCACATATTGGGTGTTTCTGTAAACAGCAGAGTCAGGGCAATAAAGATACAGTCTTGTTTGGCTGTTAACCCTTGCTTTGTTAGTGGAAAAAATGGGTTAAAATGAAAAATTAGACAAAAAAATCAAATTCTCAAATTTCCTCCCCATTTGCCAATAACTCTTGTGCAACACCTAAAGGGTTAACAATGTATGCAAAATCAGTTTTGAATACCTTGAGGGGTGTAGTTTCTTAGATGGGGTCATTTTTGGGTGGTTTCTATTATGTAAGCCTCGCAAAGTGACTTCAAACCTGAACTGGTCCCTAAAAATTGAGTTTTTGTAAATTGCGGAAAAATTTCAAGATTTGCTTCTAAACTTCTAAGCCTTATAACATCCCCAAAAAATTAAATATCATTCCCAAAACAATTCAAGCATGAAGTAGACATATGGGGAATGTAAAGTCATCACAATTTTTTGGGGTATTACTATGTATTACAGAAGTAGAGAAACTGAAACTTTGAAATTTGCTAATTTTTCCAAATTTTTGGTAAATTAGGTATTTTTTTGTGCAAAAAAAATAATTTTTTTGACTTCATTTTACCAGTGTCATGAAGTACAATATGTGACGAAAAAACAATCTCAGAATGGCCTGGATAAGTCAAAGCATTTTAAAGTTATTAGCACTTAAAGTGACACTGGTCAGATTTCCAAAAAATGGCCTGGTCCTTAAGGTGAAAATGAGCCCGGTCCTTAAGGGGTTAACACATTGGTGGCCAGTGCGGCCGGCCCCCCTCCCTCCCTTGTATTTAACACATTGGTGGCCAGTGCGGCTGGCCCCCCCTCCCTCCCTTGTATTTAACACATTGGTGGCCAGTGCGGCCGGCCCCCCCCTCCCTCCCTCCCTTGTATTTAACACATTGGTGGCCAGTGCGGCCGGTCCCCCCTCCCTCCCTTGTATTTAACACATTGGTGGCCAGTGCGGCCGGCCCCCCCGTTCCTCCCTTGTATTTAACACATTGGTGGCCAGTGCGGCCGCCCCCCCCCCTCCCCCCCTAATTAAAATAACCGACCCCCCATCATTGGTGGCAGCGGAGAGTTCCGATCGGAGTCCCAGTTTAATCGCTGGGACTCTGATTGGTAACCATGGCAACCAGGACGCTACTGCGATGTCTGTGACCGGCCGGGCGCTCCTCCTACTGGTAAGTGAAAGGTCTGTGCTATAAGCAATGCACCGCACAGACCTTTCACTTACCAGTAGGAGGAGCGCCCGGCCGGTCACAGACATCGCAGGTATGTATAATGCTTCTAAAATTGCTAAGTAACCATGGCAGCCAGGACTGCAGTAGCGTCTTGGCTGCCATGGTAACCGATCGGAGCCCCATCGATTACACTGGGACTCCGATCGGAACTCTCCGCTGCCACCAATGATGGGGGGTCGGTCATTTTAATTAGGGGGGGAGGGAGGGAGTGGGGGCCGGCCGCACTGGCCACCAATGTGTTAAATACAAGGGAGGGGGGGCCCAGCCGCACTGGCTACCAATGTGTTAAATACAGGGGGGGAGGGAGGGGGGGTCTGCCCCCTGCTGCCTGGCAGCACCTGCCAGGCAACAGGGGGCAGTCATGTACACAGTTCTTTTAGTATATTCTAACCTGAAGCGTCCCCATCACCATGGGAACGCCTCTATGTTAGAATATACTGTCGGATCTGAGTTTTCACGAAGTGAAAAATCAGATCTAAAAAGCTTTTATGCAGACGGATCAGCGGATCCGTCTGTGTGAAAGTAGCCTACGGACAAGGATGATGGACGTGGATGGCAATCTTGTGTGCATCCGTGTTTTTTCACGAACCTATTGACTTGAATGGGTCCGTGAACCGTTGTCCGTAAAAAAAATAGGAAAGGTCATATTTTTTTGACGGACAGGAAACACGGATCACGGATGCGGCTGCAAAACGGTGCATTTTTCCACGGACCCATTGAAAGTCAATGGGTCCGCGAAAAAAAACGGAAAACGGAACAACGGCCGCGGATGCACACAACGGTCGTGTGCATGAGGCCAAAGGGTGGAAGAAAATACTACTCCAGCAAAGTCGAATACTGAACCTCTACAGTCCACACCGAAGGAAAAGAGGTTACCAGCAAGTGTTGATACATTTTCCTATTTCGATTCACCAGTGAAGAAAAGACCTTGCATTATTGGAGTTACTTCTCAACATGAAGAAATAACTATTGAAGGGATTGAACCAATTTATCCCATAAAATCTCTTCAAATAGAAGGGGAAAAAGATTCTGTAGATATATCGAATGATTTTTCCACTTCTAAAACGTATGATGCAGACGAAAGCTAAGCCCCCGAAATGCCCTCAATGGATACTTCAGACCTGAATGAGTGTGCAAGCCTGTTTCCAGAATTAAAAAAACTCCCACCTTTACTTTTTCTACCAAAAAACGAACGCGAAATAGTAAATGAAAGAAAGTTTTTAGTTTTTGAATCTTGTCTTGATAATCTTGTACGCAAAGTTAAATGTCAATACAGTGAAGATTGCGATTACATGGTTCAAAAATTCTATAAGAGAATTGAAGGTAACATAGTAACATAGTACATAAGGCCGAAAAAAGACATTTGTCCATCCAGTTCGGCCTGTCATCCTACAAGTTGATCCAGAGGAAGGCAAAAAAACCCTGTGAGGTAGAAGCCAATTTTCCTCACTTTAGGGGAATAAAAAATTCCTTCCCGACTCCAATCAGGCAATCAGAATAACTCCCTGGATCAACGACCCCTCTCTAGTAGCTATAGCCTGTAATATTATTACACTCCAGAAATACATCCAGGCCCCTCTTGAATTCCTTTATTGTACTCACCATCACCACCTCCTCAGGCAGAGAG
This sequence comes from Bufo bufo, assembly GCF_905171765.1. Lineage (NCBI taxonomy): Eukaryota > Metazoa > Chordata > Amphibia > Anura > Bufonidae > Bufo > Bufo bufo. The sequence goes on along the minus strand of NC_053391.1, from coordinate 602,635,492 downwards.
TTCCATAGTCTCACTGCTCTTACCGTAAAGAACCCTTTTCTATGTTTGTGTACAAACCTTCTTTCCTCCAAACGCAGAGGATGTCCCCTCGTCACAGTCACAGTCCTGGGGATAAATAGATGATGGGATAGATCTCTGTACTGCCCCCTGATATATTTATACATAGTAATTAGATCTCCCCTCAGTCGTCTTTTTTCTAACGTGAATAACCCTAATTTTGATAATCTTTCAGGGTACTGTAGTTGCCCCATTCCAGTTATTACTTTAGTTGCCCTCCTCTGGACCCTCTCCAGCTCTGCTATGTCTGCCTTGTTTACAGGAGCCCAGAACTGTACACAGTACTCCATGTGTGGTCTGACCAGTGATTTGTAAAGTAGTAGGAATATGTTCTCATCACGGGCATCTATGCCCCTTTTGATGCAACCCATTATCTTATTGGCCTTGGCAGCCGCTGCCTGACACTGTTTTTTGCAGCTTAGTTTGCTGTTTATTAAAATTCCTAGATCCTTTTCCATGTCAGTGTTACCGAGTGTTTTACCATTTAGTATGTACGGGTGACTTGCATTATTCCTTCCCATGTGCATAACTTTACATTTCTCAGTGTTAAACCTCATCTGCCACTTATCTGCCCAAGCCTCCAATCTATCCAGATCCCTCTGTAGTAGTATACTGTCCTCTTCAGTGTTAATTACTTTACACAGTTTAGTGTCATCTGCGAAAATTGATATTTTACTATGCAAGCCTTCTACAAGATCATTAATAAATATATTGAAGAGAATAGGGCCCAATACTGACCCCTGAGGTACTCCACTAGTGACAGTGACCCAATCTGAGTATGTACCGTTAATAACCACCCTCTGTTTTCTATCATTGAGCCAGTTACTTACCCACTTACAGACGTTTTCTCCGAGTCCGAGCATTCTCATTTTATATACTAACCTTTTATGAGGTACAGTGTCAAATGCTTTGGAGAAGTCCAGATACACGACATCCATTGATTCGCCGCTGTCAAGTCTAGTACTTACCTCCTCATAGAAACTGATTAAATTAGTTTGACATGACCGATCCCTCACGAAGCCATGCTGATATGGCGTTATTTGCTTATTTCCCATAAGATGCTCTAACATAGCATCTCTCAGAAAACCTTCAAACAGTTTACCCACAACAGATGTTAAACTTACCGGCCTATAGTTTCCAGGCTCTGTTTTTGGACCCTTTTTGAATATTGGCACCACATTTGCCATGCGCCAATCCTGTAGCTACTGTAAGATTACAGGAGCATCTTATCAAGGACATTATTTTACAATCTTTGAAAGTCAACCAAGAGTTGGTCGATACTGTTCTGGAAATATTCTAATTGCTGTGGCAATACTGTTTAGTGGACAAAATTTTGTTAAAACTAAAGAATTTTTTTATATTTTGGGACTTTAAAGCATCGCTGAAAAAAACTATTACCGATATCAAAGTCTCTTTCTTTTTCCCGCTATAGACAAGGCTTGGCAATCAAATAAAGAGGAAATGAAAGATTATTTACAAAATAAACCTTTGTGTATTGCTGGAGATGGCCAGTGCGATAGCCCGGGGCATAGCGCCAAGTATTGTATTTATACATTGATGAATACTGTGAACGATAAAATCTTGGACTTTGAAGTAATTCAAAAAACACAATGTGCATCCTCATTTGCCATGGAAAAACTAGGTTTTGAAACTGTGATGGACATAATAATAGCATAAGGATCAAAAATATAAATATTTGCCTCTGATCGTCATGTCAGTATACGCAAAAAAATGCGTACTGACTACTCGATGATAAACCAACAATTTGATGTTTCGCACTATGCAAAATCACTAAAGAAGAAGCTTCTAAACGCCAGCAAACTAAAGCTCTGCAAGGAAATAACTCCATGGGTTGATAAAATCGTACTACACTTTTGGTGGTGCATAAAAACTTGTAACCATAATCCAGAGTTATTAAAAGAAAAATGGCTCTCTACTACATCACATCGCGGATGAACATGAGTGGGATGGCAGACTATACAGTGCGTGTATGCATAGTCCGATTGAAGAACAAAATGACGATGAAATATTCTGGCTCTCTAAAGAGAAACCGTCATATAAGAATATAATGAAGATTGTCTCCAATGACGTTCTACTAAAGGACTTGCCAAATTTGATACATAATTGTCATACTGGTCTTTTGGAAAATTTCCATAGTCTGGCTCTTAAGTTCCGTTCAAAACGCATACATTTCGGAATTGATGCCATGGAAGCCAGAACAAAACTCGCTGCTCTATCTCATAACCACAATGTGGGAAGACAGCAAGCAGTCGTACAGGTGTCAAGAACCAATACAGAACCGATGGGAACTCATCGTACTCGAGTCGTTCTGCCAAAAGGAAACTCTCGCGGGATAATAAGAAACATATTTGAAAAAGTTTCATTAAAATTTATGGAAGACATCAGTGTGGATGTCCTGAAAATCTGCAATAGTTCGATGATGTATGAATGGGAGTCAAGAGCACTGGCCGTCCCGCACAATATTGCAAATATAGAAAAACCAAGCAAGGACGAAGTTAAGAAACAACAAATCAGCGGATACCGAGCTACAGCCACACCAACGCTGTAAAATCAGTTAAAAGGTAATCATCCCTATTTTATTTTATTTTAAATAAATAAAAATATGTTTTACAAATTTTAGTTTTTTTTAATTGATAAAACATATAAATTTTTTAATTTTTGTTCAGTGGATTTGCTTTATGTACTGAATTAATGTATATATTTTTTATTTAAATTGACACTATAAAATTTTAATTAAGAATATATTCTAATTATTTTTTATTTTTATCTTTCAGATCCGTATTGGTATGTATAGTTAAAAAAGAAGTGACATTAGATTCTAGTCCTTTCAAAATTGTTTTTTTTTCAATCCGCTTTTTTCTATTAGATTCTAAAACATGTTTTCTAATATATAATACAATAATTTTTTTTTATTTTTTTATTTTTTATTGTGCTTTACTTTTTTTTTACTTGCAATTCATAAATGTTACTTTCTTTATTACTTATAGTTTGCTAACTTGTATATGTTGAATGAATAATTCATTAAATAAAAACAAATGAAAATATAACCTCATTTCCTCATAAAATTTTTATTTTGTAACATGAAACCGTATAAGAAACAAAATATAACATACCGTATATACTCGAGTATAAGCCGACCCGAATATAAGCCGAGGCCCCTAATTTTACCCCCAAAAAATGGGAAAAATTATTGACTCGAGTATAAGACTAGGGTGGGAAATGCAGCTATAATGCAGAGTGTATGTGTATATAATGCACAGACTCTACATTATATACACACATCTGCAAGAGGGTGACTCAGATTGATGGGAGTCTGACTCTGACTCCCTGTATTTAATGCAGAGTGTGTGCATTATATACACACACACTCTGCATTAAATACAGGGAGTCAGACTCCCATCAACTTTACACTGGGAGGGGGGGATGTCCCGGGGGAGGGGGGGCTGTCCAGGGGGAGGGGAGGACACACACACTCTGCATTAAATACAGGGAGTCAGACTCCCATCAACTTTACACTGGGAGGGGGGGATGTTCAGGGGGAGGGGGGGCTGTCCAGGGGGAGGGGAGGCTGTGCAGGGGCCGGTACTTACTGCCGGTGTAAATCTCCTGGTCTTCTCCCAGTGTAAATCTCGCGGCCCGCGTGTCTCGCGAGATTTACACTGGGATCTTAACAGAGGTGCCACGCGGACGTGCTGGGAGCTGACCGGAGCAGCTGTAAAGGTAAGTAACCGCTTCTCCTGCCCCCAACATGTCATGGTCTGTATTATGGCAATGTAAGTTGCCATAATACAGACCTAGACTAGAGTATAAGACGAGGGGGCTTTTTTAGCACAAAAATATGTGCCAAAAAACTTGTCTTATACTCGAGTATGTACGGTAAGCTCTTTTTTCTTGAGCATGCGTTCCCTGTCCCCTCCTCTCTTGGGAATCTGCACTGAATCGATGACTCGGAATCTCAGTTGGCTGACAGAGTGTCCACAGTCAGAGAAATGTTTGGCCACTGGCTTGTCCAGCATTTTTTTCCTTATGGTGCTTTTGTGTTTATTGATACGTTCCCTCACCTCCATGGTCGTCTCGCCCACATAGATTAAACTACATGGGCAGACGATCATGTAGATGACATCTGTAGTACTCTCTGATGTTGAATTTCTTGCCACTGTATGGGTGAACAAAGGTGTTGCCTTTCAGCATGTTGCCACAATTGCAGCAGCCCAGACAAGAGAAATTGCCTGTCTGTCTGGGTTTTAAAAATGTCTGCCCTCCTTTTGTTAACTTCACCTATGTCAGTGTTAATCAGCTTGTCATGTAAGTTAGCTCCACGTTTGTATGCCATTAATGGTGGTTTATCAAATTCGCTGATTGAAGGAAGACCACTGTGTAAGATATGCCAGTCTTTTCTCAAGATCTGCGCAATATCTACACTGTGGTGGCCATAGGTGGATACAAACAGGATATGTCCCATGTTCCTATTCCTAGAGGAAACCTGAACGGTGGACACCCTGTCAGCCAAGGAGATCCGAGCCCTCGATCTGTGTAGCAATCTGCATGGATATTTTCTCTTGCCAAATTTATTGCACATTTCATCAATACGTTTCATGAACACACTATCATCTGACACCACCCGTCTCACACGTAGCATCTGGCTCCATCATTGATTCAGAGCTATGCCAGTTCCTCAAGATACCTTTTCCCATCACTCTGCTCATCTACGTTCTCCCCCATAACAGTGTGTCATCCACAGATCCCCCATAACAGTGTGTCATCCACAGATCCCCATAACAGTGTGTCATCCACAGATCCCCCATAACAGTGTCATCCACAGATCCCTCATAACAGTGTCATCCACAGATCCCTCATAACAGTGTATCATACACAAATCCCCATAATAGTTCATCATCCACAAATCCCCCATAATAGTGCATCATCCACAGATTCCCATAACAGTGTGTCATATATAGATCCTCTATAACCGTGTCATCCACAGATCCCCCATAACAGTGTCATCCACAGATCCCTCATAACAGTGTCATCCACAGATCCCCCATAACAGTGTCATCCACAGATCCCCATAACAGTGTGTCATCCACAGATCCCCATAACAGTGTGTCATCCACAGATCCCCATAACAGTGTGTCATCCACAGATCCCCATAACAGTGTGTCATTCACAGATCCCCATAACAGTGTGTCATCCACAGATCCCCATAACAGTGTGTCATCCACAGATCCCCATAACAGTGTGTCATCCACAGATCCCCATAACAGTGTGTCTTCCACAGATCCCCATAACAGTGCGTCATATACAGATCCCCATAACAGTGTGTCATCCACAGATCCCCATAACAGTGTGTCATCCACAGATCCCCATAACAGTGTGTCATCCACAGATCCCCATAACAGTGTGTCATCCACAGATCCCCATAACAGTGTGTCATCCACAGATCCCCATAACAGTGTGTCATCCACAGATCCCCATAACAGTGTGTCTTCCACAGATCCCCATAACAGTGCGTCATATACAGATCTCCATAACAGTGTGTCATCCACAGATCCCCATAACAGTGTGTCATCCACAGATCCCCATAACAGTGTGTCATCCACAGATCCCCATAACAGTGTGTCATCCACAGATGCCCCATAACAGTGTGTCCTATACAGATTCCCTATAACAGTGTCATCCACAGATCCCCCATAACAGTGTGTAATATATAGATCCCCCATATCAGTGTCATCCGCAGATCCCCCATAACAGTGTCATCCACAGATCCCCATAACAGTGTGTCATCCACAGATCCCCATAACAGTGTGTCATCCACAGATCCCCATAACAGTGTGTCATCCACAGAGCCCCCATAACAGTGTGTCATCCACAGAGCCCCCATAACAGTGTGTCATCCACAGATCCCCCACAACAGTGTCATCCACAAATCCCCCACAACAGTGTCATCCACAGATCCCTCATAACAATGTCATCCACAGATCCCCCATAACAGTGTCATCCACAGATCCCCCATAACAGTGTCATCCACAGATCCCCCATAACAGTGTCATCCACAGATCCCCCATAACAGTGTGTCATCCACAGATCCCCCATAACAGTGTCATTCACAAATCCCCCATAACAGTGTCATCCACAGATCCCTCATAACAATGTCATCCACAGATCCCCCATAACAGTGTCATCCACAGATCCCCCATAACAGTGTCATCCACAGATCCCCCATAACAGTGTCATCCACAGATCCCCCATAACAGTGTCATCCACAGATCCCCCATAACAGTGTCATCCACAGATCCCCCATAACAGTGTGTCATCCACAGATCCCCCATAACAGTGTGTCATCCACAGATCCCCCATAACAGTGTGTCATCCACAGATCCCCCATAACAGTGTGTCATCCACAGATCCCCATAACAGTGTGTCATCCACAGATCCCCCATAACAGTGTGTCATCCACAGATCCCCCATAACAGTGTGTCGGCCACAGATCCCCAATAACAGTTGTCATATACAGATCCTCCATAACAGTGTCATCCACAGATCCCCCATAACAGTGTCATCCACTGATCCCCCATAACAGTGTCATCCACAGATTTATGCACTTTTTCTGATATTACACTTAACTTTTGCCTTTAGCCAGATCAGCAGCACCTTGCTTTTGTGTCACTTTGCTTTATATCTCTGTTCTCTTTATACGGACTACCTCTGCGGATGTTAATACTAATGGCCTACTCATAGTGCCCGAGTAAGACAAGTGGTAAGTCCCAGGCAGGTCCAGCAAGGGTAACCCTGCTGCTTCGGGAATGGCTAGGGGAGTCATATACCCCTCCTTTTTGTTTGTTATATGTGCCAGGATTGGTAATGGGACTACTAAGCCCCCATCCTGGTGTGTCTTCCAGGAGTTTCCTGGGATTATAATACCCTCCTCTTGTGACATTGCCAAAAGCGCGTGGAGAAGCTGATACCTCCCCCTTCTGTGCCTTTGCCTAAGGTATGGCGCCTCCACCTTAGAGCCTTTTAACTACCCATAGTCACCATAGTGATCGTGCTATAAGCCTTATATTTTGACTTTGGTGCAGGGAAGGAAATACAGGATAAAGCCACCCTTCAATTTGCAGGCATTTCATTACACAATAGTGGGACTACAGAGTAAAGATACCCCCATGCTTCCTTTGGTGTTTTCGGAGCTCAGAACACTTCAAAGTTGTCAGTAGTGATTACTTAGTGCAGACCTTTGGTTCACTGGTTATACCGAGAGGGAAACTATTAATTCGGACACCCTACTCATGCGGGCAGGAACCTTAGGGTAGCCGTTTTGTGTTTGTCTTTGAATGTCTTTATATGTACTTGATGCAGCACTTTGTATTAATTTAGGTACCCCAGAGCTTGTTCTCTCCTCCTAAGCATAAGCCGAGGGTGGCTTAACTCAAAGTAAGGGCGGAATGTGACACCCCAGAGTTGTGTTACTACACGCCTCTAACCCAGTACTATCTCCTAAGAGCTTTTATACTGTCATTTGATCTGATTTTGCTTATGTCCTCCACAAATGTGCATAGACCTATGTTAAATGCAATTGTTCAAGTCATTTTCCAGGTTCAGGGCGCTGCAGGAGCTACTACGGGATGTTAGTTGCTCAAGTTGAAGGTGCTTTGTGTTAAACGGTTCATGTCTTGAATGAAACAGTGGAGCTTGTAAACGGTGTCCGGTATTGATCCAAGGGTTGCTTGGGTATACAAAAAATAATATCAATATTACTGCAGAGATACCATATGCATTTTGAGGCTCAATGCCTCTTCCTCAGTGGTCTGCAGTATCTGACTTCTATAGAACTTATATAGGGGCCTTACCTTTCAAGGGAGGAGTCTTCTCAAAAACAGAAATGACACTGAAAACATGGAATGGATCCTCCGTGGCACATATGTAACACCCCAGAGTTGTGTAACTACACGCCTCTACCCCGCTACTATCTCCTAAGACCTTTTATACTGTCATCTGATGTGATTTTGCTTATGTCCTCCACAAATGTGCATAAATCTATGTTAAATGCAATTGTTCAAGTCATTTTCCAGGTTCACCAGCAGGTGGAAGCAACTCTATTGGCAAGGTACTAGTCCCAGTTTAGTATATCCAGGCTGGAATGGATTATTCCAGCTTAGCTCCCCCTCTGTGGAAGTGTGGACTGTTCCCACATCCTGCAGCAATGGTGGAGAAGGAAGTTAGAGTCAGTGTAGCCTCCCCCCTGCTAGGGGAAGGCTGTGTGATAGCGTTCAGGAGAACCCCTGCATAGGGAAGACAGCAAGGATCTTGTCTCGGCTCGGACTTGATCATATTCCCAGTCTGAGCACTTTCAGTCTCGGCTGGATGAAGAGAAGCAGAAAACTAGCTACAATCTCCAGAGTTCCAGGAAGAAAGCATCCCCTGAGAAATTATCTGTGAGTTAAGTCCAGAGACCTAGGAGAAGCCATTCCTCCTCAGCTAGTCTGTCCCCATAAAGCAGAAGTTATAGAAAAGTGCAGAAGATTAATTCCTGACACAATTACAGAGCTACCAAGCAGACAACTTATCCTGCAAGCTCCAAGTTTAAAGCAGAAGCACTCATTCCTGCCAATCATTGCTAAAACCTGCTGGGACCAGAGACCAAAGCTGTATACTGCTTGGATACAAGTTATCTTCAGTAAAGAAACGTTTCAACTTCATCTAAAGGTCTGGACATCATTTTTGCTGCAAAATTCCTCTATTACTCCTACTATCACTACACTCAAATTCATTGCAAGTGAGTCAGGAGTCCAGCCGTACCCAGGTAGGAGACACCGTTGACACAATTATCACCACCCTATAGAGACATTATAGGCCATTACACCACTCTGGCATTCCTAATCTGGGACGTGCGTTATAACACCTTGGAAGGACCCTGGGGTAGTACCATGTGCAGGCTGCAATTGGCTTCACGACAAATACAGAACTTTAAACAACCCATATCTTGGCCATTGCACATATATATAATAAAATAACTTATATTTAAAATCATTCTCAAGTGACATTTATACTGTAAAAAACATCATTTAGGGAATGTCAATTAAAATGGTTTAAGAGAATGAATTAAGAGGATGAATTGAATAGGTATTGAAAAAGGGGTATTTAAAAAAATTATTTGTAAGAGAACCCAGATAAAGAACAATCTAAGGGGTTTATATAGTCCAAAAAGTGTAATTAATGAGGTATATAAACTGATAGGAATCTCTGAGTCCCACTTGGTACCCCTGGCACCAAACTTCTAGTATCGGCTTGGTTTGAGTCCCTTTCTGACGTCAGGAGAGCGCTTCACTCAGTAGGTAACAAAAGACACAACAGTGATGTACTGAATGAACACTCTGAGGTTTATTTTTAATGCACACAGGTTATATAGAGGGGGCTTTACCCTCTTTATTAGCATATCATCGTATGTTATGTATTTAACCTATCATATTAACACGTTTCATTCTACGCTCAGAGAAATAGAAACAAAAACGGAACTTCCATATTAGGAATATTGTCCGGGAGTAGTGCCAAAGAGATAAGATTCAGGGTTACAGAGAATAGAAACCTTACAGTATATTAGTTTCACAGCAATCAGAGTTAGTACCTAACATAGAAACAAAACTTCAGCAAAAAGCAGAATTCATTTTGACATAATAAAGAACATGGATTCCTTTCAAATCCCCTCTTAAGAACCTTTAGTGGATCACACTACATGGTTCTTTCCTTTCTTGTCCTTTTTCTCTCTATATGATATTAGGTAATTCTTATCCCCATCTGGGCTTCGATCCTCCTGGGGTACAGTAGTCTGATATAATGACATATTAGAGAGCCCTTTTTCTAGCATTCGTCTCACACAGGGAATAACACATAATGCTACTACACCTATTACTACAATTACTATTAGTATGACAATCCCTAGTTGCATGAGACCTTGTTTCCAACTTGTGAACCATCCAAAGTATTGATCCCATGGATCATTTATACCCGAGTTCTTTTTCAGTTCTACTGACAGATCTTCAAGCTTCTTTATAGCTATTATGACCTTACCAGTGGGGCCAGTATTATTTGGTATGTATGTGCAGCAGGAGGTTGGATCAATCAATACTCGGCACACTCCGCCCTTCTCTGCAAGAATCATATCCAACACCATTCGATTCTGGAATGTCATGATTGAGTCTGCTTGTAGTTCTTCTGCTACCCCTAGAAATGCATCTCTGGTATAGTTTACAAACCTTTGCTGATTGTAGTATATGTAATTTATCCAATCAACATTTTTATTCACAGTAATAATGGGAAATATTGATTCAAATCCGGCGGCTACTTGATCTCTAGCTTTGAACTCATCTGGGACCCCTCTTGGAACACCTATTGCATCTATATACACATGGGGGTCAAAACTTGAAAGGGGGCTGCTTCTTTTATTTATCTTTAGCACCCCTTTGTCTATAATATCTGATTCAGTAAAAATGTGCATGTTCATTATAGCTTTGGCAAGCGCACATTCACCTTTCCAGGCACCTTCCAATCTGGATCTTATCTTTCCATCTCCACAGATCCAGTACACATCTTCTATGGAGTACACTTGGTTCTGTGTGAGGGATATGTTCAGATTGCTGTATTTATGACAATAACCTTTGGTGAAATTCTGTACATTCCTCCCATGTGTACTCCCCTTGTAACATGTGTAGTTACCTGGATATACCTGGATACCTGCCCCTGGGCGAGGATTTTTTAACAAAAGAGGGTATTTTGATTTCCATTCTGTACATGCACTGTGGTTATAAGACATATTAACAAAAAGAGTCAAAAAACATTCTTCAACACTTTGTGGTAACACTAGGGGTATGGTACCTAGGTGTGGCTTGGCAGCACCGCATATGTAACAGTTACTTTTATTCACAGAGGCTGCACTATATTTCATCCACTCCAGCCACAAATTAACATCAGAAAAACCCGTCCCCATGGCCAAAGTATCCTCATATGTGGGATTAGATATGGCCCTTAGGTTTTTTTAGAGAAACTATATGCGGGGCTAGTGGGTTTTTGGGGACACCTGTGATGGGTTGGTATTCCCTAGACTTATACATATCTCTAAGTTTGAACATTTGTGTTACCTGAGAAGTCTCAGCTCCCCACATTTTATGGAAGTACCATCCCAATACATAATCTCCTTCATCATATTTACCAGGGTTGTCTATTGTCAATACAATTTTCATTTCCGCTGACCTTTTTTTGCAATAATTCAATGAGGAGGTGTCCACATAACACGTCCCTCTCTCAAGGAGTGTCATTCTAGTCAAAAGGGACTTAGAATTTTTATCCCTCCTTTTGAGGGCACTTTCTGGTTTATATCCCCATTCTGTCCCTGTATTCCATCCCACTGATCCCCAGTATGCACAACCTTTTCCCCAGTTTGAGTCTGTTACACATACATAGGCCTGTCCTTCTACATAGTCATTGGAACGATAGTTATAATATGAACATGTTTTCAATATATCACAAAGGCAAAAGGTGTAGGTAGCTACGTGAGTGTTAGATGAATTATACCAAAAGGTGATGACGCCGCCCTTGCTAGTTGCGGCTACTTCTCCCTTACTACTAATTGGTAAAATCAACAAGATTATTGAAGCAATCTTAGTCAGTACATTCAACCATTTCCCAGAAAGGGGTGAGGAGCTCATCATGTTGGAGGTCAGGGCTGTCTGCCCCCGTTAGTACCTCTGGGCCTTGTTGGAGGTCAGGGCTGTCTGTCCCCGTTAGTACCTCTTGTCCTTCTTCAAGGCCAAGGCTGTCTGCCTACGTTCCTGCCTCCTCTCTTGTTCTCACAAGCTTCACTCGGGTGGCGTGGATCCAAGTTGGAGACTGTTCAGTCAGCACGGCTGTTCTGGTTACTGCGACCACGGTAGTGGGTTGGCCATATGCGAAGTCACCTTGGGATTTTCCTTTCTTCAGTGTTTTGATCACTACCTCATCCCCCACCCTGTATGGGTGGGTGGGTTCCTTTGGAAGAGAGGGAGACTTACAAGCAACTTTTTCCTCAGTTTTATTAAGAACCTGTATCAATTTGGTGACATATTCTTCCCTTATTAAATCAAGATCACCTTCCTGCACTATCATTGGGCGTCTTGCCCAGGGGGTGGGGAAAGGCCTTCCCATGAGTATCTGTAAGGATTCTCAATACTGTTATATCCTACCCCCTCTTTGCAGACTAATCCTGTCTTAGGATTTTTCTGCAATACTGGATAACACCAGTCTTGCTGTTCCTGTTCAGTGGAATATCTTTGAAGATCAGTAAGCATTTGTGACATCTCAGGGGTTGGAGGTGCCAAACATGGCATCTCCCAATGGTTACATGGACCTGTGGGGTTGCATTTGGCCACTCGTTTCGCCACCTTATCTGCCAGCGCATTGCCCTGTGAGACATGATCCTTACCATCTGCTGCCGTGAATCCTCTGCTCTGTCAAATCATACCATGGTCCCACACTACCCCATGTGCGTACCTACTATCAGTATAAATGGTGACAGATCTATCAGTATGCAGAATACATGCTCTAGGGAGTGCAATGAGCTCAGCTGCCTCCTGTGTTGAGTGTGGATGTCCTTGAGTAGGCCTATAACATCATGTGTAGTGTGCAAAAATGGTGTAACGTCACATTGTGAAGGGAGTTGCCAACTCTACCATCATAGCACAGGCTGCAAGAGAACACAGACATGCCGGCATCCCTTGAACAGGGGTGGGCATTACCTTTGAGAAAAATACACAAGGACGCAACTTGCCTCCGTGTTCTTGTGTCAGTACACCCGCCATGGTTTTACAATTTTGTCGTGCAAACATGTGGAAGTTTGTAGTCAGGGAGGCCCAATCCTGGACTTGACATTAATAAACATTTCAGATAATCAAATGCATTGTACATTTCTGAAGACCATCTTATTAAATCAGGTTTGTCCTGCAGTGTTGCCTGCCTCAAGATATTGTCATAGTAGGAACAGTCTGGGATCCATTGTCTGCAGTAGTTTATCATTCCAAGGAAGGATAGCATTTCCTTCTTGGAGTGCGGGGTGACCAAGCCCGCTACAGACTGAACTCTCCCTGGACTGATCCTCTTTTCCCCCTTTTGAGGACAAACCCCAAGTATTCGACTTGCTGTTTACACCATTGCATTTTCCCTAATGACACTTTGTGTCCACATTCAAACAACCATTGTAACAGTGATATACCATCCTCAATGTTGGCCTCCACTGACATACTGCACAACAGTAAATCATCCACGTATTGCAACAACACGAAACCTTGGGGGGGGTGCCATGGTTTTAACGTGGCTTGGAGGACTATGCTGTACACTACAGGTGAATCAGCACATCCCTAGGGCATTTCTGCCCCAGGTCAGTTGACATCTGTCAAAGGAAAAAGCAAAAATTAGTCTGGTCTTCTTGTCAACTGGGATAGAAAAGAATGCGATTTTCAGATCTATCACACTGAACCAAACAGAGTCTGCTGGAATGGCAGATAGTAATTGAGTGATGTCAGGTACAACAGGGGCTATAGGCACAATGATGTTGTTGATGGCCCTTAAATCCTGTACAAAGCGGGCAGTACCATCTGCCTTTGTCACTGGATTCACGGGCGTGCTGTAGGGTGAAATCACCTCTTCCAGGATTCCCTTTTGTAGGAATTCTTTTATCATTGGCCTAAGTCCATCAAGTTTCTCTTTTGGCAGTAGGTATTGTTTCTGGAACACTGAAATGACACCTGGTTTTACAGTAGCTTTGTAGGGTGTGCAATCTATGAATCCTGTGTCATATTCATTTGAAGACCATAATGCAGGGTTAATGTTGTTAAGTTCTGGGTGGTTCTGTATGTTTGCAAGAATCAGTGTCACTGGTGTAGAGACTGGAATGAGATCTGAGTGTACTCTTATGCCCTGATTTTTGGCTGACACTTGTAAGTCAAGCTTAATGAACAAATCTTTACTTAACACACTTAAGGTTGCACTGCTATCTACCATGAATCCTACTCTGTCATCTAAGTCCACCCCTTTTAGTCGGACGCTGTGGTCCACCTTCTGTCCGTGAGAACAGAGCTCTGATGTGAAGCACAACACTTAACATGTAACACATAACTTCAAACATTGAAACAAACAGATCTGACAATACAGACATAAACGCACAAAAAGCCCATAAAAACTTTTCATTGACTTCAATAATAAAAAAAAATTACAGCTTGATCAATGCTGTTGGCACCAATAAAAACCAAAAACTTCCAAGAAAAATAAAATAAAATTCTCAATGCGCATATTATATGAAAACAAATATCGTACTCCATACACATTCATATACATTTCATGTACTCATCTTCACAAAACAGCTCATAACCACGCCCTTACACATAAAAACTGAATTGCACACACAGCTCTCCTAAAGCATCCATTAGGGCTCTTTCACACTTTCAACTCCACTACAACTCAGAGCCACACCCATTCACATTCCACTGAATCATTTGTCTTCCAACCTAATCACACAATTGTCTTTGTTTCATCCCAAAACTTGCAGCACAGACAAACACAGCTTTCCACACCACACCCAGAATTGCTGATGGTCTGTCGCTGTAAGACAATATACATGTTATAATCATAAAGTCATTTTGTTAAACCCAAATCATTTTATATGTCAGGTGTTCTTAGTTAATGTTGTACATATATAATAATTCTTGTTAAAAACTGGATTCTCACATTACACTGCTGGGGAAAGAAAATTATTGAACAATTTTTGTCTTTTATAATAATATTACACATATAACATCACTTACTCTGCAGGATTCCCTACTCCTTTGTATCATGTAATCCATATCCTAGGACGGGTCATGGTCAAAATGTGGCCATGCTTCTTTGTCTCCCAGACAAAGACCCTTTATCATGTCCATGTGGTACGGGCTATTATCGCCGTCCCTGGGAAAAAGGGGCTAGCAGCTTGCATGAACTCAGTCCATCCAGCTAAGTTATCCACCCATGGGTTAAATAGGAAGTAATTTGTGGGACTACACCGTGCAACATAAACTTTGCATGTTTCTCCCGTCTCAGGTTTGGGATGATTTGTTTTAGACCCTTGTGACCCCATTCCGTCTGATATTTTAATGATGCTACTTTCCTAGGACTGGCTGCACTGAAGCGTTAAGGATTCGACAAATTAATGCTGTCAACTAGGCAAAGGACTCAGGTCTGATCAGAAAATATCAGAGTGTCTCATCAAACATATAATTTGTTGCTTTGGTCTGCCGCTTGTGTTCACCTATCTGCGGTTTAATGGATTGCTCCCAGCCGGGGGTGGGGCGTATTGCAGACCTCCGCAACACAGTAAAACAACAATGCAATGTCCTTAAAACTCTATGCAAATAGTGAACTTCAGTCCGTACACTTACCACCCGGACATCAGTATCCTTATCTCAACTCTAATAATCTTATACTTTAAAACAACGTTAAAAGAGTCAAACCAAGCTCCATCCTTGTCTCCCTGAGACAATATTATGTAGTGCGCACTATATTTTCTCTGAGTGATCCTCACGGCGGACTCCCGGAGTCCCCGGGTCACTCCCCCAGACTCCCGGAGTCTGTACCCTGTATCCCTGATACAGTAATTATACTAGAAGTTGTAGGTTCTACTTACTAGATCGAGATGTGGTTCTCGGATCGGCTAGAGGACAATAACAGATGCCTTTCTTACCGAACACGAGGAAAACCTTCCCGATCCCCGGACGCGAGCCCCCAAACTGATAGGAATCTCTGAGTCCCACTTGGTACCCCTGGCACCAAACTTCTAGTATCGGCTTGGTTTGAGTCCCTTTCTGACGTCAGGAGAGCGCTTCACTCAGTAGGTAACAAAAGACACAACAGTGATGTACTGAATGAACACTCTGAGGTTTATTTTTAATGCACACAGGTTATATAGAGGGGGCTTTACCCTCTTTATTAGCATATCATCGTATGTTATGTATTTAACCTATCATATTAACACGTTTCATTCTACGCTCAGAGAAATAGAAACAAAAACGGAACTTCCATATTAGGAATATTGTCCGGGAGTAGTGCCAAAGAGATAAGATTCAGGGTTACAGAGAATAGAAACCTTACAGTATATTAGTTTCACAGCAATCAGAGTTAGTACCTAACATAGAAACAAAACTTCAGCAAAAAGCAGAATTCATTTTGACATAATAAAGAACATGGATTCCTTTCATATACTGTATGTGCAGATCTGTGAAACAAATATGATATCATGTTTCTGGAGGAGCCTGCTTAATATCGAATGCATTTATAACATATTAATGCTAATATTGTGCTAGGTCTAATAAGGACATATGACTGAGATGTATAAAGTGGTGTTCACACTGATGCGTTTATAGGTGCGTTGGTGAGGTGATGTGTAACCGCCTAATGTGAACTAGCGAGTTGTGCGAGGTAACTGGGGAAAATTGTCCTGTGCTGATGATTGTTTTTTATTTTTTATTAATAATAATTTACAATAAATGGAGTTATATATTTTATATATTACGAGTGGGTCTATTGTTAACATTCCTAAAAGGTGAATCTTACATATACTTCACAGTAAGTATGGTATATTTATTATGCTCATATTCATTTTCTTGTGCTCAAATTAATTTTAATTTTCTTGTCTCACTGTCAAGGTTCTAGTGGAGAACTGGAGTATATAGTGATATTGAGGCTGATAGAGAAGATAGGGACGGGAGCCTGTCCAGGAAGGGTGATGGAAGTGCTGGTAAACAGCCTGACCTCGATGTCCCGTCCCAGACCCTTGGATCAATACCTCAAGACATGAACCGTTTAACACAAAGCACCTTCAACTTGAGCAACTAACATCCCGCCGTAGCTCCCGCAGTGCCCACGTGGGACGCCACGAACAGGTAGAGCTCGGCTGGCCAAGACTACATTTTCCCGCGAACATCCGGACCGGTAATGTAATTGAAAGTTTGCCATTTACAACAATCTGTGCTCCGATCAGCCTAACATGAGTTTTGTTTCTGGAGCGTTACATCGCTAATACAGTGGACATTCTACACTGTGTTTACCGCACACAGGATAACGCTGCAGTTTTAAATATTATTATACTACATGCTGTTGTGAGCATTAAATATATCACCCTAACTTACCGGTAAACATTAGATGTATTGTGACGTCCTCACTGTCACTGATAAGTAAAAAGGAAGAGTGGCAAAGCTGGAAGAAAGTTCTCTGACATATAAAGTTGCTGATTTCTTGCGAGACTATATCGCTTATCACTGGGATGCCCATTCATAAAACAGTGTGAACGAACTTGGACCATTTAGAACTTCGATGTAACTGCTCCCCCTACTGGACATTAAGGGGATTTACAGTAAATACTTTATATCCACATGTACCGTGACTTCAAGTTTACATTGTATTTTTTATACAAAAAAATTTTTATATTGAAAATATATATTATATATTATTTTTCTTCAAATTTTTTTTTATTTTTTTTATTTTTAAAATTTTGCTGTTTTTTCTAATTTTCAAAATTTTTATCCATCTAAGTTGATCAATTACTCAATTATCTTTTCATTTTTTATCCTTCTCTCACTGAGTTGTTTAAATTGGTAATATAAAAAATTATTAACAGCATCACACACATTGTGGTTAATACACATGACCCTAGATATTTTGAGTGCCTCCCAGATCCATGACTTACTATTAATCTAACTTAGTAGCACCTGTCTCCGCTCTTTAAAGACCCCTGTCCACCCCACAGCCAGTCAGACGCCAACTACTACTATGGGCAAGACCAAAGAGCTGTCAAAAGACACCAGAGACAAAATTGTGGACCTCCACAAGGCTGGAAATAGATCAACTGTTGGAGCAATTGTTAGAAAATGGAAGAGGCTAAAGACGACTGTCAGTCTCCTGGACTGGGGTTCCAAGCAAGATCTCACCTCGTAGGGTATCACTGATGATAAGAAAGGTGAGGAATCAGCCCAGAACTACAAGGGAGGAGCTGGTCAATGACATGAAGAGAGCTGGGACCACAGTTTCAAATGTCGGTAGTACTGTACACTACACCGTCATGGATTCAAATCATGCATTGCACGGAAGGTTCCCCTGCTCAAGTCATCACATGTCCAGGCCCGTCTGAAGTTTGCCATTGACCATCTGGATGATCCAGAGGAGGCATGCGAGAAAGTCATGTGGTCAGATGAGACTAAAGTAGAACTTTTTGGTCTAAACTTCACTCGTTGTGTTTGGAGGAAAAAGAAGGATGAGTTGCATCCCAAGAGCACCATCCCTTTTGTGAAGCATGGGGGTGGTAACATCATGCTTTGGGGGTGCTTTTCTGTGAAGGGGACAGGATGACTGCACTGTATTAAGGAGAGGATGAATGGGGCCATTTATTGTGAGATTTTGAGCAACAACCTTCTTCCCTCAGTCAGAGCATTGAAGATGGGTCGTGGCTGGGTCTTCCAACATGACAACGACCCAAAGCACACAGCCAGAATAACCAAGGAGTGGCTCCATGAGAAGCATATCAAGGATCTGGATTAGCCTTGCCAGTCTCCAGACCAAAATCCAATAGAACATCTTTGGAGGGTGCTGAAACTCTGTGTTGCTCAGCAACAGATCTAGAGGAGATCTGTGTGGAGGAGTGGGCCAAAATCCCTGTTGCAGTGTGTGCAAACCTAGTCAAGAACTACAGGAAACGTTTGACCTCTGTAATTGCAAACAAAGGCTTCTGTACCAAATATTAACACTGATTTTCTCAGGTGTTTAAATACTGTGTTCAGCAGTGCAAGAAAAATAAATTCTTTAAAAATCATATAATGTGATTTCCTGTTTTTTTTTATTTTATTCTGTCTCTCAGAGTGGGAATGCACCTACAATGTGAATTTCAGACCCCTCCATTATTTCTAAGTGGGAGAACTTGAAAAACCGCAGGGTGTTCAAATATTTCTGTTCCTTACTGTATATCAATCTATTCAACTCCTCCTGCTCTATTACATGGTGCAGCTCACATTCTATTTTGTGGTAACAGGTTCCCTTTAAGAAGGATAATATGTAGAAGGTATGGATCAAATCATAGTAAACTCGGTTGAAGTAGAAATTAGATTGGACAGCTGAAGGTGCTGGTGAAAATGAATAATATAATTATCATTTGTAATATATAAAAAAAAATGCATAGAATTTAAAATAACTGCTGATAATAGTCCAGAAAGCAAGGCACAAAAGGAACGGTAAATAAAATACACAAAAAAAAATACAGCAGTTTCTAATCTTAACCATCCTTATTTACCTCTTCCTGCCCGTATCCACAGTATATGCCATAAATGGCTCCTAGCTGCAAGTCCCACCTCTGGGATCTGCACATACCTGGAGTACAGGATCCTGTCTTGCGTAAGCAAGAATAGAGAGATGTCCATGCATGAGTAGTTATTTTTGGTACTCCCATGAAAGTGAATGGAGAGAGCCACGCATGAGCAGACACCTATAAATAAATAAAATGATATACAAACTAAAATCAAATAATTTGTATAAAAGTCACCACTTTGTATGTAGATTTGTTCTTCTGCGTCGCTGATCACCCGTGCAAAGTGGGTTAATTTCACAAACATTCCCAATCCATTTAAAAGGTGATGGCGCTGCCTTCCACGGACTCCAGCCTCTAAGTGTAGAAAGGGATGGCAACAGCTCTTTTCCTGCAGCCCCAACAGAGAACTCCAACAAAAAAGAAGATCTCCACCAAGGATATTCCTTCTGCGGATTAAACGGTTTCAGGGCACATAGTGAAGCTCCACCAGATAATGTGTTAATTTTTTTTTAAATTATAATCACAAGGGGAATAATATAACAGGCATCGAATACAAATGTCTGCAGCAGCGGGGTTGCAGACTTTTGCAGACATTTGTATTCGATGCCTGTTATATTATTCCCCTTGTGAGTATAATAAAAGAAAAATTGACACATTAACTGGTGGTGGAGATCTTCTTTTTTGTGTCAGGGGGCGTGTCTCAGCTCTCCCTATCACAGCTCAGGGGGCGTGTCTCAGCTCTCCCTATCACAGCTCAGGGGGCGTGTCTCAGCTCTCCCTATCACAGCTCAGGAGACAGTTGGAAGGATGAAACTGAGCATGTGCGGCCATCTCAGTGATTAGGACAAAGAAATAAGAGAAAGAGCAAACATTAGCTGGTGCTATACAGATACATTTTATTGAAGAAATAAGTGGCTATGCTAAATTTTTAATTCAGATCCAGCTGCAGGTTTAAAAACTAGTATATTTTTCATGGGAAAACCCTCCTTAAGTTGTTCTTGTCTACTACTAGTTCAGTTCTGTTAGGCAGGGCTTGCCGATTCACTTTTGGAATCTGCAATGTAACTTTTTGGATAATTCTATCAAGACTTTTTAGCTTCTCCACTAGTAGAACTATATTATATACTTTTGTTTACTACGTTTTGAGCTGACACGAATCATTGTGCATTCTTTTCAGGGCCCCCCGTGCTGCTCAGACCTGGCCATATCCTTCCACTATATTGATGCAGAACTCATGCACACGTTGGAGTATTTTAATTGCCTTTTGAGAGCGTATGGATATCACTATAGATATCAGCCACAGTTGTCGAATTTTACCAAGCACCTGTTAGAAAGCATCAACAAGAAAAGGCAGCAATCAACATGGAAACCTCATACACACGTGTCAGCTCCTGTACACGAAGTTTGAACTAAAGTTTCAAATTCAACTCTTAAAACGTCACAGGATCTGCTCTAGAAACTGTCATTACTTCAATTATAACCCAGTATTTTTGTGTGATTATTTTTTAAGACAGTAGGAAAATGGGGGGGTCATTTATCAAACTGGTGTAAATTAGAACTGGCTTAGTTGCCCATAGCAACCAATCCGATTCCACCTTTCATTTTGGACTGCTCCTTTGGAAAATGAAAGTGGAAATCTGATTGGTTGCTATGGGCAACTAAGCCAGTTCTACTTTACACCAGTTTGATAAATGACCCCCATGCAGTGTTGCCAACCAGATTTTTTTCTTTTTTCTGGACAACTTATCCTAAAATCACGGACAGACAATATTTTTCACGGACAGTTGGGAATACCATAATGAATGATAAAGATTCAAAGTAATCCATGTCTATAGCTCAGTATACTGATAAGAACTCATTACCAGCATTTACTGTGAGCTGTAAAATAATGAGAATTACCGCCAAAATAATCTAGCCAAGTACCACCAGCCTCAAAAAAATTATGAGCACAGGAAAAAATTCACCTATTTTTACAGACTGTCCAGAAATTTCTGGACGGTTGGCAACCTTGCCCCCATTAGCTTCATGCGACTGACCTTATAAACCAAACAGATTGTCTACCTCCAAAGTAAACACCTACAGACCAGGAGTCACTTGACGCCATCATTTAACATAGAATGTGTCGGCAGATAAGAACCATTTGGCCCATCTAGTCTGCCCAATATACTGAGTACTATGGATAGCCCCCGGCCCTATCTTATATGAAGGATGGCCTTATGCCTATCCCATGCATGCTTAAACTCCTTCACTGTATTTGCAGCTACGACTTCTGCAGGAAGGCTATTCCATGCATCCACTACTCTCTCAGTAAAGTAATACTTCCTGATATTACTTTTAAACCTTTGCCCCTCTAATTTAAAACTATGTCCTCTTGTAGCAGTTTTTCTTCTTTTAAATATTCTCTCCTCTTTTAACTTGTTGATTCCCTTTATGTATTTAAAAGTTTCTATCATATCCCCTCTGTCTCGTCTTTCTTCCAAGCTATACATGTTAAGGTCCTTTAATCTTTCCTGGTAAGTTTTGTCCTGCAATCGAGAGCAGTCTCCTTGTTATTTCTGCACTGAAATATATACTTTTTTGCATCCTCCATGCTGACCATTAAACCCAACGGAGGCTTCTAACAGTGCTACCTACATCTTTGGACCACCCTTCTCCCTCATTTGTGGATGCATATGGTCAAATTTAGTTTTTTGAAAAAAGGAGAGTGAGGCTGATTTACTAATTCCATAAAGTTGGGCACATTCAAGGGCCTGTTAGGGTCCATTCACACGTCCGTTTTTTCTTTCCTGATCTGTTCCGTTTTTTCAGGAAAAAACGTTCCGCATATCCGTTCCGCATGTCCGAAAAAATATAAAACATGTCCTATTCTTTTCCGCAAAAATCGGATCCTGGACCAATACAAAGTCAATGGATCCGCAAAAAACGCAAGACATTCGTATGTCATTCCGTATGTCATCCGTTTTATGCGGATTCCGTTCCTGGAAATTAGGCTTCCTCCCAGTATTAAATGTGACCAGTGCGGCCCCCCTCCCTCTATATTCATTGGTGGCCAGTGCGGCAGTGCGGATTCCCAGTAAGTTTTCTACAGATCAGATTTTTCACTTCGTGAAAAACTCAGATCCGACAGTATATTCTAACACAGAGGCGTTCCCATGGTGATGGGGACGCTTCTAGTTAGAATATACTGAGAACGGTGTACATGACTGCCCCCTGCTGCCTGGCAGCACACGATCTTTTACAGGGGGCTGTGAGCTGCACAATTAACCCCTCAGGTGCTGCGCCTGAGGGGTTAATTGTGCATATCATAGCCCCCTATAAGAGATCAGGGGCTGCCAGGCAGCAGGGGGCAGACCCCCCTCCCTCCCCAGTATTAAATGTGACCAGTGCGGCCTCACCTCTCCCCCCCCCATCATTGGTGGCCAGTGCGGATTCCCAGTATTAATAAATGTGCCTAGTGCGGTCTCACCTCTCCCCCCCCCCCCCATCATTGGTTGCCACTGCGGATTCCCAGTATTAATAAATGTGCCCAGTGCGGCCCCACCTCTCTTCCCCCCCCCCCCCATCATTGGTTGCCACTGCGGATTCCCAGTATTAATAAATGTGCCCAGTGCGGTCTCACCTCTTCCACCCCCCCCCCCCATCATTGGTGGCAGCGGAGAGTTCCGATCGGAGTCCCAGTTTAAATCGCTGGGGCTCCGATCGGTTACCATGGCAGCCAAGACGCTATTGCAGTCTTGGCTGCCATGGTTACTTAGCAATAAATACAAGCATTATACTTACCTGCGACTGCGAGCTGCGATGTGTGTCCGGCCGGGAGCTCCTCCTACTGGTAAGTGACAGGTCTGTGCTAAAAGCAATGCGAGACCGCACTGGGCACATTTATTAATACTGGGAATCCGCACTGGCCACCAATGATGGGGGGGGGGAGAGGTGAGACCGCTCTGGGCACATTTATTAATACTGGGAATCCGCCCCCCCACCAATGATGGGGGGGGCGGGGGGAAGAGGTGAGGCCGCACTGGTCACATCCGCACTGGCCACCAATGAATATAGAGGGGGGGGCCGCACTAGTCACATTTAATACAGGGGAGGGAGGGGGTCTGCCCCCTCCTGCCTGGCAGCACCTGATCTCTCACAGGGGGCTATGATTCGCACAATAATTGTGCGGATCACAGCCCCCTGTAAGAGATCGGGTGCTGCCAGGCAGCAGGGGGCAGTCATGTACACCGTTCTCAGTATATTCTAACTAGAAGCGTCCCCATCACCATGGGAACGCCTCTGTGTTAGAATATACTGTCGGATTTGAGTTTTCACATGTTTCCGTTTTTTGCGGATCCGCAAAAAACGGATGACATACGGAAACATTTTCAGGAACAACGGATCCGCAAAAAACGGACCAAAAATCGGGATGTAGAAAAATACGGACGTGTGAATGTAGCCTTAAAGCGATTATTGCTTAAATTTGTGTACTGTATAACCGTTGAAATGAAAAAAATGGTCGTTGTGTTTAATAGTGTTCAGAGATTCAAATGGGTTGTCTCACCTGGAACATTGATGGCACATCGCTAGGATGTGCTGCCAATGTCAGATAGGTGCGGGTCTCACCCACATCTTTCTCCAGAACAAAGCTCCCAAAGAGAATGAGAGTACACCTCCCATGCATGGCCGCCTTCCATTCATTTCTATGGGAGTGCTGGGGGGTGTGCTGTTACACCTAGAGGCTCTGCTCTCTCTGCAACTGACATGACAGGGCCAGGCAGTGAAAATATCCTAACAACTAGCCTTGTCAATCAAAGTGGAGAGGGTGCATCAGTTTTAGAGAGAGCAGACCCTCTAGGTGTAATGACAACGCCCCCGTTGCTCCTAGAGGCTCATTTGCATATATTAAAACAGTGCGGACACATATGACCATGGGACCAACACAGATGCCTTCAGCTGCCAAGCGCACATGTAACAGGTCAACAAGTACATGCAACTGTATTAACAAATGATCAGAATATTTTTTATTTGAAGTTTATTTTTTGTGGGGGATATTTAAGCTTTAGTAGTACTTTTTGTAAGATATGAATTAAAAGTGAGGTAAAACATTACTGGGATTGCCTCCTTCATAAGAGAGACGATAGATAACAGAGACGAAGGGAATTCAGATGAAAGGAATTGTCTGAACTCTAAAGATGTTTTGTCAGGGGAACAATGTACTGTAGTACTAAATGGTGGTCACTGAGATGAATGGTGCGCCATGTAACACATGAGCAGTCTAATGGTGGCTGCGCACGGTGCGGATTAACGCACAGATCTTCTTGCGGAAAAACTGCAATGTGATACAGTACGAGCAAAGTGTACGAGATGAAACAAATCTGATGTACACTTAGCTTTTTTTCTTAGATGCGGACATTGACCTACTGTGACAACTTTGAAGTCTGCAGCATGTCAATTGCTGTTGCCTTATTCTTGTGCAGATTTCACTCTTTTCAATGGAAGGGTGAGATCTGCAGAAAATATGCATGAAATCCACACCAAAAACCACATAAAAATCACACAAAAACCGCACCAAAAACGATATAAATACTGCAGATTTATGTGGTTTTTGTGTGGTTTTGGTGTGGATTTCATGCAGATTTCTGCACATAAAACTGCACCAAGTGCAGATATGTCAGTTTCTGGCATAAAAGCTGGCGGAGTTTTCAGTGCAGGGGCATGGACTGCCAGAGATTGCTCCTAATTTACGACAAGGCGCCTTGGCGTGAATTAGGTGCATCCTGCAGGCAGCACAGGGAATATCATAGGCCTCTTTTACACGAGCGTGTCCGGATTAGGTCCGGATGCGTACCGGTGCATTGCGGCAAACCCGCGCGAGTAGGTACGCAATTGCAGTCAGTTTTGACTGCGATTGCGTTCCGTTGTTCAGTTTTTATCGCGCGGGTGCAATACGTTTTGCACGCGAGTGATAAAAAACCGACTGTGGTACCCAGACCCGAACTTCTTCACAGAAGTTCAGGTTTGGGTTCAAGGTTGTGTAGATTGTATTATTTTCCCTTATAACATGGTTATAAGGGAAAATAATAGCATTCCGAATACAGAATACTAAGTAAAATAGGGCTGGAGGGGTTTAAAAAAATATATATATATTTTAACTCACCTTAATCCACTTGTTCGCGCAGCCGGCATCTCTTCTGTCTTCATCTGTGAGGAAAAGGACCTTTGATGACGTCACTACGCTCATCACATGGTCATTCACATGATCCATAACCATGGTGATGGATCATGTGATGGACCATGTGATGAGCGCAGTGACGTCACCACAGGTCCTTTACCCAGGTCCTGAAGAAAGAAGACAGAAGAGATGCCGGCTGCGCGAACAAGTGGATTAAGGTGAGTTAAAATATATATATTTTTTTTTAACCCCTCCAACCCTATTGTACTATGCATTCTGTATTCAAAATGCTAATTTTTTCCCTTATAACCATGTTATAAGGGAAAATAATAATGATCGGGTCCCCGTCCCGATCGTCACCTAGCAACCGTGAGTGAAAATCGCACCACATCCGCACTTGCTTGCGGATGCTTGCGATTTTCACGCAACCCCATTCATTTCTATGGGGCCTGCATTACGTGAAAAATGCACAAAGAGGAGCATGCTGCGATTTTCACGCAACGCACAAGTGATGCGTGAAAATCACCGCTCATGTGCACAGCCCCATAGAAATGAATGGGTCCGGATTCCGTGCGGGTGCAATGCGTTCACCTCACACATTGCACCCACGCGGAAATCTCGCCCCCTTGTGAAAGGGGCCATAGATCGGCATAAAATGTCATTCTATAATAAATTCCCCCCTTGGTCTACCGCAGAGAAATTGAAGTACTGGTGGCCTTATTTTCCACATTTTCACAAGGATACAGAAAAGCTCACTGTAGAAAAGTCCAATAAACAGTTTGACACTTTATTTTATAAATCTTATATTACATCATTTTCATATTTGCAAAATAAACCTGGCAATAAAACACATACACAATTTTTTAGTATTTTTGTTTTTGTCCAGTTCATGGAGATTTGTAGCAGGAAATGCAATCTCCTGATAAGTCAAAACTGCCTGTTCACCTTTCATTAAAGGAATGGGGTCTATTTGTTTCCAGACTATCACTATCCACATAACAGCAATACAAGCCAAGTAGGAACATTAGTCTTATGTATAAAAACCAAGCGGGGTGTAGCTGTTGGGGGTGCAGAGGTTCTAGTCATACATGGACCTTAGAACCAGAAATAGATATGGCACATGG
This sequence comes from Bufo bufo, assembly GCF_905171765.1. Taxonomy (NCBI): domain Eukaryota; kingdom Metazoa; phylum Chordata; class Amphibia; order Anura; family Bufonidae; genus Bufo; species Bufo bufo. The sequence goes on along the minus strand of NC_053391.1, from coordinate 602,608,791 downwards.
TAGGTTGGGAGCTCTGTTACACAATTTGCGCAGGGGCCCAAGTTACACTTCTGATTATAAATGAGGATGTTGCCCATAGTGGGTATCTGAATGAATATTACAGAAAAAATTGAATGTACAATTATTACCTTAGTTTTCTTACAAGCACAAATCCTTAACAGTAAGGTTTATAGTCACTGCAATTTTTATTGCGCCAATGCATCTAAAATGTAAAATATAACAACTTTTAAAAGTGTTTTTGAATAAAATCTACTCTAGGGTTGGGACTACAGCTCCCATGCAGTCATATTCCCTTCTATCTGTTCCTCTCATTTTTTTCTAACTTTATTTGGTAAGTTTACAATAAATACGCTAATAGATGACAACTTGACAGCAAGATCAGACTACAGAAAGTCTGTTTGTAGTCTGTTAAGGCCTGTTTATGGTTTTCCGGTATTGAGATCCGGGCAGAGGATCTCAGAACTGGAACAAAACATTTCCGTTTAGTCCTCATGCATTCTGAATGGAAAGAGATCCGTTCAGAATGTCTTCCGTTCCGGCAGCATTCCGTTTTGTGACCGGACACAAACCCGCTGCAAGCTGTGGTTTTGTGTCCCGTCATAGAAATGGAACAAACCGGACCCATCCCTGAAAACAATGTAAGTCAATAGTGACGGATCCGTTTTTTTTAGGATCCTAAAAAACTGGATCCATCACCCATTGACTTTCAATGTATTTAGTGACGGATCCGGTTTGTTCCGTTTTGATTTCACACAACCGTATCCTAACGGAACGCATGCATCCTGATGTGCAAAATCAAAACGGATCCGTTTACAGTAATTCCTGTTTTGAGACCCTCTGCTGGATCTTAATACCGGATTTAAGAACGCAAGTGTGAAACAGGCCTATTATGGAACATATGTGTCTGTGCAGGAGCTGTAGACAATAAATGTTAAGAGATTTTTAAATAAGATTATTTGCTATTTTTAATTGTAAAGTTTTTGGGGTTTTTTTTTCATGTTAATGCATTGGAGCAGTGAAAAGGTCTACTTACGTGTATCATATCTTTATGGGGTTGTCCTGAAATGATTACTTTTTATCTAATGCCTGCAGCCTGCCTCCTGTAACAGAAAATTCATACTTAGTATGAATTTTCTGTTTCATCTTCCCTGACTCTCTCTTGTGAAGAAGGCTACATGTTTTAAATGACATGACCGTATAACAGTACATATACCTTGCTGTTGCTGTTGTCTTGCATGTAAGAACTTCAGGTATTCAGTAACACTGAGGTAGTGGTTTTTATTAGAGAAGAGGTATAATTTATAAGTAAATAAGGTTGGCTTTCATTAAAAGGCTTGCTTCTACTGGATTACTTCCTCTCCCTATGCCCTTCCAAAGATGTGTAGAGTATGTCAAACATGATGACTCCCATTGAAAGGAATGAGTGACTATATACTAAATGGTCAGGGCAAGTTCAATACAGACATTCTTTGTAGTGACACGAACGTAAGGGTTCCGTGCACGTGCTGCAGGCCGCATACGGCGGTTCCGCAATACACGGGTCACCAGCCGTGTGCATTCCACTTCATAGATCCGGACCCATTCACTTGGTCCGCAAATTCGGAGGTGCGGAACGGAACGGAAGCACGGAACAGAAACCCACGGAAGCACTATGGAGTGCTTCTGTGGTGTTCCGTTCCGTGCTTCCGTTTCGCAAAAAGATAGAACTTGTTCTATCTTTTTGCGGAACGGACGGATCGTGGACCCCATTCAAGTGAATGGGTCTGCAATCCGCATGTGGCTGCCCCTCGGTCGGTGCCCGTGCGTTGCGGACCGCAGCACGGGCATGGACCCCCTACGTTCGTGTGAATGAGCCCTAATAGAGAGGAAGTCCTGGGAGAGATGAACCATCCTCACTGACATGCATATGCCCTAACAGAAACCGCTAGGTCCATTTTGAAGCATGTCTTCAGTATTTGTAATATGCCCATGCAAAGGATATGAGTAAATTGAAAATAGGTTTAGACCCTGTAATACCGCAGACCTGAGGGTATCTGCAAATGTTTTGTTATGCTTTGTTATTTTTATGTGATGTACACCAGCAGATGGGGTACGGGTGGCATGGTTGGCAAGGACAGGATTAACAACCCTGTTCCTCTTGGTAGGAGTGGGCTGGTCCTTCTTCCTGCCAGAAAGGAAGTTATAGCTAGGACTGTGAGGAGGAAAGAAGTATTTCCTATTGCTCTTACTCCAAGGGTCTTAGGGTCCAGTCCTGATGCAATTCTCCTGTGAGACCACTACTTCATGGAGACTACAAGAACACTAGCTACAGCTTTCCTAGAAGCTAAAGCGTGATCTAATCAGCAGAGTGACTAGCAAGCCACAGCTTTACAGATCCTGCTGAGGGTGAGGGGCTATGGTTCAGACACCCATCACCTAGATAACATCCAGGCCAGGCCAACCTAAAGCCTGCATTAAACAGTGTACATCTTCAGCCACAAGTGCCTGCTTCCATGTGTTAGCCAAATGTTCAAGGGAGAGTCATTTGCAAAATAGCTCATCAAAGGTGCCATTAACTGCCACTTTGCCCGCCACTATACCTCATCATCTGGGGACAGAAATTGCGCTTTGTAACTACTACTGCTGGATGTACTACTAGTTATCTTTTCCACTGAGTAAAGAGAGGCCTTTATTCTTTTACTTCTGGCCTGCGTCTTTAAATTACCTTTCCACCACACCGAATCCCCTAGGAGCAATGGCCTGAGGAAGTACAACGTGGCACATCATCTAATCAGGGTCACTACCACTCCCATCCCCTGCCCAAGATTTGACCAGCTCCTCGGGGGCTTGCTGAACCCCTCCCCTGCATATTTATTGCTATTATATGCCTATTTTTGTAATTATACACCTTATTCCTTCCAGTGAGACTCAACAGGCAGTGTTGTGGTTTAATCTGCAGGCAGTTTAGGTTCCTTATAACGCATGTTCAGCACTGAGGGGTGGATTTCAAGAAGTTGGAAATCAGGCACAATCACAGCTTCTACAAATGTCACAGGTACAACTGGTAAGTGAAGAAGCCATAAGAACAAATCTATATAAATGTACAACAATGCTGGCTGTTTCAGTAATTTTTTTTTTCCTTTGTTTTCCTTTACATTTTTTATATTTTTTTATTTATTTTACATTTTGGTGGCATAAACAGGCAGTAATTCATGTTTGGATGGTGGACATGGGGTAAATCAACATAAAATATCACCCACAAAACTATGTAAAATTCGTTTTACATTTGCAATAAATAAATATGTAAAAATATATATTGATCAAGAAACCTGGAAATGGTGTGGCTTTTATTAGTAAAAGAATATATGGTATTGTTCACACATTGTGTTAACACTATACCTCTGCTGTCCATATTGATTCAGTCTTATGGTACATCTACACATTGATGGATATGAGGTGTGTTTCCAGTACCCGATAAAAAAAATCATAAACACACACTCCTACAAAAAACCCACAGCGTAGATTGAACTGTGTTAAAGATTTTATAAATTTATTTTGTGGATATGCACTCTGTATTTTTCATCCTTTGAAATGCCCCTGGGTGATACCTATGGCTGAAACATGGCAACATTTTCAGCATAAATTCTACTATAAAAATTTGGCCAGTGTGGATGTACCGTCAAAGTGAATGTCCACCAAAATTCTGCAGCAATTAATTTTCAATAGTCTTTGTAGTGGTCAGAGTTCTGTTTTTCTGATACAGAGCTCCCTATTTTGACATAAAAAATCAGCTGTCTTCAGCAGCCACTAGATAAAGCTAACTGTATATTTGTCAAACAATGAACTCATTAAACTTACAGTAGTTGGCGTGCAAGTAGCCAGCATGTTAAACTTTGAAATCTAAGGGCCCCTGGTAACAGAGACACAAAAAATTGTTCACAGATAGTGGAGGCATGTCAGAGCTAGCTGAGATCCTCAGACTGATAAAAATACCTACTTCTAAGCATCACAGCAGCCTCCATCTCCTCTTTAGTCTCTTTCAGCCAAAATATTCCTTGTTTCAGCTTCACTATTAGATGTATTTCTCTCAGAAGCCTCCCATTGCCTCTGAGAGAAATACATCTAAATGTGCAGCAGAAACAAGTAATATTATGGCTGAAAGAGACTATAGAGAAGCTCAAACATAACTAATCCTTCACAGGTTGATTGTAAAAAGAAGTACAGCCATTATCCAAACTTTTTTGGAAAACTCAGGTACGCTTTAAGGAGCTAGCAATGATTGGAACAAATGGTTTATTCCTGATCCTTGCCTTATACATGTCAATGAGGCCTAAGTCTAAGGCCTGCGGCTGTGCAGCAAAAAAAAAACGCAACAAAAATAATGCATGCGACATACAACAACATACTGTACCTGTGTTCTTCCAGCAAAGTAAAAAAACACAGCAAAACTAATTAGATTAAAGGATAACTGTCATATTTTATTTATTTGCTAGTTTATTAGAGCTAGGCATGTATACCTGAGTTAGTCTGTCAATGATTGCCAAAAGATCTGTAATTACCTTATAATAACAGCTTTCATTAATGTCTCCTGTCCCTTTCCACTGCTCCCTTAAAAGACCGTCGCTATGGCTCATCTGTCTCCGGCTAGGAAGACAGAGGGGCGGTCCTTCACATTGCATGCCTGCATGAGGCTTCAGAGTGAGGAGGCGTGTCTCTCAGTAATCCAATTTGATTGGCTGGCAGGAAGCTGCTGGCTACAGCAAGTTTGTATGTGACCTGAGGGAATGCAGTTTTGGCCTCAGAGAACTGGCAGAGGAGCCATCTTGAGAAGATCCTCATAATGTAGGATTCAAAACAGCCGTAACTAAGGGGAAAACTCAAGGAAAACAGTGGTAAGTGAAGAAACTAAAGATTGCTTTATGCATAATATAACATATGCTAAAATTGATTTTTTGATGAAAATATGACAGTTATCCTTTAATTACAAAATAGATTTACATTATGGTAATTTAGGTCTGCTGTGTGTTTTCCCTTCACTGGAAGAAAACATATCATCAAAACAGCTTTATCGTTACAAAAGCTGCCTGCGTTTTTTTGGAGCCTTTTTTTTTTTTTCACATCAAAAATGCAGCACAGTTGTGACCTGTGGCAGCCCCCTAACAAAAAAAAAACACAGCTCCAACCACTATAAAGATATTTTAAGCAGAGAATTTTGAGCCTAAAGATGGTGGTAAAATGTGGAAATTCACTCTAATTTTCTTAGGAATAATCACAATCTGCCATATATTTATTAAACCATGGATATAACACTTTAATCTACTACTAGTTGATATCTTCTAACAAGATCTTGACATTCTCATTTTAGATGTGATTCGATTTCTTGCCTACGGGTCAAGATTTAAAACATGGTCACTGTATAAATAGGCTCAGTAAGGTTCTGTTTTAGGCCAAATGGATATTAACATATGAGATAACCTGCAATAAAAAGACATAAGTTAAAACATAAAGTTAGTAATGCCTAACTCCAAACATTGTGTGGGGTTTAAATGCATTATACATGTATTTCAGTAAAGATTTATTTTATGAGGTATAGTCTACTTAGGGGAATTATCTATAAATGGGATAAATCTGCTCGTGAAATATATTCCTCCACAATCCAAATGGTCACATTTAAGTTCAAACCAGGAAGGATACAGTACTTCTACATGGCATGTACCCCAAATGTATCATAAACAATATATCAAAACAAGAGTAAAAAAAATATGAAATTGCAAATTAAACACAATGAATAGTGAATGAGCTAGATCACAGGTACAGTAAATGACCAAAAATGTAAAAACACAATAGCAATGTTTAATATAGTCTTCATCTCCACTTCTCAAACAACATACAACTGCCTTACACAGGACATTATATACGATTTGTAAAGATTGCATTGTGAAGCTGCCATACTGCACGCAAAATGTAAAAACACCCAACCAATACCCTATAGCTCTAATAAGTCAATAAATTAAACAGCTATCCCAGAAGATCACAAAAAATACCGTTAACCATGTGCACGGCAAAAACAAGTTCACAACTGTTTCTGGGTTTCAGCTGTCTACTTTTACATCTTATATCTTTTTTTTTTTTTTTTTTTTAAATTTGACATAGAAACAGGTTTGGATTAAAAAACAACACTCTTTACTCATACCTTCAAGTGCTAAGCACCCAAAACTGTGTAGGCCTGAGGGCTGATTTAAAAAATATATCTTCATTTCAACTGGATGTATATCCTTGCTAATCATATCCCTATTTAGGTGATCATGTCAGTTTTGGTAGTGACACTTTTATAAAAGAAATAAAAGAACATAAACTTAGAACACATGACTAAAGAAATGTAACTAGGGTCAACTTAAAGGGGTTCTGCAGTTTGTTTTAACTGATGATCTACTATCCCCTGGATAGATCATCAGCATCTAATCGGCGGGGGTCCGACACCCGGGACCCCCGCCGATCAGCTGTTTGAAAAGGCTGCGGCGCTCCAGCAGCGCCGCAGCCTTCTCACTGTTTATCGCTGGCCCAGTGACGTCACGACTAGTATCAACTGGCCTGGGCGGGGCTAAGCTCTGTTCACTTGAATCTCCATTCAAGCTTAGACCCGCCCAGGCCAGTTGATACTAGTTGTGATGTCACTGGGCCAGCGGTAAACAGTGAGAAGGCCGCAACATTGCTGGAGCTCCGCTGCCTTCTCAAACAGCTGATCGGCGGGGTCCTGGGTGTCGGACCCCCGCCGATCAGATGCTGATGATCTATCCAGAGGATAGATCATCAGTTAAAACAAACTGTAGAACCCCTTTAATATAAATATAGCTACAGTTTGACTTAAAGGGGGTTGTCTCACAAAGACATATCCTTCCCAAATGCCCTATGGAAGAGCAGCTCCCGGTATGGTAGACCCATTCATTCTATGCATGTACTATAATATATGGCCAGACAAGACTTATCCAAATGAGAATAGATGATCAATAGTGGTGGAAGAAGACAATGTCTATTTAAAAAGGTGTTGTATTCATGAAAAGTGTGTCTGATTTCATCCTGTTGCTTCTCTTTCTGGAAGTATTGGTGGCATACAAGTCGGCTTACTTTTGGCCAGTATGCATTATTTCACAGCTGCATATGCTTAGAACATACTGCTGAACATAACCTTTGAATGTTCTATGATGTAAGCCTAGGATGAGGTGTTACATGTTCTGTGTAGAAATATGTGCTAATGCGGGACAAATCTGAAGCAAATAAGGCTACTTTCACATTCGCGTTTTGTGCGGATCCGTCATGGATCTGCAAAAATGGATCAGTTACAATAATAGAACCGCATGCATCCGTCATGGACAGATCCATTTGTTCTGTAACATAGCCAAGACGGATCCGTCATGAACTCCATTGAAAGTCAATGGGAGACGGATCCGTTTTCTATTGTGCCAGATTGTGTCATAGAAAACGGATCCGTCCCTATTGACTTACATTATGTGCCAGGACGGATCCGTTTGGCTCAGTTTCGTCAAGCGGACAGCAAAACGCTGCAGGCAGGGTGTCCGCCTTCAGAGCAGAATGGAGACTGATCGGAGGCAAACTGATGCATTCTGAGCCAATAATTTTCCATTCAGAATCCATAAGGGCAAAACTGATCAGTTTTGGACCGCTTGTGAGAGCCCTGAACGGATCTCACAAACGGAAAGCCAAAACGCTAGTGTGAAAGTAGCACTGGCAGTGGCAGTGGCAATTGTACAAACCCCTCTAATATGTACAGTACTACTTGTATTGACAGAAGCTCCAGAAAGCAACGTGTCAATCTATGAATAAAACCAAAATGGAAAAATGTAGAATTTGGTCAAGAATTCCTTTGTTGCTAATTTCTTCCAAGATTTTTAGTTAGAACTTGTCTCTAGGATAAATACGTAACATAACAATGCTCAATGACCTTTCAAATGTGCAGGGCTACACAATAAAGGGACAGACCCTTGACACTCTCACGTCAGCCTTTTGCACGTTTTGGCACTATAGGTGTCAGCTCTATTGGTAACTTGCAGACACTATGCCTATCTAAGGGATACTGTAACCATGACTATGGTTCAGCCATCATGGTATTTACAGTATGCTCATGCAGAAGTCTACATCTGGCCTACAGACCACATGCTGTCTTCAGTATTCTTCTGTGGCCTTCAATTGATATAGTCTGTCAAGGTGGCCATACACAGTAGATTAAGGTCAGGTGAACATGTCGATTGAGGTGGAACTGACCAACTAACCATGTAATGTACATTAGATATTCGACCGATGTTGGTGAGAAAAGAGGATCAGGAATGTTGAATTTCAGCATTTCCAATCCTTTGTCTTCATTGGAGATGATGCACCACCAGAGAAGTGCAATTCAGTCTAAATAATGTGAGCACCTTAGGCATTGATACTTGCTACAATTTTGACGTTCTTAATGGGAGTACAATATTGGACATTAAAGAGTAACTAAACTTTTAAGCAAGTTTTTTTTTTAATGTTCCAAATTGCCTAAAAATATTATTTTCTAATACACTTAATTTATTGATTTTGACTTTTTACTAAAGATAGACTAGCTGAGCGTAGTGGGCTCCTGCCTGTGCCTGCTTCGCAAAGCTAAATGTCCTGCATGTCAGCTCTTAGCTTAGTAAAGCAGGCACAGGCAGGAGCCGCTCCTCCCAGATAATCCTGGCAATTTATTTTTAGGGCATTTGGGACATTTTAAAAATACTTGATTAAAAGTTTAGTTACTGTTTACTGACATAATCCATAATTTCATTGTATAAAGCCAAAGCACATTGTCATATTAGGGATGCATGTAATACAGTCTATAATGGGGTACCCCTGGCCTGCTATGGATCCTAACTGTACCCAGTGATGTATCTATATGGGGGTGCAGAAGTACCGTAGCAGTTGATTTCACACCCTCGTGCCGAAGGATCCCAAGTGTTATAAATGGCACATGGCAGGTGGGGGGTCTTGTTGCAGATTTTGTATTGTGGCTCAATAGCTTCAAGTTACACCTCTGACTGTACCTTTTTTTGCCTCTGATTTTATTAGGAGGCACACATTGTTTTTTACTCAAGAATTTATATGAAATCCATGGCAAAATAAACGTCCTTCACATAAAGTATTTGTAGAGTCTTTATATCATGGCACATAGGGAATAAAATGATATATTCACAAGTGCATTTTCGGTAATTATCTAGCGGATGGCTACAAAATATGTGGAGTCGTGTGGGGTGGAAAATTATGTCTTATTGTATGATCATGATTCCATTACTATTGTGACCATCAGAGTCGGCCTAAATCATTTTCTTCTGAAAACTAGTTTAGGATATGCAAACCACAGAGTCCTCGAAAATGAAGACACTCCTCAGTTTGAAGAAGTCTCTGGTTTGACTTACATGAGCTAATCTGCAATCTTCTCTCCCATGGAGCATTGTCTGCAAAAAAGTTTCCATAACCAACTGGGTCTCTTCAAGGAGAAGTGGGAATATTTTTGAGTTTGGTCTTCATCTATGATACACGGTATTACATTACATAATTTTCTTTTTGTTTCATCTATAAAAGTGCAAACCTTTAGGAGCCTAAGAATTTAGATAGTATGTTCCTTGCTTTTTCTCCTCCGCACCTATTCATACATTCTTAGAGATAGCAGTAATCTACGATGTATAAAAATGCCCACCTTGACCACTGAATCTGGCTGTTACACTGGTGCATTGCGCATATGTTTAGCTAGGATTGCCTGCTGTAAACATTGAAGAAAGGGGACTGTTCAGTTTTACTGTTCTTTCAGTTCTGAAAGAATTAAGGCATTGAATACTGCTATGCTGGATCACAGCAACAAGGGTGGAGGGGGGTAAGCTGAAAACATTACAATGGGGAAATATCATTGAGATGGCTGGCATTAATCCAAATGCATCTTTCAAAATATACATACACCATCAGTATATACATTGGACTCTTGCTTTTTTTTTTTGTATGACAAATTACACATTAGCATGGAAGAACAACCAGACAAGCTTCCACTGGCAACAGTCATTGATCTAATGCCAGCTTTCTTATGCCAGTGAATGATATGGCTGGCTATACAAGGGCAGTCCGGGAATCAGTTCTTATAATGCTGGTACAACTGCTTTTTCTCCTAAGGATAGGGGTACTCATAGAACTTGTTGGCTCATTGGGGCACCCATGTTGGAGAAGGATGTCCACACACTCTTGACTTCCAGCTCTTCTAGCATAGAAGAGGGCAGTGTGACCATTAATGTCCTTGGCCTTTACGTCAATGCCATACTGTAAAAGGAATAAGATACAGTAAGTCAATGTGATGTTTTTGCGGCTAACACAATAATACTTTTTGTGTCTTAGTGAAAAATGTTAAATTATCATTGTAAGATAAAGCCTCACCCAGACAAGCAGTTGTGTGATGACCACATGTGGTAGCTCACAGCTCAAATGAAGAGTGGTACGCCTTTCTCTGTCTCCTGTGGCACTGTTGATCTGCTCCTTGTTGCTATGGGCAAGGAGAAGTAAGACACTGGCAAGGTTTTTGTCTTGAACTGCTTTGAAGAGCTGCTTCACCAATGGGATACCAGGGCTTTTTAATGGAGCTAAAAACAACCGCTGCTCGTACTTTGCTCTTATCCATGACTCTCTCTCCTCCCTAAATAATAAATAGAACCACAGAAATAAGATTGAAGACTTTAAAGAATAATCATAATTTATTCCATATTGACTTATTTTTTTCCAGTGTAGCTCATGAAAATGACCCACTGTATAGCCGAAATTCCTACAGTGTTTTAAACATAGTCTCATTGACAAAAAAAAATAATGCACCAGGTAAAAATATTGAATTGCTGTAAGACTTGGCATGCAGTTATGTCAGATCAGTGATGGTCAGTTCGCAGTGTTCGCCAGCGAACACATGCGGGTTGCCATCTTTAGTAAGTTAGACTCACCCGTCCGGCGATGCACAGGTAAGCCTATACCTGTGCCTGTGCCGGGAGCCGGTCTGAAATCAAATGCGGTCACCGGGAGCAGGCAGTTCCGAGAACAGCCGCCAGGGGCCTTCAATGGGCTGTTCTCGGAACTGCCTTCTCCCGATGACCGCATTTGATTTCAGACCGGCTCGCGGCACAGGTAAGAGCTTACCTGTGCATCGCCGGATGGGTGAGTATACCTTACTAAAGATGGCAGCCCGCATGTGTTCGCTGGCGAACACTGCGAACTGACCATCACTGTGTCAGATATGTAAAGGATTACAGGTGCGGTATGATTAGACTCTGTCTAGCCACAAGAAGGTGTAAAAGTGCTTCCCATTTCTTCCAGTTCAAACTTCTCACCCTCACCCATAAAGCCCTCCACAGTGCTGCACCTCCATACATCTCCATACATCTCCTTCTTCATTTCCGTCTACCACCTTACTCGCACTCTCTCCGTTCTGCCAATGATCTAATTAACATCCTCCATAATTTGAGCCTCTTATTCCCGTCTTCAAAAGTTTTTTCCAGCTGCACCGGCTCTCTGGAACGCACTTTCCCGGAAAATCTGGTTAATTCTCAACTTCTTAAGCTTCAAAAGTGCCTTAAAAATACATATTTTCAATCAGGCTTATAGTGTTAAGTAAACTGATTCTTCCCCTAGTAACCCCTCTCCCCCAACCCTTATTCTGTATTGAACACCTTCTTCTAACAGTATTGCCCACACCCAAACCAGCTTGGCCTGTACAACTCTATTTAGTACATAGGTGGCTGGACCGCATTGTAAAGCAACCAACTTTACAGTACCTTTTGTGTCACCCCCATTCCTTCATAGATTGTAAGCTCTTGTGAGAGGGGCCCTCACTCCTAGTGTTTAACTTGTTTGATACCCTGTAATTTTGTTATGTCTGAACCCTCTAAATTGTAAAACGGTGCAGAATATGGTGGCGCTATATAAATATTATTATTATTCCCCTGCTGCCCTATAAAAAGACTCTCAGAGACTACTTATGATTAGTGTACCTCTTGGTGAGAGATTGTTGACTGCTAGACATTCTTCTGTAAAGCACTGAAAGACATTTTTCCCAGTTGACAGAGTTTGAAAGGGGATTGCATTATTGGACGTAGAGAAGCCAAATGGCTGATTTAGCTAATTGCCTGCAATCTAGGCAGTTCTGACCTAGCTGTTAGGAGGTGTTGGGAGCAGTGGTTATGTGAGGTCATTCACACAGGGGAAACAGGCCCTGGATGGTCTAGACCAGGGGTAGGCAACCTCCGGCACTCCAGGTGTTGTGAAACTACAACTCCCAGCATGCATACTTGCTCTGCTCTTCTCAGAACTCTCATAGAAATGAATGGAGCATGCTGGGAATTGTAGTTTCACAACAGCTGGAGTGCCAGAGGTTGCTGATCCCTGGTCTAGACCAGTGTTTCCCAACCAGTGTGCCTCCAGCTGTTGCAAAACTACAACTCCCAGCATGCCCGGACAGCCTTTGGCTGTGCGGGCATGCTGGGAGTTGTAGTTTTGCAACAGCTGGAGGCACACTGGTTGGGAAACACTGGTCTAGATAGACCACCACCAGAGAGGATCCTCTGATCTGCTGACAAGCTGGAGCAACTCCCACAGTTTCATTGTCCACCATCCAGACACAGGTGGCACCTTCATTATGCAGCCATGTCTCTGCCTAGACCATTTCCAGGCACTTAGCAAACAGAAACCTGGTATTACGGCGCCCATTATGTGTTCTGCCATTGACAGCCAGCCCAATAACCTTCATTTGCAGTGGTGTTGTGAATGAGAATCCTGGACTGCTACAGACTGGAACTGTATCATCTGTAGCAATTACAGTAACTTAGGTTCTGTCGGTTGGGTTCTAGTATGGAGGCCTCATGGTGAGCGCTTTAAGTCCTGCCTTTGCTGTGGAGTGACACACTGCCCCAGCTGCTGGTGTGATGATCTGGGGAGCCATCACATACAACAGTCGGCCACCATTACTAGTGATACGAGAGACACTAACAGCTCAGCGATATGTGCAGGACATCAAGCCGCCACATTTCATTGCCTGTTTCACCAGAGTGATGCTTGCCCACACACAGCAAGGGTTTCTCAGGAATGTCTCCACCAGGTTGCAACACTTCTTCCTTGGCTGCCCGATCACCAGATTTATCGCCAAGCCAGCATTTATGGGACCAGCTGGGACGCCAACTTCAGCAACCTATGAGTGCGCAGGATCTACAGGCCCAGCTGCAACATCTGTGGGCAAATGTGCTGCAGAATACCAAACAATACCTGTATGCCTCCATGTCCTGCCATATCTCATCTTGTATCCAGGCTAAAGGTGGCCCAACATAGTCCTATAGCCTCCTTTTAATTGTACAGTTTTACTCAATAAACTTATCTTTTTGCTCTAATTTGCTTAGATATATCATCATTACATTCTTACATTCGATTCGATTACAACTCCTTCTTGGTGCATAATTTTTTTTGTCAGTGAGTGTATTTTTAAGCTCTTTTGGTGAAATTAATATCCCAATTCATTATCTATATTAAAAAATACTCTGGCACATTTATTAAGATTAAGACTGGCATTTTAGAATCTGCGACTTCTCCCTGCTCACGACAGGTATATAAAAGTGGGCGTGGCATAGGTGAGGAAGGGGATGGGCCGGCAGGCAAGTCTCAGTTACCATTTTCTATGCCTGTTTTAGGCGTAGAAAATGGTCTAAATGCAACAAAGCTAGGAATCTGTGCTACATTTAGAAGCAGCAGTGGATCCACCGAAGTTATGAAGAGGCCTGCGCCTCTTTATAACTCCGGCAGATCCACTGCCAAGTACAGGACTTATTAAGACAAGCATCTAAAATGCTGGTCTTAATAAGTGCTCTTTACACTCTTTACACCAGAAATTAGTGTAAATTATAGTTCAAATCCATGCCAGCTCATCTAGTATACATTTGAGTTTCTGGTGCATGGACAGACAAAAATATGACAAAGAGGCCTATGTTTTGTAGTAGACTAAGCACTCTACCTTGAGGAGTCAGGGTTTGGTTTAGTTCGACCCCGAGTTGTCATCTCCCAGATGCTATTGGCCATTTCATTGCCAATAGAAGTTAGAACGAGTGTCAGCTCAAGAGGCCAATCATCCAGATCCAGGGAGCGCACACGTGACAGATGAGTACCAAGGTTCCGATGGATTCCTGAGCATTCGATGCAGATCAGGGCTCCCAGGTTTAAACTAGCCCAGGTGGGATCTAGTGGATACAGATATTTATGATGTTAGAAACGTCAAACATTTTGAAGTGTCAAGTTCATATTTGTAACATCTGTAGTTGTGTATTGAAATACTTAAAGGGGTATTCCCATCTGAGAGAATGGGGGCATATTGCTAGAATATGCCCCCATTGTCTGATAGGTGTGGGTCCCACCTCTGGGACCTGCAACTACAGTACACCGAGAACGGAAGGTGGTGGCAGGAGGACCACAGGTCTCCCCGGGTCCGGCCTCCTCCAAGCGTTCTCCCCATAGTACTGAATGGAAGCACCCCACACTTGCGCGGCCACTGCTCCCATTCATTTCTATAGGGCCAACGGAAATAGCCAAGCTAGTGCTCAGTTATTTTCAGCAGCCCCATAGAAAATGGAGGGTGGCTGTGCATGTGCAGTGCACCCTCTACAACTTTCGGGGCTCCGTTCTCGGTGTAGATACTAGCAATGTGCTCCCATTGTCTGAGATGGGAAAACCCCTTTAATTAATTTCCAAAATTAACAAAATTGTCTACTAATCTTGTCTACTTAATCTTTATGGCAATTAAGAACTGAAAGCCTAGTGCTGATGAACTGGTCGACATTCCAACTGAAAATATACAATATTTGTGACAACTTGCAGACAATGTGCCCCCAATTTAAAGAGGTTGTCTCATCTCAGACATTGGGGGCATATCGCTAGTGTTGAGCGAATCAAGCTTCGGATCAGAGATTTGTTTAGACACTTCGGTTTTTATGTTGTGTCCGCGTACAGCATTAAAATGTATTGCCTTCATGTAGGAGAAATTAGTTTCAGCCAAAGTTGTGTGAGACTTCAGTGAATTAATTTGGTAATCACATCTGTATTTTTAAAATAGCAATACGAAGTCCGGTTTGGTACCAGCTGGTACCTATAAAACAGTCCAACCTCAGGATCTCAAATAGTTAAATCCCTGGGCGGCACCATGTAAGAAATTAGCCAGGGGCTCCTACTGTGCTAACAAGGTTTCAATACAAGAAGTCTTCAAGCTTAGTCAGAAAGTCTCTTTAACAGTAAATAAAAAAGCCACATACTTGGAGCATTGCAGTCTACACAGAAGTTATTCCCTTTAGAATTCCGGATAGCTTGAATAGCTACAGCTTCACTTTGGCTATCCATGCGGGCCTGAAATGACATACATGTAATGTGTTCATTAGAAAATTAAAATTTCCGCTGACATGCCCCAAAGACATTTTCGGAAGAAAACATCAGTGGGAATCTCATGGACTTGGACCCTGAGGATACTCTTGTTTGTTTTATTTTTAATATACTCCAGGGACAGGGATGTTAAACATTTTTGCAATATACTTGATTAGGTAAAGATGTTTCTTTGGACTAGAGAAACAGGGTGTAAAGGGTTTTCTTAGCAAAGCTGTAGCTGAGCCTTACTAAGGAGAATCTGTCTTCAGTTCTAATGAGTGCTGAAGATGTCTGTGTGTAACAAGTCAGATAGACAGGGTGATGGTCAGTGATAGTGGACATGTACATAGTCAGGGACTGGGGTAGTGGCAAGAGGCGGCTGGAAGCCTGTTACACACAGGAGTCTTCAGCATTTAGTAGAACTGAAGACAGACTCTATTAGAGCTTTGCTAAAAAGACTCTTCGCAACTTGTTTTCTAGTACAAAGAAACATCTTTCCCTAATAAAGTACATTACAAAACTGTACAACATCCCTGTCCCTGGACTATATTAAAAATAAAATGAAACAACAGTTACACTTTAGTGTAACATTTGAGACATTAGCAAAAAGTGGGATACAGATGGATGGCAGTATAACTGCGGATTTAGATTTTACAGGGTTTGAAGACTATGGAGACACATACATGTAGTCCTGCATAGGAACTGTGGATACAAAATGCTAGATTTAAAAAAAAAAATTGATTATATATAAAAATACAAATAAACATATATACAAATAAAAACTGGTTGTGAATTCAGTTTTTCCTAATTAACAAATAAGAAATGCATTAATCTGTAAAACAGTAAATTATGTAATCTTTCTATTTGTGTAAAGTTGAGAAAAAGAAACTAGATATCACAATTTTGAAGGCTTACCTTATTCTTACTGCTTTCGCAGCACTGAAGACTTGCAAGAATCTGGCTCTCTATAGCATGAACCCAAGAATCCCTTTCTTCAAAGCTGCTGGTCTCAAAGTGCCATGTTTGACCAGTACTAGATACAATGATAAACTCAAAGTTCTCTTCTACAAGATACAAGGGAAAAGATTAGCCACTAGCCAGCAGTACAAATCCCAATCACTGTATTTGTAAACTGACATCTTACTTGAAATTATTGTTAAAAGTAGTGCATAACTAATCTCACTGACTTCTATGGGAGAGTTTCTAGGCATGCTCTGTGACCTGTGCAGAGGTCATTGTACAGGGGAGGGGTAGTAAATAAGTTGCGACTATGAACTAATGTGATTGGTGGATCATGAGTTATCTAGTTATAGGTGTTATCTTCCATTGTAATCCTGCCTGAGATGATAATTAGGTGACTGATAAAAACAGATATATAAAGAACAGGATGTGTCAGGGTATTATTAGGATTAGTGGCCAGTGTGACAATGACAGGATTTTATCATTTTTTAATATAGATAGTGACATGAAATATTTAAAAAAAAAGCCAACAATATTCGAAAATAGTACTTTAACATAAAAACTTGATTTAAACAATAGGTCATTTTCTGATGACAAATTTCCTTTAATTCAATATAATGGGGGAGATTTACTTACCCAGTCTAACACTGTATTTAGACAAGTAGTCTAAATATGCATCAACTTTATCAAACTGTCACACTGTATTTAAAATCTGGTGCATTGTTATAACCAAAATATTGGTTGGCAAACTTTGTGCTAAAATTTTGGTGCAATTTTGGAGCAAATTTTGCATCTTAAACCATGTCTTTCCCACTAAGCCACACTGCTTTCCTGCTAAAGCCCAACCCCTACTCTGACGTCCGGGACTTTCCGAGACTTTTATACTAGTGAGCTATCCTCAGGACATGTTGGTATCTGATTGGTGGGGGTCCGACACTTGGGACCACTGCTGATCAGCTGTTTGAGAAGATACCAGCACTCACAGTAGCTCCATTGCCTTATCACAGCTTAGCCTAGGCCAGTGACATTACATTCATTGGTCACATGACCTGGGTACGGCTCAGCTCAGTTGAACTAAATGGATTGAGTGCGATACCAACCACAACTTCTATACAATGCTGTGCTTGGTGAGTTGAGAGAAGGCCGTGGTGCTGCTGCCAGCGCTGGTGCCTTCTCAAACCGCTGATCGATGGGGGTCCCGGTTGTCAGACCCATACTGATCAGATACTGTTGACCTATCCAGAGAATAGGTCATCAGTATAAAAGTCTCAGAAAACATTTTAAATAAATGTGGTACACAGTATGTGCACCAGAATTCTGGCTCAAGTTTTTTTCTGCACTGTTTAGTGCTATTGCTTGTAATCTATGTGCCACTGCTATTTGAGTACTGTATGCTGATGTTATTTATGCACAATATGGTAATATTATCCGGATACTATAATTTAGTATTACTTTGTCATTGTATGATATTTATTGTGCATAGTTAGCTAAGGTTGCCAACTGTGTGTAAAATGATAGTACGTAAAAATAGGGAACTTTTTATTACTCTCTAAAAAAAAAATGATGTGCCTGTGATTTTCTTGGAAGTTAGAGGGAAAGTTTACAGCAGATGCAGTTGCTGTGTCTATAAGTATCTGAGCTGTAGACATATATTACTAATTATCTTAATGATTAATTCCAGTTTTCCAGCCTGTCCATAAAAATTATTACCTAGAAGCGTCCCAATGTGCATAGACTCTTGCATACTGCTGTAAATTTGGGCTCATGCATACTACTATAAGGTTTTACTGCAATGTTTTATGTGCAGTCTGTGATTTCAAATAGCATACGGAAGAAATACAGATCAGAGACTCAACGCAGAGCCAGTACAGCTAATGCATTTTGGTTATTTTCACAAAATGTCCTGCACAGAGGGTTTATTTGAGCCTGCTTATCAATACTGTTGCCTAGACTTACACTTGTTAAGCAACTATCCCATCTGAGAAAGTTATTATTGGGTATTTTTATAGATTGAAATATAGGAGTCTGTGTGAATTAGTTCACCATTATAGCAACATCAAACTTTTGGATTTAGCTACATTAGAAGGGTTGTACCATTTATTCACTAGTGTATGATTTTTTGAAGGCAAGTTTATGACATTTACAAAAAAATAAAAAATCAGTCCATGATGATTATATATAGAAAACAAGACCATAAAAACATTCAAGCTGTGCCTCTAAACATTGCCTTCTCCTCCCATAATGTTCCAATACCTGGCATGTACTGGCTAAATGATATAGAAATGTAAATGGTACATATAAAATGTTTCAATGTGCTTAAGTATTACATTTTTATTTACGTCTAGAAAATAAATTTATTTCCTAAATCGAAGATACAATTAACCTGATCTGATATGTCACAGTAGTCTCTGTGATCTTAAATGACCACTGATTTCCACAGTGATAGGGCTCTGTAGGATGTGTGCAACTGCTTGTCACTGCTCTGTTTTAAATATGATACAACAGTCTAAATAATGGGCCATTCATTGTCAGACATACCTGAGCAATGGTACGGTATAGCGGTTTAAAGGATGCCTCCAATATTTGAAACCTCTTAGGATATGTGATCATTCAAGTATCTAATCTACAATTAAAGTAAGTGGTCTACACACTGTTTATCGGCTTCATTCAATTGTAGGCTGCACATTAAATTTATTTCAATATGTATCATTGAGGTAGAAGACTGAAATGACTGCCTCCCTGCACCATTTTCTTGTTAAAAGAAAGAGATATAGTCAAAATAACTTGACCATCTTGCCCAAAACAGGGAATAACAAACGGTCCATGTGTCTGGAAAAAAAACTTGCTAGTTAATAAAGTCCTATGATTACAGCAGCATCAGCGCTGATTCAAGCAGGTGGTCTCTCTTTCTCTGTATTTTAAGGTAAAAGAATGACAAGTATATTATGACCTGTACATTGAGTGACTAGAACTTGGGCTGTAGCTTCTCTGAAACTGTAATCTGACAGGCAATGAAAGCCTGTGGGTGAATTAGAAGGAAGAAGAGGTCTGCAGTGGAAACCATCTAATTTTGAAGAGAAAGGCTTCAGGAAGTAAGTGTACATGAAGAGAGCACTGTGAAGCTTATTATGTTTCATGGGAGGCATAGATATATATTATATATACTATATACTGAATTGTTTTCATCCAGAGCCGCAAGACAATGCAATAACTTGCAAGATCTTGTGGCACTGACGCTGTATACCACCAGTGATTATAGGATGAAAGGGCATGACGGGAGCTCCTTACATAGAAGTAATGCTTTAACTCCTTAGATGAGTTGGGTGATTTGCATACAGAGGCAACCAATAAACGTTTCCCCTTCTATGTATCTACAACCCAATATCAGAATAATTGGAACCAATACTAAAGAATATATGGATCAAAGTTTCACAAACCGTAATTCCACCACTGAATATGCATTCAAATAATCATCATTTTTATTAAACATTTCATAATTACAAAAATCTGGCTTCACGTAATTAAGAACATTTAAAATCTCATGGGCTTCAGGTGTATGGTAACTTTAATTAATCTATATAAAGTGCATGTGCAGAAACATATATCCATAGGTTAGTATAATCAGTGCATATATAAGGTGTTACTTTGACCACAGTATAGGGATATCACAGTATCCGTATAAGGCCTCATCCACACGACCATTGTTTTATTCCGTGTCCGTTGTGCCATTTTTCGTGATTTTCTGCGGACCCATTGACTTTCAATGGGTCCGTTGAAAACTCGGCTAATGCACCGTTTGTCATCCGCGTCCGTGATCCGTGTTTCCAGTCCGTCAAAAAAATATAACCTGTCCTATTATTTTCGCGGAAAACGGTTCGCGGACCCATTCAAGTCAATAGGATCGCTAAAAAACACGGAGGCACACAAGATTGTCATCCGCGTCCGTTTTTTTCCTATCATTTGCATGGCAAACCTGTCTTAGATTTTTTTTTACTTTCCTTCATGTCTGGTGATCCTCCAAAAATAAAGGAAGACACACGGAAACAAAAACGGAAACGGATCACGGAACAACGGAACCCCATTTTGCGGAATGGAACACAACAACGGTCGTGTGCATGAGGCCTTACTGACACTTGATCCTACACGGTCAGAACATAACACCATGCTATACCTAACCACCATGTAAAGTTAGCATAATACAATGCATACTGACCCAAATGTAAACCACACCACCGCCAGACCGGTTTTCTCAGACCAGGCCCGGCAGCTGCTCCATTTGTTTCCTACACTGTATATACTGTCACTGTATATAATGTCATTGTATAATACTGTTGAGGGGGCAATGACAATAAAATCTTTTTGTCCTCCTCCTAGGTGGGCCCTTTCTGACTCCGGGCCCCAAAGTAACTTCTTCTCCTGCTTCCCCTATAGCCACGTTCCTGCTTCTAGTCATTTTCATAACTCATTGTTTTTATGGGTGCTTTTGATTTTTCAAGTAAAACCAAAACCATAGAAATCTTTAATTGGAAATCAGCGGTGATCCAAAATCTCTGACTTCATCACTGTGATCGCATAA
This sequence comes from Bufo bufo, assembly GCF_905171765.1. Lineage (NCBI taxonomy): Eukaryota > Metazoa > Chordata > Amphibia > Anura > Bufonidae > Bufo > Bufo bufo. The sequence continues at coordinate 602,587,838 of NC_053391.1, read as the reverse complement.
GTATCTATGAAATATCAGACAAGCTACATTGCTGGTTTGTTTTATTTTAAATGACCCAGAACATAGTTGACACCAGTTCCAAATTTCCAGGTTAGGTCCCCAATTTTTCAGAGACAGCCCTGGCAAATTTAGGCTATCCTGAGCTGTAAAGGGGTGGGTCCTTCATAAGCCACACCCATATGTGGGCAGTCCTTAGCAGGTTTGGGCATTCCTGGGGTGGGGCTTACCTGCCCTGAATTTTTCAACTACAATGTTGGTAAGTATGCTCAGAGGTAAGTACTGTCTTCTCATTACACCAATGAACCCAGGTTGAAACAAAGACATAGCTAAATTATTATATGTTCTTTACCTGTTTTATAAATATTTCTTAAACTACCAAATGTTTTTAATTTCCACATTTTGCGCTTGGCTGGTGGGTGGTCCCGGAGAGTGAAGCAGAGGGGACAAAGGGCGGAAGAAAAAAGAAGAAAATGACAGAATTAAAGCATACAGGAAAGCAAGAAGTCAGACACCAGCTGCATAGAGAAGCTAGTATAATGAGCCATAGAAAAACATGCAGGACCACAAACAAAGATAAACGTGACATACACACCTAGGATTTATATTTATCTGCTTTTTATTCTTAGGAAACCCTACCTTTTTTGGAAATGTTCCACTAACATGCCAGTAAATAATATTTATACACAGATGACGTTCTGATGTCAAAACCTGATGATTATACAACGATAATTAGCACTACCTCTGACATTACATATCTCTTCCTACAGAAGGAGTCTATGGCAGACCACTTTTACAGAAAGTCTGTTTTCCTGAGATATTCAATTGTGTCATAGTCATAAAAAAAGAGGTTCTTCAGAAGCTGTACTGTGTATTACATAGTTCTGTGTCCAAGCTACAAACCTGCAAAGTAGCAGACCTTCATTTTAAAAAGAATGAGTGCGTTCAAAATCAATCATTGGTGGATAGGAGGTGCTACCTTACTTTCCAAAAAGAGGTCTTATTTTAAAGAATATTATGTTAATTATTGAACAACAGTGCTATCTTTTGTAAATGTGCAATAATAGAAGGAATCTGGAGGTAATTTTTCTTAGTAAGGTGTATGATAAATAAGGTTTTTATAGAATGGAATGACAAAGGCAGGATGGATTTAGCTTAGACTTTGTGACTGTAACTATACACTGATCAGCCATAACATTAAGGTTGGGTTTACATGCTCAAACTGCCACATGCGTCTGAAACTCCACAAACCCACAGTGGAAAAAGGCCGAATGTAGAATGTAAAACCTCGGCTTTACTTGCAAAGAGTGTGGCCATTGGCTCCCGGGGGAAGGCATAAACCCGGCCATGTGTGGTTGCCACCCAATGTGAACCTGGTCTAATGCCCCTGAAAGGTGTTATAAATAACATTGATTATCTCATTACAATGATAACTGTCATGGGGTTGGATATATTAGACAGCAATTGAACTGGCAGTTCCTGAAGTTGATGTATTGAAGGCATACAAATAGTCAATTGTAAAGATCTGAAATTGTGATGGCTCGACGACTTGGTCAGAACATCTTTAAAATGGCAGGTCTTCCGGGGTATTCCTGGTATGCAGTGGTTATTACCTACCAAAAGTGGCCCAAGGAAGGACATCCAGTGAATGGGTGACCAGATAATGAGAGCCCAAGGCCCATTGACGGCTAGCCCGTCTAATCTGATCCCAAAGAAGAGGTTCTGTGGCACAAGTTGTAGAAAAAGTTAATGTAGGCTATGATAGAAAGTACACATAGTGCATCACAGCTTGCTGCATATGAAGTTGAGTAGCCGCAAACCAGTAAGAGTACCTAGACTGACCACTGTTCACTACTGAACGAACCTGAAACGTTTGCATTTTGAGTATCAAAAATGGACCATGCACTCTGCAAAACTTGAGTTCAAGGTGTAGATTTAGCCTCTGAAATACCCAGATCAAAATTTGACCATAGGATAGGTCTTTAATATAAAATCGGAGAGGATCCAAACCCTGCTGATCAGCTGCTTGAGGGTGATTGTTCCACTCACCAGAGCTCCAGTGAGTGCCTCCTCACAGCTTACCAAGCACAGCACTGTCCATTGTACCCATTTACAATGGGACTGAGCTGCACCTTGGCCACGTGACCAATAATTGTGATGTCACTGGCCTAGGAAGAGACCACTAAATTCCTGGAGCACCATGACCTCTTGAAACAGCTGATTGGCAGGAGTGCCAGGAGACGGACCTCCGCTGATCTGATATTGATGACCTATTCTGAGGAGAAATCATCAATATGAAAATTTCGCGAAAATCCTTTAATGTTATGACTGAACTGTGAATATACTCTGTGAGGTCAGTGGACACAATGTCATGAAACACGCTAGCCATCATAATGTGTTTCTGTGGAATGTGACTTCTTGATATAGCGATACATAAACCTGTGGAGAACTCACCATCTGCTTGGCCTGCTGAGCCCTCTGTCTTTGATGGAGTTATGTTCTTCTTCTTCCTATTCTTCTTTTTGTCACTCATTGGAGAGGGTGGGGGCTCCTTGTTGCTAGATGGACTAGAAATCACATCTCCAGTAGAACTGCTCTCTGTTTTGAGAGAAATAGGGTTTTATCCATAGCATTCACTAACTATTAGCCTCAAACTGCTCATCATAGGATCATAGAAGAAAGATATTAAGAGAATACCTAGATCAATAAAGTATGATTTGTACGGCCATTTTACACTATGTGTCCCATTATATTTCAACCAAACTCACATTCTGCAATAGACAAACTGACTAGCATAGTTGAATATGGCAAACTATATAATGGCTAAATCTGATGCTGTACACATCATTCCATGGGCATTCACAAGAGTGTGGCATTTTGGATAGCACTGCTAACATAACCTGTTGTTAGGAGTGATATGGGGCACTCTGCATTTTATGGACACTTTATTATGAGTGCACTTCACTGATAACTACATATCTCATGTTGAACCCTTTCCAATCCTTGACAAGTTCCTGCTTACCCCCTGCATAGTTCAAGTGTCAGGATAACAAGAAAATATGACATATTTGATAATATTAAAAACATATGGTGGCATTGGTGCAGTACAAAGCGTAAAAGTATTCTCCCATAAGTCTGATTCATAGTAAAAATAAAAAATAATTTAAGCGGCATATACATTTATTTCTGCAGACCCCACTAAGATGATTGGGACAGTCGTAGAAGTCTGCTGCATCTGAGCACATTTGTGTTTTTAATACCAAAACTAATACAATGGCAAATCAAGTGAAAGACTTTATCAAAGCGTAAATGTCTAGAGCAAAATTTCCCTTTTGGAATAGCTCATTATACAGGTGGTCATGCTTTTGCTTTTTCCTCTATCCAGATACATTTATTATTAATTTTTGGTGGGCCACTGGGTGAAATGGAAATAATAGCCCACATTTTCTAATACTGTCTTATAGTTAGACAGTTGAAACTCTGAGCGGGAGATTTAAAGATGAGCCAAACTAATAATTTATTTCAGTAATTCAATTCAAAAAGTAAAATTCATATTAATTAGAATCATTAAGCACAGAGTGATATATGTCAAGTGTTTATTTATTTTAATGTTCATAATTATGGCTTACAGCCAATGAAAACCCAAAAGTCAGCATCTCAGAAAATTAGAAAATTGTGAAAAAGTTCAAAATTGTAGACTCATTGGGCAAGATTTATCTTCTCCCTTGTGTCTGAAAAGTGGCTTTTTAGCTGCAACTTTAAAAAATATTATAACATCTCTCAGATTTTACGCCGTCCTTGCCACTTTCCCAAAAATGGGGCGTGACAAGGGAACATGGTCAGCTACCCCAACAAATGCATCTTCGTTTACGCCATTTTTCTAGTACAAATGAAGCTGCCGTAGATTTTTTTCTAGGCGCACAGGCTGCGGGACGATGAGCCTAATTTATAACGAAATATACACCTCATCATAAATTAGGCACATCCTCCAGGGGATATTAAGACCAGTGCAGAAAGTGCCGGTCCTGATAAATCTTTCACATGGTATCACACTTTAATCAGCTAATCAACACAAAACACCTAAGCCTTTAAATGGTCCCTCAGTCTGGTTCAGTAGACTATGCAATCATGGGGAAGACTGCTGACTTGACAGTTGTCCAGAAGACAGTCATTGACACATTCCACTAGGAGGGTAAGCCACAAACGGTCATTGCTAATGAACCTGACTGTTCAGAGAGTGTTGTATTCAACTAAGCATATTCATGTAAAGTTGAGTGAAAGGACAAAGTGTGGTAGAAAAAGGTGCACAAGCAACAGGCATAACCGCAGCCTTGAAAGTGTTATCAAGAAAAAGCCATTGAAGAATTTGGGGGAGATTCACAAGGAGTGGACTATGGCTGGAGTCAGTGCTTCAAGTGCCACCATACACAGGCGTATCCAGGAAATGGGCTACAACTGTCGCATTCCTTGTGTCCTGCCACTCATCACCCAGAGACAGCATCTGAAGCGTCTTACCTGGGCTAAGAAGAAAAAGGACTGGACTGTTGCTCAGTGATCTAAAGTCCTGTTTTCAAATGAAAGTAAATTTTGCATTTTATTTGAAAATCAAAGTCCCAGAGTCTGTAGGAAGAGTGGAGAAGCATACAATCCAAGATGCTTCATGTCCAGTGTGAAGTTTCCACAGTTAGTGATGGTTTGAGGAGCCATGTCATCTGCTGGAAATTTTAGAGCACCTCAAGCTCCCCTCTGCTGACAAGCTTTATGGAAGTGCTGATTTCATTTTCCAGCAGGACTTGTCACCTGCCCACACTGAGAAAAGTACCAATACCTGGTTTAATAATCACAGTATTACTGTGCTTGATTGGCCAGCAAACTCGCCTGACCTAAACCCCGAAGAGAATGTATGGGGTATTATCAAGAAGAAGATGATAGACACCAGGCCAAACAATGCAGACAAGCTGAAGTCCACTATCAAAGCAACCTGGGCTTCCTCCTCCATGCCACGCCACATTGATGCAGTTATTCATGCAAAAGGAGCCCCGACCAATTATTGAGTGCATATACTGTACATACTTTTCAGTAGGCCAATATTTCTGTATTAAAATCATTTTTTTAAATTGGTATTATATAATTTTCTAAGATACTGACTTTTGAGTTCTCATTAGATGTAAGCCATAATCATCAACATTAAAATAATTAAATGCTTAAAATAGATCACTCTGTGTAATGCATCTATATAATATATGAATTTCACTTTTTGAATTGAACTACTAAAATAAATAAACTTTTTAATGATATTCTAATTTATTGAGATGCATCTTGACAACACTAAATTGTACAGTACTTCTAATTAACCAAAAATAACGTATTCTGAAGTTATGTGGAGACTCCACCATCTAACTTGTGAACAAGTATACATATATGAGAATACACCCTTCACCCAATTGCAACAGCTTTCACTGTTAATTTAGTGTCTTAATAGTGCAAAATATAAAATAGCCACAGAAAAACACCAGGCATCAGGACCCTGCACTTACAGATTTCAAGCTATACATTACATACTAATAATAGCATACAAAGTAATCTCTTTGATGTACTTAAAGGCTATGTATACATTTGGGGGCAATTTTGTTATGATTGCATTTTACTCATTTTAGGATAAAAAAAAAAAATTTCAATTGGTCTTAATTACCAAAATATTGGTCTGTCACAAAGGGTTAACTGTTTGTCTAGCTGCGTGAATCATACTTTCACTTTGTGCCAGTCATCTAATACACCTTATCTCTAAATTAGTAATAGTCAAAAATAGAGTTGAGCGGACACCTGGATGTTCGGGTTCGGCAGGTTCGGCCGAACTTGAAAAAAAAGTTTGGGTTCGGGACCCGAACTTGACCCCGAACCCAAACCCTATTGAAGTCAATGGGGACCCGAACTTTTGGGCACTAAAATGGCTCTAAAAAAGTCCTGGAAAGGGCTAGAGGGCTGCAAAAGGCATCAAAATGTGCTTAAGAGCATGACAACTGTTCTGCAAACAAATGTGGATAGGGAAATAACTTAAAATAACATGAAATACAGAAAAATTTGAATGAACAATCTGGATCTAGGAGTAGGAGGTTGAGGAGGTGGTGGATGGGTGGATGTGGCGGTGTAGGTTGACGTGGCGGTGTAGGTGGAAGCGGCGGTCAAGGAGGAATAGGTAGCCAACACTGATTTGTGTTATTTTTAATTTTTAAATTGGGGTATCCCCAAAATATTGGGACATATAACAAAATAAAACAAAGAATAAGTGCACTTGAGTACAAGAATGAATGGTTGAGGCTGGTATAAATGTCTATTCTGCCCAAGGTACGGACAAGTCCTGTGGGATCCATGCCTGGTTCATTTTAATAAACGTAAGCTTGTCCACATTGGCTGCGGCCTGTGATAATGCTCTCTGCCGTGCTAAACACACGTTCACACTATACACTGGCTGCAGGGCAGGTCAGCACCTCCAAGGCTGACAAAGCTTTTCCACATTTTGGCCATGCTAACCCTGCCTTTTCAGATGCTGGTGGTGCCCCAGCTGCGTTGGCGACCTCTTCCTCCTCCTCCTCTGCCTTCGCCTTGTGCTTTCACTGTGCCCCCGCTGTCAGGTGGGAATGCCATCAGCAGCGTGCGCTTGTAGTCGCGCATCTTCCGATCAGTAACAGATGTTTTCACTAAATTTAGTTCCCTGTCAACAATGCAGAGCAGGGGTTTATTCACAGCAAAAAGGGGTTCATGTCACCCAGCAATAGAACAGAGGATTTTGAGAGATTTAGGCCCCTGTCAGCAATGCACAGCAGGGGTTCATTCACGGCAAAAGGGGGTTCATGTCACCCAGCAATAGAACAGAAGATTTTGAGAGATTTAGGCCCCTATCAGCAATGCAGAGCAGGGGTTCATTCACGGCAAAAGGGGGTTCATGTCACCAAGCAATAGAACAGAGCATTTTGGGAGATTTAGGCCCCCGTCAGCAATGCAGAGCAGGGGCTCATTCACGGCAAAAGAGGGTTCATGTCACCCATCAATACAACAGAGGATTTTAAGATATTTAGGCCCCTGTCAGCAATGCAGAGCAGAGGTTCATTCACGGCAAAAGGGGGTTCATGTCACCCAGCAATAGAACAGAGGATTTTGAGAGATTTAGGCCCCTGTCACCCAGACACAGCAGGGGTTCATTCATGGCAAAAGGGGGTTCATGTCACCCAGCAATACAACAGAGGATTTTGAGAGATTTAGGCCCCTGTCACCCAGGCACAGCAGGGGTTTGTATACACCAAAAATGGTAAAATGTCACCCGACAATTGAAAATAACCATTTTTTTAATTTAGGGCACTAAAATTGCCACTTTTTTTAAATTAAAATGGCTCTAAAATAGTCCTTGAAAAGGCTAGAGGGATGTAAAAGACAGTAAAATGTGCTTAAGAGCATGGCAACTGCTCTGCAAACAAATGTGGATAGGGAAATAACTTAAAATGAAATAAAATAACTAAAAATTACAAATTATTAACCTGCAACTCAGAGAAGGAGGTGGATATGGAGTCGGAGGTTGAGGAGGCGGTGAATGTGGTGCTGTAGGTGGAGGCAGCAATGGAGAAGGAGCAGGTAGCCAACAATGTTTTTTTTTTTTATTATTGGGGTAGGTAGACCCCAAAATATTGGGACAAATAAAAAAAAAAGAAAACAAAGAATCATTGCACTTGACTTGAGTACAAGAATGTATGTTTGATGGCGTTGCGCAGTGCACACTTGATTTTATCCGATACTTGGTTGTGCAGCTGGGAACGACATACTGTGGGACAGTAAGCGACATGAGCTGTTTGAAGCTGTCCGTCTCCACCAGCCTGAATGACAGCATTTCAAAGGCCAGCAGTTTAGAAATGCTGGCATTCAGGGCCAGGGATCGAGGGTGGCTAGGTGGGAATTTACACTTTCTCTCAAAGGTTTGTGAGATGGAGAGCTGAACGCTTCCGTGTGACATGGTGGAGATGCTTGGTGACGGAGGTGGTGTTGTTGGTGGCACATCCTCTGTTTGCTGGGGGGCAGGCGCCAACGTTCCTCCAGAGGCGGAGGAAGAGGCCGAGGCAGCAGCAGAAGAGGGAGCAGGAGGGTCTTGGTTTTGAAGGTGCTTACTCCACTGCAGCCCGTGTCTCGCATGTAGATGCCTGGTCATGCAGGTTGTGCTAAGGTTCAGAACGTTAATGAATCGCTTCAGGCTCTGATGGCACAGCGTGCAAACCACTTGGATCTTGTCGTCAGCACATTGTGTGTAGCAGTGCCATGCCAGGGAACTCCTTGAAGCTGCCTTTGGTGTGCTTGGTCCCTGTTGACGGTGGCCAGTAGCAGGCGAACTGTTTTGGCGACGGCTGCTCTGCTTTTGCACCCTGCTCCCGCTTTTGCTACGCCGTTGGCTCAGTCTCACCACTGCCTCTTCCTCCGAACTCTGAAAGTCAGTGGCACTACCTTCATTCCATGTGGGGTCTAGGACCTCATCGTCTCCTGCATCATCTTCCACCCAGTCTTCCTCCCTGACCTCCTTTTCGGTCTGCACACTGCAGAAAGACGCAGCAGTTGGCACCTGTGTTTCGTCATCATCAGAGACGTGCTGAGGTGGTATTCCCATGTCCTCATCCGGAAACATAAGTGGTTGTGCGTCAGTGCATTCTATGTCTTCCACCCCTGGGGGGGAAGGGCTAGGTGGATGCCCTTGGGAAACCCTGCCAGCAGAGTCTTCAAATAGCATAAGAGACTGCTGCATGACTTGAGGCTCAGACAGGTTCCCCGATATGCACGGGGTGATGTAACAGACTGATGGGCATGGGTTTCATGCGCCACCTGTGCGCTTTCTGCAGAAGACTGGGTGGGAGATAATGTGAACGTGCTGGATCCACTGTCGGCCACCCAATTGACTAGCGCCTGTACTTGCTCAGGCCTTACCATCCTTAGAACGGCATTAAGCCCGACCAAATATCGTTGTAGATTCTGGCGGCTACTGGGACCTGAGGTAGTAGGTTCAGTAGGACGTGTAGCTGTGGCAGAACGGCCACGTCCTCTCCCTGCACCAGATGCTCCCCCAACACCACCACCATGACCGCGTCCCTTCTTTGATGTTTGCCTCATAGTTAGCGTTCACAAAGCAAAGGAAAAAGTGGTTAAGTATGTTAAAAATAATTAACCGCCAATATAAACCCTGATGTAGGGTATTGCACTATATTTTTTTTTTTTTACTCTATATGACAGTGGTATTTGTGGCCTAAATGTGACACTCACTTATGCACGTCTTATCCCAGATGTGCCGTATATCAGAGGGTTTTTTCACCCCAGTAACCAAAAAGCCGTATTTCTGGCCTAAATGTGACAGTCACTTATGCACGTCTAATCCTAGATGTGCAGTATATCAGAAGCTTTTTTCACCCCAGGAACCAAAAAGCCGTATTTATGGCCTAAATGTGACAGTCATTTATGCTTGTCTAATCCCAGATGTGCAGTATATTAGAGGTTTTTTTCACCCTAACCAAAAAGCTGTATTTCTGTCCTAAATGTGACAGTCACTTATGCACGTGTAATCCCAGATGTGCAGTATATGAGAGGCTTTTTTCACCCCAGTATGCCAAAGCCGTATTTATGGCCTAAATGTGACAGTCACTAATGCATGTGTAATCCCAGATGTGCAGTATATGAGAGGCTTTTTTCACCCCAGTATGCCAAAGCCGTATTTATGGCCTAAATGTGACAGTCACTTATGCACGTGTAATCCCAGATGTGCAGTATATTAGAGGGTTTTTTCAACCAAACCAAAAAGCTGTATTTCTGTCCAAAATGTGACAGTCACTTATGCACGTGTAATGCCAGATGTGCAGTAAATGAGAGGCTTTTTTCACCCCAGTATGCCAAAGCCCTATTTCTGTCCTAAATGTGACAGTCACTTATGCACGTGTAATCCCAGATGTGCAATATATTAGAGACTTTTTTCACCCTAACCAAAAACCTGTATTTCTGTCCTAAATGTGACAGTCACTTATGCACGTGTAATCCCAGATGTGCAGTATATTAGAGGCTTTTTTCACCCTAACCAAAAAGCTGTATTTCTGTCCTGAATGTGACAGTCACTTATGCTTGTCTAATCCCAGATGTGCAGTATATTAGAGGGTTTTTTCACCCCAGTAACCAAAAAGCTGTATTTCTGGCCTAAATGTGACACTCACTTATGCACGTGTAATCCCAGATGTGCAGTATATGAGAGGCTTTTTTCACCCCAGTATGCCAAAGCCGTATTTATGGCCTAAATGTGACAGTCACTTATGCACGTGTAATCCCAGATGTGCAGTATAATAGAGGGTTTTTTCCCCCTAACCAAAAAGCTGTATTTCTGTCCTAAATGTGACAGTCACTTATGATTGTCTAATCCCAGATGTGCAGTATATTAGAGGGTTTTTTCACCCTGACCAAAAAGCTGTATTTCTGTCCTAAATGTGACAGTCACTTATGCACGTGTAATCCCAGATGTGCAGTATATTAGAGGCTTTTTTCATTCCAGTATGCCAAAGCCGTATTTATGGCCTAAATGTGACAGTCACTTATGCACGTGTAATCCCAGATGTGCAATATATTAGAGGCTTTTTTCCCCCTAACCAAAAAGCTGTATTTTTGTCCTAAATGTGACAGTCACTTATGCACGTGTAATCCCAGATGTGCAGTATATGAGAGGCTTTTTTTTACCCCAGTATGCCAAAGCCGTATTTATGGCCTAAATGTGACAGTCACTTATGCGTGTCTAATCCCAGATGTGCAGTATATTAGAGGGTTTTTTCACCCTAACCAAAAAGCTGTATTTCTGTCCTAAATGTGACAGTCACTTATGCACGTGTAATCCCAGATGTGCAGTATATGAGAGGCTTTTTTTTACCCCAGTATGCCAAAGCCGTATTTATGGCCTAAATGTGACAGTCACTTATGCGTGTCTAATCCCAGATGTGCAGTATATTAGAGGGTTTTTTCACCCTAACCAAAAAGCTGTATTTCTGTCCTAAATGTGACAGTTACTTATGCACGTGTAATCCCAGATGTGCAGTATATGAGAGGCTTTTTTTACCCCAGTATGCCAAAGCTGTTTTTATGGCCTAAATGTGACAGTCACTTATGCGTGTCTAATCCCAGATGTGCAGTATATTAGTGGGTTTTTTCACCCTAACCAAAAAGCTGTATTTCTGTCCTAAATGTGACAGTCACTTATGCACGTGTAATCCCAGATGTGCAATATATCAGAGGCTTTTTTCACCCCAGTATGCCAAAGCCGTATTTATGGCCTAAATGTGACAGTCACTTATGCGTGTCTAAACCCAGATGTGCAGTATATTAGAGGGCTTTTTCACCCTAACCAAAAAGCTGTATTTCTGTCCTAAATGTGACAGTCACTTATGATTGTCTAATCCCAGATGTGCAGTATATTAGAGCGTTTTTTCTCCCTAACCAAAAAGCTGTATTTCTGTCCTAAATGTGACAGTCACTTATGCACGTGTAATCCCAGATGTGCAGTATATGAGAGGCTTTTTTTACCCCAGTATGCCAAAGCCGTATTTATGGCCTAAATGTGACAGTCACTTATGCGTGTCTAATCCCAGATGTGCAGTATATTAGAGGGTTTTTTCACCCTAACCAAAAAGCTGTATTTCTGTCCTAAATGTGACAGTTACTTATGCACGTGTAATCCCAGATGTGCAGTATATGAGAGGCTTTTTTTACCCCAGTATGCCAAAGCCGTTTTTATGGCCTAAATGTGACAGTCACTTATGCGTGTCTAATCCCAGATGTGCAGTATATTAGAGGGTTTTTTCACCCTAACCAAAAAGCTGTATTTCTGTCCTAAATGTGACAGTCACTTATGCACGTGTAATCCCAGATGTGCAGTATATCAGAGGCTTTTTTCACCCCAGTATGCCAAAACCATATTTATGGCCCAAATGTGACAGTCACTTATGCAAGTGTAATCCCAGATGTGCAGTATATTAGAGGGTTTTTTCACCCTAACCAAAAAGCTGTATTTCTGTCCTAAATGTGACAGTCACTTATGCACGTGTAATCCCAGATGTGCAGTATATGAGAGGCTTTTTTCACCCCAGTATGCCAAAGCCGTATTTATGGCCTAAATGTGACAGTCACTTATGCACGTGTAATCCCAGATGTGCAATATATTAGAGGCTTTTTTCCCCCTAACCAAAAAGCTGTATTTCTGTCCTAAATGTGACACTCACTTATGCACGTGTAATCCCAGATGTGCAGTATATTAGAGGGTTTTTTCACCCTAACCAAAAAGCTGTATTTCTGTCCTAAATGTGACAGTCACTTATGATTGTCTAATCCCAGATGTGCAGTATATTAGAGGGTTTTTTCACCCTAACCAAAAAGCTGTATTTCTATCCTAAATGTGACAGTCACTTATGCACGTATAATCCCAGATGTGCAGTATATGAGAGGCTTTTTTTACCCCAGTATGCCAAAGCCGTATTTATGGCCTAAATGTGACAGTCACTTATGCGTGTTTAATCCCAGATGTGCAGTATATTAGTGGGTTTTTTCACCCTAACCAAAAATATGTATTTCTGTCCTAAATGTGACAGTCACTTATGCATGTGTAATCCCAGATGTGCAGTATATCAGAGGCTTTTTTCACCCCAGTAACCAAAAAGACGTATTTATGGCCTAAATGTGACAGTCACTTATGCAAGTGTAATCCCAGATGTGCAGTATATTAGAGGGTTTTTTCACCCTAACCAAAAAGCTGTATTTCTGTCCTAAATGTGACAGTCACTTATGATTGTCTAATCCCAGATGTTCAGTATATTAGAGGGTTTTTTCACCCTAACCAAAAAGCTGTATTTCTATCCTAAATGTGACAGTCACTTATGCACGTATAATCCCAGATGTGCAGTATATGAGAGGCTTTTTTTACCCCAGTATGCCAAAGCCGTATTTATGGCCTAAATGTGACAGTCACTTATGCGTGTCTAATCCCAGATGTGCAGTATATTAGAGCGTTTTTTCACCCTAACCAAAAATATGTATTTCTGTCCTAATTGTGACAGTCCCTTATGCACGTGTAATCCCAGATGTGCAGTATATCAGAGGCTTTTTTCACCCCAGTAACCAAAAAGACGTATTTATGGCCTAAATGTGACAGTCACTTATGCAAGTGTAATCCCAGATGTGCAGTATATTAGAGGGTTTTTTCACCCTAACCAAAAAGCTGTATTTCTGTCCTAAATGTGACAGTCACTTATGATTGTCTAATCCCAGATGTTCAGTATATTAGAGGGTTTTTTCACCCTAACCAAAAAGCTGTATTTCTATCCTAAATGTGACAGTCACTTATGCACGTATAATCCCAGATGTGCAGTATATGAGAGGCTTTTTTTACCCCAGTATGCCAAAGCCGTATTTATGGCCTAAATGTGACAGTCACTTATGCGTGTCTAATCCCAGATTTGCAGTATATTAATGGGTTTTTTCACCCTAACCAAAAAGCTGTATTTCTGTCCTAAATGTGACAGTCACTTATGCACGTGTAATCCCAGATGTGCAGTATATCAGAGGCTTTTTTCACCCCAGTAACCAAAAAGACGTATTTATGGCCTAAATGTGACAGTCACTTATGCAAGTGTAATCCCAGATGTGCAGTATATTAGAGGGTTTTTTCACCCTAACCAAAAAGCTGTATTTCTGTCCTAAATGTGACAGTCACTTATGCACGTGTAATCCCAGATGTGCAATATATTAGAGGCTTTTTTCACCCCAGTAACCAAAAAGACGTATTTATGGCCTAAATGTGACAGTCACTTATGCACGTGTAATCCCAGATGTGCAGTATATCACAGGCTTTTTTCACCCCAGTGTGCCAAAGCTGTATTTCTGGACTTGCAGATAGCCTATGCTGGTGCACTATCGTTGCATAAAATGGCTGCCGATCATGTATTGTTATTGACTAACTGAAGAAAAAAGAGTTTGTTTTTAGCAGTAGTTGGTTCAGGGCAGGCTTAAAAAAAATTGTGCACTGCACCCACAAAACACTTTTTCTGTAGATCGCTGAGTACATAAAGCAGTTCTTGATCAGATTTCTCCCTGATCTCTCCCTCACAGCAGCTGCAGCCTCTCCCTACACTAATCCGAGCAGAGTGACGGGCGGCGCTATATGACTCCAGCTTAAATAGAGGCTGGGTCACATGCTGCAGTTGGCCAATCACAGCCATGCCTATAGTAGGCATGGCTGTGATGGCCTTTTGGGGCAAGTAGTATGACACTTGTTTATGGGCTGCTTTGCAGCCTTTCAAAAAGCGCCATAAAAATCGCCGAACACCGAACCCGGACCCGAACTTTTACGGAAATGTTCAGTTTCGGGTCCGGGTGCCGAAAACCCTAAAGTTCGGTACGAACCCGAACTTTACAGTTCGGGTTCACTCAACTCGCTCAAAAAAACTTTTTTAAGCTACATTATCATCAGTGAGACAATAATTAAACTATAATAAGTGTTTATAAGGTCAGAGATCAGAGATTAAGGAGCCATCAGCTGAGCTGCCTGACGGAACACAGTGAAAACACAGAGCATGCTACTAGATAATCTCTATGCTGTACAGAGAAAGGGGCTCACAAATTTTTAATAAAGCCCAATTGCAAAAAATGATTTAAGCTCAAAATGAGTACAGTGCAAATAATTATTGCCTTCGAAGGTGTACAGTACATAGCCTTCAAATAAACTCAACCAAAGAACAACAGACAAAAACTGTTCATTTTTAGAAACTGTTCATTTCTAAAAGCAGTTATCTATAATATATGTTAAGGAGCTGTGTGAAGAATCAAATTTGGCTCCTATCCAAGAATATGCAAATAATCTTGAGATTGAGAAGTCAGATTTATAGCTGTACTCCAATCCAATGATCAGGCATAGGACAAATTTCTGAGAGAATAATCTGAAAATAAAAGCTAGACATAAGCGAGTTGATTCTAAAGGAATCAAATTTGTCTCTAATTTCCTAAAAATATTGGATTCCACCTAAATCCAAATCGATTGCGACAAATGTCACCAAATGGCAGAGAGCAATTCACAGTCAGAAAAGGCAGTACAAGGTATCTGCGACCAAAAAGGGATAGTCGGTGGACCAGGTTTTAATTTAAAATTAAAATCTGACAGTGCAGTGTGTTGTTTCACAGGCTGTTACGATTTGATTACCTATAGCCATATATGTCCCTGTGACTTTTTGGTGTCTTGAACGTGGCTTGAAAGAGGTTGGATACAGTCCTTAGGAGTTGTCAGAGCCTTTTCAGGGCAATATAAGTACTTTCAATTCAGGTCGAATTTATTCATATCAGACTCAAATCTCCCGACCAATTTGTTAGATTCAGACCTGAAATTAAGAAATTTTCCTATCTGTACTAAAAACTTCTAACTTTCCTCACCTACTGTAAGTTAGCTGGACTTTGTATATAATATGCGGCCCCTTGTACTTTGTTTTGGCTACTGTACCTTTCTGTTTCTCCATGTCTGGCAACCGGGGCTTGCTTTACTACATTTGTTCTGCCTCAGTTCTACAAAGTTACCCCGCAATTGCCCCGGAATTGTCCCTTGAAACAGAACTCAAAGTGGCAAGGTTTATTGAAATACGTTCCAAAATGGGCATTTTTATAACGGATCTTGGATGAGGCTTAAAATAAATAAAACAAAATATTGTCGCAAGTGGCATCTGCATGCTGCCCTCTCCACTTTCCAAAAAAGGGTGAGTGATGAAGGCAGGGAATGGTCCGGGACCATCGGGCTCAGCACATATAACTTCATCTATACCACTTTTCTGGTATAAAAACGGTACAGCTCCATATTTCTGTCAAGCAGGATCCGTACCAGTGTGCATGGGTCCTTAAAGCAACAGCTAGGCCTCATGCACACGGCTGTTGTGCAGCCATTCCTTCTTCCTTGCATTGGGGACCACAATTTGCCAGGGAGGATCGAGACCCATTCAACTTGAAAGGGTTCGTGATCCGTCCGAACAGTAAAAAAAAAGAACGTTCTATTTTTTGGCGGTGCGGAGGAACGGACAGAAACACCACGGAAGCACTCCGTAGTGCTTACGTGGGGTTCTGTGCTTCCGTTCCACACCGCAACTCACTCCGGATTGAATGGGTCCGCATCTGTGATGCGGGGTGCACACGGCTGTTGCTGTATGCGGGCCGTAATACGGCCACGGCCGGGCAACGGCCGTGTGCATGAGGCCTTAATTTCCCACTTGTTCATCCTTTCTGTTTTATTAAAGATTTTATGCAAGCCCAATAAACAAAGAAAGACGATAAGATTATAGTTGGAACGAGGGAGAACCAAGAAATTACTCAGCTGAGACAGAACATAACAATTAAACTCAGCTATAAACGCAATTACCGTGACTGTTGTGAAAAGAGATAATTAAAACATGCATTCCAGCAGAGATGATAACCTTTCATAAGCTTCTAATCCAGATGGGGCAACCCTGCTAAAAAGGCTATGTAAGATAAAGTAGTCATTTTAGAAGCAATTCACTCATAAATTATTGGCGATGTTAAGCTGCTTTCAAGCATTAACATACTTTAAGAGACACTTCAATTTGATGATCAGATGGCAGCTGCCAGTTGAATCCTCTTGCAAATTCAATCTAAAGTGTAATAGATTCACCCTAACCGAACAACTGCTGATGCCACAAGACTGCATATTTTTGGCCATGGGGTGGCACTGTGTAATCATGTTACGGTGGCCTATGTACAGTAAAGGCAGATACTAGACTTCTGCCTTCTTGTGCAATCATGTTACTCTGGACCATGTACAGTCGAAGCAGATACAAAACCTCTGCCTTCTCTTGTAATCATGTTACAGTGTCCCATGTACTGTAAAGGCAGATACTAGACTTTCTGTCTCCCTGTGTAATCATGTTACAGTGGACCATGTATAGTAAAGGCACTAGACTTCTGCTTTTCTGTGTAAGGCCGTATTCACATATGTTGTTAAAATACCGGGTTTCCAATCCAGAGATGATTGTTGGGTCCACTTCTTTACCACTGCAAGGTAAAAATCCAGCACGACCAACCCTTGGTTCTTTCCATGAGATGAAGCTTAACTCTGACTATCAGGCCCAGATACTGTATGGCAAGGTTTCTAGCTCTTATGATGAATGAACCTACTAACAACCAGAATGATGTTCCCTCCATTTTTACCCATTGACTAAGATGTGGAAGACATCTAATTGGCTAGTACAACATTTTAAACATAAACAGGCATGTCAATTGGTATTTTTAAAACTCAACACCCATGCTGATTGATTACTTTTAGTGATGGCCATTGTCTATTTGGAATGCGGATGGAAAAATGACCTCTCAAGGCGCTTCTGTGTAGGCCTAGGTCACATACAATAGTAACCTTTACCTTTAGTGAATCCAACGGAAACAATCACTAACTCTCTTGGACAGAAAACGTTATCCATTGTTCTAACGGGCAAGGAGATCCCATCGGCCTAGAAAGCCCTGAGGTCTAACTTTTTGTATTTGACTTTAAAAAAAAAATGGATCTTCATCCTTTCCTGCTTACCTCTGCACATCAACTAGGAGTTGAAAATAGCTCTTCACAAAGCCTCTGTTTGTAACTATGAGTTCCCCCTGACTAAATGTCCACCAATGTTAGATCAATGTAATGGCAATGCATGAACATCATGTATAATACATATATAAATGTATATAGCATACCAATAACATATGTGCTGTGAACTTCAGCAGTAATGTGATCTGGCAGGGGTCTGGCTACTTTCCGACATATATGCCAGCTTTCAGCTGGCCAGAAAATGCTGTATATATGCCAGATACAGTGACCGGATCAGAGCACCGGCGTTTACAACTCAGGTGTGAACCTGGCCTAATCATGTTACAGTGGCCCATGTACAGTAAAGGCAGATACTAGAATTCTGCCTTCCTGTGTAATCATGTTACAGTGGATGCATGGGATAGGCATAAGGCCATCCTTCATATAATATAGGGCCAGGGGCTATTCATAGTATTCAGTATATTGGGCAGACTAGATGGGCCAAATGGTTCTTATCTGCCGACACATTCTATGTTTCTATGTTTCTATTGATCATATATAGTAAATGCAGATACTAGGCTTCTGCCTTCCTGTGTAATCATGTTATAGTGGATCATATATAGTAAATGCAGATACTAGGCTTATGCCTTCCTGTGTAATCATGTTACAGTGTCCCATGTACAGTTAAGGCAGATATTAGACCTCTGCCTTCCTGTGTAATCATGTTACAGTGGATCATGTGCAGCGTCCCACATATGTGTGTAAATGGGACACTTCAAACATCTGAATATATATATGTATTGAAATGCAATGTATGGTATTCTCTATAATCTGGCTGGCAAGTTCATGTACATCCATTCTCCCCTAGGTGGTGCTGGCACCACATAATATATATAGTGGGGGGGGGGGGGAATAGCTTAGAGAGGAGTTAGTAGTTGGTGAGAGGAGTAGAAGCAAGTTCATGGAGGAGAGAGACAGGCTAAAGTCACCATGTAGCTGTGTTCCTTTCCTCTGGGCCCTGATAAAGCCTGGAGGAGATAACTACAGAAACCAAGCACCAGACAGTAAGTCCATACACCAAGATGCAGAGAGCCTAGCGAGGGTAACAGCTAAACTTAGCTTATGGACCTCATTAGCACTAGTGACCAGAAGTAGCTTTCCGAGTGCCTGGACACAACTGGATGATTAAGGCCATAATTGTCTTTATCCACTACACAAGCCTTCCGGGTCATAGTGGAAAAACTATGTGGTTTGGTAGCGTTACAAGAATTGGCGCCACGAACACAGGGGCCCAGCCGCAAAAGCACCAATTACCATCAAGGGCACCTCAACTTCCATCTGGCTGGTTTTCCCTGCAACCGAGAGTGCCCCGGAGGATTTTGTGCTGTCTTCCCATCCACTGTACGCTAGGCCAGGGAGGCATCTGCTAACCATGATTACATGAACTATTGCACCTATCGGCCCACCGTGAGCCTCACGTGTTTTCCCCTGTGGTTTGGTAGCGTTACAAGAATTGGCGCCACGAACACAGGGGCCCAGCCGCAAAAGCACCTAGCACCAATTACCATAAAGGGCACCTCAACTTCCATCTGGCTGGTGTTCCCTGCAACCGAGAGTGCCCCGGAGGATTTTGTGCTGTCTTCCCATCCTCTGTACACCAGCCCAAGGAGGCATCTGCTAACCGTGAGTACATGAACTATTGCAACTATCGGCCCACCATGAGGCTTACGTGTTTTCCCCTGTGGCTTGGTAGCGTTACACATGTATAATAAATGCAGTAGACCTCTGCCTTCTTGTGTAATCATGTTACACTGGACCATGTACAGTAAAGGCAGATATAGACAACCCCTTTTTACCAACCTCCGCCAGAGATTGAAGGGTTTTTTATGATGATGATGAAGTGTTATCCTCTATTAGGGCATGTGGACATCCTAGAGGGGATATTCCCCTTCTCCATGAGCCAGAAAAGAGAACTTGCTCTATGCTGTAAATGTAAGCAAGAATGTTCTAATTCACAGACAGCAAAAAAATATCTGTAACTCCTTTACACTGGAGATATTGTCTGCTTTTGCAATTTAATTTTTTTTACTCCATGGCTTCCAAAAGCCATAGCTTTTTTTTATTTATACGTTCATGTAAGCCATATGAGGGCTGTTTTTATACAACTAGTACTTTATAATGGTCCCAGTTTATAATCTAACTGATGCATTAGGAAGCTGAAAAAAAATATTAATGGAGTTGATTTGGAAAATAATCAATTGTGCCATCATTGGATGTCTGTTGGAATAAAATGTGCCCAATTTACTAAGTCTCATACATCCTAAATGATAGGATATGCCATAAATGTCCCACTCAGCTATTTTCAGCAATGTGTGGAGAAAGGCGTTCATGTGCGATGTGCTCTCTATTCATCATGGGTCCCCGTCCTTGAGATAGGTGAGAGTCCCAGAGATGGGGCCTGCACCTATCGGACATTCATGGCATATCCTATCAATATGCCATAACGTTCACAAGGGACAACCTCTCTAATGGGTCCCATCTTCTGGCAGTCCGTGCACCAGAAAATCCCATACATGACAGCTACTATAATATGCACCAGTTTCTAGCTTAAATTATAGTAAATTTGTCAGGCAGTGTCTGGCAGTATGAAAAGTTATTATTGTGCAAATATGGCATGCTCTATAATCTGTAATTATTGTACGTCATAAGAATGGCATAAATCTATCCATGAATGTGTAGAACTTTTATTGCATGCAGTGATTAAACATCTAATTTTGTCGATGCTGGTTGCTGTGTTGGGCATATAATAATACAGCATATATTTTTACTATGTGTTAGATCAATATGGATGAATAAAATTGGATGTAGCCATAGACAGTAATTGAAAACTATGTATGTATGTATATATCATATTCCATCTATGAAGCCATAATCGGTAGCAGGTAAATAATTTTCCTTCTTGTCAGATCATCAGCCATACATTGCACAAAATGCAGTAGTACATGAGTTCATCTACTGTATATAACTCACTTGTCGTTGGAGGCTTGGTACTGGGTGCATCTATTACCGGTGGGCTGCTCACGTCTTTCAATAAGCCATTGATGCTGGCTGATGGGCCACATGCCGAAATAGCTCTTGGTGGTCTCTTGCCTGGCACCTTTACTGTTGTTCTCAGCAGATCCATCTCCTTCCCATGAGTGCTATGCAAATAGTCCTTTAAATAGAGAAAAATACAAGAATTATATAGCTATATACTATATTCTGCAGCGCTTTACAGACATTAGCATCACTCGCTATCGCCATGGGGCTCACAATCTGTTCCCTATAAGTATGTCTTTGGAATGTGGGAGGAAACCCACGCAAACATGTGGAGAACATACAAACTCCATGTAGATGTTGTCCTTGGTCAGATTTGAACCTAGGACCCCAGAGCTGCAAACCACCAGTGCTAACCATTGAGCCACCATGCTTGAAATAAAAGGAAACACTGTAAAATATAGAAGGAACAACTACAAAATCTAGACATCAGACCTGACATTTGCACCATGTTTAGGGGACAATCACACGGCAGGATTTGGTACTGTGAAAAAGCATCATGCACATTCCTGAAAACTGGAGCGGGTTTCTGCAGACAGACATTATAAACTGTGTGAATGCACCCTGGTAGGACTTTGTTCAGATGATTGCTATTGCAAACGGCTATCTTGTTAGGATGCTGGTGTATAAGGGACTTTTAGGCCTACTCCATTCAGTTATTAAATGCAATAGGCATGTTCAAATAAGTTCAAATAAGTAAATATATGAAATATTTATGATGTTTTTACTTATCAACTGGCAAGTAGTTTAATGTGTTATATCAGCTTTTTACTTATAGTTGCATGTGTAAATCTCTAAAAGAATTAACATATAGGCACAAGGAATATGACCATTTACAATGTGCAAGCTATGTATGAAATCAAGGGTTATAGTGGTTACAGTATCTCTCCCATGTCAATGGCTTCTCACCCAGCCGACTACTACCCTCTCTCTGCACTGATGAGGGGCAAAAACCCTGAACCAGCTATCTGTAGATGGGTGTCTTTGCTTATGAAAATGCTTCAGCTTTTGGCCTAGCCAAAGTCCTTGTTCCAAGACCTAGTTTAAAGGTCCAGACGCTGACTTATATCTTAGCCATCCAATAGGTGGCACTAGAGAACCAGCCTTCGTCCTTTTGGATAAGAGCTTATTTACATGTGGTTAAGCACCAACATTGAATGAAGTGAAGTTTTGAAACTATCGGAGGGAAATCTTAAAGGGGTTTCACTAGGATATGCCTCTAATGTCTGATAGGTGTGGCTCCTACATCTGGGACCCACATCTATCCTTAGAGTAGAGCCCGCAAACTGCTCACATGCACGGCTACCCTCCATTCATTTCTGTGGGACTGCCGAAAATAGCCCAGCGTTGGCTATGCTATTTCTGTAAGCCCCATAGAAGTGAAGGGATCACTGGCCGAGCTTGCGCGGTGCGCTTCCCATTCATTTCATTGGGACTTCTGAAAATAGCAGTCCCATAGAAATGAATGGAGGACGGCTGCACATGTGCGGTGAGCCCTCCTGTACTTTGCGGGCTCTGCTCTAAGGATAGATGCGGTGGGACAACTCCTTCAACCCCTATATGCACCAAGACATGCCTGTATGTCTAAAGGGCACAAGGAGAGTATGGACCAGGCTCACAAGCTTCACCTGCCCCATACCTACATGGCGGATGCTGGACACCTGCCTGCAGCGGCTGGGATTGGAGAATACTCTAGCCATTTAACCAGTTAGATGCCTGGGCAGGGCCACAGAATGTGAGCAGCTACACAGAATGAAGGGGCTCCCTCTGTCCCACGATGACCCCCTATCCTGCAATGCAATCATGGGGCCCCAGTTGATTGTCATGGTAATCAGAGGCCTTGTGAATGCCCCCAGGCCTACCATGTTCGGACTCCTATTACACTGGTAAATTTACAATAATAACAGTTAACTGTACAATAAATCAAACAATCATATGCTCAAGTCTGGTGGAAAGGTGGAGGAAAAAAAGTACAAAAAAGATTAGCTAAACCAGTGTTTCTCAACTGAAGTACTTAGGTCCCATCTGCCGGTCATGATTTTAGAATATCCAACAGAATGAATACTTTTGGTAAGTACCACTACAATAACAATATCTCCTGCTCAATACTAAGGCTAAGTGTTAGAAAACATGATAAGCATGTGGGCCCTGAAGACTGGAGTTAAGGAACACTGATCTAAACAATGTAAGACAATGTAAGTGGTGATGCCATGGCTGAAAATGTCAGAATTATTAGAATATCATTTTATTTATCCTGTATGGTGAATGCAGTAAAAAACAATTGCCCAAAAATATTTTTTTGTCACCTTTCCTCTAAAATAATGGAATAAAAATGCTCAAAAACTTATATGTACCCCAAAATGGTGCCTTTAAAAACTAGTTTGTAGTGCAAAAAATAAGCTCTTGCACGGCTCCGACAATGTAAAAATAAAAAAGTTATGGGTGTCAAAATATGGTGAGACAAATCTTTTTGTTAATATATTTTTAAACATAGTGAAACAGAAAAACTATAAAAAAAATTGGTATCACTGATATTGTACCAGCCTGCAGAATAAGGTTTTCTTGTAATTTTTACAACACAACGAATGTCCTATAACTAAAAAAAATAAACACTGGTGGAATGGCATGTTTTCATTTTTTTCCCATTCCCATCGAAAACATTCTTACAGTAATGTAATACATTATATGGATCGTGAAATGAATCCATAAAAAAAATAAAACTTGCCCTGGAGTCTCAACTTAAAAAGTTTGAACTCTTGGAAGGCTTAATTCCACAAAAAATACACAGAACAACTGGTATAAAGACATTGATAAATATGGCCTGATCTGTTTCATCTCCTTGAAGAAACTTTCAGATACTTTAAAGGTCAACTCTACACAAAGCTAAACATCCTGCTACTTGGAGTGTCCTTATGCCACAGAGACATGAAAGAGAAGCGTTAATTTTAACGTAAATTTGTTTTCCCTTAGTCCTAACAGCAGCACAAGTGGGGAGTTCTCCCCTGTGAAACTGGTAGGACAGGTGGAATTTTTATTGATTAAAATTGCTACCAACACAATTAAACAATTAACCCACCCCCTATAAAGGGATGCCCGCCCTTAAACCAGTGCTTTATCAGCAAGTACACAAACAAAAATAGGGTGGGAAATTTGTGTGCTGCTGTTAGGACTAAGTGAAAACAAATTTATGTTAAAATTAACGCTTTCCTTACGTCCTAACCAGCAGCACAAGTGGGGACCTAGCAAGAGCGACAGACAAATTGGGAGGGTTCCCCCTTTTTTTATTTTTTTTTATGAGAAGGCGGCACTGAGAATGGTACGTCTAAATGCCACTCCCTCAGAGCGCCTAGAATCTAGGTGTTAATGCTTCATAAAGGTGCTGTGGGAGCTCCAAGAGGCTGCAGCACAGATTTGTTCTAGCCGGACCAAACTTTTCTCCGCGTACGAAGTAGATACTGCCCTTGTAGAGTGGACAGTGACAAAGGATGGAGGAGCCAACCCCTGGGCTAGAAAAGCTTCATGGATTGCCTCTTTTACCCATCTACTCAAAGAGGGTTTAGAGGCCTTTAGACCTTTGTTTTTCCCCGACAAGGACAGCAGGAGGTGTTCGGAACTTCTGAAGTCCGCAGTTCTGTTCAGGTAGATTCTGAGATTTCTTGAAATGTCCAAGGAATGGAGGGCTTCTTCCTCTGGAGATGAGGGAGAGGGACATAAAACCGGTAAGGTGATAGTCTGATCAGTATTTCTAAATTATGGTACCTTGGGGACAAAGGTCGGTAGGAACCTCAACAGAACTCTGTCCTGGAGGAAGAGGGTTTAAGGCTCAGCGGCCGCTAAGGCCTGCAGTTCCCCTATCCTCTTGGTCGAAGTTATGGCCAGTAGAAATGTGACCTTCAAAGATAAAAATCTAAGGTCCACATTTTCCAAGGGTTCAAAGGGGGAGAGGATAGCCCCTTCAGAACCACAGATAAATCCCATTCAGGGATAGGTCTCAGGATTCTAGGTTTTAGTCTTTCGACTCCTTTGAGGAACCTCCTAAGTAGAGGGTCTTGAGCTAAAGGTCTGCCTAAACAGGCAGAAAGCGCACTGGTATGAACTCTGAGCATTGATGGGCTTAGACCCTTGTCCAGGCCGTCCTGCAGAAACTCTAGAATCACTGAAAGAGGAGGATCTGAGGGCACAACCTCTTTATCAGCACACCACTGAAGGAAGATCTTGTATATCCTTGAGTAAGCTTTGTTTGTAGACTCCGCCCTGGAGTGTGAAATGGTTCTCAAGACCTCCGCAGATAGCCCTCTAGCTTCTAGTAGGGACCTGTCAATCTCCAGGATGTCAGATTGAGTTTCCTCAGATCTAGGCAGGGGCCTGTGTCCTGATACACAAGGTCCTGCATTAGGGGAAGTCTCCAATATGTGCCCTGACTCATCTTCATGAGCTGGGTGAACCAAGACCTCTTCGGCCAGAATTGTATCGCAATGACCGGGGTCTGGTCTTGCTTGATTTTCGTCAATACCCTTGGTATCATGGAAATTGGAGGGAATATGTAAGCCAGCCTGAACCTACAAGTTATGGACAGAGCGTCTATCGCCAGAGGATTGTCCTCCTTATAGAGGGAGCAGAATCTGTCCATCTTGGCGTTCAAGCGGGTCGCCATCAAGTTGATCTCTGGAGTACCCCACCGGAGAGTGATCTGGGTGAAAACGTCTCTGTTCAATGACCATTCGCCTGGAACTGGCAGACCCCGACTCAGCCGATCTGCAACTACGTTGAGTTTCCCTCTGATGTGAACAGCCGAAAGGTGGGATAGACTGGTTTCTTCTAAAGCAAGAATTAAACCAACTTTCTGGAGGAGAGGTTGAGATCTTGTGACTCCCTGTCTGTTGATGTAAGCGACTACCGTCGTATTGTCCGAGCGGACTCTTATCGCCTTCTCGCGGATAAGAGGAGCAAAGTGGTAGAGAGCGAGACAAACTGTTCTCAATTCTCTCAGTTGGATGAGAGAAGCCTCTCCTGCGGACTCCAGGTACCTTGTACTGGATTCTCCTCCAGATGGGCTCCCCAACCTAGAAGGGAGGCATCTGTGGTCAATGTGATCCAACGAGGTTGAATCAAGGACCTCCCAGCTGATAGGTTCCTCCACCACCTGAGGGAGGAACGGACTTCGGTAGACAGGGAGTGCGTCTTGTACAACCCCATGGGGTTGCGATTCCAGATTGCTAACACTTCTTCCTGAAGTGGACGTAGGTGCCATAGGGCCCAAGGAACTGCTTCCGCAGATGCTGACATAAGGCCTAACATCTTCATGAGTGTTCTGATGGACACCCGCCGAGGTGCCAAGAGGAACTGCGCGGCTCTTATCACTCGATCCTTACTCTCTGGAGAGAGGGAAAGGGTCATCCGTTCGGAGTCTACAAGAAAACCCAGGAACATCCTGGAACATCCCAATTTATGAGCCAGCCCAAGCGCTGGAGAGACTGAAGAGCCAGCTGAAGATGAGATAAAAGAACGTCTAGAGTGGCGGCTTTTAGAAGCCAGTCGTCTAGGTATGGCACGATTTCTAGCCCTAGAAGCCTGAGTTGGGCGACAACCGGAGCCACAACTTTTGTGAAAGTGTGGGGAGCGGAAGAAATGCCAAAAGGCAGCACAGCAAACTGGTAATGTTTTACCACCCCTCTTATGGAGACCGCAATTCTTAAAAATCTCCTGTGAGCTGGGTGAATGAGGATATGAAGGTAAGCATCCTTCAGATCTAAGGTGATCATTAGAACGCCAGGGTTTAGGATGCTGATGAGTGATCGAATGGCCTCCATTCTGAAGCGCTTTGGTCTTATGAACCAATTTAGGTAACGCAGGTCTATGATCATGCACCAATCGCCCAACGGCTTCAGGACTAGAAAAACGGGGGAGTATACTCCCAGCCCTTGTTCGTGAGGAGGAACTTCCTCTAGGGCCCTTTTTTGAACATAAAGGAGGACAGAATCCTCTAAGATAGACTGTTTGGTCTGGTTTAGGGTTCTATTTAAAACAAATTTCTCTTGGGGAGGGGACAGAAAATCTATTTTGTACCCCCATATAATTATTTCTAGGACCCACTGGTCCGGAATATTTTGCAGCCAGGCCTGCTGAAATAAACTTAGACGACCTCCAACCGGAGGGGAACTGAAATTCTGAGCATCACAAAGACGATTTGGAGGGGAAGTGGGGAGGTAAGCGGGAGCGTCATAGATCCGCTTTAC
Source organism: Bufo bufo (assembly GCF_905171765.1). Taxonomy (NCBI): domain Eukaryota; kingdom Metazoa; phylum Chordata; class Amphibia; order Anura; family Bufonidae; genus Bufo; species Bufo bufo. The sequence continues at coordinate 602,560,907 of NC_053391.1, read as the reverse complement.
GGTCCTTTCCACAACGACGACCCCGTCCACGTCTGGACGACTCCTGACGTCTCTGAGACCTTGAGGGGCCCTGGGTTCTAGATCTTCTGGGCCTACTCCAGCCCCGAAAGGATTGTTGGGGGAGGGAATTCCCCTTTTTATCCGCCAGGCTCTCCATTATCTTATCTAATTCTGAACCAAAGAGTCTTCCTGGTTCATATGGTAAGCCACACAGATTGAATTTGGAGGCGTTATCGGCAACCCAGGGACGCAACCATAGCGGCCACCGACTGGCGGAAGAGAGAGCCATGCCTTTGGCGGCTAATTTCAGGTGCTGTGTGGAAGCGTCACATGAAAAGTCAGTTCCAAGGAGTAAGGTCTTGAACTGGTCTAGCACGTCAGTTCTGGAGACTCCAGATTCCAGCTCCGACTGAATTCTGAGAATTAGATCGGCCCTCCGATCTAATGGATCCTGAAGGTTGCTTCCATCATCAGAAGGAACTAAGGTCCTCTTAGACAACTTGGAGATCGCCATATCGACCTTCGGAGGCGGTACCCACAGTTCTGATTCCGATTCCTGGAGAGGAAACATCAGTTTAAATCTCTTCCTGAGAACTGAACCTTTTTCAGGATGCTTCCATTCAGTTAACATAAGCTTTTTTAAATCTTTATCCACTTTAAAGGCCCTTGGCCCCCTAGAGGTGAACGGTGGAGCTTCCCCTTGCTCAACATCATGATCCCTTGATCGGATGGAGCGTAGAAGTCTTTGTGTCTTTTCCGCAGGAAAAAGATAAGTGGCATCATCTTCATCAGAAGAGGAGAAGGAACGGTCTTCAACCGAAATGATGTCTTCAGCCATAGGTACAGGACCTGGCTATGAAGCTCTGGGCCTCTTAGAAGAAAGGGCGCTCTTGATCTCCATAATGGAATTACCCATGAATTCCTTCATCCAGCCGAACATGTCACCCATCGTGGGTTGCATCAGAGGAGGACTGCATAAAGGACACCTATTGAATTCATAGGAGTCTGGCATCGGCATCTCGCAGTTGGCACAAGTTAGGTGCTTCTGTTTATGGGAGGATTTCCCATGCTGGTCACCATTGGGAGACGCCATCTGAAAAAACAACTTGGAAAGTAGTTTAGAATAGACTCACTGCAGGCAGAGAGGGAGAGTCTGGCGTCTGCTGAGCTTTTATAGCCAACAGACCATCCCCCTAGCGTAGCTATTTTTGTATGTAACCCTGTGAAGTTACACCGGCTGCGTTATCTGAAATGCCCAGTAGATGGACTCAGTATGCTGTTAATAAGACATTGAGCATTGACCACATGACTGGCTGAAATGAGTCACATGGTGAGTGACATCATCGCAGGTCCTAAAACGACGCTGGCTGCACAGCTCTAAAGAGGAAGGTCCTGGAAAAGTTTCTAGAAGCTACGATTTGCTCAGCCAGAGAGAGGACATGGGTCTGGCATTGAGAGACTGCAGCACAGAAATAGAACCTGGCGGAGAGAACTTACTTCACCCAAGATCACACCTGCTGAGAGAGGGACCGCTGGCAAAGACAAGCACTGAGTCCAGACGTCTGGTGAATCCAGTGAAAGGAGATTGCTGCGGACTGGCCTGGTAAATGGTGTTGTGAGGGTAAGTCAAACCTCTCCCTGCATCACCACAGGGCACCTGTCTCCTCACCACAATAAAGACTCTGAGGTCCCGTGCGGACATTACACAGCTCAGGCTGCTTCAGTGACCCTGCGGAGCAAGAGCTTATAAGGGCCCCAACTCTCCTATGTGCACCAACGGCCATTAGGGCGAAGATAGGGGGTGGGACGCAGGTGTGCTAGTGGGTGGGTGAGGAAGAATCCACATTACTCTGTTATTTGTGTTACTCTATTGTATTTTCCTGTGTATGTTGGTTTATTTTGTTACGCATTATATAAAGTTAATTCCAGTTAGGCTGTGTCAGTCTCATTTGCACCAAGTATGTTCCCAGTGGAGCCTCACATCCCTACCCCGGATGCTCCACTGGGTGGAGGCACTGCCGCAGACATGTACCCCAACTCCCAGATAGCGGAGGCTCAGGATCCGCCTGTCAGGCATAGTGAGTTAACTAGGGTTAGGGACCCCATAGACACTAGGGGGCGCCACCAAAACCCCGTTACATATGGAGGCACTGCTGAGATCAATTGGGGTACAACCAGCGAGAATAGATTAAATCCTCAGGCCACTCCCTCCTTTGCAAAGGAGTGGGCCCAGCAAAGAAATGTACCATTGCAGCAAGCTGTGATGTTATGCAGAGTCCCATCCTGCTGTGAGATGAATCACGTCATCTTGTGTATAGAACTTCGATTGGGAATAGAAATGGCGACCGTCAGGGATATCCTGCAGGATTCTGAAGGCCAAACTTACATGTTAATATATTGTCATACGGACTTGGGAGACCATGAGATGCCTACCAACATTCATTTATATGGAGCCCCGGATGAAGGATGCTCTTTAGTGTATGCTCTACTTGAGAAGAAAGAAAGGGTCTCGCTGCAACAACCCTTTAAATTAGAACAGAGAGATTATGTCACAGAAAATTATTCTAAGCTCCTGACTCCCATCTCCGGAAAGGCCAGAGCCATTCCTAAACAAGCTGCCCATCCTCCTAGAGAACGGAGGATGATTACTCCTAAAGCAGAATTTCATCCATCTACAGCATTACTGAAACCAGACAACCCTGAAGTCCGCACCCTGCCTACAGGAGGTAGTGATGTATCGGACATACTCCAGAAACTCTCAGAAGCCATAGTGACGGCAAACCACACCCATAGTTACCGCAAACTAAAGGTGTTTTCTGGGAATCAGCCTGTTCCTTCAGGAGAAGAGCCTTTTGAGGTCTGGAAGGATAATGCTATGCAGTTGTTGGAGGAATGGTCTTGTACGGATACCATAAAGAAACAGCGGTTGGTGGAGAGTCTTCGGTTTCCCGCTACAGACATGATAAGACTGTACAAGGGAGTAAATGGGCAAGCTACTGTGCACGACTATCTACAAGTTTTGCAGGATGCTTATGGGAAATCAGAAGATTTGGATGATCTGCTGGTTAAGTTCCTAGCCACTAAGCAGAAGGAGCATGAAAAAGCCACTGACTATATCAACCGGTTACAGCTATCGCTTGGAAAGTTATTCCATAAAGGAGCAGTTCCTGCCTCTGAGTTGGATGCTCGGCTATCTAAGCAAATTCAGAGAGGTGGCTTAATCAATAATCCAATTATGATTCTGCTGAGAGCCAAGTTGGATGATAAAGTCCTGCCTTATTCCACCTTAATAAATACAGCCAGGAGATTGGAAGACCAGATGTGTCCACCCCTACAGAAGGAGAAAGAGGATACAGAACTGTCAGCTCTTAGGAAGAAGGTGGCTGAATTGGAGTTCTTATACAAGTCACCACCAGAGAGAGCAGATCCTCCCCCTGGAAGCGGGGGGCAACACAGGAAGACTCAGAAAAAACTGTTTCCTGAGGATTCACCCCGTCGAGGGGATTGCTTTAAATGTGGAAAGTCAGGGCATTTTCAGCGGGAGTGCCCTGCGAACTCCATGGAGGTGGATGTGGAGGTGCTGGCAACCGAGCTTGAGGAGACTCAAATGACCAGGTCTTACAAGCGAAGGAAGACCCGGCCTACATATGGGTTATCTGTAGGAGCCAAGATTGGGCCTAAATCTTTGATACACGTGCAAGTAGAAGGAATTCAGGTTTCAGCATTGCTAGATACAGGTTCTCAAGTCACCATTATCTACCGAGACTTCTATGAATGTCATTTGAAACACATTCCTATGGAACCTGCAGGAGAGTTTCAGCTATGGGGCGTTGGTTCTCAAGCTCAACCTGTGGAGGGATGCATAAAAGTGACCATAACTATTCCCCAGTTAAACACTGGGATAATATGTCCTATGGAGCTGGAAGCTTTATGCCCTGCAGCCAGGAAAGTGTGTGCCCCAATAATATTGGGCACTAATGCAAAGATGGTACAGGATGTATTCAAGGCCTATCTGACAGAAGTGGGAGATGTCTCCTTAGACCGACTGATGGAGGTCAGCCCTGTCCTAGGGAAAGAGTGTAGACGACTAGCCCTTGAAACAAAACCAGGGTCGTGCCACTATTCAGGAACAGAACCTGCATTTGTGAAGCCTGGTGAGACCAAAACCTTACGAGCCATAGCCTCAATGCACCATGAAATGTTGGGGGGAACTGGACAATACCTTATTGAGTCTCTGCCTGAAGAGGATCAGAAGAAAGGGTGGACTCTCATACCTGAGGTAAAAGATTGGCGGAAAAGGTGGTGTCGGAGCTTTCCTGTGATGGTACAGAATTTAACCCCCACGGAAATCCGGATTGATCGTCATCAGAAGATTGGTGTGATACACCTTTTGGATCAAGTTTCGTCCATCATGTCTGTGAGTGCAGAACAGAAGGATCATGTGAAAGCACCTTTAGATTTTGATCTAGAAGATTCTCCTCTACCACAGGAGTGGAAAGACAGCCTTCGTTCAAAACTGGTCACCCGAGAGGGAGTGTTTTCCAGAGCAGAGATGGACGTGGGGTCTTCTAAGAGTGCCACCCATACTATAAGACTTGCTGATTCTACTCCTTTCAGAGAAAGGTCAAGAAGAATACCCCCTCGAGATGTGGAAGATGTCCGGGACATACTCCAGCAGATGGAAGGAGCAGGCATCATCACAGAGTCTCGGAGCCCCTATGCCTCACCTATTGTGGTAGTGAGAAAAAAGAATGGTTCAGTTCGGCTATGTGTGGACTACCGTACTTTGAACAAGAGGACTGTGCCAGATCAGTACACTTTGCCCCGGATAGAGGATCTTCTGAACGCCCTATCTGGCAGCCAGTGGTTCAGTGTGCTTGACTTGAGGTCTGGATATTATCAGGTACCCATGAAGAAGAAGGATCAGGAAAAGACAGCTTTCATCTGCCCTTTGGGGTTTTTCCAGTTTACCAGAATGCCACAGGGAGTCACAGGAGCTCCTGCTACTTTTCAGAGGCTGATGGAGAAAACTGTGGGGGATATGAATCCCAAAGAGTGTCTAGTGTATCTAGATGACCTAATTGTTTTCGGGAAGACACCAGAGGAGCATGAACAAAGATTGCTAAAGGTGTTGGATCGACTTCAAGCTGAAGGCCTGAAGCTATCAGTGGACAAATGCCGATTTGCCCAGAACTCTGTCACTTATGTGGGGCATATAGTCTCCGCTGAAGGAGTAGCCACAGATCCTGCTAAAATTGAAGCAGTGTTGAATTGGCCAAGACCAGATAACATCAGTGAGTTGCGGTCCTTTCTGGGATTCTGTGGTTACTACCGAAGGTTTGTGAAAGACTACTCAAAGATTGCTCGAGAGTTACATGACCTACTGAAGATTACCTCTGACGTAACGGGTGCTAAGGCACCATCTCCTAAAGACCCCTTTGGAGAGAAATGGACTTCAGGATGTGAAGATGCCTTTCTGACATTGAAGAAGAGACTTACAGAAGCTTCTGTCTTAGCCTATGCAGACCCTGAGAAACCATATATCCTCCATGTGGATGCCAGTATGGAAGGTCTAGGGGGTGTACTGCACCAAAGTTATCCAGAAGGATTGAGGCCGGTGGCTTACATAAGTAGAAGCCTTACAGGTGCAGAGAAGAACTATCCAGTCCATAAATTGGAATTTCTGGCACTCAAGTGGGCCATCGTGGATAAGCTACATGACTATTTGTATGGAGCAACATTCGAAGTAAGGACTGACAACAATCCACTTACCTACATTCAGACTACAGCTAAGCTGGATGCCACAGGACATAGGTGGTTGGCTGCCTTATCAAGCTACAGTTTCAGCCTGAAGTACAAGCCTGGGCCCAAGAATGTCAGCGCAGATGCCCTGTCCCGCAGACCTAGACTCCCCTCTCACCAAGAAGAAGAGGAGTGGGAAGAGATCCCTGGGCCGGGGGTAGGAGCCTTTTGTCAGATGTATGTGGTGGCTGAGAGTCAAGAAGAGTTTGCCGAGCTAAGGGGGATAGACTCCATTAGCCACTCTCCAGAAGCCGTGCCTGAGGTGTTCCATGCTCCAGTCATGCTTCAACAGTGGTCCAGTATAACCACAGAAGACAAAAAGAAGGCTCAAGCGCAGGACTGGTATATTGGGATAGTTATCAGAGCAATAAAGACTAAGAATCCTAAATTGCTGACTTCTCTACCTGTGAGTCAAAGAGAATTATACCGAAAGGAATGGAGCCGACTACATCTTGAAGATGGAGTACTCTATAGGGTCGTGAAGTATCATGATCACCCTGACAGAAAACAATTGGTACTACCCCACAGATACCGTGGCATGGTCCTGAGAGCTCTCCACGATCAACATGGGCATCTCGGGGTGGACAAGACCTATGGCCTAGTACAAGATCGGTTCTATTGGCCTCGCATGAGGGAACATGTCGAGCAACATGTAAAGACATGCAGGAGGTGTATCCAGAGGAAGACCCTGCCTGTGAGAGCTGCCCCTATGGGTCATCTGAAAAGTACGGGACCCATGGATCTTGTGTGCATGGACTATCTCGGCATTGAGAGCGATACAGCGGGAATTGGAAATGTGCTGGTGGTAACGGACCATTTCACCAGATATGCTCAAGCCTTCCCCACTAAAGATCAAAAAGCTGTGACTGTAGCCAAAGTCCTTTGGCAGAAGTATTTTATTCACTATGGACTACCCAATCGGATACACTCTGATCAAGGTAGAGACTTTGAGAGTAAGTTGATCAAGGAGCTGTTGGACATGTTGCAGGTGCAGAAGTCCAGAACCACACCTTATTATCCGGAGGGTGATGCACAGCCAGAACGGTTCAATAGGACCCTCCTAGATATGCTAGGGACTCTCAAGCAAGTCGAAAAGCGGTCTTGGAGTAAACATGTGGAAGCCATGGTCCACGCATACAACTGTACAAGGCATGAATCTACAGGGTTCTCACCCTATTTCCTAATGTTCGGAAGAGAAGCTCGATTACCGATAGATGTCCGTTTGGGAGTGTCTCCTGATGGAACAGATTCAACTTCACACTTTCAATATGTGAGGAACCTCAAACAAAACCTTCATCGGGCCTATGAGTTGGCCACCCAAGCGGCAGCAAAAATGGAAGAACGGAACAAAAGAAGGTATGATTCTAAGGTGAGATATCGGGAGATTCAAGCAGGGGATAAAGTTCTCCTCCGGAATCTAGGTGTGCCTGGAAAACACAAACTGGCTGACAGATGGAAAGATACCCTGTTTGAGGTTGTGTCCAAACTGGAAGGACTGCCAGTGTACAACATTAGGGGCCCGGAGGGCCGAATAAAGGCTTGGCATAGAAACCATCTGCTTCCAGTTGTGTATGCTGATGAAGAGAGTAGTGAAGAACTGGAGGAAAACCCAGCAGAGAGTCCTGGAAATGGGGCAGAGGAGACCTAAGGAACTCCCAGTGCAGAGGATCAGTGGTGGGCATCACCCGCAGAAGAAACACAGCAATTGCCTCCTTTAACTCCAGTGGTTTCACAAAGTCCCGGAACCTCTCCTGGGTCACAAAGTCCTCCAAGGTTGAATCCAAAAAGTCCATGTTTTGTGCCTGGAACTTCCCTTAGAGACTCTACTTCGAAGGCAGGAGTCGAAGTCCCACAGTTGATGTCCCAAGATCCTCTCCCACAGCGAGAACTGAGACACAGTACCAGAGTGCGGCAACCCCCTAGGGCCTTAGTTTATGATAATATAGGAGAGCCCAGTTATGCCCCGCTGACACAAGCAGCATCTAAAATGGCCACTTTCCTACATGCACTAGCTGAAGTGGTAAATGTTAGTGACTCTTTACCCTAAATAAATAGCTAGCTAGGATATTACTGTGCCAACTGTACTGTATGTATGCTAAACATTTTTCTGTTGAATTTTTGTTAAGCCCCCTGGTTCGGACTTGCCAGTGGAAGGCAAGTATTTTTCAAGGGGGAGCATGTAACCCTGTGAAGTTACACCGGCTGCGTTATCTGAAATGCCCAGTAGATGGACTCAGTATGCTGTTAATAAGACATTGAGCATTGACCACATGACTGGCTGAAATGAGTCACATGGTTAGTGACATCATCGCAGGTCCTAAAACGACGCTGGCTGCACAGCTCTAAAGAGGAAGGTCCTGGAAAAGTTTCTAGAAGCTACGATTTGCTCAGCCAGAGAGAGGACATGGGTCTGGCATTGAGAGACAGCAGCACAGAGATAGAACCTGGCGGAGAGAACTTACTTCACCCAAGATCACACCTGCTGAGAGAGGGACCGCTGGCAAAGACAAGCACTGAGTCCAGACGTCTGGTGAATCCAGTGAAAGGAGATTGCTGCGGACTGGCCTGGTAAATGGTGTTGTGAGGGTAAGTCAAACCTCTCCCTGTATCACCACAGGGCACCTGTCTCCTCACCACAATAAAGACTCTGAGGTCCAGTGGCGGACATTACACAGCTCAGGCTGCTTCAGTGACCCTGCGGAGCAGGACTTATAAGGGCCCCAACTCTCCTATGTGCACCAACGGCCATTAGGGCGAAGATAGGGGGTGGGACGCAGGTGTGCTAGTGGGTGGGTGAGGAAGAATCCACATTACTCTGTTATTTGTGTTACGCTATTGTATTTTCCTGTGTATGTTGGTTTATTTTGTTACGCATTATATAAAGTTAATTCCAGTTAGGCTGTGTCAGTCTCATTGCACCAAGTATGTTCCCAGTGGAGCCTCACATCCCTACCCCGGATGTTCCACTGGGTGGAGGCACTGCCGCAGACATGTACCCCAACTCCCAGATAGCGGAGGCTCAGGATCCGCCTGTCAGGCATAGTGAGTTAACTAGGGTTAGGGACCCCATAGACACTAGGGGGCGCCACCAAAACCCCGTTACATGTATTTACTGCAACTTGGGTTTAGTGCATAAAGGTGACGTTGTTGTTCTGAGTAGTGATGGTGCATTTCTGAAAACAGACAGTAGGTGGCACTGCTGCCAAATTCCTTAGGCAGAAAGACACTGTGGGTGAAGAAGGAAGCCCTGTGTGTAGGCTAGGGGGTTCTCCAGGGTTTACAAATTGATGACCTATCCTCAGTATAGATCATTAATATGAGATCGTTAATGGTCCAACTCTCGATTGCCGTGCTGATCACCTGTTTGAGGAGGCCGCTGTGCTCCTGTGTGCACCTCTGCCTCCTCGCAGCTTACCAAGCATAGTTGCACATTGTATAGCGGCTGTGCTTGGCATTGCAGCACAGTGAATGGGACTGAGCTTTCACTAGGTCATGTAAACAATGAGCGTGAGGTCACATGACATTGGAAGAGGCCTAAGCGTTTACGGAGCACTGTGGCCTCTTCATGCAGCTGATCGGCCCCCTGCCAATATTATATTGATGACCTATCCTGGAAGCATGCCCAGCTACTCTGTGCACCTTGGGCCTGCTCATTTACCTATGGGTTAAAAGTAACAGTCTCAATGGACACTAATGTAATGCAATGTGTATAATGTGAAGCATTATGCCCCCTGTACATGTTTACCTGGTGTAATGGCATTGCCATTAATGGGGTACTCTGGTTATAACACCCTGTCGCCTATCTTGTGAATAGGAACTAACCCTTTGATTGTTGGTAAATCCAACTGCTGGAACCCCACAAATCACGAGAACGAGGGCCCCATATGCAAAGGCTGGTCGAGCATGTGCTGTGCTGCTCCATTCATTCTCTATGGGGCTGCCGGAGAAAGCTGAGTGTTGTACTTGGCTATCTCTGGCAGTCATATACAGATTGAATGGAGCAGCACGGCACATGCATGACTAGCCGCTCTATTTATTTTGGGGTTCAGTGCCCTCCATTCGTGTGATCTAATCTAATGTGGAGAGAGGATAACCTGCTAAGTACTTACATTAATGCTAGGATGGTAGAGCAGCATGCCATTGCTGGTCAGAGTCACATACTTCTTCTTCCACTCCTTGTTCAAAGAATTGCCACTACGTTTCAGTAAGAAGCTCTGAAAAATATCAGATAAAATTCACTACATAGGGAGGATATAGAAAGAAAATATTTGACTTTTTAACCATAGAACAATCCTAATACATAGCTGCCAGAATTATGTACAGGTACATGTATGAGAACTGTGTACAACATATATATGTGTGTATATATATATATATATATATATATATATATATACACTGCTCAAAAAAATAAAGGGAACACTTAAACAACACAATGTAACTCCAAGTCAATCACACTTCTGTGAAATCAAACTGTCCACTTAGGAAGCAACACTGAGTGACAATCAATTTCACATGCTGTTGTGCAAATGGGATAGACAACAGGTGGAAATTATAGGCAATTAGCAAGACACCCCCAATAAAGGAGTGGTTCTGCAGGTGGTGACCACAGACCACTTCTCCCTGGCTGATGTTTTGGTCACTTTTAAATGCTGGCGGTGCTTTCACTCTAGTGGTAGCATGAGACGGAGTCTACAACCCACACAAGTGGCTCAGGTAGTGCAGCTTATCCAGGATGGCACATCAATGCGAGCTGTGGCAAGAAGGTTTGCTGTGTCTGTCAGCGTAGTGTCCAGAGCATGGAGGCGCTACCAGGAGACAGGCCAGTACATCAGGAGACGTGGAGGAGGCCGTAGGAGGGCAACAACCCAGCAGCAGGACCGCTACCTCCGCCTTTGTGCAAGGAGGAAGAGGAGGAGCACTGCCAGAGCCCTGCAAAATGACCTCCAGCAGGCCACAAATGTGCATGTGTCTGCTCAAACGGCCAGAAACAGACTCCATGAGGGTGATATGAGGGCCCGACGTCCACAGGTGGGGGTTGTGCTTACAGCCCAACACCGTGCAGGACGTTTGGCATTTGCCAGAGAACACCAAGATTGGCAAATTCACAACTGGCGCCCTGTGCTCTTCACAGATGAAAGCAGGTTCACACTGAGCACATGTGACAGACGTGACAGAGTCTGGAGACGCCGTGGAGAACATTCTGCTGCCTGCAACATCCTCCAGCATGACCGGTTTGGCATTGGGTCAGTAATGGTGTGGGGTGGCATTTCTTTGGAGGGCCACACAGCCCTCCATGTGCTCGCCAGAAGTAGCCTGACTGCCATTAGGTACCGAGATGAGATCCTCAGACCCCTTGTGAGACCATATGCTGGTGCGGTTGGCCCTTGGTTCCTCCTAATGCAAGACAATGCTAGACCTCATGTGGCTGGAGTGTGTCAGCAGTTCCTGCAAGACGAAGGCATTGATGCTATGGACTGGCCCACCCGTTCCCCAGACCTGAATCCAATTGAGCACATCTGGGACATCATGTCTCGCTCTATCCACCAACATCACGTTGCACCACAGACTGTCCAGAGGTTGGCAGATGCTTTAGTCCAGGTCTGGGAGGAGATCCCTTAGGAGACCGTCCGTCACCTCATCAGGAGCATGCACAGGCGTTGTAGGGAGGTCATACAGGCACGTGGAGGCCACACACACTACTGAGCCTCATTTTGACTTGTTTTAAGTACATTACATCAAAGTTGGATCAGCATGTAGTGTGTTTTTCCACTTTAATTTTGAGTGTGACTCCAAATCCAGACCTCCATGGGTTGAAAAATTTGATTTCCATTTTTTCATTTTTGTGTGATTTTGTTGTCAGCACATTCAACTATGTAAAGAACAAAGTATTTCAGAAGAATATTTCATTAACTCGGATCTATAATGTGTTATTTTTGTGTTCCCTTTATTTTTTTGAGCAGTGTATATATATATATATATATATATATATTGACACAGTGAGAGGTCTGGTTCTGGGAAAACAGGTATTTTCCTCCCAGCATGTGCTGCTGGGCTGATTTACAGCCAGGTGAGGTTGAATACCGGACCGGATTTTAATGCCCCCCCAGGTTTTGGCAGCACCTGGCTGTCCTTAAATAGGCAGCTGGGCTCAGAAGCCATGTCTCTGTGTTGGGATCTGGGAGCCTTGTGTCTGGATGAAAGCTTGCTACCTGTTTGGCTTGAAAACAGGCTGGTTGTCACCGCCAGTTCTGTGAGAAGGTCTGACAGACGTCCTTCTCTACCTCTTGCATGATGTTCTTTGTTTTGGTTTCACTTTCTCATCTCATTTCCTTCTCCCAGGTGTCACCTATTTAGACTAATCCTCTTTCCTTTATATCCCCTCCCATACTGCCTCACTTTGCGGTTTATACTACTTCCTGGATTGAAGTGTTCACTGCTGGAGGCTTCTGCTGCTGCTTATTCAGATAAGTCCTTTCATGTATTGTGTTTCCTTGCTGGCTTGATTCTAGGTGACCCTGACTCCCTCCGTATGAAGTTCAGGGAGCCGGTGGTCGTGTCCCCTCACTATTATAGGATTTTCAGGTGTCACACAGTCTAAGGTACGTGGACATACAATCGTCTACCTCTGAGACCCTTGTATGTGCTTATGTCAAAAACCACCCTGATATAGTTTACTTTGCCCTCAAGCTTGCCCTCAGTCTAGATGGTGGATTATGTGTTTCCTGGTTGCCATCTCACTTCCTGTTCCTGTTCCTTTTTAAACTGGCCAGACCTTCCTGTCTTTGCTAGAGTATTGTGTTTGGCTTTTTAGTCCACAATCCTCTTGCTGAAACTCACTCCTCCGTGTGTTCTGTGCTCTAGCGGTTCTCCCTGCTACCTCCTGTTGCCGACCCGGACTGTCCTTGGACCTTCGTACCTACTTGCCGCCTGACCTGACCTTCTGCTCGTCTACCTTTCCTGCCAGCTTGCCGCCTGCCCTGACTTCTGCTGATCCTGACCTCGGTTCTCGTCTACAGACTCTGCCTCATCTGTGCGGGGCACAACAACGTGGGTTCTGCTACATCCGTACTATATATACTCTGCTCCCAAGTCCTGGCCATCGGATTCCAGTTCTGTTGCACCAGTATCGTGACAGAGGCCAGACCTTCCTGTCTTTGCTAGAGTATTGTGTTTGGCTTTTTAGTCCGCAATCCTCTTGCTGGAACTCACTCCTCCGTGTGTTCTGTGCTCTAGCGGTTCTCCCTGCTACCTCCTGTTGCCGACCCGGACTGTCCTTGGACCTTCGTACCTGCTTGCCGCCTGACCTGACCTTCTGCTCGTCTATCTTTCCTGCCAGCTTGCCGCCTGCCCTGACTTTTGCTAATCCTGACCTCGGTTCTCGTCTACAGACTCTGCCTCATTTGTGCGGTGCACAACAACGTGGGTACTGCTACATCCGTACTATATATACTCTGCTCCCAAGTCCTGGCCATCGGATTCCAGTTCTGTTGCACCAGTATCGTGACAGCTTAGCAGTCAGGGTGAGCTCTTAGGGTTTTATAGGGGTCACCTATATGCACCTTAGTTTGGGATCAAGCCAGTCGGACGTTTATTCATAACTTCCAGCTATCTGCAACATCATCCGTGAGATTATAAACCGCCATTACCATCTTAAGCATGGATCCGGTTTCAGCCTTGATTGACCGCATGCAAGGTCTTTCACTGGAGGTAGCAGATCTCCGTAAAACTGTGTATCAGTTTCAGGTGACCGGTTCTGCTTGCGTTCATGGAGTTTGTCCTGAGCCTAAGATCTCGCTTCCGGATACGTTTTCTGGGGGTAGTGAGAATTTTGTTCACTTTAGAGAGGCTTGCAAACTCCATTTTCGCCTACTTCCCCATTCCTCTGGTGAGGAGCAGAGGGTGGGGATCATCATCTCGCTGCTCAGGGATAACGCTCAGTCTTGGGGCTTTTTCACTGCCGGTGGGGGCACGGCCCCTCCGATCGGTGGATTAATTTTTTGTAGCCCTGGGGCAGATATATGATGACCCGGATCGTATTGCTCTGGCTGAATTTAAATTGCGTCTTTTATGCCAGGGTAAACAGTCCGCAGAGATATATTATTCTGAATTTCGGAGATGGGCAGCTGATACTGGTTGGAACAATGCTGCACTCCGAAGTCAATTTTGCCATGCTCTTTCGGAGGGATTGAAAGATGCATTCGCTTTTCATGAGAGACCTGCCTCGTTGGAGTCTGCCATGTCTCTAGCTGTTCGTATTGACAGGCGTCTTAGAGAGAAAGAGGAGAGACCACTCCTTCCTGTCATATTCAGCCCAAGGACAGTGGGGCTGTCTCATTCAGTACGCAGGGGTCTCAGTCTCTCTCAATCCCCTCTGAGCAGGAGGCCATGCAGCTGGGTTTGCTTGCCTCTGATAGTAGAGAATTCAGCTCTCAGAGGAGGGTTTGTTTCTGTTGTGGGGGTATAAATCATTTAGCTAATGTTTGCCCCTCTAGGAGATTCATGGAGTTTTCTGAGGGTAATAAAAAAGAAACAAAAAGAAAAAAAAACTCTAAAAACTTTCCATTTGCTACTATTGGCAAGGTTGATGCGGAAATTGAAGGTTTGCCGTTTGCTTGTAGTTCCCGCTTTCTCCTACCTGCCAGGGTGGCGCTAGACAGCAAGAACATTGTTTGCGAGATTTTTGTAGATAGTGGAGCAGCTGTTTATATCATTGATAATCAATTTGCTATAACGCATGGTTTCCAGGTATGCACTTTGGAAAAGGATATACCTGTTTTTGCTATCGATTCCGCTCCACTTTCTCAAAGATCGTTAAAGGGCATAGTTCACAATATCCGTTTGACTGTGGGTGATGCTCATGTTGAGGATATGTCATGTTTCGTCCTAAGCGGATTACCTACTCCTCTAGTGTTGGGGCTACCCTGGCTCACTAAATATAACCCCACCATTGATTGGCAAGCAAGGCTGATAAATGGTTGGAGTGACTTTTGCAGAGAGAATTGCCTCACGGCGTCTCTTTCAGAGGTTTTTACCAAGACTGTACCGTCTTTTCTCTCTGAATTTTCGGATGTGTTTTCCGAGAGTGGTGTCCAGGAGCTGCCCCCTCACCGGGAGAACGATTGCCCTATTAATCTCATCCCAGGCGCCAAGCTGCCAAAATCACGTTTATACAATCTCTCCCAACCTGAAATCAGATTGTTAGGGATAAAGTTTTTTCTAAGTTGGATTTAAGAGGGGCATACAACACAGGGTCAGGGAAGGGGACGAATGGAAGACCGCCTTCAATACCCCTGAGGGTCATTTCGAGAATTTGGTTATGCCCTTTGGTTTGATGAATGCTCCGGCCGTCTTCCAACATTTTGTGAACAGCATTTTTTATAATTTAATGGGGAAATTTGTACTGGTGTATCTAGATGACATTTATATTTTTTCTCCTGATTTCAAAACTCATAGGGACCACCTACGTCAGGTCTTGCTCATTCTGCGGGAGAATAAATTGTACGCTAAACTGGAAAAATGTGTGTTTGCAGTTCCAGAGATTCAATTTCTTGGTTTTCTTCTCTCCGCTTCTGGTTTTCGCATTGACCCTGAGAAGGTCCGCGCTGTGCTTGATTGGGAGCTTCCTGAGAATCAGAAGGCGCTGATGCGGTTTTTGGGTTTTGCCAATTATTACAGAAAGTTCTTTTTGAGTTATTCCTCTGTTGTTAAGCCACTCACTGATATGACTAAAAAGGGGGTAGATTTTTCCTCCTGGTCGGTAGATGCGCTTAAGGCCTTTTCTAGTATCAAAGAGAGTTTTTCTTCCGCTCCCATTTTGGTACAACCTGATGTCTCTCTACCTTTTATTGTTGAGGTGGACGCTTCTGAGGTAGGTGTGGATGCGGTCTTATCTCAGGGTCCCTCTCCTGCCAAATGGCGACCGTGTGCCTTTTTCTCAAGGAAACTCTCCTCCGCAGAGCGAAATTGCGATGTGGGAGATAGGGAGTTGTTGGCCATCAAATTAGCTTTTGAGGAATGCACCATTGGCTAGAGGGAGCCAGACACCCTATTACCGTGTTTACCGACCATAAGAATCTGGCCTACTTGGAATCAGCCAAGCGTCTGAACCCGAGACAGGCCAGATGGTCTTTGTTCTTTTTTAGGTTTAATTTTGTTGTCATGTTCCGCTCTGGGGTTAAAAATGTGAAGGCGGATGCCCTGTCACGTTGTTTTCCGGGAGGGGGGAACTTTGAAGACCCGGGTCCCATTTTGGCTGAAGGGGTGGTCGTCTCTGCTCTTTATCCTGATTTGGAGGCAGAGGTTCAGGCAGCCCAGGCAGAGGCTCCTGATCTTTGTCCTCCTGGGAGGTTGTTTGTGCCTCTCGCTTTACGACACAAGGTTTTTAAGGAGCACCACGATACTGTCCTTGCTGGGCACCCGGGGAGTAGAGCCACAGTAGATCTCATTGCTCGGAGATTCTGGTGGCCGGCTCTTCGTAAGACGGTTGAGGGTTTTGTGGCAGCCTGCGAGACCTGCGCTCGTGCCAAGGACCCTCATTCACAGCCATCGGGTTCTCTCCTCCCGTTACCCATTCCTTCCCGTCCTTGGACGCATCTGTCCATGGACTTCATTACGGACCTGCCTCGTTCCTCGGGGAAGACTGTGATTCTGGTGGTAGTGGACCGTTTTGGCAAAATTGCGCATTTCATTCCCTTTCCTGGGTTACCCAATGCTAAGACGTTGGCGCAAGTATTTGTTGATCACATTGTTAAATTGCATGGCATTCCTTCAGACATTGTTTCTAATAGGGGCACGCAATTTGTTTCCAGATTCTGGAAGGCCTTCTGTTCTCGCTTGGGGATTCAGTTGTCATTTTCTTCTGCTTTTCACCAGCAGTCGAATGGTCAGACCGAACGCGTCAATCAGAATCTGGAGACATATCTGCGCTGTTTTGTGGCGGAGAATCAGGAGGATTGGTATTCTTTTTTGTCCCTTGCTGAGTTTGCTTTAAATAACCGTCGCCAGGAGTCCTCTGATAAGTCACCATTTTTTGGTGCATATGGGTTTCATCCACAGGTTGGGACATTCTCTGGAGAGGGGTCTTCTGGTTTACCTGATGTGGAGAGATTTTCCTCGTCTTTGTCATTTATTTGGCAAAAGATTCAGGGTAATCTGAAGAGGATGAGTGAGAGATATAAGCGTGTGGCGGATAAGAGACGTGTGTCTGGTCCGGACCTGAATGTGGGTGATCTGGTGTGGTTGTCTACAAAGAATATCAAACTGAAGGTTCCCTCCTGGCTGTTGGGTCCTAAGTTTATTGGGCCTTACAAGATCTTGTCCGTCATCAATCCCGTTGCTTTCCGTCTTGATCTTCCTCAGACATGGAAGATCCATAATGTTTTTCACACGTCCCTATTAAAACCTTATGTCCAACCCACTGTACCCTCCTCTTTGCCTCCTCCTCCAATTTTTGTTGATGGTAATCTTGAATTCCAGGTCTCTAGGATTGTGGATTCTCGCATTATCCACGGTTCTCTCCAATACCTTGTTCATCGGGAGGGTTATGGTCCTGAGGAGAGGATGTGGGTCCCAGTTGACGGACATTAAGGCCACTCGTCTCATCAAGGCTTTCCATAGGTCTGATCCTGAGAAGGTGGGTTCTGAGTGTCCGGAGTCCACCCATAGAGGGAGGGGTACTGTCACCGCCAGTTCTGTAAGAAGGTCTGACAGACGTCCTTCTCTACCTCTTGCATGATGTTCTTTGTTTTGGTTTCACTTTCTCATCTCATTTCCTTCTCCCAGGTGTCACCTATTTAGACTAATCCTCTTTCCTTTATATTCCCTCCCATACTGCCTCACTTTGCGGTTTATACTACTTCCTTGATTGAAGTGTTCACTGCTGGAGGCTTCTGCTGCTGCTTGTTCAGATAAGTCCTTCCATGTATTGTGTTTTCTTGCTGGCTTGATTCTAGGTGGTCGTGTCCCCTCACTATTATAGGGTTTTCAGGTGTCACACAGTCTAAGGTACATGGGCATACAATCGTCTACCTCTGAGATCCTTGTATGTGCTTAGCAGTCAGGGTGAGATCTTAGGGTTTTATAGGGGTCACCTATATGCACCTTAGTTTGGTATCAAGCCAGTCGGACGTTTATTCATAACTTCCAGCTATCTGCAACATCATCCGTGACACTGGTGCTGCTATGCTCAAGGACTCTTTGAGTCAGAATTGCCGCATGGTGTGAATTACCACCAACATCGCAAGGTGACTTTTTGCTTGTTTATGACTGCTTGTTTTGTCACTTGCCTAAAGTGTGAATAAAACACTGAACTGTTTGACCCAAAGAACTTGTTGTTGCCTCTATACTGCGTCTGCTAATCCTGTCTACCAGAGCGAGACCCTACAATATATATATGGTGAAATGAGGGAGTCACCATTGCTGTTGTTGCATCCAAGCTCAGGACCAGGCAGGGGCAAAGCAGCAACAGTGAGGCTGACCGTAAAAATGATTGGAGCTTGGGTGCAACTAGAGCAATGGTAAAGCCCTCATTGCACCAAAGGCCTAATTAGCGTATTAGAAAAAAGTATCATAATTCACAAACGGAGCTTCGGATCAACAAAAGAAAAACAGAATTTTAATCAGGTGAAGCTCAGATATGTGTCTATGCGAACTGTTGACAGATTCCCTTTAAAGGGATTATCCCATGAAAATTATTATTGTGCAATGAAAAGAACATCTCATATGAAGTATTATTGCAATATACAAGCAATAAAAATATTTTTCTGTTTTTTACATTTGCCTCTATGGTAGCACCCTCTGCTGTCTATTCTTCTGGTCCACCTTCTTCAGCATTAGGGGATGGACTGACATGCCCAGTAGCTTCTCTGCTTCCCTCCCCTCAATGCTGTTATAGTGATCTCATAGTAAAGCAGGGAAAGAGGCTAAGAAACCTTTTTATTCATTCACCGACATATCTAAGTTCATAGAAATACAGTATATAGCTTTACCTCATTCTGTGCTGCTCTATGGTATTAATGACCTTCTTTCAATTTGGACCCACCTACAACATTGGGGTCATTAAAAATTTTTCCAGGGCCACTTTTAAGTTCCAGTCCGCCCCTGCTACCATGGGTCAGTTGTCAATCATACAGAGACTATTCCAAGAGGTAGCGGTCTGGTGGTTCACCTGCAGCGAATTCCAGATCTGTGTACAAGAGTTAAAGGACGAAATGCAGAGGACTGCCAGGATATTGCCCTTAGGAGTAGCCATAGGTCAAATCTGTAGGTTGACACAGCAGTTCCACATCTACTGCCATAATAGTTGCAAGCTGCAAAAATGACCACAGCCTTACTTGCAATCTGGCAAGTACCCTGTGTGCATCCTGTATTTGCCCCCCTACCAGCATTGCTTCATTTTACAGCATGCTACAAATCTCTGGAAAATTCTCTGTCTGTCTCATGAAAAAAAAACATCCATGTGCATGAGACCTACATGCTTTCTCATATAAAGAAGTTACCATTAGGATGTGAGCTGAATTACACTAAATAAATACAACTCTCAATAAACATGATTTGAAACGCAGAGTATAAGAAATGAAAGAAGGGTGTGGTGCTTTAGCCCCTATTAAATATAGTAATATTTTATTTGAAAAGACAAAAAATTTACAAATCGTTACAACCTGGAAGTGTCCTTCAGACGCGTTGACTATGGAACACCATAAATAATAGAAGATCAGCCTACAGGTTGTGATGTTCCAATTAACCTCCACGTCCTGACTTTCTGCGTTTTCAAAAGTGAACACATCTCCAATGCATCCTGTCCCTTCTGTGACACAAAACAAAATCTATTGCCAACACAACAACCCAGCAAGTCTGCTTCTTTCTACAGCTCGGCTAAACCGCACATTGCTACCTCAGCCACAATGACTTGCCACTCTCTTTGTAGAAGGATTCAATTGGAATGTGTGGGTTCTCCTTGCGGTAGCTCTTCCCACAAGAAGCAGCGGGTAGCCGCTCGATAGAAGAATAATGTATAGCTTTCTGCTGCGTCCTAGCGTTCTCTTTTCATTTAACATTCTTTGCAGAAGAGAACTGTAACAATTAAGGTGTTCGCTTCGGAGAGGCTGTGTGGGTGTTTGTCATTCGCTGTTGAATTGTGCCAGTACATTAGCTAATCAAATGGTAACAAATTAGCATGTACCAGGAAGGGACATTAATCCCTGCACAGCGGGCATATGTTAACCCTTTAAATTAAGAATTCTCTATGTGTATGGACTATATTTATATATATATATATATATATAAAAAAGAAAATGTTAACTATAAAATTGGGAATATATTGTGAGTGGTTTGTTTGCCCTTTTGCCCTTTGGGAACCCTCGCCTCTCCTCGTGTGTAGTGGGTGGTTTATTTAGGATGAATATTTTTTATATTCATGGTGATCTTATCTTTCTTTTATAGATGATATATTGAAGATTGATGAGAGGATGAGGAATATGAATTATGAATACACTTCCCAGATATTTTTGCTACTACAGTGCCAACTATTTGCTTTATGATCTGCTGCAGTTCCCGGGTTGTACTAAAAATATATGTTATAATATTTCTCTTATCACCTGTTTTCTTTACAATACACAGAGGAGACCCCCCATGGGCTATTTTTTGGCGTGGTAGATTCATGAGGTGGACGCATGGCAGTTGCCCCATGAATATGGGAACATCTGTATGGTCTGTTCCTCAGTTTGGGAGGGGTGTGTGTCCCAGATGGTATGCACTCCCGTGTCTCTTTGGATCCCTTTCGCCATAGACCCTTATTTGGACTCTACGAGTCTATGTATCTGTACAGGTGTTAGTTTATTCAACCAGCGATCAAAATGGCATAGCGTGCTACCGTTAATCATATTGCGCCAGAATACTTTTGCTGTTGGCATCTTCCAATATGGCCACCGTAACTTCGGAACGCTTGTGCGCATGCTCCAATAGCCGCATCATGTAGCGGCGCCATGGCAACTAAGGGCGGATCCCGGGCATGCGCAGTGGTGATCTTCACACGCCGAGTTTGTCACGGTATGTGCACTGAGTCACTGTACATATGGTTGGTGTATCTCTAATCCTCCCCCGCCTTTATTTAACATAATATGATTATTGCACACGTCACTTTATTTTTACATATGTTATGAATTAGTTTTAATCTTCAATTATATGAAATATTGCTCTTTTTTATACTATTAGGCATTCTGGCTATTTTCACTTTTTTATGAGGATCTGCAGTCACGTTTGTTTCTATTATGTTCAGTGTTTTTATTTCACTGTAAAAATTTCATTTCACTGGGTATGAATTTTCTTTTTATTTATTGAATAATTAATTAATAATCATGTATGTGATTGACTATGATATATAAAATGAGCACTTTGTCCTTAAATTTAGCTTGGGAAAGGCTCTATTGTTGAGCTGAAATGTCGCTGTACCACATGGGTGAATAAAAGTTATTCCATTTTTATTTTTTGGAGTGCTGCCCTTTTCTCTCTCTCTCTCTCTCTCTCTCTCTCTCTCTCTCTCTCTCTCTCTCTCTCTCTCTCTCTCTCTCTCTCTCTCTCTCTCTCTCTCTCTCTCTCTCTCTCTCTCTCTCTCTCTCTATATATATATATATATATATATATATATATATATATATACATACAGTAGTCCTAACATCCACAAAACCTGTGATAATGTATACCTACAAGTAGTGCTGCCATTACAGTGGTGTGTTGGGAGGCAGTGACAACACCCGCCCTACCAGCAGTATTATTGCGGTCAGTGAATTTACATTGTGTAATGTTATGTATTCCATGTGTATTTTGTCCCTACGGAGGATGGACATTGGATATATTTGAGTCAATTGTGCGCTTATTCCTTTAGGCTCCTTTCACACAAGAGTATTTGCAGTCTGTATATGGGGCATATTTTGTGTACGAGAATATGCTGCTAATGTTAGTGAATAGGCCTATTCACAAATGATTTCCGTCAGAATTTGAAATCGGCAGCATGTCCTAGTTTTGGGTATATTTTGCTTCCAAATCTGCCCTTTATAGTCTATGCAGAAAGGAAGGAATATGCATGTAAACCCGGATGAATTACAGAAGCAATCTTGATGACAATCTTGATGATATAGCATCCGAAATCCGGGCGTATTTCGGATCCAGACTACGGATGGATTTCTAATATGCTCATGTGAATGAGGCCTATTAGGCATGTGCTACACGGCGACACTGGTCGCGGCCAGGATCACTGAGACGCGGTGATCCCATAGACATGAATAGGATTGCCACAGCAGTCGCAAGAAATCCAGCCTTGTTGGATTTCTTGCGACTGCTAAGGCGATCCTATTCATTTCTATGGGATCACCGCTGCTCAGCGATCCTGGCCGCGACAGGTGTTGCGCGTCCAGTGTCGCCGTCTAGCCCTTGCCTTAGGAATAAAGTTTGATTTGATATTATTCAGTTCGTGTATTAAACCTGTGTTTTATTATAATGCCCATGTACCTTTAAAGGGGTTGGCCACTTTCTTGCTACTTGTGACCAATGTGTATGTATGATAGCCTTTGTTGATATTCTGTGCCGTTTGCTATATTTAATAAGCTATGCCCCCTTAAGATGGCTGCTGATGGAGGGTCATATGACCAGGCAAATCACCTCCATGCGATGTCTCCTGCAATTCAATGAGCCTCTGGGAAAGAGGTATGTAAATGAGCTCTTGCCGCGGTGCGGTTCACTGTGACAGTTGTGGCCGTGTAGGCTGGCTGCATGTCCTCTCGCGTTCCGGCTGCAGGCTGACTCCTGTGTATGCTGGTTGCTTAGGGCTGCGTTGGCCTGTGTGAACTGTTGCCTGTGAATGTGTGCATTCCCTGTGTCTGCATCTCTGTGGTTCCTGTCACCGATGCCGTGCAGGCTGGCTGCATGCGCTTTGTGTACTGGCTGTGGGTGTTGCCATGTATGCTGGTTCTGCTATGCGCTCTTGCTGTGTCCTCGTGTGTGAACAGGGTCTGAGCTTGGATGCATTTCTGTTTGTATCACTGTGCGGTTATGTCACTCCTTGTTGCTGTGTAGGCTGGCTGCCTGTACCTCGTACTGGCTACAGTTTATCCTGTGTATGCTGGTTGTAGTTTGGGCGTGCTGGCTGCAGCATTCTGT
The DNA here is from genome assembly GCF_905171765.1 of Bufo bufo. NCBI lineage: Eukaryota > Metazoa > Chordata > Amphibia > Anura > Bufonidae > Bufo > Bufo bufo. The sequence continues at coordinate 602,537,951 of NC_053391.1, read as the reverse complement.
GACTGGTGTGAACTGACACTTGTGATTGCATGTCTTGTGCTTCTGGTACTCCTGGTTCTGGTGGGATTAACATTCCCTGATCTGTTCCTGGGCATGGTTTATCAGGTGCCCTCAATATCGCAGCTATTTCTACCTGTGAGCTGTGGGGCTTGTGGTCAGTCTGTTCCTGTGCCTTGCTGGGTGTAGCCCCTTGCTGCTGACCCAGGGGGTTTTGCCATCTGCCCTTCTGTGTGGTGTCGCCTGGTAAAGCTTTTGATGTTGTTGATGTTATATGCTTGTCCATGCCTTGCCTGATCTTCTGTACCTGTTCTGTGTCTGGATCCTCTCTGTTCCATGTTTAGCCTGGCAGTGCTTTAACTGCATCTGATAGCTTGGCAGTGCCTTCTGCTTCGGTTCCAGTCTGTTCTATGTCTTTCATGCAGTGCCTTACTGCTTCTTATTCAGTCTGTTCCATGTCTTGCCTGCAGTGCCTTACTGTTCCTGTGTATGTCCTGCCTTCGTGAGAGGTCTCCTGGGTTCTCCGCAGGGAGGATCTATAGGCTGTGTGCAGCTCTGCCTGAGACCGCCATGCTTCCATTCTGCTTGGCGTCCAGGCATCTGCTTCTGTGCTGGTTCCCGTTTATCTTGTCTGTTCCATGTAGTGTGTTTGTTTGGGTTCCAGTCCTGTTTTCTGTGGTTCTTTGCTGGTAGCAGCCAAGTGTACCGGGACCTTCCTGGAGGTGCGACCAGTGAGCCCTTGGCCTAGTTCATCCCCACCACCAGGGGCTCTGTGAAGAATGGGGCTCACTGGCGCTTCACCCTCTAGGTTTTGCCTCTGGTCTGCCGGTGCACTTGGTTCTCTGGTTCTACCACTATTGCCTAACCTGCATATTTGTACTGTTATGTTCTTTTATTACATGTGTAATAATGTTCTCTGTTAGTCCCTGGTCTTTTATGTGCCTGTGTCCTGTTTGCCTTGGGCACCCGGTACGTGACAGCTCTCTTTCCCCCCAAAAAAATAATCTGAGCCTCTAATGCCACCAGATGTAAGGTAGCTTTTCTACCTTTTAAGCATTTTAGGTCTTTGTCAGGATCCAAGAGGGTACTATTTCACCTTGTGGAGAGTGCCTAGTAGGCATAAGGATTCTTATAGGCCATGTTCTCTCAGGTTTGCACTGATGAGAGGCAATCACCCTGAAAAAGCTGTCTGTAGATGAAGTACGGCAGAACGTAATATGTAGTCAGCACATCGGTTCCCATGAGGTGTGGTGAACATGGGCCGGTGAATCCAATATTCTGTTCTACTGTAGATGAGGTACTGGCTTAGCTATAATCCTAACTTATGTCCCAAGGCCTGTTTAAAAGGTGGAACATTGATTTAGAGGATAGCCACCATATATCTTGTGGCATTAGAGGCATAGCTGTCTTTTTGGAAAAACTGCTTACTTGCATACAATAGTGGTTTTCCACATATAATGGAGTATAGTGGGTGGCTAATAAAAGGGAGTCTCCTAGCAGCTAAAAACTCGCAGTGATGTAACTAGGAGGTGGAAATGCACTAGGAGGACTCATATAAGGAGTTGTCTTCCACCGACTAGTGAGTGATATCTGACAAGTGACACTCTAGTTGTGCCTGTTTGTGGCATCAACCCCTCAGTCCAGGAGTGTGAATCGGCTGAGGGAGTGATAAGTAGGCCTCAGAGATAGGGGTCAGGTAAAGTATCATCCAGGAAGAGAAGTGCAAAAGCCAACAAGCCAAGAGAGAGAGAAGTGCAGAGAGGTCGCAGCACTGGGCGAAAGTAGCTGGACCCGACTGAACTTGTATGAATTCAGCAGACCCAGCAGTGCACTAGTCTAAGAGACGTATCTGTGGAAAGCTGCCATCAGCAGCTTCTGTAACCTTAATGTTGTATTATAAGAACTGTGCCCTTTACTTGTGGAGTGAACTCTAGCCATTGTGCCTTTAAATCTCTGCAGGAAAGGCTGTTTATGTTTGATTGCTACTGTCTGATTATTGCCAATGCCTTAGCCGTTTCTCAACTACACCTGCTGTGTGGGAAACATCCTCAAATGTGAAAGTATAAATCTAAGGTGTCCGGGCCAATGTCTCATTTTTATATTCACTGTCTTTTTGTATTAAATTTTCTGTTGAACCCTGGCAAAAAATAATGTTTTTTGCCTACCGTTTGTGCCTAATTACAAGGACGTAGCCTAGAAGTAAGCCTCAGCTGGATTCTTTATACATGCCTCATCAGTGGAGTTAAAGCTGTCTGATAGATATCAGGTGAAGTTGATCAATATAGAAAACCATAGCCATATTGTCTTATGAGCCTAACAAATATGAAAACTAAAACTCACAAGTAGCTAGAAGCAGATAGAGGGCTCCCAGAATATTGAAGATTTTGTTTTATCCTTGTTACTCATTTATTAGCGAAGATAGATGTCAGATGGGAGTTCTTGACCTGAACTCTATAGAATGGACAACCAATTCATAAGAGAAGCAGCTCTCTCTCTGGCAGATCTGGCCTGTCCATACATTACATGGATGTCCATTCATTTTAATGGCGGCCATGGAAAGTTGTATGACGTACCATCCACTGGACAATAACAGCTAAACTAGGCTAGAGAAGGTGGTTTCCAATAATGTTAGCTACATGGGAAGATTGGCCATAGACCTTACAGGAAAATTTCCCGGTGGGCTGATGCCCAGGGGGCCACCCACGACCTTCTCTCTGCCGCTGGCAGGGTACATAATAAGCTCTCAGCGGTAATTAATGCTGTGAGAATCAGGTATTCATGTACCCAGCCAGCAACCTCTGATGCCCACCTGAATTTATCTGCTCTGGCCCACATCTCACCTCCTAAGCTCCCTGCTCCATATTTTAATCAGAGAAAACTGGAGAAGGAGGACAGAAAATGGCATCTATTGATGGCCACAACAGAGGGACAGAATTTAGGGCAGTATATGGTACTGCACTGTGGTATAAGATTCTGCTGGGATGGTATTTTGTGCTATGGTATTGCTGATCCAGCCAACTTGTGTTGCCCCGACATCTGATAATTTGGACTTGATTACAACATTGGGCCACATTTTTTTTTTTTTCAGGGACACTTTTGGTTCCCAGTCTGCCCCTGGTTGGCTAGAACATGTCGTGCCTGTAGGTGCATATCATTAGTACAGTGTTTTTTGTGTTCTAAAGTCTTAGGCGGGTTAGCAAATGTTTTTCAGTGATCCACCTTGCTATGGCATCAAAACCCAAAAATGGATTTACCTGAGATTACATCATGCAACACACTACAATTTTTTAGCATAAGACTTTAGACAGAACTAGAGAATAAGCGATAAATGCCATAGGGTTCAAAAGATGGAGATGTAAGATAGGTAACACACAGATACTCCAAACTAGGTACCTGCTTAATTGGCAAAGATCGACCAATACCACTGACTTCACCTCGACTGTCAAAGCTTCTCTTCTCCATGTCACTTCCTCTTCGGTTCTGAAATAAACAGGATATTCAACTGTAATTCTTTTCCTTGGCCCAACATGACAAACAAGGATAGACAGCAAAGTATCAGTGCACAGGATTGCACTGGAGTCCATTCATTAAGGCTACATGCACACAACCGTATGCATTTTGCGGTCCACAAATTATGGATCCGCAAAATACGGATGCTGTGAATGTTGCATCAGCATTTTTTGCAGGCCCATTGACTTCATTGGGTCTGTGGTCTGCATTTTACGTCCAAGTATAGGAAATGTTCTATTCCCTAGTGGAACGGGCATACGGATGCTGTAAGCACACAGATCATCCATTTGCTTTCTGTATTGGTATGTCTGTCCGCAACAAGATAGAATATGGCTGCAAAATGCAGACCACAGACCTCTTGAAGTAAAAAAAAATATTTGGACGGCACACACCGGATGTGGGCGGCACACACCGGATCCGTATTTTGCAGATCCATGGTTTCCAGGAGGCTTTAGGACTAGTTTTTAGTTCAGCAGTGATTGATATGACAAGGCTACTTTTCAATCACCTTGCACAGTGTATTCAATATGCCCACTAGAGCAGTAGAGCTGAACCCTTACCTATCAGGAGACACATTATTCATATGCTCCTGAACAGACCAGACAGCAGTAGCTTTTAAAAAACATGTTGTGGTAAAAAAATATGAGCATTTCCCATTTCATGTTTCAGAGAAGCAAAGATCATAATGCTGCTACGTTGCATTTATAAGAATATTTTTTATATCTTTTGACAATTATTTTGCCTCCACAGACTTAGGGGGTCATTTAATAAGACCAGCGTTTTAGACTCCTGGTACCCCGCCGATCAGCTGTTTGAGAAGACTGCAGCACCGCCTCCACACAGCTTACCAAGCACAGCTTCGTCCATTGGATAGCAGCTGTTTTTGGTATGGCAGTTCAGCCCCATTCACTTGAATGGGACTGAGCTGCGCCTACATCGTGTGGCCGATGAATGTGACGGCACTGTCCTAGGAAGAGGCCACAGGGCTCACCGAAGCGCTGCGGCCTCTTCAAACAACTGGGAGTCGGATTCCCACCTATCAGATACTGATGGCCAATCCTGAGGATAGGTCATCAGTATGAAACACTCGGAAAACACATTTAAGTTTTATTCTGCTAGGCACTGCAGAGAGCACTTCACAGTGGATCTCCACCTCTCTGGGCACTTCGATGGAGCAGAACCTGGCAGTTCAGTTTCATATCCTGAAATTGGTGGATGGCACCTCTTCCTTTTATTTAGGAATCAAAGCCCAGAGGGGTATATTTGGGGGATCCTGCTTTTCAGGACACACTCTGTCCTACGTCAGTGCATCAGTCTACAGCACATTAGTGTGAGTGCTATAGTCCTTTACCCCACCATTCTCGGTTACCCATTAACACCAGCACTGCACTGCACACATAGATTGTAAGCTCTTGCAAGCAGGGCCCTGACTCCTAGTGTTTCAGTTGCATATTATCGAGTTATTTTTGTTTTGTATATGAACCCTATGAACTTGTAAAGCGCTGCGGAATATTGTGGCGCTATATAAATAAATTTTATTATTATTTATTATTATTATGTATTGAGTTGTTTAGTCTTATTGTTTTCTGTGCAAGATTTGAGATTTTATGAGCAGTACCACTCCAGACTGCAGCATGTTAAAACACAACTTTTAGCATTCTGATGTTGGCTAGTTATTGCAATATAGTAATTACACTACATACATAATGGAAACGGTTGGACTTTGCATGCAGCATGGATGCAAGGCCTAAACTGTATATATAGATCTTTTGCATGTACCATATGGATATAGTTAGAAGTGGGGTTCAAATTTTTAACTACAGGTTGCTTACTTTGCCAACTTACTTTGTGCACGCAGCAAAATAAGTGAAAATGTAATTATTTACTATATTCCTTATGCACAAATAAATCAGAAGTCAGAAGAAAACATTTCTATCTACAGACTTACAGGTGACATCTCCTCTGATTGTAGATAGTCCCTTCTTTTTTCTTCTCCATTTGCCCCAGACCTTCATGATAACTTCTCCTGGACATAACTCATCTCTGTTGAGTTTGCCACAGACATCTTTGGCTCTTCACTATGCTCCTTGAATATATTTATACCATATACTGTACTGTACCCCTGAATATAATTATACCCCTCTGTCTGACTCCAACAACCTAATCTACTGAACAAGGGTGAACTGGCTGGATCCTGCCCCTGGATATTGGTGACTGCACAGACAAGTGGAATAAAAATGTAATTACATGGGAGTAACAGAGCAGTGAGGACTCCACAGCAAAGGTAAAATAAGGCTATTGATTCACACTATCCCACTTCTATCCTGGGTCATAGGTGCCACTTCTGATCCCCTGTGCCATTACTCTTTACCCCTTAATTTTTGCTGGGATTATAGTAAAGCAGGTTACATAGCCTATAGAAAAGAGAGGTAGGAATAGTCTGAGCTGTTATTAGTGTCACTTACTGGGAAAAGGCTTGTGCGACGTTTAGCTCCACGGTGGAGAGACCCTGGGGTGCTGATTCCAATTGACACTTCACTACGAAGCTCTCTGTGGCTAATATTCGGAGTAGAAGGTAAGGAGGATGAGTAGTCATTTCCCGGTCCTCCATTACTGGTCTGCAAACAAAGCAAATATGTGTTATGTCAAATACACTGACAAGAGCATAGCCTTCTATTTTCAGAGCTCACAAAGTCCAGGCCTTGACATGTCTAGTTAGCAGCCGGAAGAATTCAACACACTATTTCAAGAGATCTGAAATCATTTGAATATTCTCATCATCAAAGAGGACAGCATGTACTTCCTTCTTTACCTGTACTGATAATGGAAGGGAGGCTCCAGAGTGACTTGGTGAACTGGGTAATGATTTGCATGATAGTAGCTGTTGCTGCCGCTTTAGAGCTAGTACCTTCTGGGCAACTGAAAAAGAACAAGGAAATAAAAATATAAGACAATATACACTGCTCAAAAAAATAAAGGGAACACAAAAATAACACATCCTAGATCTGAGTTAATTAAATATTCTTCTTAAATACTTTGTTCTTTACATAGTTGAATGTGCTGACAACAAAATCACACAAAAATTAAAAAATGGAAATCAAAATGGAGGTCTGGATTTGGAGTCACACTCAAAATTAAAGTGGAAAAACACACTACAGGCTGATCCAACTTTGATGTAATGTCCTTAAAACAAGTCAAAATGAGGCTCAGTAGTGTGTGTGGCCTCCACGTGCCTGTATGACCTCCCTACAACGCCTGTGCATGCTCCTGAGGGATCTCCTCCCAGACCTGGACTAAAGCATCTGCCAACTCCTGGACAGTCTGTGGTGCAACGTGACGTTGGTGGATAGAGCGAGACATGATGTCCCAGATGTGCTCAATTGGATTCAGGTCTGGGGAACGGGCGGGCCAGTCCATAGCATCAATGCCTTCGTCTTGCAGGAACTGCTGACACACTCCAGCCACATGAGGTCTAGCATTGTCTTGCATTAGGAGGAACCCAGGGCCAACCGCACCAGCATATGGTCTCACAAGGGGTCTGAGGATCTCATCTCGGTACCTAATGGCAGTCAGGCTACCTCTGGCGAGCACATGGAGGGCTGTGCGGCCCTCCAAAGAAATGCCACCCCACACCATTACTGACCCAATGCCAAACCGGTCATGCTGGAGGATGTTGCAGGCAGCAGAACGTTCTCCACGGCGTCTCCAGACTCTGTCACATCTGTCACATGTGCTCAGTGTGAACCTGCTTTCATCTGTGAAGAGCACAGGGCGCCAGTGGCGAATTTGCCAATCTTGGTGTTCTCTGGCAAATGCCAAACGTCCTGCACGGTGTTGGGCTGTAAGCACAACCCCCACCTGTGGACGTCGGGCCCTCATATCACCCTCATGGAGTCTGTTTCTGACCGTTTGAGCAGACACATGCACATTTGTGGCCTGCTGGAGGTCATTTTGCAGGGCTCTGGCAGTGCTCCTCCTGTTCCTCCTTGCACAAAGGCGGAGGAAGCGGTCCTGCTGCTGGGTTGTTGCCCTCCTACGGCCTCCTCTATGTCTCCTGATGTACTGGCCTGTCTCCTGGTAGCGCCTCCATGCTCTGGACACTATGCTGACAGACACAGCAAACCTTCTTGCCACAGCTCGCATTGATGTGCCATCCTGGATAAGCTGCACTACCTGAGCCACTTGTGTGGGTTGTAGACTCCGTCTCATGCTACCACTAGAGTGAAAGCACCGGCAGCATTCAAAAGTGACCAAAACATCAGCCAGGAAGCATGGGAACTGAGAAGGGGTCTGTGGTCACCACCTGCAGAACCACTCCTTTATTGGGGGTGTCTTGCTAATTGCCTATAATTTCCACCTGTTGTCTATCCCATTTGCACAACAGCATGTGAAATTGATTGTCACTCAGTGTTGCTTCCTAAGTGGACAGTTTGATTTCACAGAAGTGTGATTGACTTGGAGTTACATTGTGTTGTTTAAGTGTTCCCTTTATTTTTTTGAGCAGTGTAGTTAACATTAAGCTATGTTCACATTGTTCTTTTGGTCCGGAACAGCTCCAGACATACAGTATATGTTAAATGAATAACAGGTGCCTTACATTGGCATCTGTCACCCATAGGCTACATATAATTGCATCCCTTTAACATATGTCATGAGCTTTTCAATAGCTTTTATGACTTATCTATTAAAAGAATGCCATTATAGCCTATGGGTGATGGATGCCACTGTTAGACATCAGCTCATTGCATAAGGCTCATGACATATACATAAATGCCTGTGACGGATGCCGTACAGTTGCATCTGTCATCCATAGGCTGCTTGCCAAAAAAAAACAAAAAACGTATATATGTACATTATTTACTGGACTCCATGTGATGAAATAGTGTGATACAATGTTGTTTCAGCCTTAAAGGGCTTCTGTCACCCCCAAAACGCATTTTTCATTTTTGGGCTTGTTAAAATCCTTGTTGAACGACTATTCCCTATATAGGGCTCTTACCTTGGTCTGTGGCTTTGTTTCATAAAAAAATCGATCTTTTAAAATATGCAAATGACTTCACTACCAGCAAGTAGGGCGTCTCCTGGCTGGTAGCCGCCGCATCCTCCTTTTAAAAAAATGTTCCTTCCTCCTGTTGATTGACAGGGCCAGCGAGCGCTCTCCTCCTCCGGCTGGCCCTGTCAGCATTTCAAATCCCGCACCTGTCTTCATTCGGCGCAGGCGCTCTGAGAGAAGGATGCTCGCCTCCTCAGCACTCCCTCAGTGCGCCTGCGCCAATGACATCACCGAAAGAGAAGACGTCATCAGTGCAGGCGCACTGAGGGAGTGCTGAGGGGGCAAGCATCCTTCTCTCAGAGCGCCTGCGCCGAATGAAGACAGGCGCGGGATTTGAAATGCTGACAGGGCCAGCCGGAGGAGGAGAGCGCTCGCTGGCCCTGTCAATCAACAGGAGGAGGGGGCGTTTTTTTAAAAGGTGGATGCGGCGGCTACCAGCAAGTAGACGCCCTACTTGCTGGTAGTGAAGTCATTTGCATATTTTAAAAGATCGATTTTTAATGAAACAAAGCCACAGATCAAGGTAAGAGCCATATATAGGGTATAGTCGTTCAATAAGGATTTTAACAAGCCCAAAAATGAAAAATGTGTTTTGGGGGTGACAGAAGCCCTTTAAAAGGATTGTCTGAGATAATTAAAACTATCTTACGAGCCCTGCAATAGATTAAAATAAAAAATCATCTTATACTCCTCCCTTCCGCCAGAACTGTTCTCTGAAAGGTTGGTCTGGTCATCCTACCACTGCTTGTTAACAGACTGCAGTGGGGAAGCAATGGTATACAGTCTAATGCCGAGGACAGTGATTGGCTGCAGTGGTGACGTTCTGTACACCTGCACATCACGGTTTCGATTGCATGCACAGTCACGGAAAGTCAACACTGCAGCCAATCACGGTTCTCATCATTAGACTGCTGAGGAAAGTGATTGACTACAGAGATCGTGTGCTGTATACCAGCTCATCCCCACTGTAGTTTGTAAACAAGTGGTGGCAGGAGGGCCGGCCAGCACTGCAGAGAATGGCTGTGGAGAAAACGGTGAGTATTTTTTTATTTTAAGCTATTGCAGGGACTGTCCAAGATTTTTTATTATCTCAGGCAACCTCTTTAACAATCTTTGCAGACTTCATATAAGGCCACACTTTGTTAGGTCCAAAATTCTCTTGTACTGAGTAATTTCTTTTGTTTTAAATAATCTTTTTATTGAATGCAACATAATATATTTCTAAAGTGGTGGGAAGCTGGAGTATTGTGTTTCCCATCCAGAGCTCCAAATCTTCTATATAAACCACCATTAAAATAAACCATGCTGTTACTTAAGATAATAATTAACTAATGTATTTTTGTATTTTGATATTTAAACAAATTAAGATAAATAATAAACTTACATATATTGTATATATTGAGATCAATCCAATGAGTTCTCCCGACCAGCTGCTGCAGGCTGCCAGCTGTAGATGAGCAAATCTATTCACACTAGTCGGATTCGTTACAAATTTCCAAAAAATTGGGATTCGTCTTGCACCAATCACTCAAACTAGCAGCCTCCATTTTACAGATCAGAAGACAGAGAAAAAGGATCACATTCACATGACTAGGCGATGTCTTGCACAGCCAATCAAGAGGGACAATAAGTGTGAGTGACTGATGGCTCAGAGGAAGAGTCATAACCACTATGGAACAACTCAAATTTTCCATACTGTACTACTGATGCTGTGCTGCCGCAGCTACTACTGCCCCTACTGCTGCAGCTACTACTACCCTTACTGTTGCTACTACTAGCCCTAAACAGCTGCACATTTCCTTAATTTTATCCTTCATGTTCCATACTGTTCTGCTGCTGCTACTACTACCCCTACACAAACACACATTGCCTGCAGTGTACATAATGCTTCATACTGTGCTGCTGCTGCTACTATTTCCCATATACAACAACACATCTCCTGCCTTGTCCATTATGCTTCCTTCTGTACTGCTGATGCTACTACTTCCCATACAAAACCACACATCTTCTGCCTTGTCCATAATGCTTCACACCGTACTGCTGCTGCTACCACTACCACCCCTACACAGCTGGACATCTCCTGCCTTGTCTATTATGTTGCATACTGTACTGCTGCCTCTACCTCTTCCCATACACAACCACACATCTGCCTTATCCATTATGTTCCATACTGTACTGCTGCTTCTGATATTACTACTTCTCATTCATAACTGCACATCTTCTGTCTTGTCCATAATGCTTCATACGATTCTGCTGCTGCTACTACTACCACCCCTACATAGCTGCACATCTCCTTCCTTGTCCATTACGTTCCATACTGTACTGCTGCCGCTACAAATTCCCATTAGAGATTAGCGAATTTCCAAAAAATTTGATTCGGCTGGTTCACCGAATTCTCCGGAAAAATTTGGTTCGATCCGAATTTATTTGTGGTGAATAGCATTAAAAAACAAGTATTTTCTGGCTGCAGAGAGCCTTTATAGTGGTGTAGAACACTGTGCCTTGTAGTAACACGCATAGGCAGTCTGCTGTGGTAGTGAAACAATACTGTAAGTCAGTATGACATGTAGATGACAGGCGTCGCTCTTAGAATCACTGAACACTTCACTTATTTCGGCAGTTAACTGACCAAATAACTCAAAATAGTGGCCCAGTCATGAAGTGGGGAGGGTGGGAACAGCAGGAGTCCACAGAGTGGCGCTATGACATAGTGGTGAGGTGGAAGCAGCATGAGGAGACCACAGAGTGGCCTAATGACAGAGTCTGGAGGTGGCAGCAGCATCAGGATGCGGTCACAGAGTGGCACAATGACAGTGTGGAGGTGGCAGCAGCATCACGAGGCCACAGAGTGGCACAATGACAGAGTGTGAAAGTGGAGGCAGCAGCATCAGGAGGAGGCCACAGGGTGGCACAAAGTGGCAAGGTGACATAGTGTGGAGGTGGCAGCAGCATCAGGAGACCAGAGAGTGGCAAGGTGACATAGTGCGGAGGTGGCAGCAGCATCAGGAGACCACAGAGCGACAAGTTGACAGTGTGGAGGTGGCAGCAGCATCAGGAGACCACAGAGTGGCAAGGTGACATAGTGTGGAGGTGGTAGCATCATCAGGAGACCACAGAGTGACCCGGTGAAAGAGTGGGGAGGTGGATGGCAATACTAGTACCAGCTGAAGATGGTGGGTGAAATAAGGAGCACTTGGCATCAGATGTGTGGCATCAGGCAGGTGGAAGCATCAGAATAGTAGCTGAGGCAGATAGCCAGAAGAAACCGGTCTCTTTTGTCAAAGTGTTGGTGTGGCACCATGGATGATCTAGTCTGATGCATCAGGCATTGGTGGGTAGAAATCCTGGCTGATCCATGCCTGATTCATCTTGACAAAGGTCAGTCTCTCCACATTTTGGGTGGACAGGCGAGTTCTTCTTGAGGTAACTATGGCCCTCGCCGCACTAAACACCCGCTCTGATGCCACACTACTGGCTGGGCAGGACAGATTTTCCAGGACAAACTCTGCCAGTTGCGACCACAAATCCAGTTTAGCTGCCCATTAGTCCAGAGGATCTTCAATGTGGGGTGTTAGGATGCTGTCCAAGATTGCCACCACCTGCTGGTTCAGGTCCTGCTCCAGGTCTAGCTACTGCTGGTGAGTAGTTTCTTCACTATGCGGGTGAAGAAAGCTGCTTATCAGCGACTTTAGACTCAAGTTGCTGCTGATGGAGCTGGAACTGCTCCTACCCCCCCCCCCCCCCCCGCCCCCCCCCACCCGGCCACAGCAGTCATGGCAGAGGAACGTGAGCACACAAGGCCCCCCCCCGGTCAGACCTGCGAGAGGATGGACGATAGCGCAGATAGGCAGCGGCCAACTAACTACATGGAATGTCTCTATAGCAGTTCAGTTTGTCCTCCCTCTCACGGGGTGTAAAAAAAGCCCCCATTTTGGACCAGTAGTGAGGGTTCAACAAGGTGGAGAGCCAGAAGTCATCCCTCTGCTGAATGGTTACAATTCGGCTGTCACTATGCAAGCAAGTGAGCATGCAGCGGGCCATTTGTGCAAGTGACTAGGAGGGACTCCCTGCCTCCATCTCCATTGCATACTGCCACGGTGAGTCTGGGTCCTCTGCCTCATCACTCTGTAGCTCCTCTGGCTGCTCCTGCTCCTCCTCTCCTGTCACCTGTGTATAAAAACCACCCATTTCGCTACACATTGCTTGTGCTCCAATGTCCTCCTCCTCCTCCAGTTCAGCCCCCACAGGGCTCATGTGGCCGTGAGATCTAGGCGCCACGTCTCCAGTCCCCTGACTAGCCAGATTTACCAGCATCTGTTTCAGGACATGAAGCAGTGGAATGACGTTGTTCATCCTGTAGTCCTGGTGACTGACAAATAATGTGGCCTCCTCAAAGGGCCTGAGCAAACGGCAGGTGTCACGCATGAGCTGCCACTGGCTGACATCGAAGTTACACAGGGGAGTACTCCAGTCTGCTGGGATCATCAAGAAATTGTTGATGGCCTTTCTCTGTTCGTATAGTCGGTCCAACATATGGATGGTGGAATTCCAATGGGTGGAAACGTCGCATATCAGCCTATGATGGAGGATGCCGTTCTGCCGCTGCAGCTCAAGGAGGGTGTGCTTTACGGTGTATGAGTGCCTGCAAAGTTTCCTGGCCATTTTTAGCATGTCTTGCAGATGGGTGGTGGAACCACCTTTAGGAACCACTTGACAATCATATTGAACATGTGTGCCATGCAGGGCGCATGGCTCAGCCCTCCTTGACACAGCGCCAACACCATGTTCCTCCCGTTGACGGTCACCATGGTTCCGATTTTTAGTTGTCGGAGAGAAAGCCAGGATTCGATTTCTTGATGAAAGACACAGAGCAGTTCCTCCCCTGTGTGACTCAGTTCGCCCAGGCAAACGAGATGCAGATCAGCGTGACACCGCCGTGCCCTGCACATGTGGTATGCTAGAGGGGCACTTTGAATTGTCCCTGCAGTGGAGGTTGAGGACACAGTGGAGGATGAGGAGGCAGAGGCGGACATTGTCACAGGACCAACAGCAGCAGAAGCAGTACATCAGCCATATAACTACACCGCTGAATGGCAAATTTATATTTTTTGCTACTAATATACGCCAAAATGGGCTTTAAAACATATAACTGACTGCTGAACAGCAAATAATATATATTTTTTGCCACTAATACACGCCAAAAAGGGCTGTAATTTTCTCATTTTACCACACAACGGCTTATAAGTAGGGTTGAGCGAACCCGTGGAAGTTCGGCTGAACTTCAGGTCAAAGTTATAAAGGAAAATAATAAAGTGAAGTTCACGTCCCCATTGACTTAAATGGGGTCCGGGTTCGGGGTGAAGTTCTGGTCCCAAACCCGAACTTTGACCTGAAGTTCGGCCGAACCCAGCGAACCCGAACTTCCACGGGTTCGCTCAACCCTACTTATAAGCCCTTATTTTTCCCACTAATACAAACCAAAAAATGCTTTAGAACATATAACTGCACTGCACAAGGGCAAATAAGACGTATAAATATTTCCTTGTAATAAACCCTGTTAATGGCTGTAACACCCCAATAACAAGAACGGTTTGCTGGAATTACCGAGCTGTATAATGGCAATTTGGATCTGCAGACAGTGCAGCAAGGTGTAATAGGATTGTTAAACTCCCCTACTGAACCCTGTTCTGCTTCAATACTGTGGAATGATTCCTCCCTATCCTTTCCCTGAACTTCTATACAGCAAAATAAACGTTTTAAAGACTTTTCTAGCACTGTCCCTAGTGCCTGCTGATGTCTCTTCCTGCACTAAGTACACTGGAAAATGGCTAAATCCAAGATGGCTGAGGCTATTTATAGGGCTGTGACATCACAGGGCTGGCTGGCTACCGATTGGCTGCATGCAAGGCATTGTGGGTGATCCCTCGTTCCCAGAGTTCCTTGCTCCAGGTCCTAACACGTGCAGCAGTCATTTTCGGAAAAAATGCGATTCGTTACCACGTCAGGAAATTCTGTTTCGCTGCAAATCGAATTTTTCCTAAAATTCTGATCGAATTTCACTTCGTCAACTTCGATTCGCTCATCTCTACTTCCCGTTTACAATCTCACATCTCCGGCCTTGACCATAATGTTTCATACTGTACTGCTGCTCTACTACCTCTACACAGCTACACATCTCCTTTCTTGTCCATTGTGTTCCATATTGTTTTGCTGCTGCTGGGAAACCTACTCTCACAGTACAACAAACCTGAGACTGCTCCAAAAAAAGGGATACATCTTGGACGGCTTGTTAAAAAGCCATTGCTTCTTCAAATAACATTGCATGTATAAACACTGGCAGACATCTGCTCCAAAGAGGAATCACTATTCGACCACTTTTTTCAAATGTAAAAGACATTTAAAAAAATATACCATTAGTGCAGTGTAATATTAAACAGGCTGTTACCACCGGCTCTCCTCCTTTTACCCATAGCCATATATGTCATGTACAGCCCTAGACCCCAGAGTGCCATATATACTACATATTTGCAATCGAAGCACTTTCGATTGGAACTAATGTGAATCTGGCAGCCAACTCGATTTTATAGGACCTGATATGAATTTCAGGAAAGTTGCTAATTTCTTCTTCCAGCACTTTATAAAACTATAAGGGCTCATGCACAAGACCGCTGCCTGTTTGGCGGTCTGCAAATTTCGGATCCGCAAAACACAGATACCGGCAGTGTGCATTTTGCAGAACGGAACACCTGGCCGACAGTAGACCCGCCCTCTCCTTGTCTGTAATATGTACAATAATAGGAAATGTTCTATTTGTTTGCACAACGGCTGTGCAGACATACCAATTTAGTTTAAAAACGACTAAATGGTAGTCATTAGTGGTGAATGAAACAAGCTTCGGATCATAGATCCGAAGTCCCTTCGTTCAAAACTTCAGATTACCAGTACCAGTCAGAACCAAAGCTGAGTTCGGATCCAAGTTTTAAAGTGGTTTTCCACTTTAAAAATCAAATACTGATGTTTTTCAACAAAGTCTCGTGAGACTTTGCAAATAACTCACTTCGCCTCATCTGAGGCTGTACATTTTAATGCTGTATGGAGACGGATCTCCGTACAGAATTAATCCGAAGCTCACTTTGCTCATCACTAGTAGACTTTCACTTCAAACTAAAAAGTTCCTTTTCTAACCTTTACGCTATTTAGATAGAAGAGGCACAGTTTTCCTTTAGGCTCCATTCACACATCCGCAATTCCATTCCGCATTTTGCGGAACGGAATTGCGGACCCATACATTTCTATGGGGCCGCACGACGCGCGGCCCCGATCCGGAATTGCGGACCCGCACTTCCGGGTCCGCAATTCCGATCCTGAAAAAAATAGAACATGTCCTATTCTTGTCCGCAATAGCGGACAAGAATAGGCATATTCTCTTAGTGCCGGCAATGTGCGGTCCACGAAATGCGGAATGCACATTGCCGCTGTCCGTGTTTTGTGAATCCGCGGATCTGTGGATCCGCCAAACACACACGGATGTGTGAATGGACCCTTATACTGATTCTCTGTAGTTTCTAAACCTGGTTTTCTCTTACAAATACTGATGCTAAATACTGAGCAAACACTGACCATGTGAAAGTGGCCTACCTCAGATCAGAGAACCTGTCCAGAGCCAGATTGCAAAGCACCAGAGCAGCTATTTCATACGGACAGTGAGCCAGCAAGGAAAACTAGGGGAAAACAGCCCCGAAGTCTGCAGAACTGTGAATGCAGCTTTAGACCAAGGCTGTGTTCACATCACGTTTTTGTCCCATATTTAATGTATACACAACCTATTGCCAACCTAAATTTTTATTTATTCTGGACAATTTATCAAAAAATAACGGACAGTCAACATTTTTTACAGACAAATTGGAAAACTATAATGAACTGTAAAGATTATAAATTATACAGGTCTATAGATCAGACATTAATACTGAACATATTACCAGAGTTTACTGTGAAGTCTAAAATGCTGAGAATTACAATCACACCTCCCAAAAAATTACGGACACATCTAATTTTTTTCACTGACACTGCAAAAAAGTCTCCTATTTTTACGGACTGTCCAGGACCTTCTGGCCAGTTGGCAACTTTGGTACAGTGGCATCGGTCACCATAGGGTTCCATTGTAAAAAAAAGTATCTATTAAAGTATGTTTCTTTGCTGGACTCTGTGGGGTGAAAAGTGTAGTGTACTGTGATTTTGCATTGCCTCTTCCCCCCACACACACCCAACCGTATATGTAAGGCTAGTTTCACACTAGCGTTTGAGGGCTCCTGCAGGCTGTTCAGGCAGGGAACAGCCTGCTGGAGCTCTCTGGATTCGGCAATGCTGGAAGCTGTCTAAATGCCCTCCGGCCCCATCAACTACAATGGGGACCTGTGGAGATCCATCCACATCCCAATACATATGCTGAAAACCACTGTGCGCAGGCAGTGAGTACTTACTCCTGTTTTCCTACAATGAGTTCTATGATTCTATGGAAAACCACAGGCGCTATACTACATGGGAAAACTAATCTGGTATAGTCTGTAAACTCCTCATACGCTATTATACCTTCCATCAGAGACACATGACACAAAGGTCCTCACCTTCACTGAACACTCGATCCACATTTAACCCATAAGTGGCGCAGGTTTCATAGTACATACACCGCTTCATGTCATTACACAGACCTCTGGCTCGCACATCTTCTATAGCCCTTGGATTGCTGGAGCTAATTTTATCTGAAAGAAGAAGCAGTGCTGTAAGTCCAAACCACACATACCATGGGGGAGATTTAATAAAACTGGTGCAAAGGAAAACTGGCTTAGTTGCCCATGGCAACCAATCAGATCCCACCTTTCATTTTTCAGAGCTCCTTTGGAAAATGAAATGATCAATTTGATTGGTTGCTATGGGCAACTAAACCTGGTTTCCTTTGCAAAAGTTATCGTAAATCTCCGTCTTTATATTTAATATAGTTTCACACATATACACTATAATGCTACACTGTAACTATACATTATTTAGGTAATAATTTATCACATAATAGTTAAAAAAATAACTTGTACCACCAGCAATGTAGGAAGTTACCATGGAGCCCTTTAGTAAAGCTTGGAATGGGGCTCCACGTCATTACAAACCTAAAAAAAACTAGTATTTTCCTCCTTTCATTGATAATCTTCCATTATTCTGTTTTACTCTTCCATTCCATACTCTGCAGTAATCCCTGACTGCTCCTCACATCTATGTGGAGATTGTCCGCCTTGGTCACTGGGTCCCACAGTAGATGCTGAGCCTCCTACCCTGGTATTTACACCCATGTTTATCACCAAATACACAACTCAGTAAAAAGCAAATAGACAATGGACAAGCTTACCTTGAGTTCCCACCAGGGCCACAGCAATGTCTGAGACACTCCGATAGTTTGCCAAAAGAGCATAGTACTGGAACATGTCTTGAAAACTTGCCTCATTCTCCAGGCTGAACACAAAGATGACGCCATCCACCCAGTTAGCAAACTAAAATGCACAGCCCGGAGAGGATAAATCAATAGGCAGTCTGTCAGTGGGAATTAAAGACACTGGTTTATGCCATTCCCCAGTCCCTGGAGAATTATCTAATTAACCTCTGTGCCCACATCTAGTAGTAAAATGCTTTTAAAATCACTCAACTTCTAAAGTCAGTGAGTTTATTCAGATTCAGCTCTTCCAATTGTTTTACTAATAAGGAAAGATGAATTTAATAGGGAACATCCCATGTAATAGGGCATTACATTTCCTCAAAGTAATGGTGGATCTAAGGCATATGTTTACCATATGGCGGTATTACAAGACAGAGGACTAGCATTAGTACAATTTATAATTTATAATCCATATAGTCAATGCTTGCAGAGTGCTGTTGCATTGTGTGTTTAGAAGAGAGAGGGCGTGCATAATTACTTTTGTTAGGAGAGAGAAGAGATAGATAGATAGATAGATAGATAGATAGATAGATAGATAGATAGATAGATAGATAGATAGATAGATAGATAGATAGATTATTTCTGTTAGGAATGTGTGTATGTGTCTTAACTCGTATATACATTCTTTTACAATTTTTTCACTACATGGATTGTCTTCTTTGTTTGTCATGCAGTTCATGATGCTTAATTTTGGTTTCAATGCCTTTTCTTAATAATATATGTAGAACATGAAGGGCTTCCAATGCTGATTCTGTTAAAAGAAGACCAGACAAAAAAGTCCTGCATGCAGGACTTTTTTGTCCAGTAAAAAACAGGATCCTGAATGGAAACTTGTAGTCAACGGAGTCTGTTCAGCTCCGTTCATTTCAGTTATGTGCCAAATCTGGTGCTTCCATTATATTAATTGTTCTACTCCTGTACCTGAGCAGAACAATGGAATATATATCAGTGGTGTGAACTCACCCTAAGCCTTAATATGTAAAGTGTACTGTACATTTACAGACAGGCAATAGGATTCAGATGTAAATATTACAGAATCTCCCTGTGTAGGTATATCATAATGCATTCTTACTTACTGACTTGCCAACTTGTTTTAATATCCATATGGTCCTGCAATAAATCAAGCAGCAGTCACAAGTACCTTGGCATCTGGTGCTCCAGCTTCTTCTCTGATCAACAGAAGGTAGCTCTGCCCTTCCACACTAATCTCCTTCTTAAACTGATCACCTGCATAAAGAATACAACAATATGGTCAGGGAAGTCTATGCAAGTAAAACTATTGATTCTGAGAAACGAAGAAGAATAAATGCTTGGGCTGAAGAATGGGGCAATTATTGGGAACAAACATTTGTAGGAATGCTCCTTCCTGATAATAGCCCAGTGTAAAGGTGCCACCAATCACCTGACGAACAACCAAACCATTATTTGTCAGGTGATCACATTTTTTATACTGCACATAAAATCTTTGTGTGCTGACAGCACAACGTTCTATGTAAAAAGGATCTGCTGCCAAAAGGCAATGAATCTGTATGGGGACAAACAATCGAAGCAGTGACTATTTGTTCAAATACAGAGGAGATCATTGCTACATGTAAATACAGCTATCACCTCTGCTCAAGAATCTTTCCTGATAATTGCCTGTGCATCAGCCTGTGTAAAAAAAAAGCCTTGAAGTTGTATTCCAGGACAATCAAAGTACTGCAATACACCCCCATATACTAAGAGAATTAAATTATTTCATAGCCAGACCCTTATTTCTGATATTCAAGGACTCTATACTGTACTGACAGGGAGTGTTGCACAGGATTGGTGCTTAGAAAATGTGGTGCCAATATTCAAAAAGGGGTCAGAAACAGAGCCTGGAAACTATAGGCCGGTCAGTCTAACATCTGTCGTGGGTAAACTGTTTGAAGGTTTTTGAGATGCTATCCTGGAGTATATGAATGAACATAAGAGAATAACACCTTATCGGCATGGCTTCATGAGGGATCGGTCATGACAAAATAATTTAATACATTTCTATGAGGAGGTAGGTTTAGACTTGACAGCAGCGAATCAATGGATGTCGTATATCTGGACTTCTCCAAAGCATTTGACACTGTACCAGATAAAAGGTTAATATATCAAATGAGAATACTTGGACTGGGGGAAAACGTCTGTATGTGGGTAAGTAACTGGCTAAGTGATAGAAAACAGAGGGTGGTTATTAATGGTACATACTCAGATTGGGTCACTGTCACTAGTGGGGTACCTCAGGGGTCAGTATTGGGCCCTATTCTCTTCTATATATTTATTAATGATCTTGTAGAAGGCTTGCACAGTAAAATATCAATTTTTGCAGATGACACTAAACTGTGTAAAGTAATTAACACGGAAGAGGACAGTATACTACTACAGAGGGATCTGGATAGATTGGAGGCTTGGGCAGAGAAGTGGTAGATGAGGTTTAACACTGACAAATGTAAAGTTATGCACAAGGGAAGGAATAATGCAAGTCACCCGTACATACTAAATGGTAAAACACTCGGTAACACTGACATGGAAAAGGATCTAGGAATTTTAGTGAACTGCAAACTAAGCTACAGAAACCAGTGTCAGGCAGCTGCTGCCAAGGCCAATAAGATAATGGGTTGCATCAAAAAGGGCATAGATGCCCATGATGAGAACATAGTCCTGCCACAAATCACTAGTCAGACCACACATGGAGTACTGTGTACAGTTCTGGGCTCCTGTGAACAAGGCAGACATAGCAGAGCTGGAGAGGGTTCAGAGGAGGGCAACTAAAGTAATAACTGGAATGGGGCAACTACAGTACCCTGAAAGATTATCAAAATTAGGGTTATTCACTTTAGAAAAAAGACGACTGAGGGGAGATCTAATAACTATGTATAAATATATCAGGGGTCAGTACAGAGATCTCTCCCATCATCTATTTATCCCCAGGACTGTGACTGTGACGAGGGGACATCCTCTGCGTCTGGAGGAAAGAAGGTTTGTACACAAACATAGAAAAGGATTCTTTACGGTAAGAGCAGTGAGACTATGGAACTCTCTGCCTGAGGAGGTGGTAATGGTGAGTACAATAAAGGAATTCAAGAGGGGCCTGGATGTATTTCTGGAGTGTAATAATATTACAGGCTATAGCTACTAGAGAGGGGTCATTGATCCAGTGAGTTATTCTGATTGCCTGATTGGAGTCGGGAAGGAATTTTTCCCCTAAAATAAGGAAAATTGGCTTCTACCTCACAGTTTTTTTTTGCCTTCCTCTGGATCAACTTTGCAGGATAATAGGCTGAACTGGATGGATGGATGTCTTTTTTCAGCCTTACAATCTATGTTACTATGTTACTACGGTATATTTCAAGGCCTGCAAATGGTTAATAAAGTGATCTTATACCTTTATGATCCCAGCTGCCATTCCAACCGTGCGTGGGTCCCTGCTGCCCTCCACCTCCTGCTCCTATTCTTATGGCTGGGAATGACACTGCAGGTGGTGATTGTCTGAGTGGCACTTCTAGCCATTTCATGCCATATTGAGAACAGGAGCAGTATTTCAAGTGCAGCGAGGACTCAGGCACCATTGGAATGGCAGCGTTGGGTCGGGGAATCATTGTGGTGACTATAAGCTCATTTATTATTTTGAACATTTGCAGGCCATGGAACAACATTTTGATTGTACAAGAATAGCCCTTTAAGCACTGGATAAGGCATTGCTCCCAATTGCATTAAAGACTATGGGCCCTGAATTTTGATTTTATTGTCCATTTGCTTCCTAAATGAAAATTTCCTACAAACACTTCTGTAGAGTGTGTGCAGTTCCTTCCTATGGCTGGTTGGCCTGCTGCTTGTGACATAGATCTGACACTACACTGCTCCTGCTTTTGTTAGCCTTCTTTACTCTTCTACTCCTTTTTCTCATTGTTACATCGGAAGAAGTCACAGCACTCCACATACGGAAACAAGTCCCAGTTAATTCACACAAACAGCCCTTGAGAAAGACTCCAGTGGGTTGAGACATTGCTTTACATGCTTGCATAAATAAACTGGTCATGGTTTTCAGTTGGAGCTGTGTAATCCTTAATTTGCCCTGTGATAGCGCTGCAGTGGGGAAGATTTCTGGGAGCCATTAACCCACAGAGTACAGATGATTGCTGTGGTCTCAATAGCAGCACCATGAGATCAGCTTAGTTTTAGGGTACTCTTCTAACAAAAAGGTCATATAGTATGAATAAAGTGTACAGCATAAATGAAACCTTGCATACAGTACTAACATGAGGTGGAGGAGAAACAGAAACTTAGAGACTATTTGGGAGGCTCCACCCTCTTTGGGTTGACACTTCAATGTTTTTATATTATTGTATATGCCACCATTCCTCCAATGACCCTCTTTCATAATACCTTATTAAAATATGTCCCATGCTACCATATCTAAAGAAGCACTCCCACAATTTTTTTTATTCTCTGACCTTTTAGAAAGGTGTATGATGTAAACTTGTAAACTGTAGGGAAGGTAATTTTCTTACCAGTGACTGCATTGGTGAGTTTTAACCTCCCTTCTGATCCTCAGATGTGTCATGTGACCAACATTATGATTCTCCAAATAATACAGCACCTTATGTGTGGACAGCAAGCCAGTTTCTCTATATATTCCTATGGGAGCCTCAATGTTAATCTCATAGAAATGAATAGAGAAATAACTGACTTCCTGTCCTGTCAGTTGGAGAGGCAGAGTGCAGGTCACATGACACAGCTGAGGATCAAAAGGGAGGTTATAACTTCACTAGAGTTTACATCATGTACGTTTCTAACCAGTCAGAGAAAAGTGGTGTAACTACAGGGGAAGCGGCTGTTTCGGGGCCCAAGTTAAGAAAGGGCCCTGAAGCAGAGTTTTTTTTTTGTACAATTCAGGCCAGGTCAGGCCCCCTCCAGATACAGTCACATTGGGAGCCTGTGCCTGTTATAGGTGTACATACCAGAGTATGAAGGACCTTTGAGAAATAGCAATGGTAGGCTAAAGGACCTTTGATAATGTCATCATGTCACATGATTTCAGGTCCTTTAGCCTCCAAAAGACACCAGAGGAGAATGAGAACCTGCAGCCTTTAAGTAAAAATGTGTGTGTGTGGGTGTGTGTGATAGTGTGTGTATGTTTGTGTATCTGTGCCAACATCTGCATATTCTGTATATAGGAGATAGCAATAGCACGAATGTCTTAAATATCTGGATTATATTAGTAGTAGTGTAGATATATATATATATATATATACTTGCTAAAAAATAAGCAGGACAATGATACTGAGACAGATACTTGCTAATATATATATATATATCCAGTGGGGTGAATTCAGCCTGCTTTTGTGGGAGGGGCATAGGAGACTTTTTAAGCCCCGCCGCTCAGCACATGGGGTGTGCTTCCTCTCTCGCCTGACGTTTCTGGGTAGGAGGAGTCGCACCTTCATTGCTCTAGGCATCATTTCCGGCCTTTCCCACAAGCCTGCACGCGCCGCGATCCTGCACGCCAGAACTCGCGGCCTTCAAGGGTAAGTTCTCCCCCCCCTCCCCTGGTTCCGCTTCCCCCCCGCCCGCCACCTGTTACCTCCGCACGAGCCGCAAATGCACGGCGATCATCCTCCTCTCTTGCCGCTGCCGGGGGATTCGCGCTCCGGTCGTCATGCATTCCACCGTGGAACACACCACGTAATCTCCCCCGCTGCAGCGAGCCAGAAGCCGGCAGGAGCTGCCTGCCGCTCGTCTCCTGGCGACCGTCTCGCGTCAGTAGTAATGACCTCACGCCCCACATAGACATGCATTGAGCCTAAGGTGGCAGTCTGCCACCTGCGGCCCTCTGTGGTTACAATACAACCCCTGGCAGGCCCTGACACAGTCAGCTGGGTAGACAGAACCTTCTAATTCACAATACAATTCTCAAGATCTCTGCTTGCTGTCAGTAAATGGGAACATTATTAATTATGTCATAAACTGGCCACTGGGTATTCACTCCAGCAACCAGAATGTTACATTACACCGTACACAAATCAAGTCCCAGTCACACAATGCAGCTAAAAACACATAAGAGGCAGACTAGGGCCTCATTCACACGACCATACGTCCAACTCTCATACTCTACAAACAAGTCCATGTGGGGACAAACTACATGCGAACAGGGCCCTGCATTAATCGTCCTCATGATAGGCACCATACCTGGACGCCTGCAGCGGGCCAGTTCTGTTGGACTATCAGCCACCACATGCACGTTGAATTCGGCACATAAAGGTCTTTTAAAAGCTAGCCCACATTACTTTAAAAAAAAAAAAAAACGTCCTTATGTGTCCCGTCAATCTCTGTCATCTTCTCCTGTCCGCTAGGTACAGCTTGGCATCTTCACGCCACATTCCTCTCATCCCCGCATGTCGGGTCCCACCCGCCTGATACGCTCAGGTTCCCCACCCCCGCCTGATTTTTGTCGGGGGTCTTTCACTCGTCTTGTTGCTCCAGGTACGCCCTGGATTACCTCCTTTCCGTGTGCCATTTTCTTTGTCTCTATTCACCTGGGTTCTGTCCCTCTCTTTTACCTTCTCCTCGGGTCACGCAGCCCATGTCTTTCCACGCTTGGTGCGCCTAGCACCACGCGTTCTCACACTAATCAGGTACGCCCTGGTCTCCTCCCTGCTAGGTGTCACACTCGTCTTCCATGTTCATTCTTCTGCCACCTGGCCTGGTACGCCCAGGCCTCGCGTCTCCCAATCCTCACCAGGTACGCCCTGGACCGTTCCTTGTCCTTGTCTACATGTCTCCTACCCCTGTCATTCCCAGGTTACCCAGGATCGCCCTGGTACACGTTTACTCAGCAGACCCCTTGTTGCTACTCTTTCCGTCAGTCATAATGGTTCATTCTGCCGGTTCCGCCCATTCCGCGCATCCCCCATACCGAGCCCGCTTCAGCAGCAGTCAATGCGTTTCGTTCCTGGCATCAGTCCTGTCATATCTCACGAACATCTGGTCGCTTTCCAGTCACGGTTCATGAAGTCAACATGTAGGGTCTTGTTCTTTTAGGTGCTAAGCTAACCCGCGGGTACCCCTAAGAATTTAGTCGTCTTCTTCCAGGTAAGTAGAAAGCACGATTCGATATTTCGGCCTCCCGGCATAGCCAATCGTGGCAACATATACCGTTCTTTTCAGGTGAAGTTCCCTTAGTCTCGGGGCAAGCAGCTCCGGTAAATTCAGGTAAGTTGACAGTCGCACGCCTAGCAGGGGGACCAACGCGTCCCTAGGTCACCAGCTAGGTCAAGGCCCCGTACCTCGCTACGAGCATTTTCTTTGGCAGCACCGCCCCCCCGCCCGCGCCCATCCTACGATTATCCCCCACCAGCTCCCATCATGTCCCTTTCATTTTTTCAGCTCACCATGTCTCACGTTTCCGACCTCGAGGACGCTTTGTCAACTGTAGAGTCCGCGAGCAAGCCTCTTATCCTACCGGACTTGGACAATCCCTAAGATGATTGCCGAGCTAAACAAGCGAGGGATACGCCATTCGGCCACAGCCCGTAAGGCCGAACTGTATCGCCTGTTGTTTCCGGAGCCATCCACGGGTCCATGGAGCAAGTCTCTATGTCTACCATCCAGTTGTCCCTGACGCAACTACACGCCACCATTAACAACCTGTCCAGTTCCATCTGTGACATCAACACCAGGAGGAGCTCGACACATACCTGTACAGGGTCACGGAGCTCGGGTACAAATACGGAGCATTCGCCTACTACGACTACCATAGGTCATTCTCGGCGAAGGCAGCCGCCGCCAACTGGGCATCCTTAGATATGGAGCTTTTCTGTAGACATTTTGCCGGACTTAGATCCCCGTATTGCTCTAATTGCCAGTCGGTGCTGCACGTTTCCGACTGATGCCCCAACTCACACGTCACTTCCCAGGCCAAACAGCAGCCCAGCACTTCAGCTTCCCAAAAGCCAGGTCCACTCCTGGACAAATTAGGTCGGCCCATAGTATTCCTGGGGAAAAATCAGTTATGCAATAATTATAATTCCACTTTCTGCAATTACAATAAGTGTAAGGCACTCCATATTTGTTCCACCTGCTTTCGGGCCCATCCTCAATCCTCCTGCTCCCAACGCGCTGCGAAAAGTAGACTAGCCGACATCAATGTTGCCCTTTTGGTCTCCCTCCTAAAAACTCACCACAACCCCGGTTTCGTACAATTCCTGCAGTCCGGGTTTTCCGTAGGCTTCCATACCGGTCTCGTCACCTTGCCCCAAGGTTCATGGGAAACACCAAACCTGGTGTCAGCCACGGAGGACCCGGCCTCGGTGGATTCTCTCCTGCAGGCCGAACTGCAGAAGGGATTCATCATAGGCCCCTTTTCCCAACCACCTTTTCATGTCTACAGAGTAAGCTCCATCGGTCTGGTCTTCAATAAAAATACCAATAAAAAGCGTTTGATCTACGATTTGTCAGCGCCTCATGCCTCCAGCATTCCAAGTCTCAACTCATTGATCCCGTCTGAAGAGTATTCGATGCAATATTCTTCCCTGGATGAAGCGATACAACTGATATTACAAGTGGGGCGGGCGCATGGCTATCGAAAGCGGACATCTCAGAGGCTTTCAAGCTATTGCCAGTCCAACCTCATCTTTGCAGGTTTCACAGAATCAAATGGAGGGACCAGTACTTTTTTGCCACTCGTCTCACGTTCGGGTCAAAGAGCAGCCCCTGGCTCTTTGATTAGTTCGCCCAGGCCCTCCATTGGATTCTGGTAAACCACAGCAATTGTTCCAGAGTAATCAACTACCTGGATGACTTCTTACTGATCGAAAACCCCAACCACGTGCCCGACAGGTTGGAAAGTCTCCTCAGCATTTTCACTGCATTACGGGTCCCAGTGGCACCGTCAAAGGTCGATGGCCCTTCCACGGTCATCACTTTCTTAGGCATCTCCTTAGACACCCTTAGAATGGAGGCCAGACTCCCAGAGGACAAATTAGACAGGCTCCAAACGTCCATTTCACGTGGGATCCAGGACCATGTCGAAGGGCGACTTACAGTCGTTGGGCTCTCTCAATTTCGCCACCCGTATCATGCCACAGGGTCGCTCCTTCACATTAAGACTCCTCCAATTGTTGCCTACGGCCATGACGCAGATACTTGCTTATTCAGCTGGACCGGGAAGCCCTGGCCGACCTAGCTATGTGGAGGGTCTTCCTATCAGAGTGGAATGGCATCTCCCTGTTCTTTCCGCAGTGGAGTGACACCTGCCCGACCGTGTATTCCGATGCGGCCGCAACCGGCGGGTTTGGCTCCTTATTCGGTCGCCAAAGGTTCGCGGACTCCTGGCCTCCCCAAATTTACTCAGACCCTCAGGCCATTCAGTCTTCCCCCCTCCTAGAATTATATCGCATCGTGGCAGCCGCACAAGTCTGGGGCAAAGAATGGAACAACATGCCGGTATCCTTCATCACTCGGTAGTTGACATCCTCACCAAAGGCAGGTCCAGCTCGCCCAAGGTCATGCGCTTCATAATTTCCACATCTCTTGTGCCCACATCCAGGGCATCAAGAACATTGCAGCAAACGCCTTGTCCCGCCTAAATCTTAACCTTTTCTTCCAGGTCACGCCACAAGCCGAAAGAGTCGGGATAACCCCCCTGGATTTCGAATCCCTGATCTTGGACTAGACAGCCACATATCAGTGGCACAGTCTCTCATCCGCGAGTCCCTGTCTGAGAACTCCACGAGAAACTACCAATCAGGTTGGAAGGCATTTAAGGTTTTTTTTCACCGTCACCCTAGGGGCAACACGAACAAAGTCACATTTATCATGGCTTTCCTGGCATACCATCAGGTTGTATTTGTCTGGGGTCCAGCATCACCTCATGATCCGTCACCCTGGCAGTAACTCCATATTTTCCTCCCATGCCATCAAAGCCACATTGCGGGGCATTCAGAAGAGCTCCAACAAGTCCGAACCCACCAGGCAACCCGTCTCAGGGGACTTGTTCAGGAAGATCTCAACCTCCCAAGACGGCAGTCCTTTTGGGCCATTCAGAAGCAGCATTCTCAAAGCTGCCCTCTATTTAAGTTTCTACAGCTTTCTCCGGCGCGGGGAATTTACCAGCACCTCCCCTCATAATTCGGGTCCCGTACTAAGCCAACTCACCCGCAGACACCAGCATTTCAGCTTCACCTTACCCATTTCCAAAACCTCGCAAATAGGGCCCCCTGTATGCATCAAATATTTCCCGTCTACCAACCCATGGTGCCCAGTGGCCGTCCTCAACAGATTACTAACCACCCTAGGCAACCGGGCTCCAGCCAGCCCTCTCCTTTCTTTTTCCCTCACGGCCACTCTCGTCCTCGCAGTTTACCAAGCACATGCGCAGCCTCGCATCAGGTTTAGGGTTCAACCCCGGGCCATATCGGGCGATTCGTTCCGGATCGGAGCCGCCTCCGCCACATCCAAACATGGGGTCCCGGCTCACATTATACGCAAAATGGGTCGATGGAAATCATTGTGTTTCTTGCGGTACATCCCGCATCCGAAAGCCGAGATCCCCAGAGCTTTCTCCGACTTGGTACTGTAATACTACCAACAACAATAAAAGGGTTGTATCAATAAACCATTTCCAACTCGCATTTTTTGCCCCGTTTATTGGCCTACCCTCGTCACGTGGCTAAGGGCACACCACTAGCCTACCTAGTTAGATTAGGTTTCAGACTCGCATGCCAGGCTTCGCGCCGTAGCCAGGACCACAAATATATATACATATATATATATATACACTCACATAAAGAATTATTAGGAACACCATACTAATACGGTGTTGGACCCCCTTTTGCCTTCAGAACTGCCTTAATTCTACATGGCATTGATTCAACAAGGTGCTGATAGCATTCTTTAGAAATGTTGGCCCATATTGATAGGATAGCATCTTGCAGTTGATGGAGATTTGAGGGATGCACATCCAGGGCACGAAGCTCCCGTTCCACCACATCCCAAAGATGCTCTATTGGGTTGAGATCTGGTGACTGTGGGGGCCATTTTAGTACAGTGAACTCATTGTCATGTTCAAGAAACCAATTTGAAATGATTCGAGCTTTGTGACATGGTGCATTATCCTGCTGGAAGTAGCCATCAGAGGATAGATACATGTTCTCATTCTGTTTACGCCAAATTCGGACTCTACCATTTGAATGTATCAACAGAAATCAAGACTCATCAGACCAGGCAACATTTTTCCAGTCTTCAACAGTCCAATTTTGGTGAGCTCGTGCAAATTGTAGCCTCTTTTTCCTATTTGTAGTAGAGATGAGTGGTACCCGGTGGGGTCTTCTGCTGTTGTAGCCCATTCGCCTCAAGGTTGTGCGTGTTGTGGCTTCACAAATGCTTTGCTGCATACCTCGGTTGTAACGAGTGTTTATTTCAGTCAACGTTGCTCTTCTATCAGCTTGAATCAGTCGGCCCATTCTCCTCTGACCTCTAGCATCCACAAGGCATTTTTGCCCACAGGACTGCCGCATACTGGATGTTTTTCACACCATTCTTTGTAAACCCTAGAAATGGTTGTGCGTGAAAATCCCAGTAACTGAGCAGATTGTGAAATACTAAGACCGGCCCGTCTGGCACCAACAACTATGCCGCGCTCAAAATTTCTTAAATCACCTTTCTTTCCCATTCTGACATTCAGTTTGGAGTTCAGGAGATTGTCTTGACCAGGACCACCCCCCTAAATGCATTGAAGCAACTGCCATGTGATTGGTTGACTAGATAATTGCATTAATGAGAAATAGAACAGGTGTTCCTAATAATTCTCTAGGTGAGTGTATATATATAATTACAAGTATCTGTATCAGTATCTCAGTATTAGTGTCCTAAATATCTATGTGTATATATGAGTAATACTGCTCTTATATATAAAGAATATGGGGACATTTATCAGGACCGATGATTTTATGCAACGGTCTTGACTCCCTCTGTGCTGCCAGAGGATGTAAAAAATGTATGTTAAGGAACAGGCCTCTCATTAAATTTTTGTCTCCTCCGACAGTTTGTGCAAAGGTTGTCCCTTTTTTTACTATTGAAGACCTATTCTCAGAATAGGTCATCAATATCAGATCAGTAGTGGTCCCACACCCGGCACCCCCGCCGATCACCTGTATGAAGAGAAGGTGGCGCTCATATGAGTGCTGCCTTCTCTGCTCTGTTTACCTGCTCGCCGCAGCAATTGCAATGGTGAGCAGGTGTAATTACAAGTATGGCGTCCCCATTCACATCTATGGGACGGCTCTGTCCTATTCACTTGATCCGAAGGAGCTATTCCATACAAGTGAATGGAGAGACCATACTTGTAATTACACCTGCTCACAACTCTTCAAACAGCTGATCGGCGGGTATGATGGGTGTCAGACTCCCCACCAATCTGATATTGATGACCTATCCTGAGCATAGAACATCAATAGTAAAAAGCGGACAACCCCTTTAAAGGGGCTGTGCAGGCTGTATATATTGATGACCTATCCTCAGCTGTCACCCCTGACGATCAGTTGTTTGAAGAGGAGGAGGCGCTCCATGATTCCTGGTCATTACACTGTGCATCGTTTCCTTTGCAACGGCGGCGTAGTGCACTTACAAGTACTTTGTCCATTCAAGTAAACAATGGGGAGGGTAATGAAGAGGAAGCGACGCTCGCATGGAACACCGCCTCCTCTTCAATAAGCTGATCAGCCGATCAAATATTGATAACCTATCCCAAGGATGGGAGGGGGGTGCCATTTCAGGTTTCGCCTCAGGCGGCAGAAAGTCTAGGTGCAGCCCTGCTGGAAGAAGGAAGGAGGGGCAGTCCGCCTCGGGGTGCCTGCAGTTAGGGGGTGCCGGATGCAATGAGCACTTCCATCAATACAGATGGAAGTGCTCATTGCGTTAGCGCAGGGGAGTTGGTGGTCCTTTCACTTACTGACTGCTCCGCTTCCAGCTCTCCTTCCCTCCTCTAGGCTGGCTGCTTCACACTCAGCCCTGCAGGCTCAGATCTCGCTGCCGGACTGTGTAAGAGGAGCCCGGGAATCTGCCTCTGCACTCCTCTCACACAGTGCTGCAGGGCGATCTGTGCCTGCAGGGGAGTGCTGGAGGTGACCAGATCATCAGGAATGGGACAAGGTGAGTAGTTTTTAATTTTTTTAACACTGAGGGGGCACAGAGAGGGTAATACTACTGTGAAGGAGGCACAGAGAGGGCATTACTACTTTGAAGTGGCATAACAAGGGCATAACTACTGTGAGAATGAAAAATGAAGGCATAACAACTGTAAGGGGCACAATGTTTTAAGACCCGGCCCAGGAGCCTAACACCTTAGGCAAACCACTGCTTCTTTCGTTCAAATTCGGCAGGTATGTGCCCTGGCTCCTGCCTCATAACAAAAAATGCCCTCCCTGACCTGGGGACACAAAGACGAATAGTTTTTTTTTTCAAAGGTTTTATTTTCAGTAAGTGGGGGGGGGGGGGTCTGTAAAACATTTGCTGTGGGGCCCAGTCAGTTCTAGCTACGGCCCTTTCAGAAAATAAAAAATTGGGTGGGAGTGCTTCTTTAAAGGGGTTATCTCATGACAAATGCAAAAAAATGAAAATCAAACATCACATAGTCCTTGACAATCTCTTTCTAACAAAGCTAGAACCAGCCCTGTACCTCACATGGATCCAGAGATCTCCCCATTCATTGCTCTGCTAGATTTATATCAAGCTGACAGCTCAAGGGGAGTGTTTTTTCTGCTGCAGCTAAGGGGGCATGTCCATGATCTCCCTATCACAGCTCAGGGGGCGTGTCCATGCTCTACCTATCACAGCTCAGGAGGCAGTTGAAGAATGAAACTGAGCATGTGCGGCCTTCTCAGTGAGCAGGTCAAAGAAATAAGAAAAAAACAAACATCAGGTGGCGCTATACAGATACATTTTATTGAATAACTCAGTGACCACTCTAAATGTTTAATGACATGTAATTACTAAAGTATTTAAATCCAGGTTCTGGTTTGAAAACTATAGCTTTTTTTTTTTTGTACTAAGATATTGATAACCCATCCATATCCCTCTACTGATCATCAGTGACCTGCAGCTGCAGTTCCAGGAAGTAAACAGATTCCGGAGCCAGTGTACCATAGCGCCATACACTATGTAGTGGCCATTCTCAGGTACTGTAGCTCAGCTCCCATTCACATGGATTGAAATACTTCTGTCATTCCCCTCTGACGGAAGGAAAAACAGAATGTGAATAGAGCCTTATCATGAACCAGAAAAGGTCCACTGTACACCGAAGCTTGTCGCATTCTTTGAACAGGACATTACTGTGTATTTCCACAGCACATTATTGAGAGTTTCTGGATATACACGGCAGATGTAACATGCTGAAACGACACACCACGATTTCAGGAAAAAGCTCAGGTTAAATGGTTCCAATATTCTGTTTATGAGGCAGCTGCCATGAATGAGAGGGCAGAATCAGAGTGTTTCTGATTAGTTTCCTCCCTTCTTCCATCATTGTCAGTGTCTGCGGTGACTTCATTCCCTTCTGTCACTCTCCATCCATGACTGGTTACCACCCAACTTCAGAGCACTTCCGTGTCTCCATGGATACTGGAACAAGAGACCGCGTCCACAGTTCAGTAACCATGGAAACTGGCAAGAACAGAGGGTAGGATGGAAGGAAGCAATATTCGGATGAGTGCAGGTCGCCAGCTTTGGAGGCTTTGAATCAGGAGCATTACAATACAGCTTATGGCCATTTACATTTCTTTAAGGTCTGACTACAATTTCCATTTCAATTTCCTTTTCTATAGGACTCCGGTCGTTTGAAGTTGTGGTTATTGTGTTTTTTTCTGATATTTCCCACCACGTATTACCCCAAGCACAGCGGCATCTAGTATAATTATTAGTAGGCTGAACATGCACTCATTGTATGGATTCTTGATGACAACCAGGGAACGTCAGCATTTTGCTATCTAATCCCATCTCACTCCGGCAACGCTCTGTGCCATCATATGCTAGCACTATGCATACATGCTTTGCACCAGACTAAGAGTACTTTTACACTAGCGTTATTCTTTTCCCGTATTGATATCTGGTAAAGGGTCTCAATACCGAGAAAAAAAACGCATCAGTTTTGTTCCAATGCATTCTGAATTGAAAGCAATCCGTTCAGTATGCATCAGCTTTCTGGCCAAAAATCCGGAACACTACCGCACTTGCCGGATTCAGCATTAATTTCCATTGAAATGTATTAATGCCGGATCCGGTACCAAGTGTTCCGGAAATTGCCGCATCGCCGGATCCGGTTTTCCGGTCTGCGCATGCACAGTTCTTTCTAGCTTTGAAAAAATTAAATACCAGATCCAGATGATACCGGAAAGACGAATCCGGGATTTCAATGAATAAGTCTAACGGATCCAGATCCGGAAAAAAAAGATATCCGTTTGCATACGGATTTCCGGATCCGGCAGGCAGTTTCGGCAATGGAACTGCCTGCCGGATTCTAACAACGCTAGTGTGAAAGTACCCTTAGGCCTCATGCACACAACTGTATTTCTTTTATTATAAACTTATAAAACATAACAATAACACAATGTAGCATCAATAATAACAAACATAATCTTCATAAAATATCAAACACAACCAAACAGTAAATGATAAAACTAACACTGGTCCAGCCACTCACTCCAATATTAATACTATTATCATACATACACACATATATTATACAACAAGGTCTACAGCTAGTATGATCTAACGTGACCGGAATACTCAATTATTCAATATAACAACAACCGAGAGAGTATATATGATTCCTCAAATATTAAATATATGTTTATTGGTAATTTTTTTTAAAAAGTGTACAAAACACTATCATGAACAACATATAATAAGAGTTTCCAAAGTTATAATGCCACATCTATAACGCCCAATTACTTGTGCAATAAAACCACATGTATCATGGATCAATATGGAAAGGACACACAATATGCGTGACTGAATGAACTGCAGGATATAATGACCCTTGCTGAATTAGACCGCGCCTGTGTCCATATATCTATCTGATTGAAAGTAAAGTGACTAATGCATATAAATAGACAACATGTGAAGTTTGTCTATACCTGTGTGGTGACAATATAGATGAGGGTGCCGCTCCTCGACGCGCGTTTCGTCATCTGTGACTTCCTCACGCATGCGCAATAGATAGGGTATCTGCAATTGTTTGTTATATTTTGTACTCATTTTTGTATTATGTGTTATGTATCTGCTGTATGCTTCAGAAATTATATGGTATGGTTGGCATTAGGAACAGAACTTACCATCACATTCCTCCCTCTTTGTAGGGACGGGGTGGTCCTACTTCCTGCCAGGAGTGGGAGTTCTAGAGCGTTCTAGGGGAAGTAAGCTTAGCAAGCCTGGAGTGAGGGTGCATATCCATCTGCACCCGATCCAAGCAAGGGCCTTTGGGACTAAACATACAGCTCTACTGTGAGGACCACTACTCCAGGGAGGATGCCGAGTCCCAGGTCACAGAAGATCTGCAAGCTATGGTGTTTACAGACAGCAGAGTGATCACCACTACAGCTATACCACTGCAGGTGAGGGGATAACAAGTTAAGACACCCATCATCACAAGTAAGGACAGGCACTCTCAAAAACCTGCATTTTACAAGTGGACACTAGTGTTGATCACGAATATTCGAATTGCGAATTTTAATTGCGAATATCGGCACTTCAAGAATTCGCGAATATTTAGAAAATCGCAAAATATATTCGTAATCGCAAATATTCAATTTTTTTTAAATACCAGTTCATTAGGCGAATTTTATGCAAATTTTCGCAATCAAGAAAATAATGCCTGGAGATCATGAATTCGCGAATTTGCGAATATATGGCGAATACTCGCCCAAATATTCGCGAAATATCGCAAATTCGAATTTTGCCCCTGCCACTCATCACTAGTGGACACCTACAGTCACAAGTGCCAGCTTATTGTTGTTAGCAAAGGGAAATCAGGAGAGAGAGAAGGACTATTCTAGAGTGCTATCTTTCCTGCCACCATACTGTACCTCATCACCTCAGAATAGAGACATTACACCTTGTACAGACAACAGCTGGATGTACTGTAACTCATCCTTTGCACTCAGTAAAGAAAAACATTTGTTGTTCTTCTACGTCTGTCTCGGTCCTTTACACTACCTTTTCACTGCACCAAACCCTAGGGACTGACGGCCCGAGGGAGTGCACCGTAATACAACATCTCATCAGGGGCACTACCACTCCCATCCTGTGCACTGGCTCCTCAGGCGCTCACTACACATCTATATGCCCGATCTGAGAAGCTCGTCTATTCTTGTTCATTTGTGCAGATGAGAACACCCTTTTCTGTTGATAAGGCCTCATGCACACGACAGTCGTTTTTTGCGACCGCAAATTGTGCATCCGCCAAAAAAAACTGATGCGGCATCTTTTTTTTTGGGGAGGATCCGTTTTTTCCCACAGATCCCTTGTAATAAATGCCTATCCTTGTCCGCAAATGTAAAAAAAGTAGGACATGCACTATTTTTTTTTGATAAAGAGAAACAGACAACGGACACGGAACACAAATGGATGAACTATCAGTATTTTTTTGCTGACCCATTGAAATGAATGGGTCCCCATCCTATCCGCAAAAAAAACAGAACGGAGGCCGAGAAAAACAACTGTCGTGTGCATGAGGCCTAAGAATGAGAAAAAATGGAAGGCTATCAGTTTTTCAAGGAATTACTGGACTGAAAATCAGATAAAGTAATAGACCTAGGTGTACAAAAACAGGATTCAGATTCCATCTTTGGTATAATATGTGTCTCTAACAAGAACCCCATGTATGAAGCAGTGGCCCACTTTGTTATCTGGGATAGCGATGAGCGGCAGGGGCAACATTCGAATTCACGATATTTCGTGAATATTTTGTAGAATATTCGTCATATGTTCGCGAATTCGAGATTATATTCTTGATTGCGAAAATCGGCAATGTATTATAAAATACTGGCGTGGGTCACTTTGGCTACATTTTTCAAGCTGGCATAAGTTTCCTTAGACTGGAGAAAACGGTTGGCACGGCAGAACATTAGAATAGCTTTATATGCAGATAGAGTGCTCCGATATATTTGTGCTTGCGAATTTTCGGTAATTAATTATGTGCATATTTCTTCACAATACGTGCAACTTGTGACATCACAACACTATGTCTGTAGCAGGTATGTATGGACAGCAGAACCTATTATTTATAAGTTAACTCTCTAATGTAATACACCAGAGCACAGCAATGACACTGCTGTCTCTTTCATAACTGCAATAAACTGCTGCTGGGGAGGTTCTTATATAGTAAGGGGTAGGCAACTTTCCTATTGGTTGCTAGGGATGTTGCTAAGCTCAGACAAAGACATTGCAGCCTTCTTATTGGCCCACAAGCAAGAAGGGAGGTTACTGATGAAAAAAAAATCTAGAATATTCAAAATTACGAATATATATCACTATATTCTAAATATTCGCAAATACTCAAAGTGTCGATATTTGCAATAAAAATACACTTTTCAAATATTCGCAATCAACACTAATTTGGGGTAATTCTATCCATTTTTAAGGCAAAGAATTAGAATGCCAGTTAAAATCGATCCAAAAAGTAAGGAAAAATTTATCCATTTTTTACTTGCATTTGACATGTTTTCTTTTTCTTTTCCCCATTCATAATACTGTAGCTCACAAGGGGCTGTCCAGACAAAACGCTTTTTTCTTAAACACATTAGATCCAGCAGATCGGCTTCTCTTCTTCCAGTTATGAGGTGGGACTAGAAGCTACTACTAACTAAAAAATCCTAGATCTCAGTGGTCTAGTTCCGTACACATAGACAAGACTGCTGAGGCCACCACTGCCAAATACTGCGGTTAGATGGCACCTGAAAAGCATCACGGAAGTATACAGAGACCAGCAGTGCTGGATCGGCGGGGACTTAAAGATACAGTTTTTTTATTTATTTATTTTTTTTATTCTACAGCATTCCCTACCTTTCCGAAAAAAATGTACACCCTGGATAACCCATTAACATTCCACTCCGCTGCATGAAGTGGCTGTTGTCTGCCCTCCGACAATGCACTGCTCTCTAGTAACAGGAAACCAATAACATTCTAAATTTACTTGAACAGGCAATAAAATATCTTGTAAATAAAAATAAAAAAGACAGTTGTCTATGCTTCTAATAAATTTGTCGTAAAATTTCTTAACTTTTTGCGTGGACGTAAGGCTACTTTCACACCTGCGTTTGGTGCGGATCCGTCTGGTATCTGCACAGACGGATCCGCACCTATAATGCAAACGCTTGGATCCGTTCAGAACGGATCCGTTTGCATTACCATGAACAAAAAAAAAAAAAAAAAAAATGTATTTATTTTTTTTTTTTTTTGTTCATGATAATGCAAACGGATCCGTTCAGACTTTACATTGAAAGTCAATGGGGGACGGATCCGTTTGAAAATTGAGCCATACTGTGTCAACTTCAAACGGATCCGTCCCCATTGACTTAGGCTACTTTCACACTAGCGTTCTGCTGTCCGCTCGTGAGCTCCGTTTGAAGGGGCTCACGAGCGGAGCAGAACGCTTCCGTCCAGCCCTGATGCAGTCTGAATGGATGCGGATCCGCTCAGAATGCATCAGTCTGGCGGCGTTCAGCCTCCGCTCCGCTCGCCTCCGCACGGCCAGGCGGACAGCTGAACGCTGCTTGCAGCGTTCGGGTGTCCGCCTGGCCGTGCGGAGGCGAGCGGATCCGTCAACACTTACAATGTAAGTCAATGGGGACGGATCCGCTTGAAGATGACACAATGTGGCTCAATCTTCAAGCGGATCCGTTCCCCATTGACTTTCAATGTAAAGTCTGAACGGATCCGCTCAGGCTACTTTCACACTTAGAAAATTTTCTAAGTTTTAATGCAGACGGATCCGTTCTGAACGGATGCGAACGTCTGCATTATCGGAGCGGATCCGTCTGATGAAACATCAGACGGATCCGCTCCGAACGCTAGTGTGAAAGTAGCCTTACATTGTAAGTCTGGATGGATCCGTTTGGCTCCGCAAGGCCAGGCGGACACCCGAACGCTGCAAGCAGCGTTCAGGTGTCCGTCTGCTGAGCGGAGCGGAGGACAAACGCTGCCAGACTGATGCATTCTGAGCGGATCCGCCTCCACTCAGAATGTATTAGGGCTGGACGGATCCGTTCGGGGCCGCTTGTGAGAGCCTTCAAACGGAACTCACAAGCGGAGCCCCGAACGCTAGTGTGAAAGTAGCCTATGGTAAATTCATATAACTATCAAAGTTCTGTGGATTATTCAGCAGTGGAGTGTTCAGTGCACAAAGAGGTAAACTACACTGCGTGCAGAATTATTAGGCAAATGAGTATTTTGACCACATCATCCTCTTTATGCATGTTGTCTTACTCCAAGCTGTATAGGCTCGAAAGCCTACTACCAATTAAGCATATTAGGTGATGTGCATCTCTGTAATGAGAAGGGGTGTGGTCTAATGACATCAACACCCTATATTAGGTGTGCATAATTATTAGGCAACTTCCTTTCCTTTGGCAAAATGGGTCAAAAGAAGGACTTGACAGGCTCAGAAAAGTCAAAAATAGTGAGATATCTTGCAGAGGGATGCAGCACTCTAAAAATTGCAAAGCTTCTGAAGCGTGATCATCGAACAATCAAGCGTTTCATTCAAAATAGTCAACAGGGTCGCAAGAAGCGTGTGGAAAAACCAAGGCGCAAAATAACTGCCCATGAACTGAGAAAAGTCAAGCGTGCAGCTGCCAAGATGCCACTTGCCACCAGTTTGGCCATATTTCAGAGCTGCAACATCACTGGAGTGCCCAAAAGCACAAGGTGTGCAATACTCAGAGACATGGCCAAGGTAAGAAAGGCTGAAAGACGACCACCACTGAACAAGACACACAAGCTGAAACGTCAAGACTGGGCCAAGAAATATCTCAAGACTGATTTTTCTAAGGTTTTATGGACTGATGAAATGAGAGTGAGTCTTGATGGGCCAGATGGATGGGCCCGTGGCTGGATTGGTAAAGGGCAGAGAGCTCCAGTCCGACTCAGACGCCAGCAAGGTGGAGGTGGAGTACTGGTTTGGGCTTGTATCATCAAAGATGAGCTTGTGGGGCCTTTTCGGGTTGAGGATGGAGTCAAGCTCAACTCCCAGTCCTACTGCCAGTTTCTGGAAGACACCTTCTTCAAGCAGTAGTACAGGAAGAAGTCTGCATCCTTCAAGAAAAACATGATTTTCATGCAGGACAATGCTCCATCACACGCGTCCAAGTACTCCACAGCGTGGCTGGCAAGAAAGGGTATAAAAGAAGAAAATCTAATCACATGGCCTCCTTGTTCACCTGATCTGAACCCCATTGAGAACCTGTGGTCCATCATCAAATGTGAGATTTACAAGGAGGGAAAACAGTACACCTCTCTGAACAGTGTCTGGGAGGCTGTGGTTGCTGCTGCACGCAATGTTGATGGTGAACAGATCAAAACACTGACAGAATCCATGGATGGCAGGCTTTTGAGTGTCCTTGCAAAGAAAGGTGGCTATATTGGTCACTGATTTGTTTTTGTTTTGTTTTTGAATGTCAGAAATGTATATTTGTGAATGTTGAGATGTTATATTGGTTTCACTGGTAAAAATAAATAATTGAAATGGGTATATATTTGTTTTTTGTTAAGTTGCCTAATAATTATGCACAGTAATAGTCACCTGCACACACAGATATCCCCCTAAAATAGCTAAAACTAAAAACAAACTAAAAACTACTTCCAAAAATATTCAGCTTTGATATTAATGAGTTTTTTGGGTTCATTGAGAACATGGTTGTTGTTCAATAATAAAATTAATCCTCAAAAATACAACTTGCCTAATAATTCTGCACTCCCTGTATAGCTTAATCATTAATGGACTTTTATAAACCCAAATCACATGATGAAGTCAAGAAAAGCCCCATTAACGCTATGTAGTTGACAACCATATGGATTTTAAAGCATGTGCTGACTATTTTTATCAGGCATTTGTTGCATTTTGTGTTGTTTTTTTTAGGTTATTGACTCAAAATGACTACAAGGAAAATCAAATGCATATCCATCGATCATGGAACCACAATACAATTAGACATACAATCAGTTCTAGGAAGCTGAACCCCTGTTCAGAAGTACATAAATTCTCCTGTATTTATAAGCCGCCCTGTAAAAGCGATCTGTGCAGAACATGTCCAATAACAATGATGGACTGTTATTTGAGGATGATGAAGGTCACAGTCTATCAGCCATGGACGGTTAGGAACTGGCCTTCTTCCAGTACATTCATCCATTGTACCAGGGAAAGTTTTAACAGTCTGTTTTACGCTCTAAGCCTAATGATATTACATATAACCTTCTTTCACAAACAGGACACATTAGCATTTACCGTAAATTAGAACTTTTTGCATTCAGGCCCTAAAGAAATAGTTATTTTTTTTATCAAACAGAAATGCGCCTAAATTAGGCGTATTTCTGGCGAAGATTGCAGCACATCTGAATACTTTTGTAATTGCATGTAATTAAAAATTTAGTATAGCGCCACCTGCTGTTTGTGATGTTCCTTATTTTTTGTCCGTCTCACTGAGCTGATCGAACGTGCTCAGTTTAAATCTTCAACTGTCACCAGCCATATGTTCTGTTGCAGTTACAGGGAGAGAGCTGCAGCAGAAAGGACATGCCCCCTGAGCTGCCAGGCTGAAGATAATTTAGCAGAGCAATTGGAGCAGTGAATGGAGAGACCTCCGGATTAGGGTTGTTTTGGGTATCGAACTTTCGATAACCAATCGATACTTTTAGCCCGGTATCGATACGATACCGGGATTTGTCTTTTATCGATACTAGGCTGTGCTACTGCACAGCCCAGTATCAGACGATATGGATCGCGCTGCCCTCAGCAGCACAGGGAAGAAGGAAGCAGTCTCTCCCTCCCCCCTGTGCTGCCTCCGCCTCCAATGAGAGTGCAGAGGAGGCGGAGGAGGGGAGGGGCTGTGGCAACTGCGCCACCAATGATAACTAACGTTTAATACATTACAAATGCAGGCAGTATCAGAAACACATTGCCGGCACCTTGCCTCTGACAGGGCGCTGCGATCAGCGGCAATTAACCTCTCAGGTGCCGGCATTGTGTTTCTGCTTTCAGCTTTATTTGTATATTAAACGTTAATTATCATTGGTGGCGCAGTGCACCCTTCCCCTCCCCCGTCCTCAGTATTAAAAACATTGGTGGTGCAGCGCGCCCTCCCCCCCAGTATTAAAATCATTGGTGTCAGTGGCCACAGAGTCCCCTCAACTCCTTTCATTGGTGTCAGTGGCCACAGAGTCCCCTCAACTCCTTTCATTGGTGGCAGTGGCCACAGAGTCCCCTCACCTCATCTCATTGGTGGCAGCTTCTGATCGGAGCCCCAGCAGTGTAATTGCGGGGCTCCGATCGGTCACCATGGCAGCCAAGACGCTACTGAAGCCCTGGGTGCCTGCCTGCCATGGTAATCTCCCTGCTGCCGCGTGTACTATGCACAGGGCAGCAGGGAGAGTGACGTCCTATTTACCCTAATAGAGGTCTATTAGGATGAATAGACAATCCCAGGTTCTAGGCCCTAAGGTGGGAAATAGTTATTAAATAAACTGTAAAAATAAAAAAATATAAAAAAAACAACACACCAAAATATCAAGTATAACGCTGCGTTCAGACCTGAGCGTACGGGATGGAGCGCTCTGTATGCGCGATTTTATGCGCGTTTACAGACGCGGCTCCGGAACAAGCGAACGCCCATTGTCGCGCTTTCCCGTCAGTCTATGTACGGGAACGCGCGACAAGACGCCCCAAAGAAGCTCCTGTACTTCTTGGGGCGTCGGGCGTTTTACATCGTACATGTTGTGAAACGCTCAGGTGAGAACCCTTCCCATAGGGAAACATTGGTTCTTGCCTGTTGAGCGTTTTACAGCGCGTAGGAACGCACTGTAAAACACTCAGGTCAGGTCTGAACCCAGCCTAAATCACCCCTTTCCCAATTTTACATATACAATATATAAACAATAAATAAATAACATATTACATATCGCCATTTCTGAAAAGTCCAAACTATTAAAATATAAAAAAATATCTCCTATGCAGTGAACGCCGTAAAAGCAAAAGAAAAACTGCGCGATTCGCCATTTTTTGTCAACTTGTCCCTCCAAAAAATAGGATAGGACTGTTCGATTATGGGCCAGACGTTCCAAAAAATGCGGAATGCACACGGCTTTTTTGGCTTTTTTTTCTCGTGGTATCGAATGGCATCGAGTATTGCAATACTTTTTTATGGTATCGAAACCGAATAAAAATTTTGGTAATGAAACAACCCTACTCTGGATCCATGTGAGGTACAGGGCTGGTTTTAGTTTTGTTGGAAAGGTATTGTGTACTATATGATGTCTGATTTAGATTTTTTTACATTAATCATGGCATAATCCCTTTAGTACTGGACCTCGGGATAGGTCATCAATATCTGATTGGGGGGTCTTACTCCTGGCACCTCCTAACTGCTGATATTGTTATTGATGGCAGAGTCTCTTTAAAGAGCACCCGTATCACCCATGTGATAATGGAACTGTTTAAAGGCAATCCGCCAGCTCCAAAACACCGCCCAAACTAGAGTATGCGGTGTATAGTGTAAGTGGTGCTGAGTGCGGTTATGTATTTTTATCTTCATGCTTACTTCCATGCTGTTTCAGTTTTCGCCTCAGGCAGCAGAAAGGTTAAGTGCACCCCTGCACCGCATACTCTAGTTTGGGGGGTGTTTCAGAATGGACAGTTTCCCTTAAATTTAAAGGAGTTGTCCAAGTTGGGGACCCCTTTCCATTACAACAGTCAAAAAGGAAAGACTATGCTTCCTTAACAAGGACTAGTTCAACTTGAGCAGCTATTTACCTCTCATGTTTTCCTAATACAGGGGAAAATTGTTGCATTTCTGGGAATTGACATATCACTTTATAATGTAACATGATGAAAATGTACGTTATGTGCCTTAAAGTAATAATAGTAATGAAAAAACAGACAATAGAAAAGTCCTTGGCTTGCCTTTTTCTGTCAAGTTGTTACTCATCGATTCATATCTTGAAACAACATTTTTATTTTTTTACAAAAATTTTTTAATGATGGCAGTGCCGGATCAGTCACATAATGGACACTAACAGAGCCCAGAGGAACATCATTGACTATAACGCAGTTTCCTTATTGAATCTGAAAAAAAATAGCGCAGTATGCTATGTTATTTTTTCCAGCATTTTTTGTGGAATCTGTGACATGGCCTATTAGCCTTCCATAGACGGCACACCGTCATTCTGTCTACCAGTCATGCCACAGTCTCTATTGCCTGCAGCATCTAATAGCTAAACTGCCAGGATCAGAGTAATCTCCGATCCCACCAGTTGAGAAAGTGCACTATGTGTAGCTGTCGTGCTCTTGGCACTAATCTCACTAGTACAGTGTGGCCACTATGATGGATGTATCCAACATAGAACATTGCCAAGCCATCTCTCATATTCATCATACAACAGGAGTTTCTTCAGCTCTCTAACACAGTATCAAACTTTTTTGTTGCCTTTCTTGCACTTCCCATAAAAGGTATGATCTAAATCTGTCCTCTCCAACCTTTCATACCCTTAGAGCCACATTCGGCAATGAGAGATGGTGGCAAACCACATTCAATGTGACCATTGAGCACATCTCCTATTCTAATAAATAGAAAATGTTCTCTGCAGGCCCGATGTCAGATGGAGTGAAAGAGAGAGGCGCTAGCAGGGGTGTAACTATAATTCATAGGGCCCCATAGCAAAATAAGATGGGGCCCCCCACCACCTAATATAATAAAATTAAAACAGCAATAATTCAAGGTATGTATAATAGCACTATGTCAGTAAACCCACATTACATAAAAAAGCCACCATTTTGGTCTTCCTCAAAAAAAGGTACAATGTTTTTGCACTTGAGAGGGCTCGCCCAACCTCTGGGCCCCAGAGCAAGTGAGCAAGTGCTATGGCTGTTCTAACTACAGATACACCCATGGGCACTACATATAGAGCCCCTAATAAAGAGGCAATTTCTTCACTGTAAGGTAGGGAACCATTCTTCTACTTGAAGAAGTTGGCTGCTTTAAATCTAACCTTCTCAAATTTGTTAGAAACCTGAATATTGTAAATTTATAGTTATAGATACTATTATACTAAGGGTCCATTCACACGTCCGCATAATGGGTCCGCAAAAGATGCGGACAGCACACTGTGCTGTCTGCATCCGCACTTCCGTTACGCGGCCCCGCAATATAATAGAACATGTCCGTCACTATAATAGAAATGACTTTTCTTGTCCATGTCTGCGGACAAGAATAGGACATGTTCTATTTTTTTGCAGGGCAGCAGAACTGAAGTGCGGATGAATGGGTTCGCACCCGTTCCGCAAAATAGGTTACACATTTTGCGGATGTGTGAATGGGCCCTTATAGATATTTATTTTAACTTCTGTGCATTTTTGACTCTTCT
The DNA here is from genome assembly GCF_905171765.1 of Bufo bufo. Classification (NCBI taxonomy): domain Eukaryota; kingdom Metazoa; phylum Chordata; class Amphibia; order Anura; family Bufonidae; genus Bufo; species Bufo bufo. The sequence goes on along the minus strand of NC_053391.1, from coordinate 602,493,276 downwards.
TGACGCCATGCCCCTTGTTTGCTAAGTCTTCTGTCTAAACCGCAAGTGTTTCATCTAGGTTTCATCCAGTGCTGGTCTTTACCACCACACAAACCACATCATTGCGTGGGCCTTCAGTCTGTCAGGGGGCCATTGCCTGGCCCGTTACAGGCAGGTCAGACAGCGCCACAACTTTCAACTGTCCTCTGCATCCTAAGGAAGCAGACAAAATTATGGACAGACAAGGAATCCCTATTTCCGGTGTATGTCCCTTTAACTATCGAGAGAACAGTCCCCAGAGGCCTGGGAGCAGCTGATAGACAGTATTAAACTGTTGTCTGTCTAGTAACGGCTGCTCCCTGGCCTCTGCAGCCCGCTGCGTCCTGCAGTCAAAACATGATTAGGTACAGAGGGTCATGTGAGGGTGGAGACTATACTCCAGAAACAAGATGGAGTCCTGACCGAATAATGGAATACTATGTGAGTGGGCAGTCTATGTAATCTACTGGACAGGCTAGAATAATGACATCGCATGGCATTGTGAGGTAATAACACAATATTAGTGATAACACAGGATATGAAGCTGAGGTAATAACGTGATACATTAGTGATAATATAAGCTAATAAAACAGTGTCTATGACCAGTGGTATAACTAGAAATGAACTTTTGAACAGGGCCCCCCCTACCGCAGCAAATAATTCTCAACCCCCTCCTCTCATGCAACTCCCACTCCAGTGGCTAGTCAAGATCGCTCTCTCAGACGAGGCCCAGCAGCCACTCCTTCTATTTCCTACACGTACAGTACAGACCAAAAGTTTGGACACACCTTCTCATTCAAAGAGTTTTCTTTATTTTCATGACTATGAAAATTGTAGATTCACACTGAAGGCATCAAAACTATGAATTAACACATGTGGAATTATATTCATAACAAACAAGTGTGAAACAACTGAAAATATGTCATATTCTAGGTTCTTCAAAGTAGCCACCTTTTGCTTTGATTACTGCTTTCCACACTCTTGGCATTCTCTTGATGAGCTTCAAGAGGTAGTCCCCTGAAATGGTTTTCACTTCACAGGTGTGCCCTGTCAGGTTTAATAAGTGGGATTTCTTGCCTTATAAATGGGGTTGGGACCATCAGTTGCGTTGAGGAAAAGTCAGGTGGATACACAGCTGATAGTCCTACTGAATAGACTGTTAGAATTTGTATTATGGCAAGAAAAAAGCAGCTAAGTAAAGAAAAACGAGTGGCCATCATTACTTTAAGAAATGAAGGTCAGTCAGTCAGCTGAAAAATTGGGAAAACTTTGAAAGTAAGGGCTATTTGACCATGAAGGAGCGTGATGGGGTGCTGCGCCAGATGACCTGGCCTCCACAGTCACCGGACCTGAACCCAATCGAGATGGTTTGGGGTGAGCTGGACCGCAGATCGAAGGCAAAAGGGCCAACAAGTGCTAAGCATCTCTGGGAACTCCTTCAAGACCATTGGAAGACCATTTCAGGTGACTACTACCTCTTGAAGCTCATCAAGAGAATGCCAAGAGTGTGCAAAGCAGTAATCAAAGCAAAAGGTGGCTACTTTGAAGAACCTAGAATATGACAAATTGTCTGTTGTTTCACACTTGTTTGTTATGTATATAATTCCACATGTGTTAATTCATAGTTTTGATGCCTTTATAGTCATGAAAATAAAGAAAACTCTTTGAATGAGAAGGTGTGTCCAAACTTTTGGTCTGTACTGTATATACCGTACCGTATGTCATGTCACTGTATATAATGTCATTGTATAATTCAAAATAGGGGGCCCTGACAAAATATTTTAGTCCTCATCCTGGGTGAGCCCCTTCTGAGTTTGGGCCCAAAAGCAGCTGATTCCCCTTCTTCCCCTATAGCTACGCCTCTGTCTGCGACTGTACTGATAATACCGTACAAAAATATTGTATTTTGCTATACAAAAATTGTCTTCGATTAGGGTCCCCCAGACATAACATTGCATGTTGCCCCAAAAATGCCAAGTCTGCCCCTGCTTCCTTTTGCGTTTGCACGGCTCCTGTACGTGCAAATGTACTGGGCTTGCAGACGAAGGCGAGCCACACAGCAGGGGCTCACGAACTATTGTTGATCTACAGTACAGACCAAAAGTTTGGACACACCTTCTCATTCAAAGAGTTTTCTTTATTTTCATGACTATGAAGGCATCAAAACTATGAATTAACACATGTGGAATTATATACATAACAAACAAGTGTGAAACAACTGAAAATATGTCATATTCCAGGTTCTTCAAAGTAGCCACCTTTTGCTTTGATTTCTGCTTTGCACACTCTTAGCATTCTCTTGATGAGCTTCAAGAGGTAGTCCCCTGAAATGGTCTTCCAACAGTCTTGAAGGAGTTCCCAGAGATGCTTAGCACTTGTTGGCCCTTTTGCCTTCACTCTGCGGTCCAGCTCACCCCAAACCATCTCGATTGAGTTCAGGTCCGGTGACTGTGGAGGCCAGGTAATCTGGCGCAGCACCCCATCACTCTCCTTCATGGTCAAATAGCCCTTACTTTCAAAGTTTTCCCAATTTTTTGGCTGACTGACTGACCTTCATTTCTTAAAGTAATGATGGCCACTCGTTTTTCTTTACTTAGCTGCTTTTTTCTTGCCATAATACAAATTCTAACAGTCTATTCAGTAGGACTATCAGCTGTGTATCCACCTGACTTCTCCTCAACGCAACTGATGGTCCCAACCCCATTTATAAGGCAAGAAATCCCACTCATTAAACCTGACAGGGCACACCTGTGAAGTGAAAACCATTTCAGGGGACTACCTCTTGAAGCTCATCAAGAGAATGCCAAGAGTGTGCAAAGTAGTAATCAAAGCAAAAGGTGGCTACTTTGAAGAACCTAGAATATGACATATTTTCAGTTGTTTCACACTTGTTTGTTATGTATATAATTCCACATGTGTTAATTCATAGTTTTGATGCCTTCATTGTCATGAAAATAAAGAAAACTCTTTGAATGAGAAGGTGTGTCCAAACTTTTGGTCTGTACTGTACATCGGCCTCCGTTATTGAGAACACAAACAGGAGAAAGACAGGGAAAAAGTTAAATATACTGTATGTTATGTAACTAAAAGATAAAATTCTACATAAAATCCTGCAATAAATTCATGTAAAGCAGTGATATATCCATGTGACCCTTCAGAGCCTTCAGCACTAAGCTGATGGGACAGCTCCCTTTGGAGGCGTGAGGAAATATGACATTCTTTGTTTTACACTGCGCTGAGGATTTAAGACAGCTACTAGTGCCAGGTCTGAAGTGAATCCCGTTATTAGGCTGTAGAATTGTAAAGTCTTATTTTTTTTTTGCATATGACGGGGAAATGAAATTAGGCAAAAACCTCTTCACCATGTGTCTGTATGAATCATAGTCATTTTATAAAAGGGGAAATGGGATGTGATTAATGGGGCCAAACATATTTGCATATGGTAGGTTGGCGAATGTGAATGCGTGCTGACATACAGTAGTATTTAGAATGATCCCCATTTCTCAGCTTTACTGCTTATATGTGTGTGCAGCCATTATTATTTTTTTATTTATTATGTTTGCCTTATGGATGTGCACCCATGACTATGATTATAAATAAGAATATGCCAGTCAAATTTTTTTTTGTAATATTTATCTGAGGGTGGCGCCTCTTTTAGACTGAGCACACGCCCATCTGCCTGTGGCTTCTGAGCAAATGTAACTGGTTCCTTCACTGCCCTGATAATGTGGACTTGGATAAGTCCAAGAGAGGCGGTATATTAGTGATAGGGACCCGTCCGCGGAAGCCACCTTGACGCCTGGTGGATGGGCCCGACCCAAGTTTGATCAAAATGTGCGCTAAGAGCTTCCATTGATCCAAATAGTAGGTATAGTACCACTTGAATTTAGAACGATCCCCATTTCTCAGCTTTACTGCTTATATGTGTGTGCAGCCATTATTTTTTTTATTGACATACAGTAGTGTCACAGGACGCGGGGAGGCGCTTGCTCTCCTCAGAGCCGCCGGCGTCCCGTTTCTGTGCAGGAGCGAGGACGCGCACTGCGTCCTCGTCTCCTTGGTGATAGGGGGCGGGAAAGAACAGCCGTGCACGTCTACTCCACGCGGCCGGCATCCTCAGTTTCCCCAGCAACCTGGGGACGTCTGAGCGCCGAGCTGGGGACTCAGTGTTCAGCTGTTCTTCCTAGTGCGGGTCATGTGGCGCTGGCCACGTCACATGACCCCAGCTAGCCAGTATTTAACAGGCAGCCTGCTGGCCACAGGTTGCCTGTTAATTTAGGTTCCTGGTGATTGTTTGATTCCTGTATGCTTACCTGATCCTGTTCCCTTTCGATCCTCTGCCTGCTCCTCCTGTACTGCGCATCCCTCCTGGTATTCTCACCTCGGCTTCCACTTGACTATTCTTTGCGGACTCCTGTTGTACTTCACTACTCTCCTGGTATTTGACCCCGGCTTCTCCTGACTATTCTTTGCTTATCCATCTGTGCTACGTTGCTCTCTTGGTATTGACCCGGTCCGTTCACTATCCGTTATTTATCTTGTCTGTTCTCCCAGCACGTATCCTAAGTTGGGGACTGCCGTCCAGTTGTCCCCTGTCTTCAGGACTCGCGAGGCAAGTAGGCAGGGCCAGGGGTGAGGGTGGAGTGCAGTGGTCACTATCCTCCCCCCTATATGTGTGTGTGTACGTGACCGTTACAAGTAGCTTGTAACTAACGCATAATCACACAAGGATACAGTGCATACTGCATACACAATACTGTATTTATTCACACCTTTTGTCAGAGGCGTCACTTTGTAACTGAGCCCCCCCCCCCCCATATAACATCTAATTTATAACAATTATAATCATATCCTCTTATACGGCAGAGAAACCATTGGCTTACCTCCAGCACTAGTTCCTAGCGCTGACTGTAGCCTTTGCACCTCATGTACTTACACCTCTGAAAATGCACACAGTGATGTCACTGTACAGAACTAATTCTTATACCGGTGACAGATGGTGACAGAACATGGATGATAATTCCACAATGATATCCCGCCAAAACAATAATAAGAATCAGGGAAATTTGCAAAAACATCTTTGTTGCCCATAATAATCAGACACATCACAGTTTTAATTTTCTATTCTGTCCTTGAAAAATGAAAGTTTGCTATGGGCAACAAAGTTTTTTTTTTTAAAGGGGACTTTTTAACCATCCCCAGCAGTGTTTTGTACCTGTTATATTCACCTGCTGTGTTCCAGCTCCCTGGCTTTGTAAATTTCTGGAAGGATGGGGTCAAGTACGCACTGCAATCAATGACTGGCCTCAGCATTGACCCCAAGCAGCATGCCAGTACTTGGTCCTGTGCTACTTAGGAACATGTCACCACTGAGGCCAGTCATTGGCTGCAGCAGTGCGCATGATCCCGTCCATCATGACTAGTGATGAAAATTCGCTTTGGCTGCTTCGCCAAATTTTACCAAAAAATTTGCTTTGTGAGTAATTACTTCGTCACGAAACGCATTTCTTTTATTTCTTTGTATGTAGTGGGTGCAATGAAAGGGAGCGGCAAATGCGCTGCCTACTGTTTTTTCACCCCTCAAATGCCGCATTCATACATGATCGCAGCATCTGATATACATAACACGGTTGAAAATGTAAAAAAAGAAAAAAAAAATCATACTTATCTGCTCCATTTTCTCGCGACGGGCCGGCCGCCGCCATCTTGCTTGAAGAGCTGGCGCGAAATCTCGCACGACCCAAGATGACGTCATCACGCCGGCCGACACGTCATACGTCACCACACACGGGATTTCGGCTAAGATCTTCAAGCAAGATGGCGTGGCCAGCCCATCACAAGCAAATGGAGCAGGTAAGTATGATTTATTTATTTTTTTCCACTATTTCAGGTTAAATCGATTCGTTACCACGAAGCACGAAGAAATATTGGCTTAGCGTGGACTTCAATTCACTCAACACTAATCATGGTGTTTACCGGCTGGGAACTAGAAGATTGTGAAGCAGCAGCTTGCAGATGAGTATGATTTTTTCGACAGGCAAAGGCTGGACAACCCCTTTAAGACAGTTTTATAAATCTGCCCCAGTTGGTAACGGAGATAATAAACCGTCATATATTTCCAAATGGATTATAAAGACAGCACATGAAATACCCGTCACAGTGATATCATAGTGCAGGGATCAGGGGGGTAACTGTCACCATTGCACCCATATTGGTGAAAGATCACAACGATGTCATTATGCAACAAACACATCATAATGCAAGGATGATGTAGAAAATGAGAGTTCAGTACACAGGATATGAACACATTGATGTCACAGCGCTGCACATGGATAATAAAACGTGGTACTCCCTTATGTTTGACCGCTGAACCCACTATAATTAAAGGAAGGGTCATGAATATCATCTGACTCCTGGCACCCCCATAAATCAGCGGTGAGCGCTGTAGCAACAGAGTAGGTATCTAGGTATGGGTATATTCTACTCCTGGAAAACCTCCTACCTTTTGCAATTTCGATCCTACCTGCAAGGGAGAGGAAAATGGAGGCTTTGACCCAGAACTAGGACCGATTAACAGAACCGATTACCAGCATATTTGCCTGGTAGCGGCCAGATCTCTGCCAGACCCCATTATAGTCAATGGGTCTGTCAGGCAAGCAGCAGTATCCAGCAATGCCAGATCCGGAGAACTCCAGCAGGCTGTTCTATGTTGGAACAGCCTGCCAGAGAAGACAGCCACAGATGGGAACCTAGCCTTAGTGAGCTTGAAAACAGACGTAAGTCCAGCTATAAGGCTACTTTCGCGTTTTGGCTTTCCGTTTTTGAGATCCATTCAGGGCTCTCACAAGCGGTCCAAAACGGATCCGTTTTGCCCTAATGGATTCTGAATGAAAAAGGATCCGCTCAGAATGCATCAGTTTGCCTTCGTTCCATCTCCATTCCGCTCTGAAGGCGGACACCAAAACACTGCTTCACGAAACTCAGCCAAACTGATCCATCCTGGCACACAATGTAAGTCAATGGGGACAGATCAGTTTTCTATGACACAATCTGGCACAATGGAAAACGGATCCGTCCTCCATTGACTTTGCAGATCCACGACGGGGACGGGTCTGTGCAGAGTGGACCTTTCTAATAAATATGTTGAATACAGTGGTAGATTCAGACATTTTTGTATTGTGGCTCTGGAGTTGGGAAGATGAGGAAAATTTAGCTTCTGGGGATTCCGCACCAAACGCGAGTGTGAAAGTAGCCTTATCTACAACGATTTTGGAGTTTCTATTCAAATCAACCCTCCTGAATCCCCAGAAGCAAAATTTTCCTCATCTTCCCAACTCCAGAGCCACAATACAAAAATGTCTGAATCTACCACTGTATTCAACATATTTATTAGAAAGGTCCACTTTTATATATACTGTAGATCAAGCAATTATATCGTATTAGTTAAAGTGGTTGTCTCACCTTTAGATCATTAGTCATGTTCATTTTACAGATCATAAAACATTAAGCATATTTGCCATTTACATGCTGTAAAAAAATGACAGAGTGAAGAATTGTGACATTACTTACACAGTATGGAGCCTCCTGGTGGTCTAAGTGTATAGCAATGTGCACGTCCACATCTACTGAGCTGTGAGCTGCTAGTCACACATGCTCAGTCACTCTTCCCACAGCCAGGTCTATGCATAAATATGGCCTTCATGGAAGAATCATCAGAAGAAAACCTCTCCTACGTCCTCACAGCAAAATTCATTGTCAGAAGTTTGCAAAAGAACATCTTAACAAGTCTGATGCATTTTGGAAACAAGTCCTGTGGACCGATGAGGTTAAAATAGAACTCTGTCGCCACACTGAGCAAAGGTTTGGAGAAAAATGGGCATATAAATTTCAAGAAAAGAACACCTCTCCAACCATTAAGCATGGGGTGGATCAATCATGCTTTTGTTAAAAATACAAAGGGAATGTGTCATCTTTAAGATTGTGCCTTTTCGAGATCATTTCATCAACTTGCTTAACTGTTCACAGTAACAGCAATTTTGACCAAGGGTACCCAAACTTTTGCAGAACCTTTGACTTTACATTTTTGTTATGTTCAGGCTTGTGCTAAAATTGAAAAAAAAAAAAAAGTTTTTCCCATCATTCTGAAAAAATTCTTACATTTTTGCTAGTTTAATAAAAAGTAAAAACAAAAATTTCACTTGGATATACATTTTCAGACCTCACGTTTCTCTTGATCATCTTTGAGACGTTTCTACACCTTGACTGCAGTCCACCTGTGATAAATTTGGTTGATTGGAAATGAATTGGAAAGATACAACCCTGTCTATATAAAGTCTCACAGCTAACAATGCATATCAGAGGAAAAAACAAGCCATGAGGAGGAAGAAAAATGCCTGTAGAGCTCAGAGACAGGATTGTGTGGATTGTGTGGAGAAGGGTAAAAAGAATTCTGCTCCACTGAAAATCCCCAAGAGCACCATGGCATCCATATTCTTAAATGGAAGAAGTTTGGAACGACCAGGACTCTTCCTAGAAGTGGCCACACAACCAACTAAGTAATCGGGGGAGAAGGGCCTTGATAAGAGAGGTGACCAAGAACCCAATGGTCACTCTGGCTTCGCTCCAAGGAACCTGTGTGCAGATGGGAGAAACTTCCAGAAGGTCAACCATTAGTGCAGCACTCCACCAATTTGGGATTTATGGCAAAGTGGCCAGAAAGAAGCTTCTCGCAGTACAAGACACAAGAAAGCCCACCTGAAACTTTAAAAAAAACAACCAAAAACCAGCTAAAGGTCTCTGAGATTCTAGTTTTTCCTTTTCGATAAATTAGTAAAGATGGTCAACGTTCTTTTTCCTTTTGTCATTATGCGGTATTGATTGCAGATTGATGGGGAAAAACAGTTTTGTTTTTTAGTTTTTTTAGCACAAGGCAGCAACATATCAAAATGTGAAAAGCCTACCCAGCAAGGATTTTGAAGGTTTGTTGTTGGCCACCATGCAGTAGGCCACCATGCAATATGCATTTTTTTTTTGTCATGGAGGCCGATGGATGACATACTCCATAATACATGTGCCAAATTTAGCCTGATAATGTGAACAGAGCCTTGTACTGATGTGTGGAACGGTATACTATATACAGTGGCATATGTTATCTATATAAGGTACAGTATGCATCATCTATTTGTTCCCCATAGTATACCTGCCTGGTGGATGTGGGCAGGTATATGACCTTTACAGATCAGACACATAACTCCCATTGCATAAGCTGAACATTCACATAAATGTGGTGAAACACAACCTTATATAGCATCTGATGGAATCCATTAGAAATAATCTTTGCCTTTGTATAAAATCAGAGGCATACAATAGGCTCCCATAGAAGAGTGCATGTGACAGCTCTACACAAATCAGAGGCTTACAGACCTGGTATACGCCCTTGTGCATGAGCCCTAAGGTTATGGAACCACCACAGGGGATGGGACCCACATCAAATTTTTCAACAACCCCCCCCCACACACACACACACACAAACAAGCACACACCTGGGCAATTTTCCTGCATGTCACCCTTCCGGTTGATAGTCAAGACTGCCCACTCTCACCATACAACCCCCAACCCATCACTCATTTAAGAATATGAAAATAAAACACTTACTATCGCTGGACAGGAGGATGAGTCAAGACTAGTTTACTTTTTAGTAGAAATGCTCCCTTAGTTCCCCACATAGTAGTTATGCCCCCTTTGTGCCTCCGCACTTACCAGGCACAGTAGAATTCCCCCTTAGTGCGCCACACAATCGTTATGCTCCCTTATTGCCCATGCATAGTAGTGTTGCCCCATCAGTGTCCCTCTTAGTAGTGAAGCCCCGGTAGCGTTAATAAAAGAAAAAAAGGTAATATTCACCTAGCCCTGTTCCACCGATCAACAGAGCACATTATGCTATGCACAAGCTGGGGCATGATCCCCTGTTTGTACCCTTTCCTGTTCAGTTCACCAGGTGTCATGACATTGCTGCTGGGGAGAGCACAGGCTGGGAAATCAGGTCTGGGCTGTAATGGATGACAGACACTGGGGTCCGAGTCTGGCTGCTGGATCTGTCATCTATTACGGCCCAGGCCTTGCCTGCCGGTACACACAGTCACAGACAGATACGATCCAACTCATGAATAAATCATGATAATCAGCCCTGCTCAATAGCAAGGCCATAAAGTGCCAGTATAAAGATTGAGGACACAGCTGCACCGTCAGTACAGAATTTTATTACCTTCCAGAAATGACTTGTCAGAATGGATGTTTATTAATCACCTTTAAATCTTTCAATTAAGCATTTTTCACAAAGTAATCACAAAGTCAGTTAAGCACCGCAGAGGAATCTGTGTCACTGCTCTACAGGGATTTGCTCAGGGTCCCTATCCAAAACTGTGTTTTAACTTGACATTATTTTTCTGACATTATTTTTCTTAGACTATTTTCAATGAAGACAAAGTAACATACACAATAATAGAAAACATTAAAAATCATATAATGAGGTCTAAGAAGCGGTAAGGTGAGGCAGACATAGGGCTTTAATGGAACTGCTTGGCTTTCCCAAATATAAAGAATATTTAAAGGGGTTGTCACAAGCATTTTTCAAACCAGCACCCGGATCTAAATACTGTTGTAATTGCATTTAATTAAAAATATTGTATAACCAGCGAGCTATCCAATAAAATGTATCTGTATAGCGCCACCTGCTGTTTGCTCTTTTTCTTTTTTGGTCCGTCTCACTGAGCTGGTCAGACGTACTCAGTTTAAATCTTCAACTGTCACCAGCCATATGTTGTGTTAGAAGCTGTGGTTGTTACAGGGAGAGAGCTGCAGCAGAAAGGACACATCCCTGAGCTACCAGGCTGAAGAGAATCTAGCAGAGCAATTGGAGCAATGATTGGGAGATCTCGGATCCATGTGAGGTACAGGGCTGGTTCTAGCTTTGCTAGAAAGGTATTGTCATGTACTCTGATTTTTACATCAATCATGGCATAAACCCTTTAAGAAGGTTTTCTGGGATTACCAACGTTTTTAACAGACTTGCTTGCACTTGCTTACCTCATGTACATCTTCCCCATGTATTTTTGAATTTGGATGTAACACTTCCTAGGGGTAGACTTGCCATAGACCCTACAAGAAAATTTCCTGGTGAATCAATGCCTAGAGGGCACCTGAGCCCTCCTGACGGCCACCAACCTTCTGTTGCCCCTGCTGGCCGTATCTACGTACTTGTGTTGACCTACCATTTTGTCAATTTGGACCTGACTAAAACAAGGGGCCGCTTTTAGTTTTTTTTCCAGTCCATCCCTGGCACTTACTGTGGCTGCATCCAACCAATATGGGGGGCACTATGGGGGCCCTATATACTGGCACAGTATCTATTCTGAGAATTGCAACAACAAAGCTAACTCCATACTTTGATGCCTTAGCAAAAAAGGGAGACCAACAACACTGTTCCCACAAAAATTGAAGGTGAGTTATACATACTATGTTATGAAAGAAATACATTGCATAAAAGTTTTGTACAATAACTCTTTTTATGCTTTCCTACCTTGAATTAAACTAAACCTTTAATGTTACAAAATTTAAATTAAATTTATATTAATTCACACAAGCGCCCCATTCATCTACTCTTGGTCCGGCCCCCGGTCCAATATATGAACCCATTGTGGCCCATGAGTCAAAAAGTTTGCCCACCTCTGGGTTACGAACTGTTCACACCAGCTTAAATAGGTGTATAACTACTTGCATGTTCGTGTGTGTGTGTGTGTGTATATATAAATATATATATATATATATATATATATATATACAGTCCTGATCAAAAGTTTAAGACCACTTGAAAAATGGCAAAAAATCATATTTAGCATGGCTGGATCTTAACAAGGTTCCAAGTAGAGCTTCAACATGCAACAAGAAGAAATGGGAGTGAGACAAACAAATTTTGAGCATTAAATTTAATGAAAACAATGAATAAACTGAAACAGGCTGTTTTTCAGATGATCAGTAATGAGTAGCTCCGCCGTTATTGTTTATCACTTACAAAATTCGTTTCGGCATGCTTGATGCAAGCGTTTCCATGAGGTGAGTGGGAACATTTCTCCAAGTGGTGAAGACGGCCGCACGAAGGCCACCTACTGTCTGGAACTGTTGTTCATTTTTGTAAACTTCCCTTGTCATCCATCCCCAAAGGTTCTCAATTGGATTTAGATCAGGCGAACACGCAGGATGGGCCAAAAGAGTGATGTTATTCTCCTGGAAGAAGTCCCTTGTCCTGCAGGCATTGTGTACTGTAGCGTTGTCCTGTTGAAAAACCCAGTCGTTACCACACAGATGAGGGCCCTCAGTCATGAGGAATGCTCTCTGCAACATCTGGACATAGCCAGCGGCCGTTTGACGCTCCTGAACTTCCTGAAGCTCCATTGTTCCACTAAAGGAAAAAGCACCCCAGACCATTATGGTGCCCCCTCCACTGTGGCGCGTAGAAAACATCTCAGGTGGGATCTGCTCGTCATGCCAGTAACGTTGGAAACCATCAGGACCATCAAGGTTAAATGTTTTCTCATCAGAGAATAAAACTTTCTTCCACCTTTGAATGTCCCATGTTTGGTGATCTCTTGCAAAGTCCAAACGAGCAGTTCTGTGGCGTTCAAGGAGACGAGGTCTTTGAAGACGTTTTTTGTTTTTGAAGCCCTTCAGTCTCAGATGCCGTCTGATGGTTATGGGGCTGCAGTCAGCACCAGTAAGGGCCTTAATTTGGGTCGAGGATCGTCCAGTGTCTTGACGGACAGTCAATTGGATCCTCCGGCTCAGTGCTGATGAAATTTTTTTGGGTCTTCCACTTGACTTTTTTGTTCCATAACCCTCAGGATCATTTAAGAAATTTCAAATGACTGTCTTACTGTGTCCCACCTCAGCAGCGCTGGCGCGCTGTGAGAGACCCTGCTTATGCAGTTACACAACCCGACCACGTTCTAAAAGGGAGAGTTTTTTTGCCTTTGCCATCACAACGTGTGACTACCTGACAGAAAATGACAATGAATCCACATCTTTGCACAGATTTGACCTTTTAAAGGCATGTGGTCCTAAAATTTGGATCAGCTGAAAAACAGCCTGTTTCAGTTTAATCGTTATTTTCAATTAATTGAATGCTCAAAAAATGTTTTGTCTCACTCTCATTTCTCCTTGTCGCATGTTAAAGCTCTACTTGGAACCTTGTTAAGATCCAACAATGTAAAATATGATTTTTTGCCATTTTTCAAGTGGTCTTAAACTTTTGATCAGGACTGTATATATATATATATATATATATATATATATATATATATATATATGTGTGGAAAGATAACTGATCTCATTCACACTAGTCAATAGCTAGAGCTACTGTATGGACAATATCTTAGAATGATTGACCGGGCTGCTATACGAGAATAGTATTCCTTATCCATTTTTAGTGAATGTCTCATCATTATTATAATTTTTTTCTTGAATATGCATTTTTTTTGTCAGACAACTTCAGACTTTGTCGGAATCCTTCTCTCTGGAGTGGCAGAGGCCCCATGATGAAGCATGACATTCACTTTATAAAATACCTTATGTCAATTTTCCAGTCCATTGTCATCTATTGTACACAAACTGTGCTGGTGTGAACTATGGTTTTAAAGAGTAGCGCATAACAAGTAAAAGGGCTAGTGCCATCAGTTTAGGCTCAGGCAGGACTACAGGTTGTATGGTTAACCAGAGGCTAAGGCATTGACTTATATAAACTAATCCAAGCTGTTTATGTGCACTACCCCAGACCTGGGTGTATCTGCAATTATTGTATATAGTTGTTTGGCCATTACTACCAGTAAGGAATAGTTGGCAAAGATTGACAAGGAACAAGGCTAACTACCCTGTTCCTCCCCTCTTGGTAGGAGTGGGCTGGTCCTGCTTCCTGGCAGACACAGAGAGGAGAGGAAGCACACTGCTGAACTCCTGCTCCTGTTAGAGGTTCTCCAGAGAGAACAACTAAAATAAAGTCCTCAAGTAAACCCTTGAGAAGTCAGACAGCTGAGTGACCAGCTGAAGACCTGCATTAAAGACACTGCGGTGAGGTGAAGGACTACGGCTAAGACACCCATCACTCAGACTACTACCAGGTTAGCACAATACCAGTGCTAATACAAGTCATCCAACCTGCAACTATATTCCTTACTAGTGCCAGAAAAATGCACTTTGAGTCTGCTGATACTGATTGTACTTTAAGGTATACTGTGCACTTAATAAAAAACATACGGTACATACAATACATATAAAAAAAATACATTTGCTTTTGGCCTCATTCTTCAAAATTACATTTCCACTGCACCGATCCCCAAGGAGCAATGGCCTGAGGGAGTACACAGAACACAACACATCATTAGGGCCACGACCACCCCTGTCCTCTGCTCTGGCTCCTCCAGGGCTAGCTGCATACATACATTATACCACTGAAACCAATTGCTGGTAGCTGAGGTAACTGTTGAAGAATCACTAAGCAATGTTCTATGGTCCAGTATGTTCCATTAGGTGTTATCTCAGCCAGCTATTGAGAGGTTCACATGCAATACATGGAGCTCGGCATCTCTGTTCAGAGTTACCATTTAAGTATACTGAAGAGACACCATTTCTCCGAGAGCAAGGCAGGCTTGTACAATTAATGCTGTCATGTCGCTGTTTGTCATAATTATCTTCTAATTAGTCTAAAGTGCGAAGACATTGTGAAAATGGAGTGACGGAGCTAACAGCTTAATAGTCAAGGACCACCATGGACTAATGTCGCAGAGGCAGTTCAACAAGTGGAATTTTAATTGTAACTAATTATCATTTATATTTTTCCCCCAAAGGATGAACATTTCAAAAACTTTTATCAGGTTCATTTTCAAGGACAGTAAAGTATTGTAATAAACACAAATGCAATAGCACTCTGCAACCAGCACTCTGCCCTGCCTCCATGCTGGATGTTGAATGAGGTATATTGGAGGCGTGGCGATCTCCATGCAGTCATGCACACCTAACCAGTTAGTCTGCCCTGGAGGCTGGTTTTAAAGTCAGTATAAAACTGAGTCTACTTTTACAGCGCCTACCAGTAGCCATTTGGCTCCAGGAAAAGTATATAGTGGGCTCAGCATGCATGTTGGTACTTGCATCCCTGGATCCGATGAAAGCTGTCACGGCACCGGACGGGGTTAAAAGCAGAGTGTGCCTGGCGTGCATGCTGTACCTGCGCTCCCTGGACTTTGTGTGGCTATCATGGCCCATAAACAGGTAGGAACTAGTGTTAGGAACCACTCTATAGAGGCGACCTTGACGTGGTGAGTGGCTTATTACGCTTTGGCCAAAATGTACACCAATGCCTCATCCAGCATAGAGGCAGGGCAGAATGCTGGTTGCAGAGTGCTATTGCATTTGTGTTTTTACGTTTGTATGTGTATTTCGCCATAGCGATGTGCACCTGCATACAGGGTTGTGCTGACTGAATCCCCCACATTTTTTCTTTGTGGTATATATTGGAGGCGTGGCGATCTCCATGCAGTCATGCACACCTATCAGTTAGTCTGCCCTGGAGGCTGGTTTTAAAGTCAGTATAAAACTGAGTCTACTTTTACAGCGCCTACCAGAAGCCATTTGGCTCCAGGAGAAGTATATAGTGGGCTCAGCATGCATGTTGGTACTTGCATCCCTGGATCCGATGACAGCTGTAATGGCACCGGACGGGGTTAAAAGCAGAGTGTGCCTGACGTGCATGCTGTACCTGCGCTCCCTGGACTTTGTGTGGCTATCATGGCCCATAAACAGGTAGCAACTAGTGTTAGGGACCACTCATAGAGGCGACCTTGACGTGGTGAGTGGCTTATTACGCTTTGGCCAAAATGTACACCAATGCCTCATTCAACATCCAGCATAGAGGCAGGGTGGAGTGCTGGTTGCAGAGTGCTAGTGCATTTGTGTTTTTGCGTTTGTATGTGTATTTCGCCATAGCGATGTGCACCTGCATACAGGGTTGTGCTGACTGAATCCCCCAAAGTATTGTAATTATTGTAGTAGGTGCATAATATGATGAGTGTTCATAGCAGTAAGATCACTTACTGGATCGGAATATAATGTAGATAATTCATGATGGAGTTTATATACAGATCTTGTGGATTTAAAGGGAGTCTGTTACCTTGACATTCACTCTTAAAGGGGTTTTCCCCTGTGATCACAGCCTTCCCTTCATTGTTTACCTGCTCGCTGTCTACAGCACAGCGGTGAGCAGTGTAACTACCAGAAGCTGTCCCATTCACTTCTATGGGATGTCTCGTTCCTCTACACTTGAATAGGAAGGAGCTGTCCCATAGAAGTGAATAGGACGGCTTGTAGTCACACCTGCTCATGGCAATGAAGGGAAGGCTGCGCTGGCATGGAGCGCGGCCTTCCCTTCAATCAGCTGATCGGCTGGGGAGCCAGATGTCAGATCCCTACGATCTGATATTGATTACCTACCCTGAGGATAGGTCATCAGTAGTGTTGAGCATGAAATATTATTTGCGAACATCGCCACTTTGAGAATTTGCGAATATTTAGAATATAGTGCTATATATTCGTTATATCTAATATTTGGCATTTTTTTTTCCATCTGAACACATGATTCCAGCTTTTTGCTTTTTGATGAGAAGGAAGCAATGTCAAGTTCACAACAATACTTAGTGCACCAATCAGTAATCTGTAGTCAGACCTGCTAAAATGTGAAGTTGCACGTAGTGCGATAATATATTCTAATCACTGCCGATTAGCGCAATCGCGAATATATTGGAGCACTTGACTCTATCTGCATATAAAAGCTATTCTAGTGTTCTGCCGTGCCAACCATTTTATCCAGTCTCAGGAAACTTTAAAAATTTAGCCAAAGTGACCCACGCCTGTATTTTGTGTTACGAAATCGCATTACGCGATTTTTACATTGCCGATTTTTCGCATTCAATAATCTTGAATTCTCGAAATTTGCGAATATATGACTAATATTCTACAAAATATTAGTGAAATATCGTGAATTCGAATATAACCCCTGCCGCTCATCACTAGTCATCACTGGATATAGACTCGAATAGATATTAACAAAGCAGCAACCAATCAGACGATACTTGATATTTTTCTAAGATAATGGAGGATAATATGTAATATGCTGAGGGGCACTGTACTTAAAGGGAGCCTGTCACCATAAAAATACAGTGTAAGGCAGGCAGCATGTTATAGAGCAGGAGGAGCTGGGCAGATTGGTATATATATAGTATTATGAGAAAAGATTCAGTAGAACTTGTTCAGCCTGCTTGTATGAGTCATGTAGTGAGCCATCAATCACCGAGTGGCTCCTCCCACATGACTCCTGAGCATAAAAAGAGCCAAATTTTAAATATATAAATTGCAAGTTATACTGAATTTTTTCTCATAACATGATATATCAATCTGCTCAGCTCCTCCTCCTCTATAACATGCCGCCTGCAGGATGCCCTGCATGTTCATGGTGACAGGTTCCCTTTAATGGAGTAGAATGCAACAAACTTGTAAAGCTTTAGCAAGGGTATAGAATTTCTCATGCTGGGAGCCTACGCAGATGAAATTAATTTACTTTTATTAATTCCTTCGTTTCTAATGTTCTGAGTAGAGATGTTCTTTTATGGCTTTACAAAAGCAATTTTTTTCATGCTGACAAAAACACAATCCCTTTTGCCACTTTAAGCAACGGCACACAAAGAATCCATCAGCGTGTGTGAGTGGGTGGCTTTTATAGAAAATGGGAAATTACCGAGCTAGATAGCAAAAGGATTTGCTCATGTAAAAACTGGCTCACCTGCCATAGGACTGAATGTATGCCTGAAATATATTTACAGGCATATATACTACAGCTCCATGCTCCCCGGTCTTCTAGAACCTAAGTTGTCACCACGGGTTGCTCTAGGGCAGGGATGGCCAACCTGCGGCCCTCCAGCTGTTGTAAAACTACAATTCCCATGTCCTGCTGTAGGCTGATAGCTGTAGGCAGTCTGGGCATGCTGGGAGTTGTAGTTTTGCAATAGCTGGATAGCCACAGGTTGGCCATCCCTGCTCTAGGAAATACTCATAATGGGCTCATGCTATGCTTTTAATAGGCTTAATGGTGTATGATCATAGCCTTGGCGGTATGTAGATACATTTTTTTGGCTTAGGGATAGGGATGAGCGAAGTTATGAAAACTTCTATCCGGCTGCTTCACCGAATTTCACAAACAAATTCAATTTGTTGTGAATTACTTCGAAATGAAGTGCAATTCTTTGTAAGTAGTGGGTGCAATGACCCCCCTCACCCCCCGTCATTGAACCCCTCAGAGGCCACGTTCATCGTTGATCGCGGCACCTGATGTAAGAATGGAGGCCTATCAGGGGTTAAAAAAAATATATGATACTCACATCATTAGTTTGAGCTCAAAGAGGCTGCCAATTTTGATTGAAGATCCCATGCGAAAAGTCGCGCTGTGCATGATGATGTCATCACGCTGGCTGGCGCGGTGATGTCATACATCACCACGTGTGAGATTTCATTCGGGATCTTCAATCAAGATGGCTGCGGCGGCCTCTTCACGCTCAAATGGATGAGGTGAGTATGTTTTTTGGGTTTTTTTTGCACCATTTCAAGGAAATCTGATTTGTTACCATGAAGCACAAGGAAATTTGGCTTTGTGAATTTTGGATCAAAGTCCACTTCAGATACTTCGATTCGCTCAACACTACTTAGGGACATTAAGACACTGTCCTATAAAATGTAAAATTACAAAATGATTTGTTTTTTTGTCAAGAAAGGACTCACCCCTCTGAGCTGCCAGCTTGATATAAATCCATCAGGGCAATTGAAGCATTGGATAGGGAGATCTCTGGATCTATTATTATTATTATTATTGTTTACATATGAGAAGATGTATACATACATAACACAGACAACTGCACTAAGCATAAACAAGACAGGTTACAAACTGGTACAGAAGGAGAGAGGGCCCACAAACTACATGGTATGGGAGAAGGACACAGTAGGTGCGGGTGAAGCTGGTCATGGCGGTATAGAGGCAGCAGGGTCACTGGTTGTAGGCTTGTCTGGAAAGTGGGTTTTCAGGTTTCTTTTGAAGGATTCCACTGTAGGTGAGAGTCTGATGAGTCGGGGTAGCGAGTTCCAGAGTATGGGGGATGCACGGGAGAAATCTTGGAGGCGGTTGTAAGAAGAGGTGAAAAGAGGAAAGGAGGTCTTGTGAGGATCTGAGATTATGTGTGGGGATGTATCGGGAAAGTAGCTCAGAGATGTAGGGGGGGGACAGGTTGTGGATGGACTTGTATGTATTTGTTAGTATTTTGAACTGAATTGGCTGGGCAATGGGGAGCCAGTGAAGGGATTGGCAGAGGGGAGAGGCAGAGGAGTAACAGAGTGAGAGGTGGATTAGTCGGGCAGCAGAGTTGAGGAAAGATTGGAGGGGTACGAGAGTGCTAGATGGAAGGCCACAGAGGAGAGTGTTGCAGTAGTCTAGGCGGGAGATGATGAGGTCAAGTAAAAGCATTTTTGCAGACTCAAAGTTGAGGAAAGCACGGATGCGGGAGATGTTTTTGAGTTGGAGGCGGCAGGTGGTGGAAAGGGCTTGAAAGCCATGGGACTCTATGAGCTGTCCCAGGCCGAAAATGTAGATAGAGAAGAGCAGGGGTCCTAGGACAGAGCCTAGCGGGACACCAACAGAGAGGGAATGAGATCAGGAGGTGGTGTGAGAGTGGGAGACGCTAAATGTCCAGTCTGTAAGGTATGATGTGATCCAGGAGAGGGTTCAGGACTGGTTTTAGCTTTGTTAGAAAGAGATTGTCATGTACTATACGATGTCTGATTTTTATTTTCTACATTAATCATGGGAGAACGCCTTTAAGTACATTTTTCAATTAGAACACATTAGGGCAGATATACTAAGACTGTTACATATGCCAGTCTTAGTCCATTGGCACAAAAGGGCCCAAATTTATTTAAAAGGCACAAGCCTCTTAATAAATTTGGGGCCTCTCCTGTCAATTTGTGCACCAGAAATTCAAATCTATGAGCGGCATCCCATGTAAATGATAGACAGTCTGTTGGGCCGCAACCCTCCTGCTAAGCCCTGTCCCTTTTCTCAACACTTTTGAAAAGTGATAAGAGAATTGAAAAGCAGTAAATGTTGGCACACTCATGGCACACAGCAATGGCGTATCATGCATATACCACAGAGCCATATGCAGACTTATATGGCGGTATGAGTCCCTATGGCTCTATGTACATAGAGCAGTTGGCAATGTTTGTGCATCTAACGGAGTATGTCATAAGGAATACAGCAGATATGAGAATGCCTCTGTATGAAACTGGAGGTATACATAGGTACAGTATGAATCCACAGGCCACAATGAGGTTTACATTATGGCTTCCATACTAAAACACCTCATACAAACACATAATAAAAGACTTCCCTATTCATTTACCCTTATTCCAGTGCACAGTCTGCTTGACCTTCAAGACACAATATTTCTAGCTTTTGTATCTAAAGGGAATACCTACTGTATGCTTCAGGCTACCGTCTATTACACTAATTGTACAATACAAATTTGCAGCTTCTATGGATCTATAGTTCTTTGACCAAAAGTCTGAGGCTTTGACACAAAATGTCAATCAGGTTCAGTAGCCTGAATATAAATATATATGTACAGTAGCTATACTAAAGGTATACAGAGTAAGTACAACTTACTTTCTGGTGCTTCTATTGCCAGGTAGGATCCTGTAACAAATCGGTGTACAAGGGCTGATTTACCACTTTTAATGTTACCCACAACACCCTATAGGGGAGAAAAAAAGTATGGTATTAAAGACAAAGCTTATGACAGAATGAATGTTGGTATGATTGTTTAAGACTGACCATCTAAAGTGAGCCTGGTAAAATCAACCATATTTTAATGAATATTATAGAAGATGGAGGTACTTCCTGAAGACTCTTTAGTACTTCATTGAGGCTTTTTACCCAGCGTACAAAGTTTCATATATGGTCATTTTTTGACCCATATAGAAAGTGGTTGGTTTAAGGATCTTCTTTAAATGAAGTTCTAGGAGATATTGCTCTTCCAAATCAGGTGTTAAGCCTGCCATACACTTAAGACAGTTGTCATTTCCAATCTCCTATGCATGCATGCTCTACTCATGCATCTGTACAAAGAGGAAAGGAAGCCTCTGCCAGACACCTCTAACCGCTAATTATCTGCCTGAGAACTAAACTATTGAGCCTTTAGAAATCCAACATGTCCAATTATCTCCTCCAACATCTGCCATTAGTAGAAAGTCGAGAGGCCCCCATATACATTAGATGGTTAGCTGGTCCTGCCAAAATCAGTGGGTTTGGCCTACATACCCTTAAGGTGTAAGCTTTCACCATAAGTGTACTATCTCTACAATTGAATGTAATTTAATCATCTGATTCTTCCTCACATTATCTCATAGCCACCATGTTCTAATAATCCATAATCATCACATAGAAATACAATACTTAAGAAGCAACTGGTTATGATCTCATCATCAGTGTTTTTGCACAAGTGTATAATTACCCTTTCACAATCCTATAACCAGGTATTTGGGGTTTTAAATCGGGCATTAGCTCCATGTGGCCCTAGACGTCTCCTTGACTTAATCTTAGTTCTACAATGTTTCATTATGAAATTCTGTAAATTGTTTTTTTTTTACATATACAGTAGATGAAAATCATATTAACATTAATTGTATAACAAACCTTGGATGAAAAGGTCTTTTTGGGAAAAAAGTATTCAGGACCGTCACTGTGTGCAGACAGAATTAGGCATATCACAATTAATGGTTGTTATTGTCTTTTGGTTTCAAGTCTTTATGTCTGACTCTGAATATTATTTTGGTAGATTATGTCAATTAGTAACATTGCTTGTGATCAGGCAGCAGAACATAATTTTAGAAGGATCTGTGTAAGGATAACTACAAATAATTGCAGTCCTGTGACCTGGCCAAGATCTGAAGAATGTGTATATTTTATATAGTATGCAGGAACTATGAACCTAATTATTTTGTCTGGGCTAAAGATACATTTTCAATATAATATTCACAATAACTGATGCTGTAAGGCTGGAGAACAACCATACCTTCAGGCCTATAAGAGGTATGAACGCAACACCACATTTGGCCTAAGGCACATAGTTAAACAGTAAGCAGAATGTTGTATCTCTGTACTATGGCGCTATTGAGAACAGCCATGTGGCATTCTGCACAGCACCGAACTATGGAGTAATTATCATCCAGAGCAGGGATGTGCTACTTTTTCTGATCTGAGGGCCATGTATCATTTAAGGCATACATTATATGTTATAAATGTCTAATAGGTGCCAGTTCTACCTCCAGGACTCCTACCTATGTGGAAATTAGGGTCCTGTTCTCCCGAGTTTGCATTCCAGTGTGTCGCTCTCCATTGTAGTTGTTGAAGAGCACCTAGGTGTTTGAACACTCTAATAAGCTACAATGAAGGAAGTCGCATGGCCACCTCTTCATTTCATCAAGTGCCACACGGTTCAGAAAACCCCATTTTACTAATATATGTGGCTCTTAGAGATGGCAACACAGTGCACTGTGTAAGGAGTCACTGGACACAGACAAGCCTGTTCTAAAAGAAGTGCAAAAGTTCCAAAAAATGGTACCCAGTAAAGCACAGTTTTGTTTTCTCTCAGATTTGGCGGAAACCCAACAAAAAACCTCTGAATTCAAATGGAGAAATACAGAGGTATAGTATGCCTCCATACACTTGTATGGGCATTTGATTAGGACTCTGTACAACTCACAGGTTGTATGAAGTTATAATATGACCATGTGCATGATTCCTTAATGTACAATGCATTCGGAAAGTCTTCAGACCATTTCACTTTTTTCACATTTGGTTATGTTTCGGCCTTGTGCTAAAATAAAATAAAAAAATTCACATTTCCCCCATCAATCTGCACTCAATACCCATAATGACAAAGATAAATGTTTGCCAATGTATTAAAAAGGAAAAACTAAAATTTCACATATACATAAGTATTCAGACCCATTGCTATAACACTTAAAATGTCAGCTCTCGGGGCTCACTTTTTTCTTAATCATCTTTGAGATGTTTCTACACCTTGGTTGGAGTCTACCTATGGGAAATTCAGTTGATTGGACTTGATTTGGAAAGATACACCCCTGTCTATATAAGGTCTTACAGCTGGCAATATATATCAGAGCAAACATCAAGCCATGGGGAGGAAAGAACTACCTTTAGAGCTCATAGACAGGATTGTTTGGAGGTACAGGTCTGGAGAAGGGGAAAAACTATTTCTGCTGCACTGAAAGTTCCCAAGGGCACTGTGGCCTTCAGAATTCTTAAATGTAAAAAGCTTAGAACAACTAGTACTCTTGCTAGAGCTAGCTGCCCTGCAAAAAAAAATTAATCAAGGGAAAAGGACCTTGTTAAGAGAGGTGACCAAGAACAGATTGAAAACTCTGGCTAAGCTCCAAAGATCCTGTGTGCAAATGGGAGAAACTTTCAGAAAGTCAACCATCACTGCAGAACTCCACCAATCTGGAGTTGGAGGCGGGTACTATGCAATTTAGCATGGCAACCACCTCCAAAACAGCCTCAAGCAGCGCTATAGACCACCCATGTGTGTTGGTGATGTCACTGGGCTCACTTCTGGGCTTAGTATAGTGATGCGAAGCCCAGTAAGTCACCGGCACAAAACAAACACAGCGATGACATGTCGGCTGTGTAGGTGTATACAGATTCCACTGTACTGTGGAATGGGGCGGCAGCGAGCTCTGTGTACGGATCGCTGCTCCTGCCTGTACCCCCTGATCTTAGCTAAATTCTGGCATGACACTTACCGATGCACTATGGCAGGATTTAGCTGAGCTCCTGTTTGAGCTCGCCCCACTCACTTGAAAGCTCTTCTCTTACAATGTGCTGCTGGTCTGAGCCTTTAAGTGCATGGAGTGGGCTCAGCTAAATCCTGGCATAGCGCATCATTAAGTGCTGTGCCAGGATTTAGCTAAGATCAAGAGGCACAGGTAGGAGCAGCGATTCATAAACAGCACTCGCTGCTGCCCCATTCCACTCTGCAGTGGAATCCGTACACACATACACCGCTGGCATGTCAGCAGTGTAAAAATGTAGTGGTTGGGAGAAGACAAGTTCAGATGGCTATTTCTCTATTAAAAAGCAAAATACATTAATAAAAATATATTACAAAAATACAGTTCCAACATTTTTAAATAAAGTTTTAAAAAAAGTTTAGTTACTCCTTAATGAAATCCCAATCCATGCTTTGGACCTCAGACTGGGCCCACTGTCCCTTCCAACAAGACAATGGCCCTAAGCCCACAGCCAATACAACACAGGAGTGGCTTAGGGACTGTGAATGTTCTTGAGTGGCCCAGCAGGAGCCCTGACTTCAACCCAATAAAACATCTCTGGAGAAACCTAAAAATGGCTGTCCACCAACAGTCCCCATCCAACCTGATGAAGCTTGAGAGGTTCTGCAGAGAAGAATGGTAGAAAATCCCCACATCTGGTTGTGCAAACCTTGTTGCGTCATACCCAAGAAAACTGGAAGCTATAATTGATGCCAAAGGGTCTGAATACTTATGTCAATGCAAGATTTAATTTTTATTTTTTTCAATAAATTAACAAATATTTAGAATATTCTGTTTTCACTTTATCACTATGGGGTGCAGAATGCTGAGTATTTTTTATTTTATTTTAGCACAAGGCCGCAACTTTACAAAAATTGAATAAAGTGAAAAGCTCTGAAGACTTTCTGATTGCATTGCATATGAGAGCTTCGCAAACTTTCTTCTGTAACCACACCATCTAGAACATGGTATATATTGGATACTCTGTTTAAAGGGGTTCTCCTCACGATAGGTCATCAATATCAGATCGTGGGGGTCCGACACTCGGCACCCCCGCTGATCAGCTGTTTGAAGAGGAGGCATTAATTTTAATGAGCCGGATCGCTCCTATACAAGTGTATGGGAATGATCCGTCCCATTGAAATGAAAGGGACAGTTAGGTGTAATTACACCTGCTCACCGCTGCAGAGGCGACGGCGAGAAGGTAAACAGTGAAGAGGAGGCAGCGCTGGCACGGCGAAAGCTTCCTCTTCAAACAGCTGATCAGCGGGGGTACCGGGCGTCGAACCCCCGCCGATCTGATATTGATGACCTATCCTGAGGATAGGTCATCAATATTAAAAGCCTGGATAACCCCTTCAATCTCGCTCAGACTTTCATCAAATAGTGAGAAAATTCAGAACATGGTGCTTTAAGTGGAATGAACACATAAATGACTCACCACTCGTATTTCAGGTGTAGTGCGACTAAGAGTCCATTCTTGACTGTTCATAACACATTCTGCAAATAAAAAAAAAATTGTTAACATTTTGTGATTTCATATTGTAGTATACACACAGTAACGGCTTATGGTACCTTCATATCATGACATCTACTATGACTTAAGTATAATCTCTAGAAAGTTAGATATACAGATATGCAGATGTGGTGGTATGTCAATCTGATAAGCATCAAATGGCGATCAGTAGTGATCCGGCAGCTAGGACGCTCAACTGTTTTCATGAAACCACAGGAACTTAGCCCCCAAACTCTGTGTAGAACTGGCCATGTGTGAGTGGTTTCTCTACACTGAAATACCCTATTCCAATAAGCTGCCACCTCTCCTCAAAAAATGGATTGGGCCTCTATTGCTGGAGCCTATGCTCTGATTGACATGTTGTAGTTATTGGGACATATGATACTTTATACAAATACTAATGCAAAATACTGACCAATATATACAACTGTCTTCCCCCCAAAGTAACAATTGAGGTTTGGAGATTACATTGGTAGTGTTTGTGCCACCATTAAATGTTATTTTAATATACTGCAATTCAACCTTAAAATTAGTTACTTTTGTAAGTTAATTTCAGTTACAAAAATGTTCCAATTGTGAAATATTCTCTTTAAATCATTAAAATTGTACCCCCAGGTGTTTACCCTGTATAGTAAAGTGCACTTCCACTGACTAAGGTGGTCACACATGCTCAGTTCCATCCTTCAACTGCCACCAGCCGTAGCTACTGTTAGAAGCTGTGGCAGTTACAAGGAGAGAGCTGTAGCATAAAGTAAAAGCCCCCTTATAAAGGACACGCGCCCTGAGCTGCCAGCACGAAGGAAATCTAGCAATAAACGGAGCGATCCCTGGATCCATTCAATCTTGCGTGGTTTACAACATGAGCAGGTTTATTTGCGTCTCAGAAGTTATTTCAAGTGTTATAAGGTTCAGGTATGGGGGGCGTGGCTTGGCAATGGAGGAGTAAGACGCACTTCGTTTCAGCTCTTGCCCTCCACTCTTCTAGGAGACCATAATCAAATGCACAGAGATCGAGGCCATCCCCAAATAGGTCATCAAAAAGAAGAAACCACCTCAGGCTACCCTTAGCCAGCCGGAATCCACTCCCTCCTCCCAGGGCATAGAGAAGTTTTTCTCCGCAGGAGAACAGCGTTCCTCACATGCGACACCAAAATGGCCGACACGGGCGATGTTAGAGGATGACGAGCCCTCTCCACAGTCCAGAGAGGACATTCCGAACGACGTAGCAGGAGCAGTCGCGATGGAACACGAGTGAGGTACCGGGAAGGGAGACACAGGCTGAGACATACTCACCACCTCCGTGTCCTCCCAGTGTAGAAGGGTGGGAAAACGCCATCTCCGCCGGAGAGTGGAGTGAATGGGAACAGGAGTTTCCTCCACTGGGCCTATCAGATGTACCGCTGGTACCTTCTGTCACACCACTCGCTGCTCCAGCTACCCCTGATATGGGCTTCTCTGTGGCGATAACACGCAGCCTCTCTACCCAACCTGAGGCAACCTCTACCTCTGAAATAAGAGACCTCCGCAAACAAATTTCATCAATGCCCACTAAGTCTGATATGGAATCTTATATTGCCAGGCTGGAAAGGGTCTATAGGGCAGAAATGAATACCATCAAGCATGAACTGCTTTCGATAGGGGAGAGGGTCACAGAAGTGGAGCAATCTGTGGCAACTGTTAGTGCCAAGCAGGACTCTCAGGAGGCCATCTTGGAATCTCACTCCTTTCAATTGCAATACTTAGCAGATGTGATAGATGATGCGGAAAATAGAGGTAGGCGAAACAACATCAGAATAAGGGGCCTCCCTGAAACGGTGACACCTAAAGATCTAGACGGCACACTTCAATGCATTTTTAACAATATATTGGGATCCCCTCTTGATGCCCCTCTGGAGCTGGACAGAGCTCACCGTGCCCTAGGTCCCAGGCCTACCGACTCCGAGAGGGTCAGAGATGTTATCTGCCGTGTACATCATTACAAGCAGAAGGCAGACATCATGCAAAAGGCAAGAGAGGCAGGCCAAGTGCAATACAATGGTACCCCGATACAGATTTTGTCAGACCTCTCACGCCGCACTTTGCTGAAAAGAAAGGCCCTGCGCCCTCTACTTTCTGTTTTGCAACAGCACAATATAGATTACACCTGGGGATTCCCATTTCGCCTACAGGTCCGACTTAATGGACGAATGATATCTCTCTCCCATCCTAGAGACGTATCGTCTTTTTCTCCCGCAGTGGGTATTCTATCAGTAAAGATCACCGATTGGCCTTCCCTACCTACCGGACAATGCCAGGATGGACTTACCACCTAGACCACAAAGGGAACCTAAAACTCCACGTCGTAACCCTCATCACAACATTAGAAGTCAAGGTCCGAGGGACTCTCAGGCTGGAGCAGACATTGCTTAATGATGCAAAGCCCTGGGCTCATTGAGGTCTACATAGGGTAGTATCTCCACTAAACCCTCCATACTTGGAATTGGGGCTGATGCGTTGCCCTCTAATCTGCATCCATTATACCATGAGATGTATACCATGAGATGTGTTTAATGATATTATCCATGTTTTATTGGGTAGCAATTGTTTCAGTTCCTATGTACATAGATTCCGCACTGACCCATCTTCTATGGATGGGCTTTAGGGCCCGGTCCGGGGATGGTGGGGCACCGTGGAATCAGTATTGCTCCTCACAATGATATGCCTTATGGGGAGGTTCCCCTTATCTCTCATGTTTACAGTTTTGGTCTTAGCAGTTCTTATATGTTTCTTCAGCGGGTTGCCCTGGCGGGGCTGGAGAAGATTTGTGCGAGCTCTGAGTCTATACATAGTAAATTTACAATAGTACCTTTCGCATGGTTCTCCTCCCCCGACATGGGGATATCCGGGTGGTGATATGTTAAGGATAGTCGGCCCTTTGAAGCTTGATAGGGTCACATTTTTGAAGGGTTCTAGTAACGGTTCAGCATGTTCTTCTTGTCTTCATTTTGATTTCTGTGACGCTCAATTTAGAACAGAATCAGTCTTCTTGAGGTCTCCTGTGGAGTTGGGGGTGGAAGCGGCTTCTCTGTCGAAAACTTGCTTCCCACAGGGACTCATACAATTATTAGTTGTGTGAATTTTTTTTTCTCTCTCCCCAGCTGGAGCACCGTCTCACAAAAGTGACTTGGTACTCCTATTACCTATTGTCTCTTCAATAGGCTATATCTCTAATTCTTCTTACTTTTACTTACTTCCCCCCCTCCCCCTCCTCCTTTTTATTTTATTTTATTTTCTCCTTTTATATACCTCCCACTTGCATTCCTACTCTCCTTTCCTATCCACCTCCCTTAAGGATGAGCACTTTTAAAGTTTCGTCCTTGAATGTCCGGGGATTTAGTACCCCACAAAAACGATCTCAGGTCCCTTTATCACATGCACAAACAAAAGGTTAATATTTTGCTTTTACAGGAGACTCACTTTAGGGTGGGACATGTGCCGACGCTTAGGAATAGATATTTCTCTCACTGGTATCATAACCCAAGCCCAGATTCACGATCCAGAGGGGTCTCTGTGGCACTACATAGATCCCTTCAGGGTACTATTGTAGATGTTAGAATGGATGGAGAGGGGCGTTATATCTTTAGAAAACTGAAGATCAACTCAACCCTATTCACGATAGTAAACTGGTATCTACCTAACGTAAAACAGCTTTCTACCTGCAGATGTTTTTTGAGCCAACTAGAAGATTTGATGAATGGTCAGGTGATTATCGGTGGAGATTTTAACTTCACTCTGAACTCAGCATTGGACTCCTCGGCGGGCCGGAACACTGCCCCCTGTCGACAATTACGATCCTTACCCGCTTTCACTCCCTCCAACTCATTGATGTCTGGAGGATCCTACACCCACAA
Organism: Bufo bufo; assembly: GCF_905171765.1. NCBI lineage: Eukaryota > Metazoa > Chordata > Amphibia > Anura > Bufonidae > Bufo > Bufo bufo. Next base: position 602,463,861 of record NC_053391.1, on the reverse strand, counting down.
GGTAGGGATTACACCTTCTTTTCACCCCCTCACCAATCATACAGCCGTATTGATCTCTTCCTTGTTAGTCACCATATATTGGCTTGGGACCCCAAGGCCTTCATCGGGGACATTTTATTCTCTGATCATGCACCCATATACTTTTCAATTGAGTTGCCCAATACGACGGCTAAACCATGGCACTGGAGATTAAATAATAATCTTCTGAAGGATGTGGCTTGCATGGCAGACGTACGAAATGTCACCAATGAATTTTTACAAATACACTCCTCCGACCATACCCCCCTCCCAATCCAATGGGAGGCATTGAAATGCGTTCTTAGAGGTATATTCATAAAACACGGTTCCAGATTGAATAGAGAAAAAGCTTTGACACTCACTAAGTTACTGACCCAAGCTCATGACCTAGAAACATTGCATAAACGGACACTTTCCACCATTACGCATGTTGAATTGCTCAAGGTCAGGAACTCCATTAAAACTCTAATAGATCAGCAATTCAGGAAATATCGCGAATGTGAGAAAAGGCTCTTTTATGAATTCTCAAATAAATGTGGTAGGCCCTTAGCACGCTTATTACACCCCAGGGGTCCACAAACTTTTATCCCATACATTAAAAATTAGAGTGGCATTAATACACACAATCCAACAGACATTTTAGAAGTATTCAGAGGATATTACTCTAGTTTATATAATCTCAAAGGCCAATTCTCAGACATGTCATCAACCTCATTGGGGAAGCGGATTGAAAAATACATTTCTGAAACAGCTTTGCCCACAATATCTGTAGCGGACAGAGAGCGACTGGATTCTGACATCACTGAGGGATATGTCAAGAATATTATTAAGAATTCTCCCGCAGGGAAATGCCCAGGTCCAGACGGCTTTACAACTGCTTTTTATAAACAATTCAATGACCTCTTGGCCCCCTTCCTTGCGAAGCTTTTTAATAGTATTGGTCCAGAATCTCTATTCACTAAACAATCACTAGAAGCTCATATCAGCGTACTACCCAAGCCGGGGAAAGATCATTCCTTTTCTTCTAATTTCCGGGCAATATCACTGATCAATATAGACATCAAATTGTACTCTAAAATACTTGCAGATAGATTAGCTCCAATAATCCCAGATATTATACATACAGACCAAGTTGGGTTTGTCCGCTGGAGAGAAGCGAGAGATAACACGATTAAAACCCTAATCCTCACAGATATAGCAAGAAATAACACTCCCCCTCTTTGCCTGCTCTCAATTGATGCGGAGAAGGCTTTTGATAGGGTTCATTGGTCCTTCCTTGACTCTACGCTACAGCAAATTGGGATTGGCCCCAAGTTTTTAAATGGTATTCGTGCTTTATACTCAGACCCCACAGCCAAAGTGAGAATTAATGGGCTTCTGTCTCCACCCATACCAATTCGGAATGGGACTAGACAGGGTTGCCCCCTTTCCCCACTTCTATATGTCTTGGTAATGGAACACTTGGCCATAGCCCTCTGTAAAAATCCATCCATTCACGGCCTTACAATTAAAAGTAAACAGTATAAGACGGCATTATACGCTGATGAACTTCTACTGTATATCACTCAGCCGCATATTTCCATTCCCTCAATCTTAAAAGAATTCGAACAGTTCGGCCATTTAAGTAACTTCAAATTCAACTACACAAAATCTGAAATTCTTAACGTAACTGTCCCCCAAAATGATTTTGCCAGTCTTTTGTCATCATTTAAATTCAAACATCAACCTTCTGCCCTTAAATACTTAGGCGTTTACATACCAGCTGATAGTAAACATATATTTAAGCTAAACTATCTTCCCTTGTTAGATAGGACATTGAAAGACCTTGCAGCTTTTAATAAAAAGGAGTTATCGTGGTTTGGGCGAATCAATGCCCTGAAAATGGACACCCTGCCCAGATTTCTGTATATCTTCCAAGCAATCCCCCTTTCACCACCATCCACCTTTTTTCGGAAAGTGAAAACGGCATTCTCCCGTTTCATATGGGGACAGGGTAGATCGCGGATAGGTTATTCCACATTGGTCAGATCTAAGTCACAAGGGGGTGTAGGTTTACCGGACCTAAAGTTATATCATACGGCAGCAGCCCTTACCAGAGTACTAGATTGGCAACACAACGAACACACGAAACAATGGGTGGGTTTGGAGCAAACTTTGTGCTCTCTTCCTGTCAAACACATTCCGTGGTTTTCACCTGAGGACCATCCACGGCTATCTAGTCATCACGCTTTACTACAACAAACACTTAAAATATGGGATTCATTAACTCAGAAGGGAGTGGGTATTAGAAGACTCAGCCCGCTCACCCCCATTCTCCATAATCCATCATTTCCTGCAGGCATGGAAAGGGATTCATTTCTAGGCATGAAGGCCGCAGACGACCCTTGCTTTCACCACCTTATGTTAGGTAACACATTTCCGTCTCTCTCCTCAATCTCCACTAAATTTCCCGATACACAGATCTCTTGGTTAGAATATGAACAAATTAAATCCTTCGTCTTGTCCAGGGGAGCGCAGTGTTCTTTCGGAGCCACACTAACCGAGTTTAAAAAGCTGTCAGATTCTTCTAACAGGTTCTCACAAGGACAGTCCTAATTTTATCATTGGTTGGGAATCAGAACTAGGCAATATCATTGAAAAAGCTGATCTTCAAAAAGCATTTCTATGCTTTCATAAGCTTTCTATGGCTTGTGCTGCCCAAGAATAAAACTATAAGATCCTATCCCGTTGGTACAAATACCCAGTGAGACTACATAGAATCCTCCCTTCAGTATCAGAGCTTTGCTTGTGCTGCTGTAGGGAAAGAGGTACAATGCTTCACGTTTGGTGGGGGTGCGACTTAATTAAACCCTTTTGGGACTCTGTATTTAGAGCTTTTAACAAAATCTCACGAAAAACAGTTGATAACTCCCCTCAAATAGCGCTCCTCTCCATCCTTCCGGGTTCTATTTCATCTCAAAAAGGGTGCCTGCTGAGATTCTTTATCACGGCCGCTAGAACAGTGATTCCTAGATACTGGCGTTCGACACATGTGCCCACCATGAGGGAATGGTTCCAGGAAATGCAACAGATAGCTAGGATGGAGGAGATCTCAGCCAAAGCCTCTGACCTGTCTACTAAATACTACAAGATATGGGCCTGCTGGACAGAAGCATTAGAGTCTCCTGACTTCCTCTCTCTTTTGGCTCTATAATATGTTCCAAGTTGAGCTGAAGCTACCTTACTGTAATTTGCTCCACGTAATAGAGATCCACCTGTTCACCCCCCCCCCCCCCTCTACCCTGCCTCCGCCCCCCCCCCCCTCCTTTTTTTTTTCTCTTCCCTTCTTCCTTCCTACTTTTTTGCTTCATTCTCTATTCTTTCTTTTATTCTTCAATCCATGCAAATGATTTGAAGACAAACTGGTTCACCGGATTACATTGTGATTTGTTAAAACATGTTATTCTATATTATCCAATTTGGTACGTTGTACTGTAATTTCATGGATTTGGAAGTATCTACAGATTGATGCAGAGCGCTTAATTCAAAGGTGTTCCTCTGCTTTATTGTACACTTTGACCTTTTGAAAAGATTAATAAAATATGATTAAACATAAGGTTCAGGTATGGACGGGCATAGTACTTGTTTTTCTACTATGTGACTGTTTACGTCCAATTGCTGCTTACCCATGTTTACCCATAAATGTCTTATTCTGCCAGACTGTATTTTAAGGGGTTTATTATGAATTGTAATTTATGAAGCACCCAAACATCCAGACATACTGGTGGATCCCATTGTTATTGATTGTGTTTTAAGAGATACTAAATAAAAATGATATTTTTAAAGGAATATTATGGCTTTAGTTTTTTTCTTTTGGAGCTGAGGTTCCTTTGAGATGTGTTGGCGATATACAATTCTAGCCCTGATAACTAGGACAGAATTTTAATATGTGACAGTAATTGTCCTAAAAATACCTACAAACAACAAGGAATCAGCTTTTCAGCAACTTCAAAGGCATGACTACTCAGGAATTTTTAGAATATCTTATCAAATCCCCAACCTTGCAAGGTTTTCCATGAGAATACTCCATACGTACGACCTCAGGCCCTCTTATCATCCTACATGTTTCAAACAATCATAGTTATGTAATAACAGAGCTATCAATAGGCTGTTTGGTTTTAACAAAAACCTATGGTTTCTACAGAATTTTTAATACTGCCAGAAGACTTTTTTTTGCCTTCCTTGTATTCCTTCATGCTTTTTTATATCACATGGCTTACTAAAAAGCCAAGAAATAAAAGGATTTTTATTTTTCATTGTAGCGATAGTCACAAAGGTCAGATTACAGTATAGCAACCCCATAAAGAGAAAAAATGCTGGTGATAAGAGATCTGTCTGCAAGAAATACCCAAGAGCGAGTTAAGGCCTTTATTAAATCACCCAGGATATGCAATGCTATAGAAAAGTAACAGTAAATACAAGAGCTCAGTATTGCTTATTAAGGTACAAGCACCTACACAGTTCTTGTACATAAAAAAGCCACAACAAATCTGCATGAAAACCAGAATAAATATTTTCAGCTCTTGGAAGGAAGCCATACATATTTCATATCTTACATTTATTCACAAGAATGTCTTGGTCCCTTCTACAGAGAGATGCAGGTATCACGAGACAATGTTGGTTTTCTTTTAGAAAAATCCCATTTGTTGATGTGTAGTTCTACTTTTCGAATGATATCCTTCATATTGGTTGTGCAGCTATCTGAGCCAGCACCTACAGTATTCCCAAATTATATGGCTGCACTATGTCAGTCTGTACTATAAGCTTAATAACTTCAATATAATGTCCCATGAATGGCATCATTGCCTGTATGAGAAGCAGAAGGATTCTTCAGGGGTCTAAGCTGTAACACTGTAATGGAGCCCATGAGATCTAGCAATGGACAACCTCCTCTGCCTCTGCCAGTAAAGTAGAACAGTTGAATTGGAGGTCTATCACTTGTTTTGGGTTATTTCACATATAGCCTTGTTGATATGATCTGTGTGTGCAATGATCAGAACATTGAGTTTAGAATGAAAATGAAGAAGGCATGTATAGAACATATACAGCTGTAGGGTTGGTCCACATAATTATTTCTGCTGGTGGGGAAAAAGGTACTGACATTGTAGGAAGACCCAGGACATTTGGATTCATGTCCCATGTATCCTAACATTTCAATATACATTGGTGGAATATTTTTAATGACTTTTCCAAGAGCACTGGCAAAACTTCATAGAAACTACCAATCTGGAGCATAAATGGAAAATGGGATGGTTCGAAGATATATCTATGACTGCTATTAGAAGTGTTGTAGGAAACTGCTGTAAAAGTTATTATACATTTACTGTGTCTTGTCACAGTTTTTAGTCATACCCAAAGCTTGATTAGAGTAGACCTTATGGCCTTGATTTATCATGCCTTCACTCGAGCATTCTGGCTTCAAAAAGCCACAAAATGGGTGGAAAAGTAGGTGTGGTTAGCTATGTTAATGAGTTTTACTCCACATTTATCACTGACACTTCTTAAAAAAGTCTAGAAAAAAAGTCACAATCTCACTCCAGTAGGAGGGTGGAGTAGGAAAACTGAAGTGGTTTTTCTAGACAAAAATGTTTAAGGATAAGACAAATTTATCACAACATGCGACAATTAATAAATGTGACATAATTTACCCAACACAGATTCAAGCAAAACTAACTTTAAATATTCCCCTCATGATAAATTCTCCCTTGTGTACAGAACACAGATTTGGCCATTATTTCAGTAGAGTATGTAACAATCAAAAAAGCTCTGGTTCTGCCTGCTCCGCTCAGCTAAAGGCTGAGGTTCTCCTAGCTTAGCGGAGCATGCAGAAGCAGGAGCCCGCTCCGCTCAGCTAATCCTGGCATAGCACATGAGTACAGAGTACCCATATGCTATGCCAGGAGTTAGTAATCCTCCGGGGAGCACGGGCAGGAGCAGCAATATGCGCTCCTGCCCGTACTCACTGTGCTGCTGCGGCCCCATTCATAAATTCACACTCCGTACTCTGTACATCGCTGAGCTGTCAGTGGTGTACGGAGAACTGAGTTTAAAGTGCACCAGGGAATGGTAAAAGACATAAAAGACTAAGAAAAAAATTGATTACTAAAGTATATTAGAAATAGTTTTATTAGGGCATTAGGGACAACATATTAAAAGTTCATATATAGGTTTAGTTACATTTTAAGATGTGCCTTAAAAATTATATATATATATACTGTATGTATGAAACATATTTGTAAATGTTATTTAAAGGGAGGCCATCAATATGTTGTATCTTGGGGTCTGATGTCTGGAGTCCCCACCGATTAGGAGCTTGTACATGCAGTGTGCCTAGCAGCTCAGCATAATTGACTGGAGTTCAACAATCCCTTCAGTCTGCTGATCGCTGAGGGCCCATGGGTTGAACCATTAATGATCAAACTTTGATGGCTCAGCATAAACATGTGAAATGTAACAGGTTCAATTCTACTTTTACTCTATGGCAAACATCAGTGAACAGTTGGGAGATCCTCATACCTGTACACATTCAATTGGTGGCTGATCCTACCAAAATTGGAGGATTCTGCCAATTTTAGTTCCTTGTGTATCAGTAAGGTTACTTTCACACTACCGTTCAGAGAGGATCCGTCTGGTGTCTGCACAGACGGATCCGCTCATATAATGCAGACTTGGGATCCGTTCAGAATGGATCCGTCTGCATTATATTGTAGAAAAAATTCTAAGTGTGAAAGTAGCCTGAACGGATCCGTCCAGACTTTACATTGAAAGTCAATGGGGGACGGATCCGTTTGAAAATTGAGCCATATAGTGTCATCTTCAAACGGATCCGTCCCTATTGACTTACATTGTAAGTCTGGACAGATCCGTTTGCCTCCGCACGGCCAATCGGACACCCGAACGCTGCAAGCTGCGTTCAGGTGTCCGCCTGCTGAGCGGAGCGGAGGCTGAACGCTGCCAGACTGATGCATTCTGAGCGGATCCGCATCCACTCAGAATGCATTGGGGCCGTACAGATGCGTTCGGGGCCGCTTGTGAGCCCCTTCAAACGGAACTCACAAGCGGAGCCCCGAACGCTAGTGTGAAAGTAGCCTAAGGTTTACTGAAGCTAAAACTATACACATACGGGGAACAGGAAATTCTAGAGACAGTGTAAGGAAACTGATGAATATAAAACAGTAGTTTACCTAGGAAAATCAATTAAATAAACAGGCATTGAATAAATATAACGAAAAAAATAACGCACCGAGAAACAAATGTCATATGGCTACAAATCTGAGCATGCAGTTATGTCTCATGAAGATATGTAAATTATTACAGGTGTGGTCTGAGTCTTGTCACAAAAGGGCATAAAAGTTCTTCCCCTGCTGACCTGTAAAATGGCTCTCAGAGGCTACTTTTGGGTAGTGTACCTCTTGGTGAGAGATCATTGACTGCTAGACATGCCTCTATTACACACTTTAAGACATTTTGCCCAGTTAACAGAATTTGAGAGAAAGCACAACAGTGGACTGAAAGAAGCAGGATGGTCGTTTTGACAAACTGCCGCCATCTAGGCTGTTCTGACCTGGCTGTTAGGAGGTGTTGGCAGCACTGGTTACACGAGGGAAAGCACACACAGCAAACAGCCACCAATAGAGAGGATTGTTTGATCCATCAACAAGCACGAGCAGCTCCTACAATTTTGTTGCCTACCATCCAGACACAGATGGCACCTTCATTACACACCCCTGTCTGCCCAGACCATTTCCAGGTCTCTAGCAGAACTAAATCATGCCTATTAGTGCCATTAACAGCCAGCCACCTTCTCCTTCTTTTGCAGAAGAGTTGTGAACAAGAAACCTGGACTGCTACGGACTGAAACCATATCATCTTTAGCAATTAATCCAGGTTCCGCTTGGGATCTGATGATGGTCGGGCTAGAGTATGGAGGCCACATGATAAGCGATTCCATCCTTTCTTTGCTATAGAGTGACACACAGCCCCAACTGCTGGTGTGATGATCTGGGGAGCCATCGCATACGGCAGTCACCCCTAATAGGGATACGAGGGACACTAACAGCTCAGTGATATGTGCAAAACAACCTGCGGCCACATGTATTGCTTCCAACTGGCATTTTTCAGCAGGGTAATGCTCGCCCACACAAAGCAAAGGTTTCCCAGGAATGTCTCCACCAGATTGCAACACTTCCTTGGCCTGCCAGTTTGCATTCATGGCACCAGCTGGGACACTAGCTTTGACAACCTACGAGTGTGCAGGGTCTACAGGCCCAGATGGAACATCTGTGGGCAAATATTCTGCAGGATACCGTACAGAACCTCTATGCCTCCATGTCCTGCCGTATCTCATCTTGTATCCAGACTAGAGTAGTGTCGCAGCGGACGTGCACTCAGTATAAAAGATGACACACCAACCAGGCTCTGGACAAGAGACAGGGGAAGGGTCACCTCCTAGTTTATCCCTGACCTCTTTCCCTGCACTGCTCAGCCCACAGACAGACCTTGAAGGTAGGTGTGCTGTGTCCTCCAGCCTGGACTGAGAAAACCCTGAACTCCCTGAGATGGTGAAGTGGGGAGATAGGAGCAGCCTGCTCGCACAGAACCTGGATGGGATAGATGACACAAACAACCAAACTAGAAATGACACTTATCTTCTGAGAGCAGGAACTGACAGCCAACCTTCCCTCCAAACCTCCCAGACCAAAATGATCAGTATAATCCGCTCAGAGCACTTAGCTGGAGATCATTTAAACGAATGACTCCACCCAGTGCACCTGATGAGAGCCGGATCCAGCACGGCACCAAAACAAATACTAAACTCGTGCTGCAATCCTGGCCGACCTCCGCACATCGTCAGAGTGGGGCATGACAAGTAGGCCCAACAAGGAACTAGAGCAGTGCTGGCCAACCTGTGGCTCTCCAGCTGTTGTAAAACTACAACTCCCACCATGCTTTGCTGTAGGCTGATAACTGTAGGCAGTCTGGGCATGCTGGGAGTTGTAGTTTTGCAACAGCTGGAGAGCCTCAGGTTGACCATCCCTGAACTAGAGCCTCCTTTCAATTGTACAGTTTTCCCCCAAAAAACTTATCCTTTTGCTCTAATATTATAATAACTTACATCTATCATCATTACATTCACACATAGAAAGTCTCATTCAATTCCAACAACTCTCTGGTGCACTCTAGAAATGATGGGGTCAGTTATCTAACTGGTGTAAAGTAGAACTGGCTTAGTTGCCCATAGCAACCAATCAGGTTCCTCCTTTCATTTTTCAAAGGGGCGGTTCAAAATGAAAGGTGGAATCTGATTGGTTGCTATGGACAACTAAGCCAGTTCTACTTTATACCAGTTTGATAAATGACCCCCACCTTAAGAGGGATAGCAGACAATATAGTCAGATAAAATATGTGTCTATTGACCCTGAAGGAAAAGAATAATGGCTTTATCCCTTGAAAGATGGGAAGGAACTGGTCCATAAACATGAGTCTGCTTGACACATGCACGGATGGCTGTGTGGGCAGCCCTGTGCTCGCAGCCAAGAAAAGCTCCAAGATCTGGAACCTGAAAACAGCGTTGGTATGGGAAGATTTAATATACTTCCTTTCAAAGCCCACAGAAGACAATATTGAGGCCAGTAGCAATTACCTTAACTGTTTCTGGCATAAACTTTATTAACGCCCTTGTCCGTACATAATGGTTTACTTCAAGTGCCTTGTGACTGCATTTATCCTGCCGCAATACACTGATATCATTTCGGACAGGTTACCAGGAAAAACCTGCCCGGATACTGCCTCTCATCATCTCTGACTGGGAACAAAGGACTGGATGCGGCTGTTAACCCATAGTGAGCGTTTTACGGCACACTGTACCGACTCGAGCCCGCTGCCTGTACTGACGGGCAGGAGATAGATATCCTAGGCCTTATGAGAAATGAATTCCAATGGTGCCAAAAGGCATGTGCCTGACAGAGAGACAGGATTGTACTTCGTAACAGAGGCCAGTTTCATTAATAAAAAGATGGGAATGGATGTCATATATTGTAACAGCTCGTTTTAGTATATTACTCCAAATGCATACAATAAAACATAAAGCTCTTCATTGAAAGTACCCTACCATTTTGTGTATGCAGCGCCTACACAATCGGATCCTCTGCAGTCATCCCTCCAGACCAGGCATCCTCAAACTGCGGCCCTCCAGCTGTTGCAAAACTACAACACCCAGCATGCCCGAACAGCCTACAGCAGGGCATTGTGGGAGTTGTCGTTTTACAACAGCTGGAGGGCCGCAGGTTGAGGATGCCTGCTCCAGATGGTAAAAAAGGGCACGTATTTGAGGAAGTACCTGGAAGTACATATCACTGAAGGATTAAAATGTCTGGAGCCTGTAATGATGGAGGACCTGTATGAACAAAATGATGGTATTTTCTAAAGCTCCACCTATCTTCTATGTAACTATAAAATAAATGATGTAAAAAGGTTTCATATAAAACATGTATGCAATTATTGCAGTCACCCCCCTCTGTTAGTGATATCTGCTATGTTAAAATGTTTAATTGGCTGGTGTCAAGCCTGGATATTATCAAGGGTGGACTGGGAAGTTAATGTGGTCCTGGGAAAATAAAAACGAAAAAGAGGCCCCATGTTGTAGGTAGGTTCAAATTGACAGAAGGTGGGGCAACACAAGTAGGCAGGGACAACAGAGGTAGACAAGACCAGCAATATGGTAGTGCAGCACAAAATACCACAGTAAAGCATAAGATATTGCCCTATCACCATACTGAGGATGGTGATACAGTTTAGTTCAGGAACCTACGGATGCTGGCCAGGTGCATAAGTACTTGCTGCTTCTAGCATTAATACCTGTAATACCTGGCCTGCAGCCTTGAGCAGGGCTCGGGCCGCCCCTGAGCGTCAGCCTACCGGGAGATTTCCCTGTAGGGTCTATGGCCAGGCCGCCCCCGGCATCATTCACAGGCGTCCTTCCACTGTTGGTCATCATAGCAAACAGCGATCAGGAAGGCCCTGCCTTCTTGATTGTCAGGGCTAAGTTCCTGCATAATTATCTTGTCTAATTCTGCCTATGAAGATGGAGACAGAGGGTCTGGCTGAGGAAACAGACAGAGCAAGAGTGCACAGAGTGGCTTGAGCTCATCTTCGGTGCACTTAACTGCTCATCTGCATATGGAGTAAAAGGTACTTTTCTAAAATAAAGCAGTGGATCACTAATAGAAAGGTATCAGTACATTGATCTGAGCTACCCCTACAAGATCTTGTGCCCAGTTTAAAGGGGTTGTCTTGTTTTTTTCTATTGAAGACCTATCCTCAGGAGAGTAAATTTGTTCCACTGCACCCCGTTCACGTTTTGCAGAAGTGGAAAGAATAGTGCAAAACTGAAACAAGTCACTTTGCACAAATTGACACTTGTGACTTTTGTACACCCAAAAAACCGACATACATGCTTTGATAAACTCCCGACTATAGATACAAGTCAACGTCTTAGGTCGGCATTGTGATTAGGCCGTGTTTCTTTGTTCATTTTAATATACTGAGCTTCCTCATCCTTCATGGAAGAACAGCAGAATTTTCCAGAAATAAAGTTCACAATGTAAGACTCCTTATGATGAATCAGTTTCTACATTCTGCTGTTAGTTATGAGGCTCATGGTAGCACTATGCTTTCTTTGTAAGACAATTACTGTTGTGACTCAAAGTTCAGACAACCATATGCAGGTTCTTACTCAACCATCCGCTACAGTCACGTCTTTACTTCTGTAGATAATTCATGATCTTCATTGGCTAAGGGTAGTTTCACACTTGCGTTAAAGTTTTCCCGCATAGAGTTCTGTCCTTGGGGCTCAATACCGAAAAAGAACTGATCGGTTTTATCCTAATGCATTCAGAATGGAGAGCAGTTCCGTCCCAGTACATTTTTTGGCTGGAGAAAATACCGCAGCATGCTGCAGTTTTCTCTCCGGCCAAAAATCCTGAACACTTGCCGGAATGCCGAATCCAGCATTAATGGCCCCAAGTTTTCCGGCAAAACGGATCCGGTTTTGCGGACCTTTAAAAATGAGAAAAAAATAAATACCGGATCTGTTTTTCCAGATGACAACTGGAAAGACGGATCCAGTATTGCAATGCATTTGTAAGACGGATCCGGATCCGTCTCACAAATGCATCTGTTTGCGCCCGGATTGCCGGAATCCTCTGCCGCAAGTGTGAAAGTACCCTAAAACATACAATATGAGAAATACATATTTTTTTTTTTTAAAGTCTAAGAAATGAATAGTCAGTATACTGTACACAGTATACATTGTCTACTTGTTTAGCAATTCTAGCAACTATCAGAGTACATGCACACAGGGCATTTTAAAGTACCAGCAAAATGGATGAGATTTTACAAACTCTCCTCCGCAGAATGCAAAATATTTGCAGTGTAAATTGACCTGTGGTGAGGATTTTAGGCCATGCACCATGAATTTTCTCCCTTTGTAATGCATAAGGTAAAATCTGTGGCAAGTCCAGCCATTTTTCTCTATTAACATGCTATGGATTAACAGGTGGTGCTCAAACTTCTGGTTGGAGATAATTGGGGATGAGCTGTAAAACCAGACACATGCCATGGGGTATGGCGGCTTTGTTTCTTTAAAAAAAATCAAACCTTTTTTTTACTTTAATAGAACCATATAGAGGATGCGAACAATAAAAGCCAAACTATATACAAACTATATGCATACTTTATATACAAAATAAAAACAATTGCAAATACATAACCTTTAAATATGAAGACACGCTCAAAAGAATTCCTGTACATTACAGTACATGAAATCATCTGAGCCCAGGCTCGGACTGGCCCACAGGGGTACAGGTGAATCCTCCGGTGGGCCCCTGAGCAAGGTGGGCCCCTAGTTTCCCACCCCCTGCACAAGTGGCACATAACACAGTAGACTTACTGCATTACATACATATATTCAATGTACAGCACCTCAACCAGCCTTATTATTAAAGAAACTCCCATTTTTTTTATTATAGACACGATCAGAGCTGAGATGACTTCTAGGTATAGAGGAACGCTGGCAGTGTCCTCTTCTCCCCAGGACCTACCTTCTCAAAGCTGCTGCAGGGACCCCCATATTCAGTCATCTGGTAGCATCCTCCTGCTGTGTGAGCAGGTAATATTTGAATGTATCTGAAAGGTGGGCCCCCAAAATAAATTTTACTGATGGGCCCTAGGGACCCCAGTCCAACACTGCGGACCTCCATCATCATGATATTTGTGTTACCCAATGTCCATGATAGAGAGGAGGGAATGGCTAAACATTCGATTTGGGTTCAATTCAGTTGAATCGGTCCACCAATTCAATTAGAAAATCGATTCTACCCAAATTGAGAGTGTTCCAAGTAGGCTGAAAATGTCTGTAAGACACTCTGAGGTCTCCTAGAACAGTTTTTTTCTTTTATCTCCCTCTAAAATTCATCCGAATCGAATCCCCAAAAATTCTGATTAGAAATTTACAAATTTCAGGTCAAATTCTATTCAGTTTGTTCATCTCTAGTCCAGGATGACAGAACCATGTACAATTCTCAAAGTCATAATTAGTTAAGGGCATCGATCAAAACAGTTTATATTACTGATGTAAGCAAGACTCGTCAATATGTAATGACCCTTTAAAATGTAGGAAATTGAAACTTTGCTGCCCCAGAGTGTTCCACAAAAAGTCAAATCTTTGCACAATATCGTATCATGTACGGTTTAGTATTGGAGGGGATTATTTGTGCAGAAACAAACAAATTCAGAAACAAATCATCCTGGTGTGAAAACTGGAGCTTAACGTTCAGATGGATGAGTGCTGTTAACTTCTCGCTCTTGTGGTGGAAATCCCTTTCTAGTGTCATTGTAAAGAAACAAAGAAGAGTGTGAACGATGTCTTCATTTACTCCGGGGATGAAGACTAATTAGTCTGCTGTACAGAGTCTGAACTCAGTACGATCTAACAATGCAAATCATTTATCACTATGATCCATGTGGTAAAAGTGGTTCTGTTTAGTAGAGGTAATAAAAAGATGTTGGAGCTGATCAGTCTCCATATCCGAACCATGAACATGCCTGAACTCATGGATCATACTATGGCAATGTGTTGGGGCAGAAACAACCATCATCAATTACTAAATGGATTTGGGGACTCCATTTTGAGCTTCTGTCATAGATCCGTCAGATTCAGGGACGGACTGGCCATAACCATACAGGAAAATTACCCAGTGGGCCGATGCCCAGGGTGGCGGCCCGAGCCCTGCTAACAGCCACCAGCCAGGTCCACAACGTTTTGATGCTCTCCACATTAATTAATTTAGGAAAATCAGGTACTTTTGCACCTGGCCTGTGGCCACAGGTGCCTTCCTGTATTCAACTGTATCGCCGTCCTCAAGACAGTGATACAGTTGAATACTGCAGCAACTCTGGTTCAGCTGGAGTGGTATTTTGTACAGCACTGTGGTATTTGGTTCTGCAGGAGTAGTATCTTGTGTGCACTGTGGTATTTGGTTCTGCTGGGGCAGTATTTTGTGCTGCACTGTGGTATTTGGTGCTGCTGGGGCAGTATTTTGTACTACACTGTGGTATTTGTTTCTGCTGGGGCAGTATTTTGTGCTGCATTGTGGTATTTGGTTCTGCTGGGGCAGTATTTTGTGCTGCACTGTGGTATTTGGTGCTGCTTGGGCAGTATTTTGTACTACACTGTGGTATTTGGTTCTGCTGGGGCAGTATTTTGTACTACACTGTGGTATTTGGTTCTGCTAGAGTGGTATTTTGTCCTGCATTATTGTATTGCCACTGGTTTATGGCACCTTTGCTCCCTCGAGCTGCAGGTCTTTCTGCATCAACATCTAGTTTCACACAGGTCATGAGGCCGCTGCAGCCAGTAACTGGCTTCAGCGGTGACGTGTCTCCCATGAATCATGTCAATAGGTCACATGATGCATGGGAGACATGTCACTGCTGCAGCCAATCATTGGTTGTAGCAAGCACAAGACTCGCGTAAAACAGGATCTGAGAGCTGCAGCAGCCCTGGGTAGAGAAGGAGCTGGAACCTAGCAGCAGGAATTAGGTAAGTATGATTCCTTCCACCCTGGGGGTCTGCCAGAGGCCTCCAGGGGTGACCCACCTTTTTGAGACAAAACCCATGTGCATGGAAAACATGTTACACAGGGTATAGGCACGTTTGCATTTAATGTTATCAGAGAAGGTAGAGTCGGCTCTTCAGGTTCCATTTTGCAGGACGGAGAAGAGAGGTCTGCTTATTTGTAGCTGTAATGGTACAGCAGCTCTATACCTCCATGTATGTGACTAATGGGACTAGGTACTTCCTCCATCAGCTATTCTTTGTAACAGGTGCAAAATACAATTTATTTTTGGCACTTCCACTCCTTTACTGGGTTTTGTGGAGACGTTGAGAGCGGTTGCCTAGCAACTAGAGGATCATGGCGCTGACACAGGAACACGGACAAGCCTCTCCTTGCACCTCAGGTACAATGAACATCTCTACGGACACACAATGAAATGTAATTAGCAGCACATCTTGTGTCTCACCTTTCCAAAAGCCGTTTCCTTAGTTATTCTAACCGAGACGCATTTTCATACAATATTAATAAGCAACGGACCAAATACGCGATTACAATTTATATCTATGTAATCTTCCTCCTTTCAGCATGTAAAGCATAAGACTATGTTCACACAGGATGGATATGCTGTTGATGTTCTGTCCGGATGTGTGGGCTGCAGATTACAGTAGCAGCAAAGAGGATCAAAGTAAGGGCTCATGCACACGACCGTATGTATTTTGCGGTCTTCAAAACACGGATCCGCAAAAAATACGGATGACGTCCGTGTGCAATCTGTATTTTGCGGAACGGAACAGCTGGCCCCTAATAGATCAGTCCTATCCTTATCCGTAATGCGGACAGTAATAGGACATGTTCTATTTTTTTGTGGAACGGACATACGGAAATGGAAAGCACACGGAGTAACTTCTGTTTTTTTGCTGACCCATTGAAATTAATGGTTTCGCATACAGGCCGCAAAAAAAAAAAAAGGAACAGAGACGGAAACAAAATACGTTCGTGTGCATGAGCCCTTAAAGAAAGCTCAATAACACACTGTGGAAAAATCTCCGCATGTAAATTGACATGTAAGGCCCCTTTCACACGGGCGAGAATTCCGTGCGGGTGCAATGCGTGAGGTGAACGCATTGCACCCGCACTGAATCCGGACCCATTCACTTCAATGGGTCTGTTCAGATGAGCGGTGATTTTCACTCACATCACTTGTGCGTTGCGTAAAAATCGCAGCATGTTCTATATTCTGCGTTTTTCCCGCAACCCAGGCCCCATAGAAATGAATAGGTCTGCGTGAAAATCGCAAGCATCCGCAAGCAAGTGCGGATGCGGTGCGATTTCCGCGCATGGTTGCTAGGAGATGATGTAAGTAAATTGATAAAAGTCTATTTACTGTATTATTTTCCCTTATAACATGGTTATAAAGGAAAATAATAGCATTCTTAATACAGAATGCTTACTAAAATGTGGCGTTAGGGGTTAAAAGAAATAATAATTAACTCACCTCATCCTGTTGTTCGCGCAGCCGGCATCTTCTTCTTTCTTCTTCTTTAAGGACCTTTGATGACGTCACCGTGCTCACCATGTGGTGAGCACGATTACGTCATCAAAGGTCCTTTGGCAGGTCCTGAAAGAAGAAGAAAGAAGAAGAAAGAAGAAGATGCCGGCTGCGCGAACAACAGGATGAGGTGAGTTAATTATTTATTTTTTTAACCCCTAACGCCACATTTTAGTAAGCATTCTGTATTAAGAATGCTATTGTTTTCCCTTATAACCATGTTATAAGGGAAAATAATAAAATCTACAGAACACTGATCCCAAACCTGAACTTCAGCGAAGAAGTCTGGGTTCAGATCTGGGTACCACAGTCAGTTTTTTATCACGCGCGTGCAAAACGCATTGCAATAAAAACTGAACATCGGAATGCAATCGCAGTCAAAATGAGTGCAATTGCGTACCTACTTGCACGATTTTCCCTGATCGCAGACGCAACGCATCCGGACCTAATCCGGACACGCTCGTGTGCACGGGGCCTAAAGAGGAGCTGTCCCCTCTCCTGACATGTCTGTTTTAGTAACTACTTGCTTTTTCCAGGTAATGAAATTCTGGAGCATCTATTCTTATGACTCTTTGATGTCCCATTCCGGTATTATTCCTGTTAGAAGTTATAAATGAATCGCTAGAATTGAAGGTCCAGAATCCAGTTGGGGGGGTGTCCCTGAACCGTCTGTACTATCCTATCAGTGCTGCCAGTGTCCGACTGTTCAGGTACACACCCAAGCTGATTCATAAAGCATGTAATATATATTTTTGAAAAAGAATCATAAAAACCTGGGTTTATTGCCCGCTACAATACTGCCCTATTGTAAAATGCTGCAGCATACGTTGATGCCATATAAAGATTGCCATATAGAGAAAATCAGTGCTTAAAGGGTTTGTCTAGCCTAGGAGCCAACAATCTCTGGGGTTGGACGGTGTGCCTCATTAAAAAAATCAACCCACTTACCTATCTGCAGTTCCCAATGTTCCATCGCTGCTCCATCGTTCCTGGCTACTTTCGGTCATAGCTGGAGCGGAAGTGCCTTTATCCTGTGACCACTGCAGCCAATCACTGGCACATAAATGGCACCTCACTATCATGTCATTAGCATTGATGCACTGTTCAAGGTTATTGATCGGCCGCAAAGTCAGCCGGGAATCGGGCAGCACTGCCACAGCAGGACAGCAGACAGGTGAGTGTGCTTTTGTAATAGAGCACACCTTCCGACACCAGGATTCTCAGCCCTTAGGCCAGACAACCCCTTTAAGTGGGTACTAACTATTCACAGAACTATGCCTAAATAGCAAAGGCAAATATAAGAAACTTTGTAATATAAGTTGGTGGAGAAAAATGCCTCTTTCTCCTCTTATCAGCTCTTACCTGCTACACAGGATTTCCTAAGCTAACTTTATTTTTACTTTTTTGCTATTTGTGAGACCAAGACAGACTGTCTGTTAACTGAAGGAACCCGCGATGATAGAAAGGCTCGTCCCCATCACAGCCTGTTATTGGCTGCCCCCAGCAAATACCCCCCCCCCCCCCCATCGCTGTATGCTTTGATGTTTTGATCCACGCGACGCAGAGATGCAGCGGCAGCCTGCAGGGATCAGGAGGGACACAGGTGCTGGGAGCAGGTAAGTATAATGTATACAAGGGGCCTAGGCATTAGGGGGGGGGGGCGCATAACCCCTTTAAAGGGATTGTGCCAACTCTGAAAGTTATTACTTATCCATAGAATGCCCTATAACTAACTGATTAGTGGAGGCCTGACCTCTGGGGCAACCACTGATCCCGTGAGCAGGGGTTCTGTTCCTCTGCAATAATGGAGTAGTAGTTCGAGTTTGTACCCTGCTGCTCCACTCATTCTCTATGGGACTTCTAGAAATAGACAAATGTTGTGCTCAGCTATCAGTATCACCAGCAATCCCATAGAGAATGAATGGAGAGCAGGGCGCATGTTGGACCTGCCGCACCACCAGGAAGGGGAGACAGGACTCCCCTTCTCATGATCACTGGGGTTTCCACTGTTTGGACCCCAACGCTCAGTTAGTTATCCCCTAACCTGTGAATAAAGGATAACTTTTAAACTTGGGACAAACCCTTTAAGGGGCATTAGAAACCCTGAGGTTTGCCTATGACACAATGTTTACATCCTTCCCATGTCACATGTCACTTTAAGAGTCATCTGGATGGTTACATGAAGCAGCAGTGGATCCACAAAACACATACACCGGCCGTGTGCACGCCGCATCCTGGTGCAGACCCATTGACTTCAACGGGTCCGCGATCTGCAGCCAAAGATAGGACACGTGCGCCGCACGACCCGGGAGCAAGCGGGAGTCCTTTCGCAAAACAGACCCCGACATGTGCTCAGGGCCGTACAGAAATGGTGACTCCAGAAAACTCAAGTAAAGTTATTTGTTATTTAATATCTGTATCTGGACGGGAGAATATTTGCCATGTTTGTCATAATCATTGTTCTGTTCCCAGGGACTAAAATAGGAACAAGAACGTAATAAACATCTGTTCTCAACTGCAACGAAAACCAGGAAGACTTCAGAACACGTCTGTTGTGTCAGTTACAGTTTTTCTGCATTTAATCTTTCAGAATCCGTCATAAATACATTTGAGGGAGGTGGAAACTTTAAAGTACTGTCCGGGCCAATTTATTTCTATGGGAGACTTTAGAATAGTTTCATATTGATAACTGCAGAATATTGTAATACATCCATCTAATATCTATCTGTTTATAGCTATCTCTGTCTTTATCTTCTGTCTATATCAATTCACATATCTATCTCTACATGTCTGTCTGTCTGTCTGTCTATCTATATCTGTCTGTCTATCTCTACATGTCTGTCTGTCTGTCTATCTATATCTGTCTGTCTATCTCTACATGTCTATCTATATCTGTCTGTCTGTCTATCTATCTCTACATGTCTATCTATATCTGTCTGTCTATCTCTACATGTCTATCTATATCTGTCTGTCTGTCTATCTATCTCTACATGTCTATCTATATCTGTCTGTCTATCTCTACATGTCTATCTGTCTGTCTGTCTATCTATCTCTACATGTCTATCTATATCTGTCTGTCTAGCTCTACATGTCTATCTATATCTGTCTGTCTGTCTATCTATCTCTACATGTCTATCTATATCTGTCTGTCTAGCTCTACATGTCTATCTATATCTGTCTGTCTATCTCTACATGTCTATCTATATCTGTCTGTCTATCTCTACATGTCTATCTATATCTGTCTGTCTATCTCTACATGTCTATCTATATCTGTCTGTCTATCTCTACCTGTCTATCTATATCTGTCTGTCTGTGTCTATCTGCCTGTCAGTCTGCCTCTCTATATTGAAACTACCAGTCTGTGTATATCGGTCTGATGACCACATTATCAAACTAAGAAGCCACAATACATTGTTTCCATAGGGCACAATGCAGATGTCTTGGTATTACCAGTCTACTAGTTAGAGGAAAATGTCACATAGCAGGTGCCGACCTGCAGAAGGTTTGGCATGGGATACAGACGGATTGGGTCACTGATATTTGGAATCGGAGTATGACCGTTACAAGCCATAGGCTATAACAAGGTGAACAAGTTGTCCATCTGCGCTAATGAAGCATATGGATACCACATGGTGGGGACATCTGCTGGGTACCGCCCTCCTTTCGCCCTAGTGGGGGGCCACAAAGAAGAGCAGTTATTTAAATCAGCACCTTCATAAAAATTCATAGACACCGGCAGTTTCCCCCGTAGATACTGGTGACCACCAGGGGATAAGCACAGCGCGGAAAGAGGGGTGTCCTAATGTGACAAGGACGATGGTGTGGTCACACAGATTTAGTGCACACCTCCATCCCACACACCTGAATGTGGGTGTTTCTATAACGTGCATGGATTTTTGCAAACTCCTTTCAGATCTATAGAACTTAAACTTGCAACCAGTCGGCCGCATAGTCTTTCTTACCTAGATTTTTACTGTACTTACTTTTACATATAATGTAATTACATGCTATTTAGTCAGTTATTTCCATCAGTGATTTCCAGCCTTTAACTGCCTCCTAAACTGTGAGCTGCAGCAGAAAGGACATGCCCACTGAGGGGCAGCAGAAAGGACATGCCCACTGAGGGGCAGCAGAAAGGACATGCCCACTGAGGGGCAGCAGAAAGGACATGCCCACTGAGGGGCAGCAGAAAGGACATGCCCACTGAGGGGCAGCAGAAAGGACAGGCCCACTGAGGGGCAGCAGAAAGGACAGGCCCACTGAGGGGCAGCAGAAAGGACAGGCCCACTGAGGGGCAGCAGAAAGGACACACCCCCTGAGCTGCCATCTTGATATAAATTTAGATGGGGTATTGGAGCAATGAATGGGGAGATCTCTGGATCCATGTGAGGTAGAGGGCTGGTTTTATCGTTGTTTTGTCATGTATGAGGTTTTAGTTTTCTACATTAATCATCGGATAACCCCGTTCATCCAGATTTCATGGTCATGTCATTCAGACTTATGTAACCTTGAATGTTGCCGGACGGTGTTGGCCGTGCTGCCTCTTTTGTGTCTGTAAGTGGGTTAATGCTGCCCATACACTGAAAGGACTGGAAAGGCTCAGGGGAACCATTTCACAGCTGACCGAGCCGTAAGTCACTGCCCGCAGACTGCCCGCACTGTGAGGCCGCGCTCCTCGCTGGATTTCTGCCTTCTTACTTTGCAATGTCTGGCTTTCTGCCTGAGGGGTGTCATAGTAAATTAGGAATCCCTCTCTAGACACGGCGGCCCTTTTAGACTATTCATAAATACCAGTTACATTGTAAGAAAGGCAAGAAATAACGGACACTGTGTCGCTGCGTACATCGTACATGTTCTCCTAATTGTGGATGACAGAAGTGATAGATAGGCCTCCTAATAGCTTTGGTAACACTGCATTCATAAAAAACGGATTATCTGTAATGACCGGCGTCACACACAGGGCGAGAAAAGGGAAAGCCCTGCCCAAGGGAGAGGGAAAGGTGGTGACCCCTGACTCACCTTGCGGCTGGCACCTGACTGCCCTGAAGTCCCTAGATGGGTTCCTCACCCGTGCGGCGATCACGTGCCTAAACCCTGGCTTTCCCTAGAATGAGCCCTAGATAGTGAACGGGCCGGTGGGATCGCTAGTCCGCACCACTGACACTAAGAGGGAAACACCAGGGAGAGGACAGACAATACAGACAAACACATACACCCAGGTGGGCGACCACAGCAGACCACAAAGGTCTAACAGGGATCCGGAGGGTAACGTTCTGGACCAACTACCAGAGAACGCAGCAACACAGCTCCAGAGGGTCAGTATAGAAGTCCAGGCAGGAAGCTCTATATCTGGCAACCAGAGAAGTGAGAGAGGGGAATATAAGGAGGTTGGGAGTGCTGGACAAGGAACACCTGAGGAGAAGGAGCTACGGATCCCTGAGTGAGCCAAAAAGGGTTGCAAAGCAAACCCAGAAAGCTACCATAAGGAAACAGCCCTATCTTACACAGAGCGCGCAGCCAACCGCTGCGACTTCCTGACCCCGGGTATAACGGAGTCAGGCGTGGTTCTTGACACCCTCGTGACATTATCTTTAATCATTACGTATTGTTTCACAGAGGGGAGAATATTATAAAGTCTGTTATAATGTTAGATCAGTTCTAGTGTTGGGCGCGAATATTTGAATCACGAATTTTAATCGTGAATATCGCCACTTCGAGAATTCACGAAGATTTAGAATATAGCGCTATATATTCGTATTTGTGAATATTCTAGATTTTTTTTCATCTGAACCGATGATGCCTCCCTTCTTGCTTGTCGGCCAATGAGAAGGCTGCAATGTCTTTGTCTGAGCTCAGCAACATCCCCAGCAACCAATAGGAAAGTTGCCTACCCCTTACTATATAAGAACCTCCCCAGCAGCCCTTGTATGCAGTATTTTGCTGTGCTCTGTGCTTTGCTGTGTCATTACATTACATAGTTAGTTAGCTAGTTAGCATATATATATATTACAGTTAGTTAGTGGGAGATAGTCAGTGTAGGTTAGATAGTGATATAGTGGTTCTGCTGTCCATACATACATGCTACATACATAGCGCTGTGATGTCACAAGTTCACAACAATACTTAGTGCACCAATCACTAACAAATAGTCAGACCTGTTAAAATGTGAAGTTGCCTGTATTGCGCCAAAATATTCACTTTATTGGTGCCGATTTCGCAATCGCGAATATATTGGAGCACTCTATCTGCATTTTCTTCAGTCTCAGGAAACTTCTAGCAGCTTGAAAATTGTAGCAAATTGTAGCAAAAGCGACCCACGCCTGTATTGCACGCGCATATTACATTGCCGATTTTCGCAATTAAGAAAATAATCGCGAATTCTCAAATTTTTCTCAAATATTGCCCCTGCCGCTCATCACTAAATTCAGTTCTGTATTACATTAGCAACACTCAGACTGTGCAGAAAACCAGACCCTCGGCCCATCTACATTAGAGAATCACACGCAGCAGTGGAGAAAGATAGAGAGAGAGATAGATAGATACGATGGATAGATAAGATAATGAATACATCAACAGACAGATAGATAAATGGATAGATAAATAGATAATAGATAATCTAATGCTGAGCTAAAATGTAACAATTTTGGGTGAATATAAAAACCTTTTTTCAATTCCTGGAGTGCTGACACTTTTTCTTTGATAGATAGATAGATAGATAGATAGATAGATAGATAGATAGATAGATAGATAGATAGATAGATAGATAGATAGATAGATAGATAGATAGATAGATATGAGATAGATAGATAGATAGATAGATAGATAGATATTAGATAGATAGATAGAGATAGATAGATAGATAGATAGATAGATAGATAGATAGATAGATAGATAGATAGATATTAGATAGATATGATATGAGATAGATAGATAGATAATAGATAGATATTAGATACGATAGATAGATAGATAGATAGGAGATAGATTGATAGATAGATATTAGATACGATAGATAGACAGACAGACAGATAGATACAGTAGATAGATAGATAGATAGATAGATAGATAGATAGATAGATAGATAGATAGATAGATAGATAGTAGATTGATGGATATCTGAGACTGAAAGATATTCCATGAAGAGATATCTGTAGAGCTGGAGATTAGACTTGCAGACTTGATGAAGGGAAGGAAGAATGGAAGATGCTCTGACGTCCACACGTTCTTCCGTTCCTAGCTCGCGGTGCTGATCATCTCTGCAGATTTGCACATAGACACCACAGATATTAAAGAGATGTAATTATACAAACTGATTTCCATTGCTAATATTCCCTGACATGTCATCTGCTTTGGGATTGTCTCTTGTTACTTCAGCAGCCAACATGGTTTTCCTTCCCACCCAGTAGACTGTGAATGTTGTCTCCAGACTGGAATCAGCTTCACTTCTTTCTACAAAGCCATGATTGCAAAGCAATCTCCCAGTCCTTTCAGCGGCATCCTAGCTGGAGACTGTCACCGCACCGCTTCCTTACAGAAAACCGGGCGTGCAATGTACCTGCATGTGGCTTACAGATTATTTTAATGGAAGACTTTTTCTATACAACCAAATGAAAATGTAACCTTTGTGGTTCCCCTGTACAACTGTAAGTCGTCCTGGGAGGCAGAGGGAGTGACGTCCACAAGGTTGTAGGTATAATTAAAAGAGAAAAAAAAAAGGGAAAAGATGAGAGCAAGACAATAAAGTATAAACTAGAAGACCCACAGAACCGTCACTTTACAGCACTCTAATTGGCCATTATAATGAAAATGTTGTGACGCCCCCTTTAGGATCTACATTGTATTGTGAGAGCTGCCATACAAAAGCTAATCAACCATCTCTGGGTATGTATGAATTATGTACGAAACCTGAAACGGTAGAATCACAACGAATTATTCAGAATGAACAGAATTATATAATTTTTATATATTTATAATTAATAGACTATAAATAAATAGCAATAGGATGATTTTATCCTGGTTAAGGCTGCGTTCACACGGGCGAGATTTCCGCGCGGGTGCAATGCGGTAGGTGAACGCATTGCACCCGCACTGAATCTGGACCCATTCATTTCTATGGGGCTGTTCAGATGAGCGATGATTTTCACGCATCACTTGTGCGTTGCGTGAAAATCGCAGCATGCTCTATATTCTGCGTTTTTCACGCAACGCAGGCCCCATAGAAGTGAATGGGGTTGCGTGAAAATCGCAAGCATCCGCAAGCAAGTGCGGATGCGGTGCGATTTTCACGCATGGTTGCTAGGTGACAGTCTATAAACTGTATTACTTTCCCTTATAACATGGTTATAAGGGAAAATAATAGCATTCTGAATACAGAATGCATAGTACAATAGGGCTGGAGGGGTTTAAAAAAATAAACTCATTAACTCACCTTCTCCTCTTGATCTCGAAGTTCCCGGTCTCTTCTTTACTTGAGTTGTGGGCTAAAGGACCTTTGGTGACGTCAGATCTCATGCTCCAATCACATGGTCCATCACCACGGTGATGGACCATGTGATTGGAGCATGAGATCTGACGTCACCAAAGGTCCTTTAGCCCACAACTCATCAGTAAACTCAACTGAAAGGTCCTTTAGCCCACAACTCAAGTAAAGAAGAGACCGGGAACTTCGAGATCAAGAGGAGAAGGTGAGTTAATGAGTTTATTTTTTTAAACCCCTCCAGCCCTATTGTACTATGCATTCTGTATTCAGAATGCTATTATTTTCCCTTATAACCATGTTATAAGGGAAAGTAATACAATCTACACTACAACTAACCCAAACCTGAACTTCTGTGAAGAAGTTCGGGTCTGGGTACCAGTGTCGGTTTTTTATCACGCGCGTGCAAAAAACATTGCACCCGCGCGATAAAAACTGAACATCGGAACGCAATTGCAGTCAAAACTGACTGCAATTGCGTTCCTACTCGCGCGGTTTTGCCACAACACACTGGGACGCATCCGGACCTAATCCGGACACGCTCGTGTGAACCCAGCCTAAGAGAATTCAATTAACAATGAATTACTTGAATCTGAAGAAAAAGCTTTCCATTGCTATAAGAAACAAATCAACAATAAGACATCACATTCATAAGAATATGCCTAGGGCAGGGCCTAAGGGGGCAGGGCCTGACAAAGGGATTCTTTGGTTTAGCCCATACTGTTCTTTTGCCCAGAGTATTCCTTGGGGGTAAAAACGACAACCTCCAATCACATGTAGAGCATCTTCCATTTTTTTTTTGTTTTTGTTTTTTTATATATGATTGAAGGTTTCTGCTTTTTGTTCTCCTTGCAGCACATGTCAACTCAAGGTAAATGCCCTGAGCGCTCGTTGGTGGCGACCTCTCTGACCATCACTTTCTGGTGACCGATAGCTAAAGCTAAGCAGTTCCTTAGTTCTTGTATGTTTTAGGCCTCTTTCACACTACAGTATGTCGATTTCGGTGTTTTGCATTCCGTTTTTCACAGATCCGTTGTTCCGTTTTTTTGTTTCCGTTGTGTTTCCGTTTCGGTTCCGTTTTTCCGTTCCGTTTTTTTCCGTATGGCATATACAGTATACAGTAATTACATAGAGAAAATTGGGCTGGGCATAACATTTTCAATAGATGGTTCAGCAAAAAAACGGAACGGATACGGAAGACATAAGGATGCATTTCCGTATGCATTCCGTTTTTTTGCGGACCCATTGACTTTAATGGAGCCACGGAACGTGATTTGCGGCCAAATATAGGACATGTTCTATCTTTCAACGGAACGGAAAAACGGAAATACGGAAACGGAATGCATACGGAGTACATTCCGTTTTTTTTTGCGGAACCATTGAAATGAATGGTTCCGTAAACGGACCGTATACGGAAAGCAAAAAACGGCCCGCAAAACGGAAAGAAAAAAACGGTAGTGTGAAAGAGGCCTTATAGTAGGATTCACTGTTGTCCTTTATTGTTGTACTTTTTTACTACTTTATCCAAATGATGATATAATTGTTCGCAAATGGTAGCTTGCGACGTAAAGTGGGTTTCACATTGTAGTTGTGGGGTTCTCTGCCTGGACATTTTTCCATGTACTGCCTCCATTTTGCTACCTGCAGAAATAGCAACCAGACACTCGGATGCCAGCAAGAATAAGCGTGAGCAAAGCTGTACTGAAGCATTAATGTGTAAACGAGGTCTATTCTATTTTACCCTGGAGCTTTGTTTTCAATCTCGCTGTCCTTCTATGTAAATCTACCTCTCATACTCGCTTGCTGTCAAGATGAATGACACTTCTGCTGATATACTGCTATAGACAAAAAGAAATGATTAAAGAAACACCAGCAAAGATGAAATCTGTTAGAGCTGACAATGGGAAATGCACAGGATACAATATAATAGACCATATGTAACTGTACAGATTTGTGGTTTGGAAATCATGGACTAAAACTTCCAACATAAGTAGGAAAAGTTAGAAGTAATAACTATTGTCCTGTAGGTGGCCATCATATGTCTTCTGCCAATTTGAGCGATAGTGGTGAGCAAAGCAAAGCATCCCAAGTGGAATTTGGTCTGAATTTTAGGAAAAATTTGATTCTAAATGAAGCCGAATTTCCTTACGTTTCATGGTAATGAATCATTTTGCCTAAAATGGTGGTTGGCGTTGTCTTAGAAAGAACAGAAAAAAATTACTCACCTCATCCTCTTGCTGACGCAGAGGCAGTCCGCTCTTCTCTTGATTGAAAAAGACCTGCTGAAGGACCTGCGCTGAGCCTGATGATGTCACTGAGCACTCCCAGCATGATCACGTGGTGACGTCATCACGCTCAGCGCAGGTCCTTCGGCAGGTCTTTTTCAATCAAGAGAGGAGCGGACTGCCTCTGCCTCAGCAAGAGGATGAGGTGAGTAATTTTTTTTCTGAGCAAGTGGATGAGAGGATTTATTTTTATTTATTTTTTTTAAACCCAAAAGGCCATTCTGCACTAGAGCACGTCTGTCTAAGCTCCTGTTAAAAACGGCCCCATTGATTGATAGGCTGATGGGGTTTTAACATAGCGATTCATGACAAATTCATTCATAACAAATCAAATTTCTTGTCAAACTTTGGCGAGGCTGCCGAATCAAATTTTTCAAAACTTCGCTCATTTCTAGTGATGATCCTTGATACCCGTAGAAATGTAAAATATCACAAAGCTCATTGGGAACAGAAATGTAACTTTAAAGTATTCTCTGGGCTACAAATATTGATGACTGGTCCTCAGAATGGGTCAGTAAGTCTAAGACCTGGCACTCCCACCAATCCGCTGTTTTAGGCGACCACGGCACCAGGCGCTGGCAGCGTACAGGTGGAAGCAGAAGGCTCCATGAAAGATGCAGCTTCTAGCTCCGACGTACTGAACCTCAGCTCCCACACACCTCAGCTCCCAGCACAGCCACTACACAGTGAACGGAGATGTCTCTCTGCAGCTTCATACACAGTATAGATCCCAGTGCTACTGCTCCCGAAACAGCTGGTCAGTGAGGGTTCCGGATCTTGGACCATCACTGATCTGATATTCACGAAACAGGTGATATCTGTAGCCTGGAGAAACCCTTTAAGCTCTGGACCCTAAAGCAAAATATACAAGGCCCTAGAACTATTATGTGTAGTTGAAAGTATTAGTCTACCCATATACACAAAGATGCCTTGTATGTCCATCTTAGGCTCTTACACCCAGAGCAATGACAACCTACAGTTATAACTCTGTTTCAAAACATATTACATGCCTCTCTAAAGTCTATCAGGACAAGGCCTTTTCTGTATGAGAACTCACTGGCATATAACAATTTTCACAAAGCTCTTATAGATCCTTCATTAACTCTGAAGTTTTTAGACATTTGACTCATCTGGCCTAATGTTTATAGCTCAGTCATTCGTTTTCTGGAGAAAATTTTTGCAAAAACCGTAAAACATAGGATTATTCCTGGAAACTGATTCTGACTTACTGTACACCTTATATCTTGCACCACAAGATACACGTACCACAGAAACAGACCATGTGGCTACTATGGAGCCTTCAGAAGAAGCCTAACCCTGATTGGCTCCATCCCCTTCACTATTGGGTGACAAGACGCTATGCAGGACTTCAGTTTCCAGCTGAAGGGAATCAGTAGTAAGCAAAGGAAGTGGAAGAAGAAGCTAAGACCAAACCCTTCTGTCACATGGGGCCACCTCTCTTCCATGTACACCCGACCTTACATTAATTAAAGGGGGGTAAAGCACTGATAGCCTATCTCCGGGTAGGTTGTGTATGTTGTTTGTGGGGGTTATGCCAATTGGCATACTAAAATGGAGGACACATCTCTTTGGAAAGTGCCATGATCCCTCCACTGTATACATGTGTGGCCAGGGGCGTAGCTAAAGGCTCATGGGACCTGGTGCAAGAGTTCAGCTTGGGCCCCCCTTACCTCAGTGCTTTGTGGCCAGGGACAGAGTAGCACATAGCCTTCGTGCTACCTGAGGCAAAAATTGAAACCGTTTCTTTCCTGAGCAATTAATTACTTTATTAGGCCTCATGCACACGACTATGTGTTCTGCAAACCACAAAACCTGGCCGTCTGCATGCCACCATTTTTTTTTTCTTTCTGTAGAAATGCCCCATCCTTGTCCGCAAAATGGACAAGAATAGGACATGTTCAATCTTTTTGGCCAGCCAGCTCAATGGGCAAATGGCTGCAGACAGCACCCATTGATTCAAATGAATGTGGATCGGATGCGGAGCAAAAATACAGTCGTGTGCATGAGGCCTTAGAATAGAATATTTCCAAATAAAGCTGTAAATTGGGAAGAATTTGTACGTTCAGTGTAAATCGAGCACCGCTAAATACATCTTCTGTAAGCAGCTTTCAAGCAGATGTCAAAGAAGTTATCACATGGCTTTACGTTCTCTGACACAAGTGGGACCTAAAGCATAATATAAAGGTTGAAAGGTCCTTAACGCAACCAAAGTGTTAATATACTTTACAATATCCAGAGAGCAGCTTTGACATAGCGTGCTCAAACATCTACCTAGACAAGTCATTTGGGAACAGAACGGCTAGACAAGAACAAGTAAGACGAGAGCCTTACAAAGTACATGATGGCAGAAGGGCACAATGTGACCCTCACGGTGTAATTGTATGAAGATTCGGGAACACATGACAAGTAATCAGGGAGTTGTGCAGAATACGCTTAGATGTAAGGCACTGGGAGAAAAGTCCATAGGCCGGCAAGAACGGAGCGAAGATGTGCGCAACGAGGCTGCCATGGATATGGTAGAGAGGATTACTGTAAGCCACTCATATAAGTGTAATGATTGCAATGAGCTTAGAAACTCTTATGGAAGGGATCAAAGAAAATGCCCTGGGAACATCGGAGCTGAAACCGGACTGGATTTTACATATCAAGCCAACTTGCTTGCATAGGGATGAAATGAAAAGCTATAATAACACCACCCGGCCCCTTATCCACCACTTCTATACTCTTAATATGCAAGTACACAGCTCGTCCTAAAGTGTAAAATGTCACATTTAATACATAATTATATGATGATGTCTGTAAACACAGTAAAGTCATGACTGGAGGCAGATAGAACTGCAGGGCCAACGTCCGCGTTAGGGCGGGTTCATATTCACGTTATATCAGCATGGCTTCGTGAGGGATCGGTCATGCCAAACTAATTTAATCAGTTTCTATGAGGAGGTAAGTTCTAGACTTGACAGCGGCGAATCAATGGATGTTGTGTATCTGGACTTCTCCAAAGCATTTGACACTGTACCACATAAAAGGTTAATATATAAAATGAGAATGCTCGGACTGGGAGAAAATGTCTGTATGTGGGTAAGTAACTGGCTCAGTGATAAAAAACAGAGGGTGGTTATTAACGGTGCACACTCAGATTGGGTCACTGTCACTAGTGGGGGACCTCAGGGGTCAGTATTGGGCCCTATTCTCTTCAATATATTTATTAATGATCTTGTAGAAGGCTTGCACAGTAAAGTATGAATTTTCGCAGATGACACTAAACTGTGTAAAGTAATTAACACTGAAGAGGACAGTATACTACTACAGAGGGATCTGGATAGATTGGAGGCTTGGGCAGAGAAGTGGTAGATGAGGTTTAACACTGACAAATGTAAGGTTATGCACATGTGAAGAAATAATGCAAGTCACCCGTACATACTAAATGATAAAACACTGGGTAACACTGACATGGAAAAGGATCTAGGAATTTTAATAAACAGCAAACTAAGCTGCAAAAACCAGTGTCAGGCAGCTGCTGCCAAGGCCAATAAGATAATGGGTTGCATCAAAAGGGCATAGATGCCCGTGATAAGAACATAGTCCTACCATTTTACAAATCGCTAGTCAGACCACACATGGAGTACTGTGTACAGTTCTGGGCTCCTGCGAACAAGGCAGACATAGCAGAGCTGGAGAGGGTCCTGAGGAGGGCAACTAAAGTAATAACTGGAATGGGGCAACTACAGTACCCTGAAAGATTATCAAAATTAGGGTTATTCACTTTAGAAAAAAGACGACTGAGGGGAGATCTAATTACTATGTATAAATATATCAGGGGTCAGTACAGAGATCTATCCCATCATCTATTTATCCCCAGGACTGTGACGAGGGGACATCCTCTGCGTCTGGAGGAAAGAAGGTTTGTACACCAACATAGAAGAGGATTCTTTACGGTAAGAGCAGTGAGACTATGGAACTCTCTGCCTGAGGAGGTGGTGATGGTGAGTACAATAAAGGAATTCAAGAGGGGCCTGAATGTATTTCTGCAGCGTAATAATATTACAGGCTATGGTTACTAGAGAGGGGTCGTTGATCCAGGGAGTTATTCCGATTGCATGATTGGAGTCGGGAAGGAATTTGCAGTGGGGAAAATTGGCTTCTACCTCACTTTTTTTTTTTTGCCTTCCTCTGGATCAACTTGCAGGATTACAGGCCGAACTGGATGGACAAATGTCTTTTTTCGGCCTTATGTACTATGTTACTATGTTACTATGTTATAAATTCCATTACAGTGTTTCGGAATATAAAGGAATTTTAGGATGGAATGCAGAATGGAAACCTTCAGGAGGCATTCTGTTTTGCTCCGTCCTAATCCATGTCTATGGGCACATATAACGGTTATGTCGACAGGACTTTTTTTTTTTCCATTATGAGTAACGGAAAAAAAATGGAACCATTATATGTGCCCATAGACATGTATTAGAATGGAGAAAAACGGAATGCCTCATAAAGGTTTCCATTCCGTCCCAAAAAATTCTGTTATATTCCGTTATAACAGAACCTAGAATACGAATGCGAACTCGCCCTAAGGTTTAGGCAAAGCTGGATGACAAAAAAAAATATAGGAATAACTTTGATTTTCTGGTGCAATAGTAGACACCTCAATATTTATGGTGGGCGAGGAATCAATAATGGGAAACTTCGAAGTAGCTGTCATAGTTAAAGGGGTTGTCCACTTGGGATTGCCCCATTTCTGCTTGATGTTTTCCAGGTCAAAAGGCTGCTAGGACTAGGACTTTGGAATTTAAGGACAGAATGGAAAACAGAACCCTTTTGAGGCATTCTGTTTTGATTCGTCCTAATAGAGTTCTATGGGCACAAATAACGGTTGCGTCTTGTTTTTTTTTTTCGGTCTTACATAACAGAACCGTTATTTGTGCCCATAGAACTCGATTACGACGGATTAAAGGGTTCTGCTTTGCATTCCGTCCTTAAATTCCGTTATATTCAGTTACAACCCTGTAATAGTGGAACAGTACAATGGAATATACAGCGCATATGTGAACCCACCCTTAAAGGGGTTGTCCAAGTTATATTTATTGATGACCTATCCTCAGGATAGGTCATCAAAATCAGATCGGCTGGGGTCTGACACTGTTTGAAGAGAAGGCGCGCGCCAAGCAAGAGCTGCCTCCTCTTCATTGTTTGCCTTCTAGCCGTTGCATCTGCAGCGGTGAGCAGGTGTAATTACACCTAACCGTCCCATACATTTCAATGGGACGGATCGTTCCCATACACTTGTATAGGAGCAATCCGTACCATTGAAATTAATGGGACGGTTAGGTGAGGATGAGGAGGCAGCGCTGGCACGGTGCACGCCTTCTCTTCAAACAGCTGATTGGCGGGGGTGCCCGGTGTCAGACCCCAGCCGATCTGATATTGATGACCTATCCTGAGGATAGGTCATCAATAAATATAACTTGGACAACCCCTTTAATCATTATACTGCTCGTCTGGTTGGTCATATTTGTAAATCAACAGTAAAACAGATTTACTCTAATGTGGAACTTTTCCGGCTATCTGAGCCCGCTGGCAGCTGATTGATCGGTTCTGTGCCATTTGGTCATATACGTAGACAGGAAGGAAGAACATTTACGTATCACGCATTACGTATTGATGTATCTGTACTGCAAAGCATTTTCATCCATTCTATGAATTATACAGAAAAACAGATTGCTCCCGTTCTACCTATTGCCTAGACCTTTTATCAAAAGCCCAACACGGCCAAACAGGGCAGTAGATATTTCCCAGTTTGTGAAAATCATAATTCTGTTTTATTCGCCAATCCATTTAGCGCGCCGCAAGGTACATAGTTAGCCAGGAAATTAGAAATCAGCATTGCTTCAAACTGCTCCTAGGTGTAAATGAATTGGGCCAGCAAAGTGACTTCCCAGGGAGGACCCCTACTAGTGCTCATTGTATTTGATTAGAAGCCCTGCTGGCGCTTGTGATCAGTGACCTAGAAGAAAACTATTCTTGGTGGAGCCCAAGAAAGTTTCACTAATCACACACATGCTGCTATCTCAGCCATAGAAATGACAGAGCGCACAGTGTCCTAATTACAAGATCATTTACACTTAGGCGTGCATTCAAATCTACTGATATATCCATTCGAGAAAAATAAGAAATAACTGCTTGTGCAGCTTCTACCCAAACTAACACCTTTGGGTGTTAAATTCCTGATGTCTTAGGGCTCATTCACACGACTGGTTTTTGTCCGCATCCGATCCACATTTTTTGCAGATCGGATGCGGACTCATTCACTTCAATGGTGATGCAAAAGATGGGGACAGCACATTATGCTGTCTGCATCCGTATGTCCTTTTGGCGGCCCAGCAAAAAAAAAATATAGCATTTTACGGCAACAATAGGACATTGCTACAGAGGGCAGGAGGTTGCATTCTGCAAAATGTGGAACGCACGCAGCAATGTGCGATCCTCAAAAACGGATATGGTCGTGTGAATGAGCCCTTACACTGGGAAAATAATACAGTCTTATTTGTTCTAGAAAGAAAAGCTATGCAATTATTTTTAGATATTTTGTGTTTCAATACCTCTGCTCGTAATCATTGAATGAAAACATTTATTGCAGATTTCTAAGTGATTGAAATGGTGATGTGATGCTCACTACACCGGTGTTCAAACTCTCATATATTGAAATGCAAGTATCACATTATGTAAACAATGAAAGTTTCTATTCACTGACTGCAAGTAGTGATAACAGGAGCAGCATTAGAATAACTTTCAAGGTGGCACAGTAGATGTAACAGCTGCTATGAGACCCAAAAGCCATTACCACGAAGGCATAATTCTGTGTTGTTCCATTCCTCTAATATTCTTGCTAGAAGTTTTAGCATAAAGGTACAATGGTTGTTACAGGTTGTGGGGTCCCTGCACAGTCTGACACAGGCAGCACTGACTGGGTAGTGCCAAATGGTGAAGGGACACACCCAAAACTGGTAACATCCAGTTGTACCTTTATTCATAAATTTCTAGCAGGAATAAAAGAGGAATGACACAACATACAGTTATATGAAAATATGCTCCAGAATTGTTATTACATGGGGAATGCAAGTAGTTAATAAAACAGACATGTCAGGAGAGGTGACAGTTTCTCTTTAAATGGCCACTTAATCAATAGTACAAGCAATTATAAGAAACTTTGTAATATGTCTTATCAGAGTGAAAAGTCTAGTTCTCATGTCATCAACTGTTTATCTCCCCCTCTTCTTGCTAAATGATTTTCTCTTTGAAATATGCTTATAATCTGTCCAGGACAGAGAAGCTAACAGAAGTATCATATTACAAATGTCAATACAAGTCTATGGAGAAGGGGGAAGGAAGAGTGAGTAAGAGCTGAGTGAGACAGACTTCCAGGAGAGACAAGGACTACTACAGCTAAACAGAAGGTTTATATCTAAGCCAAGTGCTTTAATCACAACCATAACAGGTCAGTATTTCTCAATAATGTCCTCCATGATCCTGGAACTGCTTCCAAGTGAGTAAGAGAAGGTTAGGAAGCAGATTCTCCTCTACCTTCTGTTTACAGTGGATGGAAGCTGATGTCCACCCACCAGATCTAGGAGAACTGCAAACTAGACATGCTAAAAAAAAATGCCAGATACAAGTAATATAGTGACCAGAAATAATGTTATTCCTCGTGTACACACACTGTCCTACAGGTTGGGCATGCTTTCACAGTGGCACATGCTCACTTCACTTGGCAGCTGCACACATCAGACAGCACACAGGAGGCAGAAAATAGTTTTATACTGCACAGATGCCAAGCGCTTTATGCGGAGTCTACACAGTAGAGGAGAGGGCGCGGTGCAGGCTGAATGGCAGAAACAAGGAAGCCATTATCAGTGATGTCATACACACAGGGAAACAGCAGTCAAAACAACCCACAGCAACTGTCCTGGAGCAGCAGAAAAGACCAAAAATGAATAAATAGACCAAAGAATAAATAGAATACGGATGCAAGATAATGATTAGGGATGAGCGAATCGACTTTGGATGAAACACCCGAACTCGGGATCGGTTCCAAGTGGTACCTTGTACCAAGTTCGGGAAATGTTTTTTTACAGTACAAATTAATTTATGAAGTTATTATGCAAAGTCTCGCGAAACTTCGCGAAACTAAAACTTTGGCTCATTGGAGCCAATACATTCTAATACTGTACGGAGCTCCTGCTCTATACAGTATTAGAACAAAGTTTTATGCAAATCGACTTCGGATGTTTCATCCGAAGTCCATTCGCTCATCCCTAATAATTATCAAAACCAGAGCATTGACTGAAACACAGTGAGTAATCTAAAAGTATTGTAAAGCAGCCAACCCCTTTAAGAAGTTAATTCTGACTTGGCTTCTTATATGTAAAAGTGAACTTACTAACGATTAATCATTAAGGTGCACAATTACCCTATACAGGCCAGCCACCCAGAGGGAAGTGTCACATTTTTCTGAGGCTGGGATCTCGGGCTCCTGGTGGCAGAAGCAATTCCCAGTGCTAATTGGTACCAAGAAAAAAAAATTGTTACTTCTGAATCCCATTGTTTTTTTTTTTATTCCAGGTACAGTTTTTTTCTAAGCCCTGTCATTTTATCTTGACCTGATGAACCTTTTTCCTTTTTGAGTCTCCTGCACCGAGATCCTGGTTCAGTTGTCAATATTTTGGACAATGCAGTAGAGAATCTCCCTATAGCCAAGTATAGGGTCCGTTGAAGAGAACCTATAACCTCACCTGACATGTCTGTTTTAGGCTACTTTCACACTGGTGTTTTGGCTTTCCGTTTGTGAGATCCGTCATGGGCTCTCACAAGCGGTCCAAAACGGATCAGTTTTTCACTGAATGGAAAAGGATCCGCTCAGAATGCATCAGTTTGCCTCCGATCAGTCTCCATTCCGCTCTGGAGGCGGACACCAAAACGCTGCCTGCAGCGTTTTGCTATCTGCTTGACGAAACTGAGCCAAATGGATCCGTGCACTGGAAAATAAAGGTAACATTTTAACCGAGCTGGATTTTTCTCTTTTTACTTAAGTAACACTGTGGTTCTTGGCGTGGTCCGTGCTTGGTGTGACAGGGTTTGAGCACGCCTATACTCTCTCTTTCCCACCCTTAGGCTATAGAAGGAAATATCGCAAAGAATATCATGAACAGCACCACCTTCAGGCTATAGAACGAAATATCACAAATAACATAATGAGCGCCATCTTCAGGCTGTAGCAGGAAATATGACAAATAAGATGAACAGCACCACCTTCAGGCTGTAACAGGAACTATCACAAATAATAACATGAACAGCACAACCTTCAGGGTGTGGTAGGAACAGCATAAATAATGTAGTCAATAGTACATAGCTTAGCAGAAAGCTGGAAGGAAGTCCTGGCAAAACCCTCACTGAGATTTCCACATTAGTGGGTCGGGATATGTAAATGTCCAGAAAGGCTTTTCCATCTACTGTATATTTTTCCCTATCAGCCTGCCTGCCAAAGATATGTTAATATGGGTTACTGCAAGTAAATAGGTAATTAGCGCCTTCTTGTTTTTTCATGCGTCGTCCCATTTTTTCTTTTCATGTTACAATAAATGGAAATGATTGCTGGATAAAATGTTCAGCAATCTTGGGTTATTATCTGTCTTGGCACTCGCTGCTACTGTTCTCCAGCAGGGTGATGTGGATGGCTGATCACACGTATTTACAATGGAAATCTGTTAGTGCAGCATTTCTGCTGGTTGTTGTGTGGAGAAAAGACGTAATATAATCAGAACGCCAAAAAATACACAAATTGGTTCTTATCTAGCTTCTACAAAAATGTAATGTATACAACAAGGCTCACATGAGGCAACGTTCACATGGCAGTATTCTGGTCAGTGTTTTACAGCAGTATTTTTAAGCCAAAACCAGGAAAGATTTGCTCGTCTTCTGCGTTTTGGACCCACTCCTGGCTTTGGCTTACAAATATTGATGCAAAATACTGACCAAAATACGCCAGTTTGAAAGCAGCCCTAATTCCATTAGTTACTCAGTATAAGGCCTCATGCACAAGACAGTATGTATTTTTCAGTCGGCAAAAAGCAGATCCACAAAATATGGATGACGTCTGTGTGACATCCGTATTGCATTCATTTTTGTTTTGTGGACTCATTGACATCAATAAATCCGTGGTTAAAATTCATGCGGGCAATTATAGCACATGTTCTCTCCATTGGCAAAATGGACACATGGATGTTGAAAGTACACAGATCATCTATGATTTCCACATGAGTATGTCAGCAAAACATCAAACATGTCCAATTCCTGGCCGTAAATTACAAAATAAAAAAAGTTTATGAATTGCAATAATGGTCCACCTGGAAGTTATCAGTTAGGGGGCCTCTGTACTCAGTCTGACACTGGCAGTACTGATTGGATAGCAGGAAATATCAAATATAAAACCATGAACAGCGCCACCGTCAGGCTGTAACAGGAAATAACACAAATACTAGGATGAACAGCACCACCTTCAGGCTGCAGCAGGAAACATCACAAATACTATGATGAACAGCACCACCTATAGGCTTCAGCAGGAACTATCACAAATAATAGCATGAATGGCACAACCTTCAGGCTGTAGTAGGAAATATCACAAATAACAAAATTGACAGCACTTCAGTCAGTAACAAGAAATATCAAAAATAACAACATGAACAGCACCACCTTCAGTGCTCAAACAGGAAACATCACAAATAATAATATGAACAGCACCACCTTTAGGCTGGAATAGAAAAGATCACAAATAACATCAAGAGCACAACTGTACCAGGCTGTACCAGGAAATATGAAAAATAATAATATGAACAGCACCACCTTCAAGCATTAGCAGCAAATATCACAACTAATAGGATGAACAGCACCACCTTCAGGCTGTAGATGGAAATATCACAAATCAGGTCAACAGGACCACCTTTAGGCTATGGAGGAAATACCACAAATAATTTATTTTTTTACGTATTTATATAGCGCTTCTATATTCCGCAGCGCTTTACAGACATTAGCATCAAGGTGTCCCCAATGAAACTCACAATCTAAGTTCCCTATCAGTATGTCCTTTGGAGTGTGGGAGGAAACCGGAGAACCTGGAGAAAACCCACGCAAACACAGGGAGGACATACAAACTCCATGCAGATGTTGTTTTTGGTCGGATTCAAACCCAGGACCCCAGCGCTAACCACTAAGCCACCGTGCTCACCAATAACATGAACAGCACAACCTTCAGGCTATAGAAGGAAATATCACAAAGAATCACATGAACAGCACCACCTTCAGGTTATAGAAAGAAATATTACAAAGAATAACATGAACAGCACCACCTTCAGGCTATAGAAGGAAATATCACAAAGAATAACATGAACAGCACCACCATCAGGCTATAGAAGGAAATATCACAAAGAATAACATGAACAGCACCACCTTCAGGCTATAGAAATAAAAGGGGAGGGTCTGCAGGAAGTGTTTAGTCATTCTTAGTCAGTCTTAGTGGATGCTAGTGTTGGAAGCAGACATGTCAAGATGTAGCAGTGAGTGGAAGGCCCCCCCTCCTGCAGCAGGAGTCTCTCCAGGGAAGCAGCTCATAGAGCACCATGACTCCTTACAGATTTACAGATAGAATGTCAAGAGGGGGTCAACAGCCAAAGGCATCCCACTCCAAAGATACCAGAATCGCTGCAGAGTCCAGCTACCAGACTAAAGCCGAGTTTAGCACAGCAGAGAAGGAGAAATTAGAATATTTAAGTTTGCTTTCCAGTTATCGCAAAACCTGCTGGAACCAAGATCACTTCTTGTTTGGATGCAAGTTAATTCAATAAAGCTGCTGAACTTTATAAAGTCTGGACTTATTCCCCACCTACACCATAACTCTCCCTTTTATTGCTTCAGAGCCTAACCCTGAGGAGTGACCGTATCCAGTTAGAGCACCGTGACACACAGAGACTATTAAGGCCACACCACACTACTCGGCATTCCTATAAACCTGGGACACGATTGGCCCTGGTGGGTGGCACGTTTCAGGTGCACATGCTCAAACATTACTACATTGTAATTGGGGATACAGGACCCCTGTTCCTGAGATTGACGGTGATCCCAGTGATTGGATCCCTACCGCTCTATCAGTTATGCCCTATCCAATGGATAAGATAATCCTTTAATAGTCTCACCATGGGGAAATTCAGTCCTACAGCAGCACAGAGAATACAAAAACTCCAAAATAAAAGCATTACAGTGATAGTAGATTACAGATAAGAAATGTAAAAAAGCGATATGGATATCATAGCTCATAAAATTCAGTCTCTGGATGGAATGATATCCACATGAATCTGTTGGTGATTAGTGCAGTCTATCTCCGCTTGGGTCTGTGTTGGTTGTACAGTCTTACAGCAGCATGGAGGAATGGCTGTCAATAACGCTCCTTCTCACACATGGGGTGAAGCAGTCGGTCACTGATGGTACTGCCCAGTGCTATCCCTGTCTCATGCATGGGATGTGATTTATTCTCCAGCATGGAGATCAGCTTGGATAGTATCCTTCTCTCACCTACCAACTGCACTGGTTCTAGGGGGCTTCCCAGGATGGAAGTCTCTTCTTCTCCCTGGTTGAGATGCTGTTGCCCCAGCAGACCACTCCGAAGAAGATGGCTGATGCCACCACAGAGTTGAAAAAGGCCCTAAGAAAAGCCCTCTGCACTCCAAAAGCTCTTAGCCCCCTAAACAGGTAAAGCCTGCTGTGGCCCTTTCTGTATAGTGCGTCCATGTTATATGCTCAGTCCAGCTTATTATTGAGGAGTACAAGTGTAAGATTAGGCATCACCCTAGGTGATCTTGAGGATGTTTGAGGGAGGGTGGACAGGGTCCCTTTACATTGTTGAGATCAAAAAGTACCAACACTAATGCCCCCCTCAAAATGCCTCCCACACCTTGGAGTACTCCAGCCATAGATATCTTTGCTAAGTTGGTGATCAAGCAGTTTGAAAAGATCCCTGAGAGGAATCCAATGGTACATAACCTCCTAAGGAGGAGATGAAATGCATAACTCCAAAAAAAAAATAATCCACAATTCTATGCTCTCCTGACTTCTTTAAAAGGTCAACTAATAGCATCCAGGGTGGACTCTGTCTTCCAAAATCTGAGCATGTGCATTGATGAGGTCTTATGTACCATCTTATATATAGAATACTACAGACCTCATCACTAAGATCGTAGACATACCAGTTGACTAGGTGTTACAAGAATGCATTGAAGTGGAAGGTTTGTACACAACATACAACAATAATGGGGCCTCCTGGTTGTTCACCATTATCTGAAAACCAGGGGTATACAATTTTAGTCCCATAATTGGTTCATCTTGAGTCTTTTGGACCATGTATTGCTGCACATTTATTTAATCTTTGAATCTAAGTTCTACCACTAGCTCAAGGGGACCGCAATATGGAGACCCTTGCATTCCCAAATATGAAAATCTTCTCCTGGGCTGGTGGGAGAGGTATAACCACTAGACTCCCAGAACACTTTTCCGGGGAAGAGGGCGCTTCATTGATGATATTTTGGTATTGTACAATGGTCCTGTGGGGTCCTTTAATGATTTTGTGAGGCAGTTGAATCAAAATCAGATTGGGTTAAGGTTCACCTTGAAGGCAGATAAACATACGGTCCTCTTTCTGCATATCCTAACAGTATATGCAGAAACAGTACCCTAACAGTAGCACTGTAACACATGAAGAAGAGCTTCAAATAGACTTCTAAGTTTTGAGAGAATGGATCCGCTATAATTTTGAAGTAAATCATACCTGGATTTTACATAGAAACATAGAATGTGTCGGCAGATCAGAACCATTTGGCCCATCTAGTCTGCCCAATATACTGAATACTATGAAAATCCCCTGGCCCTATCTTATATGAAGGATGGCCTTATGCCTATCCCATGCATGCTTAAACTCCTTCACTGTATTTGCAGCTACCACTTCTGCAGGAAGGCTATTCCATGCATCCACTACTCTCTCAGTAAAGTAATACTTCCTGATATTACTATTAAACCTTTGCCCCTCTAATTTAAAACTATGTCCTCTTGTAGCAGTTTTTCTACTTTTAAATATTCTCTCCTCCTTTTACCTTTTTGATTTCCTTTATGTATTTAAAAGTTTCTGTCATATCCCCTCTGTCTTGTCTTTCTTCCAAGCTATACATGTTAAGGTCCTTTAACCTTTCCTGGTAAGTTTTATCCTGCAATCCATGTACCAGTTTAGTAGTTCTTCTCTGAACTCTCTCCAAAGTATCAATATCCTTCTGGAGATATGGTCTCCAGTACTGCGCACAATACTCCAAATGAGGTCTCACTAGTGCTCTGTAGAGCGGCATGAGCACCTCCCTCTTTCTACTGGTAATGCCTCTCCCTATACACCCAAGCATTCTGCTAGCATTTCCTGCTGCTCTATGACATTGTCTGCCTACCTTTAAGTCTTCTGAAATAATGACCCCTAAATCCCTTTCCTCAGATACTGAGGTTCATCTTATCTAGGTCAATTGGACAACTGTGATGACAAGCGGAAGGTCAGGACAATTATACTAGACTGGGCAAATGTAACATACCCATCCTAGATTCTGGAAGGACAAAAAAGAAGATAAAAATTGTGAACAGTTGCAGATTTAGCTTTTATTAGAGTTGTAATTATCAATGCTTGTTCCTCATACAGTAAATGCTCAGCAACAATCATCCGACTTGTCTTCTGCACCTGAAGTTTCCATTTCAATACGCACACATTCTTGCAGACTATGCACATTTACATGTCTTAATATAAATCCCTTTTTTTCATCCGCTCACTTATTTCACTGGATTGCTCATGCCAATTGTAGAGTTTGACATAAAATAGGAAGAATAGCTTTTTGGGTTACAGCATAATTGGTACTTTTTTTCTTTTTTTTAAATAAATCTTTAATGTTTTTTATAACATACAAGAAAAATTTTCACAATCTTTTAATTTAATAACATTCAATAACTCATGACATTCCCCACCCACCACCCTTTTTCGATGGCCACTTCTCTAAAAAAAAAAACACCTCGCTCCTCTAGTCCTCCTCTCTCTCCCACCTCCGTCCCCCAGCCTATACCATCCATTTCTGCCATATTCTAGAAAATCTATGTTTTTTCTTCCTGTTTACCAAATGAAATTCCTCACAAACTAGTGAAATTCTAATAATCTTCTCCAGCAGGGCATGGTGGGAGTTGTAGTTTTACAACAGCTGGAGAGCCGCAGGTTGGCCATGCCTGCTCTAGCCTTTCATTTATCCCTAGTATCATAGACTTATATCTTTGCGTGTTACTCCACATTATCATGTTTATTATTTGGCCAGAGCTAAAATAAAGTTCCAAATCTGGGACTGATAGTCCACCCTCCCTCTCATGGATACACAATATATGTGCTTTTATCCTTGTTTTTTTCCCTCGCCATATCAAGTCCATTAAGAGACTAGCTATTTTTTTGAATATTTTTTGGGGGATTGTTGCCAGTGCATTCCAGAGTATATAATTTAGGGAAGATAATAGACACATTTTCACTAAGGAAATCCGACCTGCCATCGAGACATATAATCTTTTCCAGACATCTATTTTCTTCCTAATTTCTTGTATTTTGGGAACCACGTTCAGCTGGACATATTCCTGGGGATTTGGGGATATTTGAATGCCCAGATATTTAACAGGTTCATTGCTCTTCTTAATTTCCAGCGCTCTTGGTATAAAATTGTTCAGAGGATCAATAGGGACACAGGCCGATTTAGACCAATTTATATTGAGACCGGCGTATTTGCCATACTGTTCGAATACCTGAAAGATCTTCATAAGTGATCTATGCGAACCTACAAACAGCATAATATCGTCCGCATACAGAGCAATTTTTTCCTCATGCTCACCAAACCTGAACCCCACGATTTCTTCATCTTGCCTGATCATATCCGCCAACGGCTCCATAGCTATAGCAAAAAGCAGGGGGGAAAGGGGACATCCCTGTCTAACCCCCCTGCCAATATCAATGTTGTCAGAGTATTCCCCATTTAATATAACTTTTGCTGAAATTTCGGTATATAACAGCCTTACCCATGATATAAAATTATCACCGAATCCCATTTCCTTCATTATTGTAATCAGAAAGGGCCATTCTACAGTATCAAATGCCTTTGAAGCATCTATGGTAACAATCAGTCGTTCACCGCAATTCGTGGGCTTAAGCTGGGTGTTGACGAAATAACGCATGATATTATCGGTTGTAGTTTTTCCTGACATAAATCCCGTCTGATCCTCATGAACAAGTCCCGAGACAACACTTCTGAGTCTAGCTGCCAAAATCCTGGCCAGTATTTTGTTATCGGTATTAATTAGTGAAATGGGACGATATGAGTCCGGAAGGGTTGGGTCTTTCCCCGGTTTTAGAATCAACGTAATTAGGGCTTCTCTCACTGAGTCTGGCAGCTTCCCTACCTTCCTCGAGTCCTCCCACATTGTCAATAGTTTGGGAATTAATAATTCTTTGTATTGGGCATAGACTTCAAACGGAATACCAGCTATTCCTGGGGCCTTATTTTTTGTGATCTTAGACAATATTTTATCCACTTCCAGAACATTTAGGGGGACCTCCAATTTTTGACTTTGCTCTGTTGTTAGCCTAGAGATAGTAATATCCTCCAAGAAGTGTTTTATTTGTGTCAGACTCTTATGTATCTTATTACTATATATATCTTGAAAATGTTCTTTAAGCAGTTCTATTTTAGCCACTTGTTCAGTAATTTTATGTCCTGATTTATCTGTTAAAACGTGAATATAGTTGTTTTTTTTAATCTGGGTCCCCACCAAGGCCGCTAACTTTTTGCTCGGTATATGTGCATAAATATAGTTATCCCTCAAATAATTTTCTTTTTGTTGTTGTGCCAGTAAGAGCCGCTCATCTTCCAATTTGGATACTGCCTCCATCCATTCTTTGTAATTTTTATCTATAGGGTTTCCAATGTACTTATTTTCATATTTTCCCGCCTCTTGTTCCAGGTCCATTATTTTTTTCCTTACCCCTTTTTTATATACTGCTGTGAATTTTGTGAAAATCCCTCTGGTGTATGTCTTTGCGGCCTCCCATACTATATTAATTGGTGCTGAACCTTCATTCCAATGAAAAAACTCAGTTATCTCTTTTGAAATCTTATCGTGTATGCCCATTATATTTATCCACCCAAT
The DNA here is from genome assembly GCF_905171765.1 of Bufo bufo. Lineage (NCBI taxonomy): Eukaryota > Metazoa > Chordata > Amphibia > Anura > Bufonidae > Bufo > Bufo bufo. The sequence goes on along the minus strand of NC_053391.1, from coordinate 602,419,059 downwards.
GTTTATGTGCATCCCTCTTCTTTTTTTATTTCGTGTTTTTATATTTATGATGATTGGGTTATGATCTGAAATCCCACGCTGTCCATATTTAAACTGCTCAATATCAGACGATCCTTTATCATTAGTGAAAACTAAGTCAATCCGTGATAAACTCCTATGAGTCTTTGAAAAACATGAATATTTTTTTAATTTGGGATGCATTACCCTCCAAATATCTATCCACCCCAGTTCCTCTATAATGTTTTTTAATTTAGATCCCGTGCTGAAAATGTGAGCATTCCCAACTCTACATCTATCTATTGTACTATCCATAACATTATTAAAATCACCCATTACTAAAAGTGGTTTATCCCCTACCTTAAGTACAAAATTATGAATTTTCAATAAGACCTCCAACTTAAAAGGCGGCGGTATATAGACATTTGCAATTACCCATGGTCTTTCCTTCCAAAAGACAGTCGAGTAGAACATATCGACCCTCCCTATCTATAGCTGTTTCCCCTATTTTAATATCCACATTCCTGTGTATTAATACACTCACTGCTCTGGCATATGATGAATAAACTGAGTGGAAGGAGTGCTGTATCCACGATCTAAACAATCTGTTTGTCGTTTCACCTGTCAAATGTGTCTCTTGTAAACAAACTATCGCAGGTAAGAATCTGTGTATTGCGTCAAAAACTGCAACTCTCTTTACACCCCTACTCAAGCCCCTAATATTCCAAGAGATAATTCTCATAGAAGCCTATTTATATATCTACCCATTTCCAAAATGTATTAGGAAAGCCCCCGGGGGGGAGGGGGAGAGAGAGAAGAAGAAGAGAAGAGGAGCAAAAAAAAAACCACAAAAACAAGCGGCCCCTCGAAATTCCCACCCCTACCTGCCCCCCCTCCCAACTGGATGAGCCAGGAACTCCAATCTTGGTTCTCTATCTTAGCATTTCCCCCTCCCAGCCGACCCCCAGCCCAGTACCCCTTAACTCCTTATCGTTTCTCTAATTCATGCTCCGGCCGCTTCCGCTGTATCGAAAAACCTTTTTTTTTTTTCCCATTCAACCCTCAATTTAGATAGGAACAACATTGAGTATTTGACATTATTTAAACGTAAGGTTTTTTTCACCTCTATAAACCGACTTCTTTCCTTTACCGTTTCTTTTGCATAGTCGGGAAATAGCATTACTGTTACACCTAAATATTCCAATTTCCCTCTCCTCCTTGATCTGCGCATTATCTCATCCTTATCCCTAACCGATAACAAATTGAGGATTATAGGTCTTGGTCTCGCTGCGGGTGGAGGTTTCTTTGACGGGAGTCTATAGGCTCGTTCCACAAAACTTTTATAATCCGAGATGTCCTGACCCAGCTGTTCCATAAACCAAGTTTGTACAAAAGCGGAGGGGTCTTGCCCCTCCGCCCCTTCTGGGATTCCAAGACATCTCAGATTAAACCTCCTGGACCTATTTTTTTTAAATCCAGTATTCTATTTTTCAGTTCCCTGTTTTCCTCCTTCAGGGAGTCCTTTTCTACAATAATTGTCTGCAAGAGATCCTCAGAGTCAGACGTTCTTTTCTCTATTTCTATCAACCTTTCTTTATATTTTTGAACGTCCGCTCTGAATAATAGGTTTTTGGGTTACAGCATAATTGCTACTTGATTTAAAATCTATTAAATGAAATTGAATAACGTCTATATGTTAACACAGGACCATCCAGCTTAAAGAGAGGAAAGTTCGACCTACCACATCTCAGTATACTACAGGAGAACAAAGTGGGACCCGCACCTATCAGACAATGGGGGCATATCCTAGCGACATGCCCCCATTGTCTGAGATGAGACAAAACCTTTAAATATGAACATATTTATAAAAGTAACATAAGCCTTTATTTAGCAGGAATATATTTAGGGAAAAACCGAGCAATGAAGAAGCAAAAGGACACATTTTTGCCCACTGAGCGGAGGAAAAGGGTGGGGGGGCTTGCTGTTGGGAATAAGTGGCACTGCTCCTAATCCTTTAAGTAGATAAGCAGCCCCTATTAAAAGAAACACATTGCCATGGTAAGATTTTTGCTCTGCAACCAGCTTACCATCCAGGTAAAAATCCCAAGTAGCATGATGCATTTATGTATTTTATTCACTTATATAGCACTGACATATTCCACAGTGCTGTAGAGAGATTGTCATCGCCCACATGAGTATCTGTCCCCATTGGGGACATTCCAACCTATCTGTATGTTTTTTAGGAGTTTAGCACTAAACCAGAGTACCTAGAGGAAACCAACACAAACACAGTGAGAACACACATACTCCATGGACATGTTGCCATTGGTCAGAGTCAAACCAAGGACCTCAGAGCTGCAAGGCAACAATGCTAACCATTGTGCCCACATATTATTGCTGTGGGGCGACATCCAGGCGCACTATCTGGTAACAATGGTAAAACACAATCAAACAGTACAATGTCCATCAAATATGAAACTGACGGAGATAGTCATGTATTGCATTCAGCCATTCCGATAGAATTAAATGTAGACCATCCCTCCATCAACTCATCACCAGGAGTCCCTGGAATCGAATTCCCAGAGATCATACATTTATGCAGGATAGGTAAAAAAATATAGAATAATATCACCCAGATTATTCCTAAATATGGACATACAGTATCTCCATCTATGTGTACATAACGTTGTAGGAACAATATATAAACCATATAGAAATTACCTCCCTTTACAGTAATTTCCCATTCTCTACATTTATAATGTTATCCACTCCAAAAACGTGCTCAACTCTGCCAGTATTCCAGGTATGTTCGTTCCAATCACTTAGGGCAAAGGAAATAAAGCAAGATGCTGTATAGGCTGAAAACTAAATATGAAGACTGTAGTCACTAGATGATGCTTCCAGAACCTACAGCCAACGTTATTCCGCTTTCATTTATCTCTGGTGTGGCCGCTCCCAGCCCATTGGCATGATTCACGAGCATCATTCTAGAAACCTTTATATAACCTTCCCAAGGAGAGAGAGATTTGTACACAAAGAAGAAAAGATGACCAAAGTCTGCTCCTTTTAATACATATAATGTAATTTACACACGGAGAATGATTTTGCATTACTGGAGAAATGGTCACACAATGAAAATTGTAGTTCAATGTTTCCAAAGGCAAAATGATCCACTTGTGGAGAAGAAATAGTCAGTAGAGTAGAACATTGACAGTTCTGTGTTAGCTAGGACTTTAGAAGAGAAGGATTTGGGTGTCTGATTTCTGAGCATTTAAAGCAAACCTGTCATCAGAATTGACCTATAGAGCTAAGTACATGTTCCTACCGTTCATCCTCCCATCATTCATAAATTGGCTTTGTTTAGGCTCAAAAGTATTGCCTTCATGTCAAAAGTCAATTCTGAAAATGTACCTGACATCATCACCAGGTAGCTCACGGAGTCATTGGGGCATTTTGTGTTTAAGGCTACTTTCACACTAGAGTTTTTACTGGATCCGGCAGGGTTCAGCAAAAACGCTTCCGTTACTGATAATACAACCATCTGCATCCGTTATGAACGGATCCGGTTGTATTATCTGTAACATAGCCAAGACGGATCCGTCATGAACTCCATTGAAAGTCAATGGAGGACGGATCCGTTTTCTATTGTGGCAGAGTTAAATGGATCCGTCTCCATTGACTTGCATTTGGGGTCTGTTTTTCTACGCATCCCAGAACGGAAAGCAAACTACAACGTGTTGCGGTTTGATCTCCAGTCTGGGAACGCAACTAAACGGAACGGAATGCATTTTGGAGCACTCTGTTCAGTTCAGTTTTGTCCCTATTGACAATGAATGAAGACAAAACTGAAGCGTTTTTTTCCAGTATTAAGCCCCTATGACGGATCTCAATACCGGAAAAATACCGTCAGCGTCCGCCCGAGTGAAATCTTCCACCGGTGCAGAAGACCTTCTTGAGCTGCCAGATCCAGACATGCGCAGTGAGCAGAGAAGCAGAAGTTCCTATAAAAAATCCACCCTCAACATACCATACCACCCACACTAAACCCTCTCCTTTGATTGCCACACATACTGTAGCAATCTGCCCTGAGTGCTAGTTAAAAATAAGTAAATGCAGTACAGAGGCACACGGCCCAAAGTCTGTACAAATAAGAGATGAGAATGAGAAGAAAAGAGACTGAAATAAAATCAAACACCTAAAACAACATGACAAAAGTAAAGAAATGTATAACACGATTATACATATTAGGCTACGTCTACACAACCATATCCGTTTTGCAGTCGGTAAAACACAGATCCACAAAATGCCAGTCATGTGCACCCCCCACGGACAAAATAGGACATGTTCTATAATTTGCACGGCTGCACAGATGCGGGCAACAAAAATTGAGGATCAGATGTGGACCAAAAATACAGTCATGTGAATGAGGCCTTAAAGTCAATGACCGAATAATACTACTGTACTGCTGATCTAAAAGGGAATTATGTGGCAGCATGTAATAAGAAGGCTGAATGCTTTACTTAAAGGGGTTTTCCGAGATTTTGATACTGATGACCTATTCTCAGGATCAGGGGCGTAACTACCGTAGTGGCAGACCATAGGACTGCTATGGTCAAGAGGGGGCTCAGGCTTAGTTGGGATTATCTCCTCTTCCACTGGGGATGAAAACTTGGTCAGGACTCTACCCTGTAAAGGAACAACTTTTAGCAAATGAGGCAGTGGGAAAATGGTCCGCGGGTCATTGAAAAGGGTTTAGGCAGAAACCCTTCTGTCCTGTGTGGGGGGCCTGGTTAGATCCTAGCCATGGGACCCTTACTTCTGTATGTATGCCACTGCTCAGGATAGGTCATCAGTATCTGATTAGTGGGGGTCTGGCACCTGGGCCCCCCGCCAAACAGCTGTTGGAGAAGGCACTGGCGCTCCTGTGAGCGCAGCTGCCTTCTCCGTGCTCGCCAAGCACAGCGCTGTACATTTTATAGCGGCTGTGCATGGTATAGCGCTCAGCCCCTCCACTTCAATACCAATAACCTATCCTGAGGATAGGTCATCAGTATTAAAATCTCGGGAAAAACCCTTTAATATAGCAGAAGATACAACAAAAATCATGAAAGGACAAAAACAGCTTGAAAAGATACTAGAATAACAGATTTGCGTATGACGTTTAGCAAAGAAGAGGGCAATATATAAATTTGCATCACAGTAACAACTGACCATGAAATAAAGCAGTGGCCGGACTGAGGGGGGGCGGAGCCCCCTTTAGGGGAGGCCCCCATGACGGGGGTTTGGTTTCAGTGAGCTGGGGGGGGGGAGTGGTCGGGCTAGGGGAGAGGGAGGGGGCTTTGGCAGGGAGAATAGGTTAGGATAGGTTAGGGGTGTGAGGGGGTGGAGTCGAGGGGTTAAATAGGCAGGGAAGAAGAAGGTTAGGGGCCATTTTAGGTAGAGAGAAAAGCTGGTACATCACCTGAGAGATGGAGCGTCTGGAGGCCATGATCGGCGAGTTGCGGGCAGCGGCTGAGGTGAGGGGCCCAGCGTGGGTTCAGGAGCAAGTCCAGCTGCTGCTGGGGGGGCCGAGTGAGGTGCCTGTCTTGCCTCACTCACCGGTATTACGGCCGCGGCGGGCCAGGCCGCCGGCGCGCCTTTCCCCATCAACTTCCCCCCCTAGGGCTCAGCACCGTATTAGGAGCCCCTCTCGGGACCCTCCACGTCGGGTGCCGCCGAAACAAGCTTCAGCTAGGCCCCGGCATGGGAGGAATCCTCACTGTAGGCGGAGCCTTGTTGGTGGCCGGGCCCGGCCGTCCACTCCTGCAAGCGGCGACGGCGTGGGAGCGGGACCGGGTACTGCGGGCGCCCCTGTAACTCCTGGCACAGGGGCGGCCCCTCGGCGTGGGAGGTCAGGCATTCAGCGCGGGGCTGCTGCATGTGGATCCGGTGGGAGCAGCAGGCCCCAGGTTGCAGACAGCTCGAGAGGCTCCGCCCCCAGGAGCAGTTATGATGACATCGTTAACCCCGGCGTCCCTGGTTTGCATAGAGCCAGGGGACAGGATCAAACCGAGCCCAGGAGATGTGAGGAGGTCCAGACCGTGGAGGGATCCTGTTGCAACGCGCGTTCCTGCCCTGCCAGGAGGCAGGGTGAGGATGAAGGTTCCAGCGGCATGGTCTATCCGGGAGAGGACGTCCCTGGTCCCAGCAGGTCCAGGGGACAGAGAGACGGCGACAGCGTGACGCAGAGGAGGGATCTTCAGGAGTCAGGACTTGCGGCTGATGGGAACACAGCGCCCAGGCAGCCAGGTGAGATTGCATGGGGTCCACTTGCGCAGGTAGTGCAGGGTGTGGGGGCTGGGGTGGGGGGTGTTTCCCAGTTAGAGTTGAGTAAGGGCCTGGGGCAATTGTTGGGGGGTCTGGCGGGGGTTGGTTGCTAGTTGGGGGTTGAGTGGGGGGACACCGTTGCAGGCCTGGGGCGTGCAAGGTTTGGCTGCGAGCGCAGGGTCGTCGGTGGAGCCGCAGCGGGGGTTGCCGGGTGTGGGGGTGTCGGTACAGACGCAGGCGGGAACGGAGGGGGACGAGGATTCTGTGCGGGTTGATGATAAAGCAAAAGGGGAGGTTTATGTTTGCTTTGAGGGTCCGTTGGGGGCGCATTTGAAGTCGGAGGTGAGGGAGAGGATTTGGAAGGGGGAATATGTGGAGATATTTTCCTTGCTTCCTTTGGAACGCTTCAATCTGGATAGGGTGCGAAGGGAAGATGGTAAGCGGGAGGAGGAGGAGAAGCGCTGGTATAGGTTAATACCGAGGACGTTTGCAAACTGGTTGCAGGCGTTCGCGATATTGGCGAGTGTGATTGGGGAGAAGACTCCGGAGGCTTGTTCGGGGTTGTTTTGTTATTTGGATGCAATCGGGGAGGCGTATCGGGTGTATGGGGGAGTGGCGTGGTTGCGGTATGACGAACAGTTCCGGCAGAGGAAGGCGGTTCGCCCTGAGATGCGGTGGGACCATAAGGATATTGCTTTATGGCTGAAGGTTACGGCCCCAGTGCGTTCGGGGCAGCCCTTTCGTGGGGAAGGTAGTAGTGGGGGTCGGGCAATACAGCGGTTGCCTCAGCGAGGGGACTGTGTTTTGCCTTCAATGAAGGCACCTGTAGGTTCGGGCCTAAATGTAAATTTGAGCACGAATGCTCAGGCTGTGGAGGGAATCACGGGGCAGCGCGGTGTTTTAAGGGAGGCAAGCAGAGAGGGGGGATGGTTTTGGAAAAGGGGGTGACGCCGGTTCGGCTGGAAAGGATGCAACCGTACTTAGATAGGTACCCCAATAGGGATGCGGCGGGTTTGTTGGTTTTGGGTTTTGCGGAAGGTTTTCGAATTCCGTTTGTTCCGGGTGAGGCGGTGTTGCTCAGGAAGAATTTGCGGTCTGCTAGGGAGCATCCAGAGGTGGTGGGGGAGAAGTTGGGGAAGGAGGTGATGCTCGGGCGGATGGCGGGTCCGTTTTTAGAGCCACCGGTTTACAATTTGCGGGTGTCACCGCTGGGGGTTGTACCTAAGAAAGAGGCGAATAAGTTTCCCTTGATTCATCACCTGTCGTTCCCGAGGGGCTCCTCGGTCAATGATGGTATTGACCCGGCGGTTTGTTCTGTAGTATATACATCGTTTGACGCGGCGGTCGGTTGGGTGAGGCGTTTTGGGGCGGGAGCGTTGATGGCAAAGACGGATATTGAGGCGGCGTTTCGGTTGTTGCCGGTTCATCCGGATTGTCAACATTTGTTGGGTTGTTTTTGGGATGGGGGGTTCTTTGTGGATCGGTGTTTACCCATGGGGTGTTCATTGTCGTGCGCTTACTTTGAAACTTTCAGCTCATTTTTGGAGTGGGCAGTGGTGGACTCGTCGGGTTGTGAATCGCTGATTCATTACCTGGATGATTTTTTGTGTATAGGCCCCCCGGGGTCGCCGGTTTGCGCATTATTGTTGGCAACGTTGAGTTCGGTTTTTGAGAGGTTTGGGGTCCCGCTGGCGGAGGGTAAGACAGTGGGGCCGGTGTCAGAATTGAGTTTCCTTGGCATAGTGATTGACTCGGTGAGGATGGAGTGTCGGTTGCCAGGCGATAAGCTGGTAGATCTGAAAGGCTTGGTGGCTAGGGCGATTCGGGCAAAAAAGTTGCAGTTGAGGGAGCTTCAGTCGCTGTTGGGGAAGCTTAATTTCGCTTGCCGGATAATGCCCATGGGGCAAGTGTTCTGTAGGCGGTTGGCGCAGGCAACTGGGGGGGTGGTGGCTCCGCATCATTATATTTGGTTGGGTAGGGAGCTGCTGGCGGACTTACAGGTTTGGAGTTCTTTTCTGTACCAGTACAACGGTCGCTCGCTGTTCATGGGGGAAGTTGTTGAGGCGTTTGATTTTGAATTATTCACGGATGCGGCGGGGGGTTCAGGTTTTGGGTTTTTTTGTGGAGGTCAATGGTGCGCTGGAGTGTGGCCAGCTGTTTGGGTGGAAAGGGGCTGGGTGAAGAATCTGGCTTTGTTGGAGTTGTTCCCTATTGTGCTGGCGGTTGTGTTGTGGGGAGAGCGGTTCCGGGATAAAAAGGTTTGTTTTCACTGCGACAACATGGGGGTGGTTCAAGCGATAAATGGGCTGTCGGCATCGTCGCCATTGGTGGTGCGGCTGCTGCAGCGGTTAGTGTTGGAGTGCTTGTCACTTAATGCTTGGGTTGTAGCGGTGCATGTGCCGGGGGTTGACAATTGTATTGCTGACGCCCTTTCTCGTTCGCAGTGGAATCGTTTTCGGCAGTTGGCTCCGGAGGCGGAGGTGATTGGATTGGAGTGTCCGGGTTGCCTGTGGGAGCTGCTGGAGGAGCATTGATGGGGCTTATTCGGGCGTCATTAGCTCCGGGTACGTGGGATGCGTATATGAGGGCTTGGAGGGTGTGGGAGGACTGGTGTGCCGCTTTGGGAGGAGGGATTGAGGAGCCGGAGTTGGTTTTGCTAATGTTTTTGGGTCATGGTAGGGAGCAGGGTTGGTCGGTTAGCAAGATAAACAGTTACATGGCCGGGTTGGCTTTTGGTTTTAAGGCTCGGCGGATGGTGGATGTGAAAAAGTCATTTTTGGTGGTGCAGGCATTAAAAGGTTGGAGGAGGATGGGTGCTGGGGTGGACGGGAGGAGGCCAGTCTCGTTTGGGTTGTTGCTTAAGTTGGGGGGGCAGTTGCGGACAGTTTGTCGGTCAGAGGGGGAAACGAGGTTGTTTCGGTTGGCTTTCTCGCTGGCCTTTTTTGGGGCTATGCGGGTGGGGGAGTTGGTTTGTCCGTCGGTGAGTCGGGTTGGGGGACTTTTGAGGAGGGATGTTGAGCTGTTTGATGATAGGGTAGAGTTTATTATTCGGTGGTCAAAGACGGATACGTTGGGTAAAGGGAAGAAGGTGGTGCTTTTCCGGGTGGAGGATTGTGACATGTGCCCGGTTCAATGTTTGCGGGATTATGGGTTAAGGGGGGGGACGGGTCCCCATTGTTGGTTCATATGGATTGCACCTTTTTGTCTCGCTTTCAGTTTTCTGCTATTTTTTCGAGGTGTTTGAGCCGGGTGGGGGTGGATAAGGTGGGGTATTCTAGCCACTCCTTTAGAATCGGGGCAGCGACAGAAGAGGCTAGATGGGGTGTGGGTGAAGACGTTATTAAAAGGATTGGCCGTTGGGAATCGGCGAGGTTTAAATCTTATGTGCGTTTGGATCGCTTGTAAAGTGTGGAGGGTTGGTTGGTGTTAGGTTTATTGTGTTTGTGCAAAGCTGCGGTATTGTTCTTTTTGTTCTCTCGTTACAGATACAGCGCCCGCTCTGGTGTGGATTGTGGGGCATTCCTATGTCTTCTGGGGTGCCGTCCGGGCAGCGGTTCGGCCGGACGGTCAACAGCTAGGATTTGACAGGGAGTCTGCGGTGGTAAGGTGGATTGGGAGGCGGGGTACGGTTTGGAAAGGGGTGCTGCCTGAAATTCATAGGTTCGTGAGGATGGATAGGGCACCGGAGGTGTTGGTGGTACATGCGGGGGGCAATGATTTGGCGGCGAAGCCTATCCGGGAGTTGATTAAGGAGATCAAGTGGGATTTCTTTCGGTTGTGGTCGTTATTTCCGGATATGGTGACCATATGGTCGGATATTGTTCCCCGGCAGGTGTGGAGGGAGGCTAGGTCTGTGGATGCGGTGAATAAGGCGAGGATAAAGGTGAACAGGGCAGTTGGGCGTTTTATGGCTAGGAACGGGGCGGTGGTAGTCAGGCATAGGGATTTGGAGGCGGGAACGGGGGCTTTTTGGAGATCGGACGGAGTGCATTTGAATGCGGTGGGGTTGGATATGTGGAGTTTGGCGTTGCAGGAAGGCATTGAGGTGGCCCTGAGGTTGTGGAGGAACGCCCGGAGTTGAGGTGGTCAAGTCCGGTCGTTGGTGGCGGTGGGGGGGGGTCCTTGGAGTTGGGCACGGTGGAATCTGAGGACAATTGGGGGGGCCCCACGGTGGGTCTGGACTCCCAGGTGGACCGAGCGGTTGTGGTGAATCGAGGGGGGGTCATTCGATGGTGCCTTTGAGCTGGGCGGTACGGCTGGAGGCAAGAATGGCTCACCCTGGTTTGACAGCTCGATGTTTTGGGGCTTCAAGGACCTCCCCCCATTGGGGTTTTATACTGTATTATGTTATGTTATGGTTGTAAATGTTATTTAATAAATGGCTGCTGTGGCCATTACATTTCCAATTGGTGGTCCGAGTTTTATTGGGATTAGGGCTCTGGGGTGGAAAAGTGTAATGGTGGTTAGAGGTGAGTAAGGTGGGTATGAAAGTAATGGTCGAGGCGAACATGGATAACCAATACCCTCGTCAAGCAGTGGCCGGACTGAGGGGGGGCGGAGGCCCCTTTAGGGGAGGCCCCCATGACGGGGGTTTGGTTTCAGTGAGCTGGGGGGGGGGGGGGGGTCGGGCTAGGGGAGAGGGAGGGGGCTTTGGCAGGGAGAATAGGTTAGGATAGGTTAGGGGTGTGAGGGGGTGGAGTCGAGGGGTTAAATAGGCAGGGAAGAAGAAGGTTAGGGGCCATTTTAGGTAGAGAGAAAAGCTCCCACCCACCCTTCCCCTTTTTGTTGGGCAGTTTTGGAATGGAGGGGAGCGGGGTTGTGGTGCTGGGATTTATTGTGGGGAGTGGGTTTTTTTTTTGTTTGTCACGGCGGCTTGTGGCGGTGGGGGGGGTCCTTGGAGTTGGGCACGGTGGAATCTGAGGACAATTGGGGGGGCCCACGGTGGGGGCTGGACTCCCAGGTGGACCGAGCGGTTGTGGTGAATCGAGGGGGGGTCATTCGATGGTGCCTTTGAGCTGGGCGGTACGGCTGGAGGCAAGAATGGCTCACCCTGGTTTGACAGCTCGATGTTTTGGGGCTTCAAGGACCTCCCCCCATTGGGGTTTTATACTGTATTATGTTATGTTATGGTTGTAAATGTTATTTAATAAACGGCTGCTGTGGCCATTACATTTCCAATTGGTGGTCCGAGTTTTATTGGGATTAGGGCTCTGGGGTGGAAAAGTGTAATGGTGGTTAGAGGTGAGTAAGGTGGGTATGAAAGTAATGGTCGAGGCGAACATGGATAACCAATACCCTCGTCATGTGGGGGAAAAAACATAAAATAATAATGTATACAATAAAATACTTGGAGCATTTTACTCAAACAATCATCATTTCTTGGTATTACATCAAGCTAGTCCATGGTGGAATCTAAAGTTTCAAATGAAATTATGGTTGGCTTAGAACATAGGCATCCTAACATATTATCACTCAATGGGAACAAGAATAAATGCCAGCCCAATAAGTTAATATAATGAACGGTTGACTTTAAATGGACTATAAACAAGTATTTGGGAAACATTCAAACGATCCACCCACACAACTGTCATGGCTTCTGCCTTGGAGAAACCATTTAACTATACATTTAGTTCATGATTCATTTGCCTGCAAGAGCCACAAAAGCAAATATGAGTTGAAGGAACTGCTGCAATGTGCTTTTAAATAACACGTTCAGGAAGAATGTGATAGTGGTAGAAGAAAGGGCATAATTTTGTACATGGTGTCACTAGTTAATTGTCACCTTCACTACCACCCACTCGGCCAAAGTATATGATTTAACTCACTGCCCCACAACACAAGTGAACTAGTTTCCTTTTTTGCTGCGCGCGGAGCCTCCCTGATGTACGTACTTTGTCAGTTGTCTGGCAGTTGTGGGTTGCACTGCATCTGAGTCATGCAATCTGTTTCTACATGGCTCAGGAGAAACAGCCAAGTGCACAAAGAGCGGTAATAGGTTCCTGTCATCCCAGACAATGCTCTCAAACTTAAAAAATAAAAAAATAAAGCAATAACACAATGGGGCAGATATATAAACAGTGGTGTTGCAAACCACATCCTTTGTATAAAGTCCATTGGCACAGGAATCGCCAAATTTGGCGCATGGGCTAGTGTTGCTAGCGTAAATAATAGTAAAAGCATCACACTCCTCCCACTAAACCTCGCCCATTCTTATCAGAAGTCAAAAGCCACAATTAATTGTGCAAATATGGTGTGAGCCTTTTTTATGACACAACAGTGGCGTAAACACTTTGATAAATGCCCCCCCAATGAGTGCGTGAGTAAAGTTCTCACTGAATCTTCATGATCTTCTCATCGCCACTGACCCTCATGCTTCTTTTTAATAATAATGTGAAGGAATGTTTTACTGATCCTCTCATAATACTAGCTAAGCACTCTGGAGCAGATTTACTATTAAAAATAAGCCAGTTTTCTGGTACATTTTGGGCCAAAAAACTGCTGTACATGGTTTGCATCATATTTACCGTTTTACACTCTTTTCTAAGCATTTTACGCCTCGTCCGTCAGGGGTGTGTGGCTTCACAGGAAGCGAACGTGGCTTTGTGGGAACAGAAGGCACGCCAGAACGCGCCCAAATTTTGGTGCATTTTTGGAGTGAAACTAGGCCAACTTATAAGTGACGTAGACTTAGACTAGAAGTTTTTTTCCGTGCACGGACACATTTTTTGGGGCGGCATAGACAAAAATTTTGACCTACGTACTTCTAGCATAAATCAGGTGCAGGGTTTACAATAATCCAAATTTTCAAAGGTCCATATGCCAGAATAGTAAATTTGTCTAATATTAATACTGTGATTTGTGTTCTTAGACAGTGCGGAGTATTAGTAAATGGCCCCTCTGTTTCTCCTGACAAGTAACCTTCTCATGTGTTATCCTGGCCCACTAGAAAATCAGGGGTAACTATGGTGGACCTGGGTTACTGCACATACAGTTGAAATAAGCATTTATCTATTGGAGATCCTAGCACTGGACCCTCCCCCATCAGCTTGTCATTCAGGAACCTATCTGAAATGAAAGAGTTTTTTAAAATTCACATTCCCTTAACCCCTTGAAGATTGGGTGTATTTCCATTTTTGAATTTTTTATTTTTCCTTCCCACATTCCAATAGCCATAACTTTTATATTTTTCTAAAAATGACATGACATCTTATTCTGCAGGTCAATACGATTACAAGGATACCAAACTTGTATAGTTTTGATTTTGTTTTACTTCTTATTGCTTATATATAAAACTAGGAAAGGGGGCTGATTGATATTTTCTATATTTTTGAGTTTTTTTTATTTATTATTTTATTTTAAACTTTTTTTTTACTGTTTAATTAATAACTATTATCTCCCTTACTTGGCTAGAACCTGGGATGCTTTGTGTAAATGATAAATGCTTATTTCAACTGTATGTGCAGTAACCCAGGTCCACCATAGTTACCCCTGATTTTCTAGTGGGCCAGGATAACACATGAGAAGGTTACTTGTCAGGAGAAACAGAGGGGCCATTTACTAATACTCCGCACTGTCTAAGAACACAAATCACAGTATTAATATTAGACAAATTTACTATTCTGGCATATGGACCTTTGAAAATTTGGATTATTGTAAACCCTGCACCTGATTTATGCTAGAAGTACGTAGGTCAAAATTTTTGTCTATGCCGCCCCAAAAAATGTGTCCGTGCACGGAAAAAAACTTCTAGTCTAAGTCTACGTCACTCATATCATTCACCCTAACAGAGATCTATTAGGGTGAATGGGATTTTGACTTGCTCCATCTGTGACACTATGCTTTGTGTAAATCTCCCCCTTAGGCCTCTTTCACACTGACGTGTGTGACCCGTGCCTGTGAAGCGGCCCGCAAATAGCAGGCCGCAATGCTCGTTCGCCGGCCGTAGGTCAGCCGCATCGGATCGCGGACCCATTCACTTTAATGGGTCCGCGATCCGGCCGTTCCGCTAAAAGATAGGACATGTTCTATCTTTTTGCGGAACGGAAGAACGGGACGTAACCCCAGGAGGCACTCCGTAGTGCTTCCGAGGGGTCCCGTCCCGTGCGGCCGTTTCCGCGATTCCGGATTAGCGGGCCCATTGAAGTGAATGGGTCCACATCCGTGATACGGAATTCACACGGAACTGTGGCCGTGTATTGCGGCCCGCGATTTGCGGGCCGCAATACGGCCACGGATCACACACGTCAGTGTGAAAGAGGCCTTAGTATTTATATCCTGGGTGGTTACACTGTAGGAATAGCTACTACAAGAAAATTTAGACTAGCACATTCATATACATAGTCACAGGTGCATATCCATCAAGCTTACATGATTGATAAAAAAAAAATGGCTGCACAACTTTACTCATACAAACAATAGAGTTGAGAAATGGGGATCATTCTAAATGAAAGTGGTATTATACCTACTATAAATGGAAGCTCTTAGCGCGCATTTTTGATCAAACGTGTGTCGGGCCCATGTACCAGGCGTCAAGGGGGGTACCTAACACTAATATACCGCCTCTCTTGGACTTACCTAAGCCTACATTTTCAGGGCAGTGTAGGATCTGTAGGAATAGCCTTATGTATGACACAGGATGACGTGTTTGTAATTTCCAGCAAATAAGTCAGCACTGAATGACCAGAGCAACGGAAAGCTCTCAGCCATGTCCATAAAAAGCAAATAAAAGGCCGAAGCAGAGACACTGGTGCTCTTGACTGAAGTGACATATACAAAACCCTTGAATGTTATGGTTTACTTCTTGAGCGCTTCAGCATCAATTGTTTGCTAGCGTCTGACAAAGCTTATTTTAATTGATCGGAAAGAGACTGTTTTCGCTCAGTTTATAAGGTACTATCAGAAATCTTTTTAAAGCTGTGTAACTCCAAATTGCAGAAAAACACATTCTCAGAGATGAAGTGAAAGGGGTTATCCCACGACTAATGTAAAAAGAAAATCCTATAGTGCATGAGAATCTCTTTCTAACAAAGCTAGAACCAGCCCTGTTCCTCACATGGATCCAGAGATCTCACCATTCATTGCTCTGCTGGATTTATATCAAGCTGACAGCTCAAGGGGCGTGTCTTCTCTGCTGTAGCTCAGGGGGCGTGTCTCAGCTCTACCTATCACAGCTCAGGAGGCAGTTGAAGGATGAAACTGAGCATGTGCGACCATCTAAGTGAGCCGGACAAAAAATAAGAAAGCGAACAAACAGCAGGTGGCGCTATACAGATACATTTCATTGAATAACTCGGGGCTATGCAAAATTTTTAATTACACGCAATTACAAAAGTATTCAGATCCTGGTACTGGTTTGAAAACTGTAAAATGTTTTTCATGGGACAACCACTTTAAGCTGCCATTCAACCAACATAGTAACACATGCAGACATGTATATATGGATTTATAATTCATCAGCCAGACCTTGCTGCTGGGTTTTTATAGAAAAACTGTTTGTGTTTTATGCATACTTGACCACCATTCCATTCAAACTTGCCCTTTGCCGGAGAAGGGTCCTCAACTGCATAGTTAATAAATGTATGTGGCTACAATATCCCTTTAATTATTACTACTGGTGAGTAACTACCTGCCCCACCCTGCCAGCAATCCCCTCTCTGATCTGCCTCCATACATTTCTGTGGCCTGCAGAAAAGAACATGATATGATGTCTTCAGGAAAGTCCACAACTGTACAGCAGTCTTGCATGGGGAGTGTTTTAGGAAATATATCACCTATATTTCTTACGAATTAAAACCAAATAGTGATAGAAATTCTGATTTGAAATTGCCTTTTTGCCTTTTAGTTAGAGATTTTTTATTTTATTTTCAGCACATGATTGTGGGATCAACTTGGCTGAGCTGTTGTTAAAGGGGTATTCTGACATTTTATACTGATGACCTATCCTCTGGATAGGTCATCAGTAGCTCATCGGTGAGGGTCCGACACCCCTGCCGTTCAGCTGTTTGAGAAGCCAGCAGCGCTCCTGTGGGTGCCGTGGCCTTCTCCCTGCTTTTCCTAGGACAGCGATAACACGTTCATCTGTCACGTGGCCCAGGACCAGCTCAGCCCCATTTAAGTGAATGGGGCTGAGCACAATTCCAAGCACAGCTACTATACAATGTACGGTGCTGTGCTTGGTAAGCTGTGAGAAGGCAGCAGTGCTCACCGGAGCGCCGATGCCTTCTCAAAACAGCTGATCGGCGGTCCGATCCAGAGGATAGGTCATCAGTAAAAAAAAAACTCTCAGAAAACCATTTTAACAGCAATTAGAGATATGCTTTACAGCAGCCACATGTTTCACAGATATAACAGACTCAAGATGTTCATTGACACCTGTGGGTGAGTCTTCTAGGCATGTTTTTCCCATTGCGCACAGAAGGGAGTAAATAAGCTGTGACTGTCAACTGTTGTGAATGATGGATCCTGTTTTGTTTATATAAATTGATGTATATTTTATCTTTCATTGTAATCATGCCTGTGATGATAATGAGATGACTGCTGAAGATCTGTACACAACAGAAAGTGTCTCTTATTATTACAAAAGCTGCAGAATTATATAATTTTTTTTAAGCAATCACCAAAAAACAAGAAAACTTGATTTAAAGTGGTTGTCCCCTTTTTTATATTGATGAACTATGTTTAGGATAGGTCAACAATATCAGGACTCCCAGCACCCCCGTCCATCAGCTGACTGATGAGAAAACAGCATTTGTATGAGCTCTGCCTTCTCTTTATTGTTTATCTGCTCGCTATCGCAACCGCAGCGGTAAGCAGTATAATTACAACTAAGCTGTCCCATTCACTACAATGGGACAGTTCCTTCCTATTAAGGTGAATACTACATAGCCATCCCTTAAAGTGAGTGGGATGATGTAGATGTAATTACACCTGCTCAACGCTGCTTTCTCTTCAAACAGCTGATCGGCCATAGTGTCGGGAGAGCCCACCCCGTCGATCTGATATTGAGGACTAGTCTTGAACGAATCAAGCTTCGGATCATAGATCCGAAGTCGATTCGTTCAAAAACTTTGATTTTAATGCTGTCTCCATAAAGCATTAAAAATGTATGGGCTGCACATAGGCAAATTCTGTATCGCCTGAAGTCTCACGAGACTTTGGTGAATTCATTCGGTTTTCCTATCTGCAGCTTTCAAAACATTTTAAAATAGAAATCTGAAGTTGGGTTTGGTACCAAGGTGAGCTGTTAATGTGCATATGACGCAAGTGTGCAAACAACTGGATCAGTATAATTTTGCTCTTAAATGGTCAATTCTTCATTAGTACCTTTTGGGAACAGTTATTCACAAGACCATTCATCACTTTCCTTGTTTCGATAGCACTTGGCACTAGAAGACTGGTGTGTCATTGCACTCAGTACCAAGCTTCACTACACAATGGTATCCATTGTGAATTCTCCTTGACATAGAAGAAACAATTTTGAAATACTGTAGATGGCTGTGTTTTTCCATGCAGCCATCAAAAGTAGATACACAATGCATTTGGAAAGTCTTCAGACCCTTTCATTTCTTACTCATTTAGTTTTGTTGCGGCCTGCATCAATACCTCATAATGAGAAAATAAAGACAGAATTATAGAAATTGTTGCAAATTCATTAAAAAGAAAAAACAAAAATTTTAAATAGCATTTGCCATGACACTTGAAATCTAGCTCTGGGGGTTCTCCCTTTCTTTTGATCATCTTTGAGATGTTTTAACACCTTGATTGAAGCTCACCTGTGGTAAATTCAGTTGACTGGACATGATTTGGATGGACTTTCCCGTGTCTACATAAGGCTTCACAGCTGACAATGCATATCAGAGCAAAAACCAAGCCAAGAGGGGGAACGAACTACCTGTAAAGATCAGCGACAGTATTGTATGGAGACACAGATCTGTAGAACTGTCTGACCCAACAAACTAGGTAATCGGGGGAGAAGAACCTTTGTAAGAGAGGTGACCAGGAACCCAATGATCACTCTGGCTGAGCTCTATAGATCCTGTGTGAAAATGGGAAAAATTTCCAGAAGGTCAACCATCACTGCAGCACTCCACCAATCTAGACCTTTTAGCAAATTGGCCAGAAAGTAAGAAGCTTCTCCTCAGTAAAAGACACTTGATAGCCTACCTGGAGTTTGCAAGAAAAACAAACATCTAAAATGTTTTCAGGCTTTGAGTAACAAGATTGTCTGGTCTGAACTTTGTAACCTCACTGCTCAACACCTGTCCAATGTTGTGGGGGTGTTTTTCAGTAGCTGGGATAGGGAGACTGGTCAAACATGAAGGAAAGCAGAATGGAGCAAAGTACAGATTGTAAGAGATCGCTCTCTAACAGAGGGTCGCAATCACAGACTTTTCTGAAACATTTGGGTTCAAGTCCAAATAGTGCTTTATTTTGGCACTTTAGCACCAGCACAAACATAAATCCAAACCAAATTAAACACCTGCCCTTCTGGGCCCTAGCTAATACAGAGGTCTCCCTGACTCCCCTCTAAAGTGCAGTTTGTGCACAGGGTCTCAGGCTCCAACCCTTAGCAGGTCAGCTCGCCTAACATAAGTCCAGGGGACAGATCCGGCTTCACAAAGCCACACAGTCTAACAGCCCTCCTGGCCTCTCAGGCTTCCCTCTCTGTAGGGTCACTTCCTCCCCGACCCCCCTGACTCATACACTGAGGGTTGTTTAATCCCTCCTTGATTACAGCAGGCCTCACCTGCGATCTCCTCAGCTAAAAGCAATACATATACTGAAAGGGTGTGGACTGGCAGATCCCACTACCAAACCTATCCACCAGTCCAAATAAAATCCAGCTAAGAAAAAAATCTAGACAAAACTGTCTCAGCAGTGTGCTTAAGGTCAAAACACCATTGTTGAATGGTGAACCTTCAGCTCAGTCTGAGGTCCAGAGCGCTCTGGATCAGGTTTTCATCATCTCTTGTGGTAATGTGTACAGTGCTGGAAGGCGTGTATATCCCACCCAGATACATCAGCTGGGTGAGATAACTGAAATCCAGAAACCTGCAGTGGTTTCAGCAAAGTGTAGTTTGCTGAGACAGTTTTGTCTAGATTTTGTTCTTAGCTGGATTTTATTTGGACTGGTGGATAGGTTTAGTAGTGGGATCTGCCAGTCCACACCCTTCCAGTATATGTAGGGCTGTGTGCTTAGGGTCAAAACACACAAATAGCTTAGGGAAAACTCTGTGAATGCCCTTTAGTAGCCCAGTCAGAGCCCTGATTTGAACCCAAACAAACATCTCTGGAGAGGCCTGAAAATGGCTGTCCTACAATGGTCCCCATCCAACCTCACAGAGCTTGAGATAATCCGCAGAGAACAATAGCAGAAAACCCCCAAATCTAGGTGCAAACCTTGTGGCATCATACCCAAGAAGACTTGAAGCTGTAACCACTGCCAAAGGTGTTTCAACCAAGAACTGAGCAAAGGGTCTCACATTGGCATACTAGCTGTTGGGGTCCAAGAATAGTCTAACTATTTTTTCAGTCTGAGCTTTACACAAATATATTGTAGGGGTGGGGACTGCACCCCAAGATTTAAACACTATGCCATGGCTATGTTGGACATTTTTAATATTGCTGCTTTAAAGCAATGCCCCACACTATTTCTCCTAACCCCACCAGAATTACATGAAGCTCGTTACACGAGTCACATAGACCACAGACACAATAGAGACAAGGGCCCTGATTTATCATACCTTCACTCCAGAATTCTGGCATCAAAAAGTCACAAAATAGGGAACAAACTTTATGTGATTTGCGACTTGTTACACTCACTTGCTCCAAATTTTGCGACTTTTAGTATTTTTACACCACGCACTCCAGTTTTGTAATATGGGTGGAAAAGTGGGTGTGGTTAGCTATGTTAATGAGTTTCACTCCAGATTTATCCCTGCGACTTTTTTTAAAAGTCCCAAATAAGTCGCAATCTCACTGCAGGAGGAGGGTGGAGTAGGAAAAGTGGAGTAGCTTCTCTAGACAGAAGTGTTAGGTTTAACGACCAGCCACATTTATCAAACAACCTGTGACATTTGATAAATTTGGCACAAAGTACTTCAACGCAGACTCAAGCGAAACTGACTTCAAATATTCTCCTCATGATAAATTACAAGATCTTCATCTATGGGGCAATTTTCTAGACATGCTCTGTCGTGTTTGCAGAGGTCGTTGTGCAGGGAAGGAGAGTAGATAAGCTGTGACTATCACCTGCCTGCACATTGTGGTGCCCAATCAATAAAGGAGGGCAATAGCAGCACATTAATGACAGAATTGCCCATAGATCTCTCCTGACCACATGCACTGATCCACACAATAGGTTCAACCTTATAAAAGTGCCCATAGAGACACCTCAGCCAATTATGCAAGCTAGTGCATGTGTCCATACACAGCCAAATCAGCAGACATACAATTATACAAATCATTGGTCAGGAGATGACCAAAATGTAAAGATAATTGGATCTATAAGTGTAATCCGCTGTAAAGCTGTGAAAAACCCTTACAGGAAATTGTATTCATTTCTCACAGTTTGTGCCATTAATTAAAGGGCATCTGTCAGCAGATTTGTACCTATGACACTGGCTGACCTGTTACATGTGCGCTTGGCAGCTGAAGGCATCTGTGTTGGTTCCATGTTCATATGTGTCCGCATTACTGAGAAAAAGGATGTTTTATTATATGCAAATGAGCCTCTAGGAGCAACGGGGGCGTTACCGTTACACCCAGAGACTCTGCTCTCTCTGCAACTGCTGCACCCTCGCCACTATGATTGACAAGGCCAGGCATTGAAAATATAATCACACCTGGCCCTGTCAATGCAAATTGCAGAGGGCTGGGCAGTTGCAGAGAGAGCAGAGTCTCTAGGTGTAATGCCAACGCCCCCGTTGCTCCTAGAGGCTCATTTGCATATAATAAAACATAATTTTTCTCAGCAATGCGGGCACATATGAACATGGGACCAACACAGATGTCTTCAGCTGCCAAGTGCACATGTACCAGGTCAGCCAGTGTCATAGGTACAAATCTGCTGACAGATGCCCCTTTAAGTTGCAATTACAACCCCTATGTCAGGGATCAGCAACCTTTGGAACCTACGACTCCCAGCATGCACACTTGCTTGGCTGTTCTCAGAACTCACATAGAAGTGAATGGAGCATGCTAGGGGTTGTAGTTTTACAACAGCTGGAGTCCTTTGTCCTCATTGATCATGTTTTTCTTTACATTTCCAATATTGTTCTTTGATTTTGTCCCTACAATAATGGACTCATTTATTTTGTGACATGAGGGAATACTGCCACAATCCGTGTCATTCTGGCCACCGGTCTAGTCTGTGCTGAGGTAATGAGTGCCGTGGACTGCAAGCTGTGACCAGTCACCAGCAGTTTATTCCCTTTTCTACATCATGTGAAGGTTTTCAGTTTGCAGAGTCATTTACGATATGGCCATGGACAGCTGCTGCAGGCCACCAAAACCTGAAATATAAATGAACAGCTGTTTGCAGCCTCAATTATTATGCAGCCATGGTCATCTTTGAGTCTGCAAGTCTAATTTTGCATTACAGAAGAGGCAAGGTGATGTCTGAGAAAAGACACAAGCTGACAGATTGCTGGTAGCACCCGGCATATCTAATTTCAGTTGGACAGGAATCATCAACCTATAGCTTTCGCTGTGCAGACGGATACAAGTGAGTTTTCCATGTACGCAGCTATTTTAGGTTGAGGGGGATTTTAGCCCACTACAACAAGGTTAAGAACCTAGAGAAATCTCTGGCCCTGTTCACATATACACAAACAAGTTTTCCGTCTGTATGCAATGCCTGTTGTGAACTGAAAGCATCTGGACTGAATCCTGACCCATTTGTTTCAATGGGAATGTGCGCATGAGCACTGATCACCTTTGTGTTCAGAAAAAAAAAAATCGCAGCATGTTCTATATGATACGTTTTCTCACAGTCCTGGCCCTATAGAAATGAATAAGGCTTGGGTGAAAAATGGAAGGCATCTGGGTACAAAGCGTTTTTCACTGATGTTTGCTGGGAGATGTTGAGTGTTATTCATCAGTTTGAAAAACACATCAATCCAGAGGGAAAAAGCTGAAACTCTGAACACAGTTGCAGACAAAACTGATTCAACTTGCATGCAAAACCAGTTTTCCCCCAAACGTATACTCACTCATCCCACATCACTCGTGTGAAATAAGACTATAAGATCACAGAATGTCCCACTGCTTGGACCTCCAGTGATCAAATGTAATGTATCAGAGAATCACAGGAGAAACAAAGCATTAAATAGTTTCCACTAAAATGAATGGACTCTCCATGTACTGAGAGCGACAGACAATCTTTTGACAACTTTCTGCTGTGGCTCATAGATGAAGATCCTAAACAGTTGCTACCTCCTCTAATAACATGGGTTAAGGATTGGGCCAACTATCAGGAACAAATATTCCTGCAAACACCGGAGATTGGAAATGTGTTACAGATTACCGCTGGTGACCCAATAATTTATGTGATGCATAAAATTGTTCTCACGGAGGGAACAGTGAACCCTGAAGTCACCCGTCCCACTGTCCCTACCTATTTGCACAATCTGCCCTAGACAGCAGCCCACAACTGGTCGGCACTCGTGCAGTGGTCTATACTGGAGGAAAGATCCGGAGGAAAATAATAAACTAGTGACAGATTGGCATCCACTGGCAATTGATGGAAATTAACAACCTGGGTCAGAACCAAGAGAGACAAGAGCAAACCAAATCTGAAATAGTAAATCAGAACCACAAACAAGTCAATACAAGTCAATACCAGGAGAACAGACAGGGGAAACCAGAAATAGACAAATCAGATACAATATCAAGCCAGGGTCAAACTCATGAAGAAACATCAGGGTCCAAATCGTCAGGCAAGGGTCAAGGTCTAGATCCAAATCAGAGCTTGAAAATCCAGTAGTAATACAATACAGAACAAGGCTAGTGAGGTGATCCAAGAAAGTTAACACCATTCATAGGCAACCTGTGGCCAGCAGGTTGTCTGTTTAAATAGGCTGCGCTTCCCGGTCACATGATGCACCTGACACGTCATGATCCATGACGTCAGCGCGCCAAGCATGCCCACCCCGGGCCATGACAATTGTCATTCATCGGCAGCACATCTCCGTGTGTAAACATGGATGTGTCATCGACAAATAATGCAACTGTATTGAGACGAATGTTCATACGAACGATTGTCCATCCCCATACAGAAGGGATCATTGCTACATGGAAATGAGACTCATACGAGCAGACAACGATGGCGATGGAGAATGAACAGTTTGTTCCTCATCATTGTCCCGTGTATCAGCCCATGTAAGTGGACCCTTAGAGTTTCCTAGTATGGTAATTGGAAATTAGTTCTGTAGAACAAACAACTGCTCTCATAGATCTCATGACTACGGTAAGTAGTGCCTTTGGGTCCTCATACACATGCCAACACTGGACCAATAATGATCGACTATATACAAGTCATTTAAGTGCCTATATACAAGTCATTTAAGTGCCTTTCATAAGGCATGATGCAAAGTGAAAGGAGGTCAAATCGAGCATGCAGCAAGCATGATGCGCCAGATGCATGTGCTTGATCCCATAGAAAACTGTGGGATCAGTTCTGGTTCAATTCTCCTCCAGTGTTTTCTGCTTCATGTCTGAGGGGCACTGAGCTGGATAGCCGGACATACTGTATGTGTAGGGAGCCTTACACAGGGAAATGTGCTTCCGACAAAGGACGATTTTAGTTGTTATATAAAAGACGCAATCACCTGTCAATCAAGTATCTTGCTTGTTTGTCGGTTGATATGCAGCCCTTTTACACAGGACAATGAACAGAAACAAGAGTTCACATGAACATTTAATTCCTAATAATTGTCCAGACGCTCATCACTCAAAATTCGATTCGGGTTCAATTCGGTTGAATCAGTCAACTGATTCGATTCTGGTCCAAATTGATTCTACCCAAATTGAAAGTGCTCCATTTGGCCTGATAATTTGTGTATCACACTCTGAGGTCTCTTAGAACTCATACTATTTTTCTCTTGTCTCTCCAATTTTTTATTCATTTTCTCTCTCTATCACCCCAAAATTCGTCCAAATCAAATTACCAAAATTTGTAAGGAATCTGGTTAGTTTGCAATCGATTCGCTCACCTCTATTAATATGTCTGTCCGGAGGGTGCTTGTACTAGAAGTTTCTCCAGTGGGCCTAGTCTTTTAAGCCATAGTGGGCCCAAAGGGTCCAGGGAAAAAATCCCATTTGGACCTAATCACTAGAGTCTATTTCTTTGATTCAAAACCTATTAGACGTTATTGATGATATAGGGGTTTGACTTTGACCCCAAGAATAATTTCCTCTGGTGGGCCCAAGGAACTTCAGTCCAACACTGTGCAGACCCATGTTCTGCCTGTTTCCATCTGCAAAATCCACCTCAACCTGGCAGCAAACAGCAAACACTTTACTTCTTTTAACAAATACCAATCAATAAATGTCATCAAAATGATCTAAGATGTTTTACTATGAGCAAAATAGGTCAGTGGGAGCGGAGACCTAATGTACAAGTGCCGATGTGCATCAATTAGTTAAGTGGTCCTCACTCCTCAGCACTCAGTTGTGATATCTTTGCTTGATTTCATACAGTATACTTGTTCTTTTTATTTTAGCTTGGCATGCCATGATATGCAGCGGAGGTTAATGATGACCTTGGCAATGTTACATTGCCTCAGGTATTGCCAGAAGTGGGAACATATAACTCAAATGCATTTTTTTTAGCATGTTACATTTTTAAGCAGCTAGTTCAATGCTGATACAAGTACGGTACAATGAACCACTCGTTGCAGTAGATTTCAGAAATAGCTCTATACACTGCACTCCATATAATAAAGGAATTAGTCATTTAAAGGGACACTTAATTCCTTGTTTGTATCTTGTTTACAGAGCAAATGTGAAAATGTTCTAATTATGGATAAGCACATTTTGCCGGACATAATGAGTCTGCTTTCACAGTCGGCAGTCACTGATGGTCCTCAGGGGTCCTCCTATTAACTTGCCCTGTAATCTTCATTATTCAGATAGAAACTCAAAACCTTATATAATATATTAAGTATTTTGAGAAGTGGAAATACAGGTTTTATACTGTAAACAGCTACAAGTATTATTATTAACCGCCTCTTAAGTCGGAAGCCATCTCATTCTAGGGATGGCTTCCTGAGGTATTTAATCTGTTGCCAGATGGCACACTGCACTTGGTGGTAATATCCCTCAATTGAATCATACTGGTTCTGAGGGGCTCTCAGATTAGCAATATATTTTCACAACCATGCTCTTAAAGGGCTGTTAGTGAGTCCAGAGGCTTCTGTATAGCCAGGACACTGACTAATGTACTTTCATGTACAAGACCTATGTATTTTGCCATCTGAAAACCACAGATCTGCAAAATACGGATACTGCCCATGTGCGTCCCCCCTTTCCTCAGTCCCTATCATAGAAATGCCTATTTGTGTCCCCAAAACGAGCAAGAATAGGACATGTTGTAGGATTTGCAGAACGACCAGATGGATGCAGACTGCAGAAGGATGACATCCATGTGTTGTCCGACTTATTTGCAGTCCCATTGAAATTAGTGGGCCTGCATCCGAAACAATGCCAATCACATGTGGACTCAAAATACTGCTGTGTGCATGAAGCCTTAAGGTACAGTAGTAGTTTATGCAGATTTTTCAGTGCAGATTTTCGTGTAGTTTTCATGGTGTTTGTGCGCCAAAATCTCTATGTGTTACTTGCAAAATTTGTTGCAGATGTTTTCATAGATTTTGTCATGGATTTTTTCCAGAGCTCAAGTCTAACATCAACAGGATGGAACTCGCAGCATCATAGAGCACAATGCATGAGCCATGGTCGATCCAGGAAATGTGGCCGTCACATGGATCGCATTTCGCAGACCCCACACAGCCATGTGAATGTGGCATAAGGGTACTTTCACATTTAGTTTTTGCAGGGGGACTTTTTGGCTTGTAGAATACACCCTTTGTTTTTCACAAGCCTTTTTCAAAGTCACACAATATTTAACTTGCGTTTATTTTTCAGATGTTTTTGTTCCTATACAGAAGGACACTGCCTACAAAAAAAGTGTTTTTTTTTGTTTTTTTTTGTTTGTTTTTTTGCTCCCAAAAAATGCTGCCAAAATAATATTGTTTTTTAAATAAAAAAAAATAACAAACCCTGTGTGCAACCATCCCCTTGTGACAGAAAATGAGCATTTCTACTTCATCTGTTTATATCAGCAAAATAGTGAATAGGCACAATGAATGACAGGCCGAACTGGATGGACAAATTGCTTTTTTCGGCCTTATGTACTATGTTACTAGTCCCATTCCAGGAGATGGTTGACTCCACTACACTCATAACCACCAAGAACTGAATGGGGGCACCAGAACCTTTTTTCTAATATTGCAGCACCTGGAGGCCACATCTGAGCAGGGCTGGGACAAGGCCATCTGGTGCCCAGGGCGAAGATGGCAAACTGCGCCCCCCCCCCCCGCCCCCCCCCCGCCCCCCGTTTTTAAGAAAGAATCAATGTTGTTTCAAAACAAGAATATACTTAAAGCAATAGAACAAAGGACTGTGGGACTTTGAAAGTCACAGACACTATAAAGTTCCCCCCCATCATCATGTGCCAGTATAAATTCCCCCCCATCATCATGTGCCAGTTTTGTAATAAGCCCCCCCAATGTGCCAGTAACACTATTGTAAAAAAAAACAAAAAAAAAAACACTTATACTTACCTAAGTGTCAGCGATGCGATGCAGCCTCTTCCTGTGTCCCACGCTGTAATGTAAGGCTCAGGCGGCACGATGACGTCATTGCGCCGGCCTCTGATAGGCTGCCGGCCTAGTGCCTGCAGCCAGGGGCGTACATAAAAATCACTGGGCCCCATAGCAGGAATCTAAATTGGGCCCCCATTCCCCTTTTATAGCCCCTCCCTTTGTTCCATGAACTATTCTTGCTGCTGCGTTTTATAATTTATGCCATCAGGGCCGGAATGGGATTACAAAACAGCCCTGGCACACAAAAGAGGTATAGTAGATGCAGATGTATATTATATACAGCAGTGTACAGTTATGTGAGGTACGCGGTATAATAGATGCAGTGTGTACAGGTATATAGTATATTCCCTAGTGTTCTGATATGTGAGGTACAGGGTATAATAGATGCAGTGTGTACAGGTATATAGTATATACAGCAGTGTACTGATATGTGAGGTACGGGGTATAATATATGCAGTGTATACAGTATATACAGTAGTGTAATATGTGAGGTACGAGGTATAATAGATGCAGTGTGTACAGGTATATAGTAAATACAGCAGTGTATTGACACCTCGTACCTCACATATCAGTACACTGCTGTATATACTATATATCTGTACACACTGCATCTATTATACCTCGTACCTCACATATATAGTATATACAGAAGTGTACTGATATCTGTACACACAGCATCTATTAAACCTCATACCTCACATATCAGTGCACTGCGGTATATACTATATATCTGTACATATTGCATGTATAATACTGTGTAATATATGCAGTGTGTGTGCATGTACTGTATGTGTGTGTATATATATATATATATATATATATATACAGAGCAGTGTATTGATGTGACACATAGAAGGTATAATACTGTAGATGCAGTGTTTATAGAAATATGTGGTCAGTTATGCATTATAGTCACTGTGAGGTACATGAGGTAGTGGTAACTGTCTGAAGTAGTATACATGAGTGAGCAATGAGTAAAAACAGGGCATGGAGGGGGGGGGGGGGGTAAATGATGAAAAGTGGAGGACCTCCTCTTACCTCTCCATTCCAGTCTGTATGGATCAATACAGAGCTGCTTGTGAACTTTTAATACTTGCTGTTAGGGGTTGAAGGACCTGTGATGATGTCATCACAGGTCCTGGCAGATGTACCTTTGAAACCTAGGAACTACACCATTTTTGGTGCAGTTCCTTTGCTAGATTCTGCAGGACCTGTGATGTTGAAGATGATGTCATCACAGGTCCTGGCAGATGCACTGTTCTAACCTGGGAACTACACTTTACACTGTGCAGTTCCCTTACAGGACCTGTGATGACATCATCAAAGGTCCTTTAGCTTTAGAAAGGTAAACAGGAGTAATTAGGGGGCGGGGCCTCTCCTCCACTTCGGTGCCTGCCTGCAGCCTATCAGAGGAAAGGTAAGGGACACGCCTCTCCCTCCCCTGCACCTCCGCTGGCACAGACAGTTTACAATGGAGATGAGCGCAATGGAAGCGCTCATCTCCCTGTGCCCAGCGGCGGCTGCTCACTTGGGGGGGGGGGGGGCATTTTAGTTGGGGGGGCACAGCATGATGTAGGGGGGGCCGTGGCTGGCACTTCACCTGCGCCCCCCTACTGTCCGCAAATGGTAGCGCCCAGGGCACCCGCTCCTTCGGCCCCTGCCTTGTACCGGCCCTGCATCTGAGTGTAGTTTCTCACCAACCATTGAGGATAAGACCAAACTGGAATGGGCCCCCTGTCCAGGTGTACCCTAGCCACCACATAAGATGCCACCATGGTACGTATGCTGTTGGGCTAAGCACAGGACATGTTTAGCAGTTAGGAAGGACACACCACGTAGGCACAGGGCGTGGAGATATATAACAATTCACAGTCCTTATTCTATTTCAGAGAGCAAAAATGGATAAAGTGGAGAAATTATAATGTATGGTCAACTTTTGGGTTCAGCTCATTGTGTGATCCCGAATGGACTACTAAAAATGATATGAGCAGTGTTAGTTTAATAAGCACGCGTGAACAGCATTACATGTTCAAAGAACAAGGCCAGCATGAAAGACTTTCATGTGACATTAAATGTTCCCTGTAATTGGGTGATGTCCATAAAAATAAACCATAGAAAAAGGATAAAACCAACACACTCTTTAATCCTTCAACTGCATCTCTTCACAGCATGCGACCATACAAAACATAAGCAGAAAGCAGCACAACGCTCAACTGACTGCTGTGAACTGTGAGAGACGAGACTAGAGGATTTAATAGTGACCTGTTATTTGCAGTCATCCTAACATCCGAAATGTACCGACAGTCCATGATTATAAAGATAAATATATTAATGTATATGTAGCCATTTTTAGACTGCAGTCGCGAAGAGTTAATTTACTGGCTGCAAAATGGCCAAAGCATGTGATGGTAATGATACAATGAGCCCTTAGAAAACATACAAAGTCTCAGGACCCCCATCAACACCCATTATAAACAATGGGCACACGCTGATATCAATGAGCCCCGTAGAAAGTGTTCATTTCCTGCAGTTCCACAGGAGATATCAAGTGAATGCAGGGGCTACCCTACCACAATCACCAGCTTTCCTTGGGAGAACTAGACAACTAGACCCTACATGCGACTTTAAAGGAGAGCTAAACCTCTGGTGTCACATAATCATCAGAAATGTTCCCTCTGGCACTCTTTAATCTTCAGCTACAGGGAAGCTGTAATTCAACATAACTTACCGAATAAATGCTCCCAAAAGGTCTAATTCCCCAAACTGTTTTGCAAGCATCAATGAATTCTGATATTCCATGCCTTCCTTATGAAAAGGGATGCATCTGCTGGGGTCTGTCATATACCGTACAGTGGTGAGCGGCAGGGGCAATATTTGAATTTGCGAGTTCGAGAATTCGTGATCTCCAGTCATTATTTTCTTGATTGCAAAAATCGGCAATTGGAAAATTGTGATAAAAATTTGTGATATACGAAAATTCAACACTACTCCTCCTAAAGGCAAAGATATTGCAGCCTTCTCATTGGCCCACAAGCAAAAAGCAGTGAGGGATCATGGGTACTGATGAAAAAAAATCTAGAATATTCGCGATTATGAAGATATGGCACTATATTCTAGATATTCGCAAATTCTCGAAGTGCCAATATTTTGAGCTAAAAATTAGCGATTAGAATATTCCCGATCAACACTAATACCGTAGTGTACAGCCATAATGTCCATGCACAGTACCAGCCACAATACCCCATGAGCAGGTCACCGTGACACTCATAACAACGTTAGTCCCACCTCATAATGGTGCAGCCCCAATGGAAGCCCTCATTATGCTCGTTCTAGCAGTTTCCAGAATTTTAACATTTAGCCAATTGAGGAGCGTAATATATGGTACTCAAAACTGCTTTCAATGTCCAAGATCCACTAGTCCTACCAGTACTAAATGTGGCCATTCAGAAAAATATATTACAGCTTTCTAGTTATATACAGTGCATTCTGAAAGTTCTTAGACCTTTTCACTTCCTTCACATTTTGCTATGTTGCGGCTTTATGCTAAAATTTTTAAAATCATCTTTTTCCCAACCATTCTGCACTCATTACATCATAATAAGAAAGTGATGAGACTTTTAGAAAACTTAGCAAATTTATTAAAAAGGAAAAACTAAAATGTCACATGGACATAAGTATTCTGACCCTTTGCTATGACAATTGAAATTTAGCTCAGGGAGCTTTTTGCAGACCAACTTTGAGATGTTTCCACACCTTGATTAGAGCCCACCTGTGGTAAATTCAGTTGACTGGACATGATTTGGAAAGACACAACCCTGTCTATGTAACGTCTGACAGCTGACAATGCATATTAGAGCAACAACCAAGCCATGAGAAAGAAAGAACTGCCTGTAGAACTCATAGACAGGATTGTGTAGAGACAACGATCTGGAGAAGGGTACAAAACATTTTCTGCTGCAATGAAGATTCCCAAGAGAACTATAGCAGCAATAATTCTTAAGTAGAAGAAGTTTGGAACAACCAGGGCTCCTCCTACAGCAGGCCACCCTACCAAATAAGTTTTTTTTTTTTTGTGGGGGGGTAAGAGAGTTGACCAAGAATGGACACTCTGGCTAGGCTCCAAATATCCCATGTGCGGTTAGGGGAAAATACCAGAAGATCAAATATCAAAGAAACACTCCACCAATCTGGGCTTTATGGTAGAGTGACCAGAAAGAGACCTCTCATCAGTAAAAGACACATGAAAGCCTGCCTGGAGTTGGCCAAACAGCATCTAAAGGATTCACAGATTGTGAGAAACAAGATTCTCTGTTCTGATGAAACCAAGATTGAACCATTTGGCCTCAATTCTAAGCGTCATTTGTCTGGAGGAAACTAGGCACTGCTTATCACCTGCACAATACCATCGCTACAGTGAAGCATGGTGGTGCCAGCATCATGATGTGGGGATGTTTTTTAGTGGCTGGCACGTGGAGACTGGTCAGGGTTGAGGGAAAGCTAAATGGAGCTAAGTACAGAGATATTCCTAATGAAAACCTGATCCAGTGTGCTCTGGGACTCAGACTGGGCCAAACTGAGAAAAAAATAGATTTTAGCACAACGCAGCAACATAACAAATTGTGAAAAATGTGAAAGAGTCTGAAGACTTTCCAAATGCATTGTAGATGATAAGTGTCCTGGGTTACTACAGTGTAGATTTGGTGCCATTTTACAACAACCAGGAGAATACCAAGGTTCAATATGAGCATTTTTCTATATTATCGGGATCATTATTTAAATTGTTTAGCAAGTTGTATTTTTTAATTACTCCATTAAATTTACCATTTCTTATTTAGAAAACAGGAAAAAAGTTCTTTGTGAGGTGAAATTGAAAAAAAATGCTAAATTTTTGGGTTTTCATATTATGGTGTTTAGTGACAGTTAGTGAACCCGATTGCGCGAACGCAATCAAATGTTCGTGAACCACAAGTTCGCGGTGAGCCCCATTCACTTTAATGGCAGGCCAACCTGAAAAACCTTCAGGTCAAATTTGCAGCCACCAAATACTTAGTAGAAGTGCACAAATAGTCCCACAACATGGACAGTGACATACTAGAGGGGGATCAATGACAAAAATTCCAACAAAAAATATGTATCTTAACCAGGGGACATTTTTATGCGTCTTAAAAGGAAATTCTCTGAAATGTGTCCTGTTGGAGCCTAGAAATTAGGCCACCGGAGTACGTTGTTTCAATGGCGTTTGTCACTATCTGTAGCAGAGGTAACGCAGCAAACCGCAGACAGATGCTGCACTACCTAAATACACTATATATAAAGTATATAATTGGTATATAACACCTCCGCTTCAATCAGTTTTTTGGTGGGGCAACTGGTATATCACACCAGTAGAAATTATTTGTTCCAATAGCGTTTGTCCCTCTATATACCTGTGGTATCGCAGCAGAACCGCACACAACTGCTGCACAATACAAATGCACTATATACTTTCTATGTTAGAAAATATATTATAAGTATATTACACCCCTCAGTAAGTCACACCTATCGATAGCACCTTAAAAAGGACTTTTGTGGTACTATTAGCTAGCGTTTGGTGTCCCTAACAGCCTGTCCCTGCTCCACATAGCAACCTCTCCCTACACTGGCAAAAGACTGAATGTAAAATGGCGGCCAGATCAGTTTTATTTATAAGGTAGGGGGTATGTCCATGTGCTGAAATGTCTCAATTGGCTGTCCTGTCCCACCTGATGGATGCGTCATGGGTCAAAGTTCTCCATATGTTTGCATGTTTGGCAAATCGCGAACGAGCAAAGTTCGCCGCAAAACGTCCACCGGACGAACCGCAAGGCCATCTCTAGTGGTGTTCATTATGCTCTAAAAATAGCATGACGTTCTTATTCTGAGTATCAGTACAATTACAACGATACCAAATTTGTAAAGTTTTTTTTATTATGCTTTACTTCTTAAAAAAAAAAAAAGAACCTTTAAAAAAATATATATATTCACAAGGCCCCAGGCTGTCATTAAAACCGATCAGTAACCCCTCCTTCTGTCTAACCCCACAGATGTTATGCTTACTATTGACAGTGGGATCTGAAGAGTTAAATGACTGAGATCAGTGTCATCTCCGATCTCAATCACTTCCAGCAGGCACCTGAGTGAGCTCAGCATGTGCACTCGATCCATATATCCCCTGCACGTAGGGTTGCCATCTGCCACCAGGCGGGAAACTTACCGGCCAAGACGGTAATTATTTTCTACCAGCAATAATAATTGCCGGTATTTTCCTATATGGACTGTTACTAATGAACTCTTTCATTGTGGAGCACTCATTATTACACCTTTAACTTGTGCTAAAAAAAAAAAGAAAAAAAAGAACTCACCTCATCCATTTGATGGAGCCGCCACACTCACTGCTCACTGGATGCATAGGAGCTGCGCTCCAGCATAACAATGTTTCTCAGGGGTCCTGCTGCTTCCAGTCAACAGCGAGTGTTTACAGCGGCATAATCACATGGATGAGTTATTTTTTATTATTTTTTGCACAGAAAAGAGAAGGGGGCATTATTAATTTTAGGGGCACTAATGGGGGCATAAGTAATTCTGGGGGGCACTAATGGAGGTATTATTAATTGTTGGGGGCACTAATGGAGGCATTACTATTACTGGGGGCACTAATGGGGGAATTATTAATTCTACAGGGCACAAATGGGGGCATTATTAATTCTGGGGGGCACTAATGAAGACATTACTATTACTGGGTGCACTAATAGTGACAATATTCATTCTGGGGGCACTAATGGGGGCATTATTAATTCTAGGGGGCACTAATTGAGGCATCAACATTACCGGGGGGCACTAATGGAGGCATTACTATTACTGGGTGCAACTAATAGGGGCAATGTTAATTCTGGGGGCACTAATGGGGAAATTATTAATTCTGGGGGGCACTAATGGAGACATTACTATTACTGGGGGTACTAATGGGGGTATTATTAATTATGGGGAGCACAATTTGAGGCATTAACATTACTGGGGGTCACTAATGGGGGCATTACTATTAATGGGGGCACTAATAGGAGCAATATTCATTCTGGGGGCATTATTAATTCTGGGGGGCACTATTTGAGGCATTACTATTACTATACCATTACTATTACTATACTATTACTGGGTGCACTAATGGAGGCATAATTAATTCTGTGGAGCACTAATTGGGGCATTAATATTACTGGTGGCACAAA
Organism: Bufo bufo; assembly: GCF_905171765.1. Taxonomy (NCBI): domain Eukaryota; kingdom Metazoa; phylum Chordata; class Amphibia; order Anura; family Bufonidae; genus Bufo; species Bufo bufo. The sequence goes on along the minus strand of NC_053391.1, from coordinate 602,384,630 downwards.
TGGGGACATTATTAATTCTGGGAGGCACTAATGGAGGCATTACTATTACTGGGGTACTAATGGGGGCATTATTAATTCTGGGGAGGCACTAATGGAGGCATTACTATTACTGGGGGCACTAATGGGGGCATTATTAATTCTGGGGAGGCACTAATGGAGGCATTACTATTACTGGGGGCACTAATGGGAGCATTATTAATACTGGGAACCACATTATGACATAGCAACTTTACACCCCATGTTAAGTCACACCCTCACAACCACAACCCCCTTTGGGTGTGGCTTAAATTGGGCGGTATTTTTTGTTGGGAAAGGTGGCAACCCTACCTGCATGCTAATACTGTGCATGTGCACCATTATGTGTTAAGGGGTTAAAAACTGTAATAAACCTGCACTGTGCAGACCTAAGGCCTGAGCTATAATGGTTATGCTTGGTGCAAGGCATAAGCATCATTCAAGCTACAGCGCTGCCAAAAAGCATAGTTTTCTATTGAACTGCACCATTTTACATGATTAACATAGAAACCTGAGTTAAAGAATAGCCCTAGGTCACTTTTCTGATGACACAATCCCTTTAAATGAAAATGACATATTGAATGTTACAGATTTTAAAGTATAAATACTTATTAAATTATTTTAAATGGAAAACAGAGAATATATATACTGTATATATATTGTGGGCATTCGCTCTGGTAAACAGGATAAGTGGAGGCACCAACCAGTTTGTAAACCATAAGTTCAGTGTTTATTCACACGTTAGAAAGCTCACAGAACAAAAAAAACACTTTAAAGCAAAAAAGTCACCTTGCAGTATTGGTGTCAGTTCACACCATGCGGCCTGTTCTGCCAACAAGAGTCCATCAGCAGGCTTTAGTCTGCCTGTTTCCCCTCACATGGGTCTCACCCCTCCATCCAGGCACAAGCCTCAGATCCCAATACAGAGATCCCTTCTGCTGATCCCAGCTGTCTTTTAAAGGCAGCTCGGTGTTGCCAAAACCCCAGACTGGCACCTGAGATCCAGTCCGGTGTTTGACCCCACCTGGCTGCCAATCAGTCCAGCAGCACACACTGGGAGGAAAATACCTGTTTTCCCAGACAATACCCTTCACTGTGTCACAATATTGGTAACTAAAAGTGGCCCATAACAGTGGCCCTAAGTTGTAGGTAGGTCCAAACTGACAGAAGGTGGGGCAACATAATAATTAGGCAGAGTCGACAGAAGTAGGTAGGGCCAGCAATACCATAGTGAAGAGCAATATACCGCCCCAGCTGAACCAAATAGTGCAGCACAAAATCACTTTCCTGAGGTCAGCAGGACACCTGCGGCTGATGGCCAAGTGCTTAGGAGAGAATCAGATCATTATATACCTGGCTGGCGGCCGCTAGGAGGGCTTGGGTGGCCCTCCTAGGCTTCGTCCCAACGAGAGATTTCCCTGTAGCCTAGGATCTATGGCCAATCCTCCACTGTATATATATTATGTATAATTATTATTATTATTTATGTATTTATTTCAATACTTTTCTGCAACAAATCTGCTATGTGTGAACATGCATTACAGTAAAAGTCTGATCATCAGGCCTTGAAACACCAGTATTAGAATACAGCGCCCCCTTTTGAATGGCACATAGGTTCTCTTTATTAATGGGGTCTGCCTGATGATAGATTCCTTTTATGATTATTAATAATTACCAATAAGAGACGCGGTTACAGATGGAAAAAAAAAAATGACCAGAATGTTGATTCCCTGCACTAAGGTGATGTCATGTTGTTCGTCCAGAGTTCTGTAGCTCGATGAAATAACACCAATGAATCTCTGCCTCTTGCCTTCTATGCAGTTTCCCAGCTCTTGCACACGCTGAATGTCTTCTGAATCCTTGAGCTCAGATAGCATCATGTTTCCTAGGATGTATTTCCACTGATTTGGATTCATTACAATCCCAGTGGTACATTTTAAATTATTCAGTGCTGTCTGATCTTTAGAAGACGGTGAGATTTTAACATTAATTATATTGTACATGAATATTTCACATACATACTAAACTGGTATCAGAACTAACAACATTCAGCAAGGTCAAAGCATCAGCACCAAAGGCATCCTAGGGTTCATGAACCAGAGCAAAAATACAAAGATTCATTATTGTAAAAAGTATCATAATTGTCAGTAATGATAGCTCGGTGAGGGCGTGCTCAGATTTTAGTACTAAGGATTAGGATTTAGCTTTATTTTTTTACAGCAAAGGAAAAGTGACAGGAGAACAAGGCCTTGTCCGCACAACACAGTGTTAATGTAATCTTTTTACTGAGTACGGTCATATGGTGACAAATTAAAGGTATTCTCCCCTAGAAGCAATGTTTCTAGGAAAAAATAAATCTGAAACACTGCGTACAATGGTGAACACCATGGTTCATATGGAATCCAACAGTGGAGGTACAGTAGGGCCTCCTAGAAGTCTATTTATCATTAGCTCAAGTCAAAATAATGGAGTGAAAAAGTCGTACATTTTTGCGCTTTTATTGGCTCTGCGCTATGCTCGCCAAAAAATTGCGCAATTTCACTCCAGTGAGGACCATGCTTATCTTATGCGACTTTTTAATAGAACATGCGACTTTTTCGTAAAGACATGCGACTTTTGTAAAGCCTCTTACTGAAGGATAAACTGCTACTGTCAAACCACATTTATCACAGTATTAAAGGACCATTATTAAATCTGACTTAGGCTACTTTCACACTAGCGTTCAGAGCAGGTCCGTCTGATGTCTGCATTATAGTTTGAAAAAAATTCTAAGTCTGAAAGTAGCCTGAACGGATCCGTCCAGACTTTACATTGAAAGTCAATGGGGGACGGATCCGTTTGAAGATTGAGCCATATAGTGTCATCTTCAAACGGATCCGTCCCCATTGACTTACATTGTAAGTCTGGACGGATCCGCTTGCCTCCGCACGGCCAGGCAGACACCCGAACGCTGCAAGCAGCGTTCAGGTGTCCGCTCGCTGAGCGGAGCAGCGGCTGAACGCTGGCAGACTGATGCATTCTCACCGGATCCGCGTCCACTCAGAATGCATTAGGGCTGGACGGATGCGTTCGGGGCCGCTTGTGAGCCCCTTCAAACGGAGCTCACGAGCGGACACCCGAACGCAGGTGTGAAAGTAGCCTTAGCCAAAAGTGACTTTGGACATATGTAAAAGTGGAGTAAGATGTAAGTGTTATGATAAATCTGGCCCTATGTGTGTCAAGTTATGGCTCTGTACAGCTCAAATCTTATACGGGGTCTTAATACACTCTTGAGCATAAGGCAAAATAAACACCAAAACTGCACTATATGACCAAGGCCCAAGACCAAGTTTTTTTCTTTTATAATGATGCCACTGAAAAATTTACAAACTTATTTTAAAATAGACATATATCACTAGTTAAAGTCTTTAGAGAAAATAATACTTTTACACTTACTTTGAGCGAAATCCCTCTCGTCTCCAGGACTTAATCCGGTTGGTGAGACAGAGGAGGCCACAGTGGACTTTGTGAAGATTCCACTAATAAACTTTAACATCTTCCGATCCCTAGCTGAAGAAGATCTGGCCTTGTCCCCTGTTGGAGATGATCCCTCGCGGCCCTTTTTGAACTCTTCGGATGGTAGGTCAAAGTCACTGTTGTCCACAGTCTTGCTTTTCCCCTTTCTAAACCCTTTGGGGTCACATGAGGAAGGAGACAGTAGACTTTTTCCTCCTGTAGAGGGTTTTGGAGTCTCGGCTCTAGGGCTGCTCTTGGTGGACGATTTTGAACGACTTTTACCACCTTCATTTTCAGGCCACGATAGTCGATTTGAACCACTTTTTTGACTTTGATTTTTATCACGATTGTCTTGACTTTTGGAGGCCTTACTAAGTTTAAGCATTCGACTACCTTTTTCTTTACATGGTGTAAGAAGAACAGGAGGGATCTTCCCTTGATCTACAAGAGTAGGTAGTCCTGAGACACTTATGCTAGAAGTGTATGGAGGTCTTGTCTTGTTATCTACTTGTAAGGTGTTCTTCTGTGATTCCCCAGCCTTATCTGGGCTCACTGTAAGAGACACAGTTACTGGTGCTTCTCGATAGGGTGTTCCTGGCAGGCAAGGTATGGGAAGCAATGGGCTCGCTGGAGAGCTAAAAGAGTATCTGGGCCCAGAAAAAAAAGTAGGACTTGACTGCTGTCGAGGACTATTGCAAAGTCGATTGGGAGAGTTTTGAAGAAAATAATCCGAGGTGACACTAGTACTGATCCACATAGCATCCTGCCTATGGAAAAGTCTTTCCAGTCGTTTGGTCTTTCCATGGTCATCACTGTCCGGTGTTAGGTCATCTCCTTCAACTTGGAAAGTGGTAACTATATCTTTACTTGGTGAAAATGAGAGTACAAGTGAAGGCTCTGGGATCTTTTCTCTGGGAAATGTTAACTCAATTATGTCAGCAGTGTTCTTTTCTATTAAAGTAACAGGCCTATCACTGGTTGCTTTTGCACAAGGAGATTTGGCTGCCCCTGCCCTAGCTCCTGGGTATGTTCCTGTGCCTGTTACTGGTGCTTTTATTCCAGTTAAGGTTTTAGCTCGAGGGGGAGGTGGTGGGGCATTACCAGATGAAACTCCATGTTTAGTGCTTATGCTTGGAGCTTTAATAGCTGCAACTGGTGGTGCCCCAGAAGTTAAAGTTTTAGATGTAGTGACAGGTGGTTTTGCGCCAGGATATGTGCCAGTATCTCCAGGCTTAGTTTTCTCAGTCAGTGTTCCTGCAGATGGAGCTCTGTTTCCTATGGGCTCTTCCATTGTCACTATTACAGATGCGGCCCTAACTCCCCTAGCTGCACTTCTGGCAGCAATTATTTTGGCCTCACTAGGTTTTGCTGCAATCATCGGGGCTCCCACAGAACGAGATGCGGAAAACAATGCTGATGCAGTGCGAGCAGCACTTATCGGGGGAGCAGTAACTCGGGGTATACTGGACGGTATGGTGCAAGGTTTGTCTGCAAGGTCTACTGCTTTGTTAGCTTTTTCTTCAGAAATGGGAGCAGAACTGCTATGCGTTGGTGAATCTGAACATACAGCTGGTACCTTTATTGCCTTTAAACTCCGACGGGTGATTCTGGATTCTGTGACTGTTGCTTGAGGACTGACCGCTTTGACCCCTTCTGTAATTTTTGCACAATGCACTGGAATTACAGGACTGGATATTAAATCCCTGGAAACATCAGTGTCAAGTGCAGGTCGTCTAATAAGGGAACCTCTAATTACTCTCACTCCACCAAATGGAAAATCCTTTTCATTGAAAGGCACTGGAGCACTAGCAGTTCTTGCTTCCTTCATTCCTCCTGGTGGCCCTGGAGCACTGGATGGCTTTTTGTTCTGGACTGATGAGTCTCCTGTACTGGATACACTTGGCTGTTTATTGCCATGTACAGAAGCTACATGACTGGATGTTTCAGTTTTCGTAATTTCCTGTTTTGGGGTTGAAGAAGTTGTGGTATTTGATGACACTGATTCCTTCTCAAATGGTGCCGGTAATGAAGTACTAGATATCATGGTACCATTCTCTTCTTGTTTGGTGGCTGTAATGCCAGTATTTCCAGATACCCCCCATGCTTTTGTTGAAACTTGTGATGAACCTTTATCTGTAGGTGATGGAGTAGAACTGGTGGATGTACACATACCTCCTGCTTTTGACATAAGTTCTGTAGTTTTTGATGTTTCAGAGAACGCCACTTTTTCTGTAGTTCCATTGGTAGACACTTGGCTTTCAGCTGCCCCCACTGTTGAAAAAGTACTTGTTGTGTTACTTACTGGTGTTAAAGCTGAAGAGCTGGGTACTGGAATGTCATTCCGTTTTACCGGTGGTGTTGAACTGATTGGCGCTGCACATTTTTCTCGGTCTGGCACAGATGTTTCAGATTGTTTTGCTTGTAAGGAAACTGACAAAGGTGCAACATTGGCATCCTGCACTCTCTTTGAATCAATGATTGTCCCTGTGCCAGAATTATTTACTAGTGCACTTGCTTCAGTGATAGACCTCTCTTTTCCTTCACTCAACCCGGAACCAGGAGTGGGCCCTCCCCAAGCCCAAACATCAGGAAAATCTCTATCCAGTGAAAGGCAATGGGCCAGTCCAGGTGTACTGCCAAGAGAAGGGGTGTCATGTTTCCGGAATACTTCAGTGCTGTCAGCCTTTTTTTCGTCTCCCACAGCCTCTAGTTTGACTAGGGTCAAAGAGATGTGGTAGGTGGTCCTGCGCTGGAGGGTGGCTCCTCTGCTCATGGGTCCCCTGAGTGAGCAGCTTGCAAGGATAGCAAGAGCTGCAGAATAGTCTGCCTGATCAACCACACTGCTGGTCTGCAATCAGCTAAGCACATCCATCATCTGATGTACCACCTCCTCTCCACACAGGTGTCCCTGCAGCATAGATCCGATCTCCAGACAGAAAACGCACGCCCAGGAATGTCAGTCAATAGCTATTTGCAAATAATGCACAATAGAGAACAACCCTTCATAGGTAAGACCTCATTGTTTAGAAGCATCACTGCATTGGCTCAGTACTGCAGAAGGCACTGATGTCCCCGCTGATAGTTCCCTTGAAATTCAGCTCCATTGTCTTCCAGGTGCAAAGAGAAGTAAGCAGGTGACACCATAGTCTTGTGTTTTCTCAGGCTCCTTGTAGATTCTTCATTGCGGTAGCTGCAGCATCAGCATCAGCGGACTCCTGGCTTCCATGCAGGTTGCAGAGTGACTGGAGACAGGCTTGTCACAGATCTCCATTCACAGAGACACAGCAGCTATTCTTCTGCCTTCTCTCCAGTGTCAGGGCTGCACTATTCCGAGCACTTCAAATCTGCATCTCATAGGAAGAGTTTGCAAAGGAGGAGGCTAGGAAATGGTGTAATCGCAGAATAATATGCCACCCAAGCGTGTTCTAAAGACTAGCAGGACTCACTATTCATGGTATAGGAATAGGAGGAGCTGTGATCACTGTTCTACACCCACACCACAACCTGGCTGCTCCGTGCTGAATATTAAAGGCTGAATCTGACAACTAGGAAAAAGATTTATGTTCATGGATGAGATGCATTCCCTGTCTATCTGCAGCCGGCTAGTTTTATTTGCATCTTTGTCTTGGTTCCTGATGTATATTTAGTCACAGGCATATTACAAAAATAAAAGGCTATTAATGGCAACCTGTGGCTCTTCAGTTATTTGTGGAACTACAAGTCACAGCATTCTATGTCAGCCTCACCTTCTACCACTGCATGCCCTTGCTTTCCATGTAAAGTCCTCCATGGAACCACATGGAAGTATGTTGGGAGAAAATTAAAAATAAATAAATAAATAATAATAATAAAAAAAAATATATATATATATACACTGCTCAAAAAAATAAAGGGAACACAAAAATAACACATCCTAGATCTGAATTAATTAAATATTCTTCTGAAATACTTTGTTCTTTACATAGTTGAATGTGCTGACAACAAAATCACACAAAAAAAAAAATGGAAATCAAATTTTTTAACCCATGGAGGTCTGGATTTGGAGTCACCCTCAAAATTAAAGTGGAAAAACACACTACAGGCTGATCCAACTTTGATGTAATGTCCTTAAAACAAGTCAAAATGAGGCTCAGTAGTGTGTGTGGCCTCCAGGTGCCTGTATGACCTCCCTACAACGCCTGTGCATGCTCCTGATGAGGTGGCGGACGGTCTCCTGAGGAATCTCCTCCCAGACCTGGACTAAAGCATCTGCCAATTCCTGGACAGTCTGTGGTGCAACGTGACGTTGGTGGATAGAGCGAGAAGTGATGTCCCAGATGTGCTCAATTGGATTCAGGTCTGGGGAACGGACGGGCCAGTCCATAGCATCAATGCCTTCGTCTTGCAGGAACTGCTGACACACTCCAGCCACATGAGGTCTAGCATTGTCTTGCATTAGGAGGAACCCAGGGCCAACCGCACCAGCATCTGGTCTCACAAGGGGTCTGAGGATCTCATCTCGGTACCTAATGGCAGTCAGGCTACCTCTGGCGAGCACATGGAGGGCTGTGCGGCCCTCCAAAGAAATGCCATCCCACACCATTACTGACCCAATGCCAAACCGGTCATGCTAGAGGATGTTGCAGGCAGCAGAACGTTCTCCACGGCGTCTCCAGACTCTGTCACGTCTGTCACGTGCTCAGTGTGAACCTGCTTTCATCTGTGAAGAGCACAGGGCGCCAGTGGCGAATTTGCCAACCTTGGTGTTTACTTGCAAATGCCAATCGTCCTGCACGGTGTTGGGCTGTAAGCACAACCCCCACCTGTGGACGTCGGGCCCTCATATCACCCTCATGGAGTCTGTTTCTGACCGTTTGAGCAGACACATGCACATTTGTGGCCTGCTGGAGGTCATTTTGCAGGGCTCTGGCAGTGCTCCTCCTGTTCCTCCTTGCACAAAGGCGGAGGTAGCAGTCCTGCTGCTGGGTTGTTGCCCTCCTACGGCCTCCTCCACGTCTCCTGATGTACTGGCCTGTCTCCTGGTAGCGCCTCCATGCTCTGGACACTACGCTGACAGACACAGCAAACCTTGGCACAGCTCGCATTGATGTGCCATCCTGGATAAGCTGCACTACCTGAGCCACTTGTGTGGGTTGTAGACTCCGTCTCATGCTACCACTAGAGTGAAAGCACCGGCAGCATTCAAAAGTGACCAAAACATCAGCCAGGAAGCATAGGAACTGAGAAGTGGTCAGGTCACCACCTGCAGAACCACTCCTTTATTGGGGGTGTCTTGCTAATTGCCTATAATTTCCACCTGTTGTCTATCCCATTTGCACAACAGCATGTGAAATTGATTGTCACTTAGTGTTGCTTCCTAAGTAGACAGTTTGATTTCACAGAAGTGTGATTGACTTGGAGTTACATTGTGTTGTTTAAGTGTTCCCTTTATTTTTTTGAGCAGTGTATATATATAATTTTTATATATATATATATATATATATATATATATATATGGTGTGCATGCTGTGTGCACTTGTGTTATGTCATGAGGTTCTTGGCTTTATATTTATATATATATATATATATATATATATATAGTCAGGTCCATAAATATTGGAACAGCGACACCACCACAATGGATTTGAAATGAAACGAACAAGATGTGCTTTAACTGCAGACTGTCAGCTTTAATTTGAGGGTATTTACATCCAAATCAGGTGAACGGTGTAGGAATTACAACAGTTTGCATATGTGCCTCCCACTTGTTAAGGGACCAAAAGTAATGGGACAGAATAATAATCATAAATCAAACTTTCACTTTTTAATACTTGGTTGCAAATCCTTTGCAGTCAATTACAGCCTGAATTCTCGGAACGCATAGACATCACCAGACGCTGGGTTTCATCCCTGGTGATGCTCTGCCAGGCCTCTACTGCAACTGTCTTCAGTTCCTGCTTGTTCTTGGCGCATTTTCTCTTCAGTTTTGTCTTCAGCAAGTGAAATGCATGCTCAATCGGATTCAGGTCAGGTGATTGACTTGGCCATTGCATAACATTCCACTTCTTTCCCTTAAAAAACTCTTTTGCAGTATGCTTTGGGTCATTGTCCATCTGCACTGTGAAGCGCCATGCAATGAGTTCTGAAGCATTTGGCTGAATATGAGCAGATAATATTGCCCGAAACACTTCAGAATTCATCCTGCTGCTTTTGTCAGCAGTCACATCATCAATAAATACAAGAGAACCAGTTCCATTGGCAGCCATACATGCCCACGCCATGACACTACCACCACCATGCTTCACTGATGAGGTGGTATGCTTAGGATCATGAGCAGTTCCTTTCCTTCTCCATACTCTTCTCTTCCCATCACTCTGGTACAAGTTGATCTTGGTCTCATCTGTCCATAGGATGTTGTTCCAGAACTGTGAAGGCTTTTTTAGATGTCAGTTGGCAAACTCTAATCTGGCCTTCCTGTTTTTGAGGCTCACCAATGGTTTACATCTTGTGGTGAACCCTCTGTATTCACTACCCTGGTGAAGTCTTCTCTTGATTGTTGACTTTGACACACAGTTTGGCCAACTGTTTGGCCAATTGTTGTGAAGGGTGTTCTTCACCAGGGAAAGAATTCTTCGGTCATCCACCACAGTTGTTTTCCGTGGTCTTCCGGGTCTTTTGGTGTTGCTTAGCTCACCGGAGCATTCCTTCTTTTTAAGAATGTTCCAAACAGTTGTTTTGGCCACGCCTAATGTTTTAGTTTTTTTTTTAAGCCTAATGATGGCTTGCTTCACTGATAGTGACAGCTCTTTGTATCTCATCTTGAGAGTTGACAGCAACAGATTCCAAATGCAAATAGCACACTTGAAATGAACTCTGGACCTTTTATCTGCTCATTGTAATTGGGATAATGAGGGAATAACACACACCTGGCCATGGAACAGCTGAGAAGCCAATTGTCCCATTACTTTTGGTCCCTTAACAAGTGGGAAGCACATATGCAAACTGTTGTAATTCTTACACCGTTCACCTGATTTGGATGTAAATACCCTCAAATTAAAGCTGACAGTCTGCAGTTACAGCACATCTTGTTCATTTAATTTCAAATCCATTGTGGTGGTGTATAGAGCCAAAAATGTTAGAATTGTGTCGCTGTCCCAATATTTATGGACCTGACTGTATATATGATGCCAAGTCACTTCAGTCACTGCAGTGATGAAATTGTATAAAGGGAATAAAAAAATGAAATAAGGACTACTTTTCCAAAAACAGCTCCCCTCTTGTCCACAGGCTGTCACTGGTATTGCAAGTCAGCTCCAGTTTTGTGGAAAGATGCCACAGAACCACTTCTATTCTGTGTAAAGCATATGGGTAGGATAGCTTGACTTTAACACTGATTTATCGTAACAAAGGGGGGATTTATTATGAGGAGTATTTTTGAAGTCAGTTTTCCTTGAGTCTGCATTGGAATAACGGGCCAAATTTATCAAATGTTGCATGTTGTTTATTAAATTTGATGCCTCTTTAAAGAGGACCTGTCACTACAAAATGCAGTGCAAGCAGAAAATTACAGGTCCGTAGCTTCCTAACAGAGTACAGGACCTGCATGGATAATCAGTGCAGTTCGAAGTTAGAGCAGTGCAGGGCCTGTTATGACATCATCACAGGTTCTTGACCCTCTGAAAGAATGTATGGGAACTGAAAAGAAGCATCTTCCTCTAACTCCAGCCCCACTACTCATGTCCTGGCCTGCAAGACAAGTGAGTAATGTAAGTGGGGACTGTGTGGAAAGTGGTGGTTAGGGGGGTCAGTTTTACTACCGGCGGGGTAGGAGTGGTCAGCAACCAGGAACAATTTTGCTGCCAGTGGAGGAGGGATGGTCAGAGGACAGTACCGCTACCAGTGGGGAGGGGTGGTCAGGGCATAAGACTACTGCCAATGGAGGAGAGGTGGTAAGTGGATATTGCTGCTGTGCTGCATGATGGTATCAGATGCTATTGGGAAGCTTTTTCAAGCTGCACCGCACAGTGGTATTTTTTTATACCCCGCCGTCGGAGAGGTATTTGTGCTGCACTGTGGTATCAGACGCTACTGGGGAGGTACTTTGAGCTTTATTATGTTATGTGTTGCTGTTGGGAAGGGTAACATACAGTATGTCTCTGACTATGTGATTAGGCATTTCTGTGTTCCACTTTTATTTCCTTTGTTGTATTGATGGTTTATATAGGGGCATGACCAAGTAAACCTAAACTTGGTGCAGCACACATTGCACATCACTATTTTTACGCAATATTACATGTGGGCTGGTGCAGTTTGTGTGCCGGAGCTGCTTTATAATCCCAGTCTGCCCCTGCCTACTTATAAAATGACTGGAAACAACATTAAAAAACATAAATATTTATATTCATATTTCTACTTGCATTGGTTACAAAAGTTTCTCACTGAGTGGCATATGGGTCACTATGGTATCAATGTCTATGTGCAGTGGCCTGGTTTGGGGGTGGTTTCAAAGTTACTCTGGGTTCCCTGGATACCGTTGAGATGTCACCACGAGTTGCTGCTCTCTGAAAAGGATAGAAATTGTCACCGCCAGCTCTCTGAGAAGCTCTGGCAGACGTTCTTCTGTACCTCTTGCATGATGTTCTTTGTTTTGGTTTCACTTTGTCATCTCTTTTCCTTCTCCCAGCTGTCATCTATTTACACTGATTGCCTCCCTTTATATTCCCTCCCATACTGCCTCACTTTGCGGTTTATACTACTTCCTGGATTGTGTTCACTGCTAGATGCTGCAACTGCTGGTTCCTCAGATAAGTCTTTTCCTTTATTTGTGTTTCCGTGCTGGCTTGATTCTAGGTGACCCTGACGTATTAAGTGCAGGGAGCCGGTGGTCGTGTCCCGTCACTATTATAGGGTTTTCAGGTGTCACACAGTCTAGGTACGAGGGCATGCAATTATCTATCATAAAGATCTTTGCATGGGCAGAGCAGTAGGGGAGAGCTCTAGGGGTTTTATAGGGCTCACCCATATGTTCCTTAGTTTGGGATCAAGTCAGTCGGATGTTTATTTATAACTTCCAGTTTTCTGCAACACCATCCGTGACAGAAATGTATGGTGAAGACCAATGGGAATTTAGTCCAGAGAGTCAGGGTCTGCAGTAAACCAGGGTGCTTTTTTGCTGGAGAAACTCAAGTGCAAAACAATACAGGCAAAGCATAGGGCTGGCTCTCCAGTCTCCTACTGGGCAGAAGAAGATTTCATGCTGAGGAAATACCTGAGCTAACTGTCAATCTCTCTCTCTCTCTCTCTCTCTCTCTCTCAGATGGCTGGTACCCTGGCCAAAGGCTGGTGGCCTAGGGTCTGTGGCTCAGTAATTTGGCTTGCTCCCTCATCAGTTAGATGGTAACCTGGGGTCTGTGCCTCAGCATCTTCTTCTGGTCATTTATGCAGTATCAGAGTTTCTCCTTCTAAGCAGTGGTCCCTGTCTGCAGATCGGCAGAGTCTCTTCTAATAAGCACTAGTCCCTATCTGCAGATAACTAGGGGCTCTGAATGCTCTCCTTATATACAGTTTCTAGCTGAACTAGAACCTTCTAGTGGGAGAGATGGAGTTGAGAATCACAGCCTAAACAAAAACATTGTTGTAATTTCTGTCTATCATAGACTTGTATAGAGCTTCAATACAAGTCTATGAGAATAAATGAACAGTTTCTCCACAAATAATCATGTCCTCAGACAGAAACAACTTTGCAAAGCTAGAAAGTTATAAAGTCTCTCAGTAATAATCTGCATTAACCCTTTCCACAGTTAAGTGCACTGTGATAACAGTGCAAATGATTACAATAAATATATAAAATGCAGGTTAACAATATGAAAGTGCACAAAACAGCATAAATCACAGTGCATAGTAGTAATAGGGGCAAAATGCCCACAAATTTCCATAGTCCAAATTACCCTTGCTACAAGGCACTACATATATAGCCTTTCTTGTTTGAAAACTTTACAACACGATCAAGTTAATGGGACAAGGCTGCAATAGTAAGAACAGCCGCTACAAAAAGTATGGAGTTCTCAGTATGAACCAGGTGGCAGCCCCTTCAAACAGCTGATGTCGGGGGTGTCCAGAGTCAGACCCCCACTAATCTAATCTCGATGGCCTGTCATAAGGGTTAGAATGATTACCTCAAAATTTCACTAATAAATTAAATAAATCATAAGAAAATAACAAGCCTCAGGTGTCAAGCCATTGGGTGGCGTTTCCTTAGACAGGGGTGGCTGGTAAGCACCACTAAGACCGCCCAGCGGTAACTGGCAATATGTCATTTAGGAATATGACCTGAAGAAAATTGTGCTCAATTAGTAAATCTAACTTTTTTTTAATTGAGTTTTGTAAAACAAAATAAAAAAAAAAGGCCTCCACAGTAGTGTGTAAAATAACTGGTGGCAAAAATGATTTCACTCCCTGATTATCTTGGACTCTAACTATAACTGAGCTGGATTAGTCTATCAACATACAGTGCTGTGAAAAAGTATTTCCAATTTCTTTTATTTTTGCTAATTTGACATTTTTAAATGTTTCAGATCTTCTAACTAATTTTAATATAAAATAATGACAGCACAAGAAAGCACTAAATGCAGCGTTTAAATGACAGTTTCACTTATTGAAGATAAAGATGTTTTCAAAACCTGTATCACCCACGTGAAAAAGTAATTGCCCCTACTTCAAAAAATAAATAAAAAAATGAATAAATGGTTATTGCCACCATTGGCAGTAACATCTGCAGTCACATGTTTGCAATAACTTGGATGAGTCATTTACATACAGCAGTTGTAAAGACATTTTGTATCACTTTTCTTTTCAGAATAATTTTAACTCAGCCACAATGGAGGGTTTTCAACCATGAACTGCCTGTTTTAAAGCCTTGCTACACCATCTCAATGAGATTTGACTCAACCACTCCAAAACCTTAATTGTGTTTCAATTGAGCCATACAGAGGTGGACCTGCTTATGTTCTTCAGATCATTGTCCTGCTGCATAACCCAACTGCTCTGGAGCTTTAGTTCACAGCCTGACGGTGGACTTTTTCCACAATTTTCTGATAGTAGAATTCATGGTTTCATCATTTATAACAAGTTGTCCAGGCCCTGCAGAAGCACAGCAGCCCCCGACCATCAAACAACCACCGCCATGTTTGACTGTTGTATTATGTTCTTATGTTCTATGCAGTGTTAGTTTTACATCAGAAGTAATGGTTGTCAATCTATATCTTAAATTTTTTTTTGGGCAAATGTGAGATAAGCCTTTGTTTTGGTTTGCGCCTTGCAACTCTCCCAGGGATGACATTCTTACCCATTGTCTTTCTTTTTCTGTCTTTTTGTCTGTCAATCGGGTACATTATCATGGACCTTAACTGAGGAAAGTGAGGCCTGCAGTAACTTCTGGCATCTTTTCTGACCTCCTGGATGAGTCGTCCATGTGCTTTTAGTTCAACTTTGGTATTCCATACACTCCTTGGAGCGTTCACCACTGTTCTACGCTTTCTTCATTTGTAGATATTGGCTCTTAGTGTGGTTCGCTGGAGTCCCAGAGTCTGAGCAATGGCTTTGTTACCCTTTCCAGACCAGTAGATTTTTTTCACGTTTGTATTTGAATCGCTTTAGCACGTGGAATCATTCTGTGTTATGTGACCTTCTAGCCTGCTTCACATTGCCAGACCAGTTTTAGTTATGTGTTGCTTAGGTTTAGCATGTCTAGCGCTAACCACGTCTCGATGTGAAGATGTGGCTAGTGGAATTAAACCCAATTGTCAATTGAATTTGGTTAACTGGTTGATTTAGTAGCCAATGTGGAAATTTCTGTTTCTGTAGGGCCAGGCCAAACTAACTTTGTCTAATATTAAAAAATAAATAAAAAATAGGCAAATTTAAGAGATTGTCCTTATTAATAAGGAGGTGTTTTTGCTCACAAGAGAAAAACCTGTCACATGGAACTTGGAACATTTATCACAGTTGTCGACAGAAAAATGGTATTTGTTGCCCAAAGCAACCAATCACAGCATGTTGTGCTCCTGAAAATTGAAAGCTGCCCTGTGAGTGGTATGGGAAATAAAATACACCTTTTCTGTAGACAGTTGTGATAAATGAGGCCCATGTGTATTTATTGGTCTAACCTCATGTCATCTTATGCATTTATTCCAGGTTCTCCACAATTATTCCTATTATGTAACTGTTCATATGTAATGTTCCTGGTTCACCAGCAGGTGGCAGCAAACATGGCAGAGATACTGGAACTTCCATTTCATCCAACCCCCCTCTGGAGAGAGGTGGGCGAGTCCTACTTCCTGCAGGAAGGGAGGGGCAGAAGTCCAGTGAGTCTAGCTTATCCCCTGCTAGGGAACAGGTGCCCAAGCCAGCCAGAGCACCCTCAGCTCTGCTGGCCATGGAGGAGCCAGGAGGAAAGTTTATTTATTTATTTATTTTATAGCGCTACGATATTCCGCAGCACTTTTCAGACATTAGCAATCAACTGTCCCCAATGGGGCTCACAATCCCTATCAGTATGTCTTTGGAGTGTGGGAGGAAACCAGAGTACCCGGAGGAAACCCATGCAAATACAGGGAGAACATACAAACGCCATGGGTCGAACCTAGGACCCCAGCCCTGCAAGGCACCAGTTCTAACCACTGAGCCACCGTGCTTCCCATGGCCTTATCTAGAGACAGGTTCCATGGCCTAATCTAGAGACAGACCATACAAAGAGAAGTGCAGCATACAAGAAGAAGCTGAGTCATACAGTCAGCCTGTCAGTACAGCAGAGCCAGAGAGAAACAGCACAGTTGAGTTTGCCTGCCAGTTTTAATGCTAAAGCCTGCTGGGACCAAGACAAAGCCTGTAAACCGTTTTGGTGAAACGTTTACTCAAGTAAAACTGCTGTTCAACTACATAAAAGGTCTGGACTCAATCTTTCTTTTAAATCCCTCAATTATTCACCCTTTTTATTGCTTCGGAGGCCAACACCTTGGGTCCGGCAGTATCCAGGTAGGAGCACCGTGACACACATAAAGAGACATTTTAGGCCGCACTATACCACTCGGCATTACTACACCTGGGACGTGTGTTCTATATATATAGAGCACTCTAGGGGGAGGCGCCCGTTGCACATGGTGTAGACAAGAATGAGTCGAGCAGATTGATATATAGGGAGACATTTATAAAAACTGATGTTAAGGACTACTGCCTTAGTTGCCCATAGCAACCAATCTGATTGCACCTTTCATATTCCAAAGGAGCTCTGAAAAATGAAAGGTAGAATCTGATTGGTTGCTATGGGCAACTAAGCCAGTTTTCCTTTACACCAGTTTTGATAAATGTCCTCTGTAGTTTTGTGGGAAAAGATTCAGTAGAACTTGTATCACATTCATTTGAATCCCTGCTGCTTAGGAATCAAAATGGATATTCCATCTTCTAAACCAGGGGGAGAATACCACTAGTAACTAACTGTGGTCACCAGGTCTTTCGGGCACAGTAACGTCTTGGTTGTCATCATCATACATCTTTATAGTCTATCTGATTCCAGGAAGGAGTTAAACATCGTGCCTCCAGAAAATTAATGAAAATTGAGAAAGTGATGCTGAAACCTGACAGACTTTTCTGTTTTCTTACTTTTACCTCTTTATTCAGTCGTCATGACAACCAGAGTGCGGAAAGTGTTGCAAAACAGCAGAAATAATTAAATATAATGGTGTTACACATTGTAATGGAAGAGATATGTAGCAGGTCTTCCAAAACGGGACTAAGAAGTCGCACTGTGTAGAGAGGATGTTTGATGCAAAGGCGGAGAATGCAGAACTGCAATTTTTAGGCTATTAATGGCTTGTCACATCCATTTCTTCATATAACCAACACAAAGTAATCCCCAGCAGTTAAGAACTCAGTGTGCGGTCTACCAAATAATCGGAGTCCCCTCCCTGCAAACAGGGGGATTCAAACAGCATGTTATTTCTGCACTGAAAATATCTTACAATCAATATATTTTAGGATTTCGCCAGAGGCTGGTTGTGATGTTCATATTGTCAGTGGTTGCTGATGGCGTGGCTATTGTCACATGGCTTATAAAGCCAAAAGCTGAACTGAGAGAGGGGATAAAAGCACATTAACTCGTAAACCCATTCATGCAAGGAGCAGGCTAGCTTTCAGTGCCGCTATCCGACGGGGACAATGTAATCGGGCCTGATATTGGGTCCTATTCTCTTCAATATATTTATTAATGATGTTGTAGAAGGCTCGCAAAATAAAATAACATTTTTTGCAGATGACACTAAACTGTGTAAACACTGAAGAGGACAGTATACTACTACAGATGGATCTGGATAGATTGGAGGCTTGATAAGTGGCAGATAAGGTTTAACACTGACAAATGTAAGGTTATGGACATGGGAAGGAATAATGCAAGTCACCCGTACATACTAAATGGTAAAACACTGGGTAACACTGACATGGAAAAGGACCTAGGAATTTTTGCGAACAGCAAACTAAGCTGTAGAAACCAGTGTCAGGCAGCTGCTGCCAAGGCCAATAAGATAATGGGTTGCATCAAAAGGGGCATAGATGCCCGTGATGAGAACATAGTCCTACCACTTTACAAATCACTAGTCAGACCACACATGGAGTACTGTGTACAGTTCTGGGCTCCTGTGAACAAGGCAGACATAGCAGAGCTGGAGAGGATTCAGAGGAGGGCCACTAAAGTAATAACTGGAATTAGGGAACTACAGTACCCTGAAAGATTATCAACATTAGGGTTATTCACTTTAGAAAAAAGAGGACAAAGGGGAGATTTAATTACTATGTATAAATATATCAGGGGTCAGTACAGAGATCTCTCCCATCATCTATTTATCCCCAGGACTGTGACGAGGGGACATCCTCTGCGTCTGGAGGAAAGAAGGTTTCTACACAAACATAGAAGAGGATTCCTTACGGTAAGAGCAGTGAGACTATGGAACTCTCTGCCTGAGGAGGTGGTGATGGTGAGTACTATAAAGGAATTCAAGAGGGGCCTGGATGTATTTCTGGAGTGTAATAATATTACAGGATATAGCTACTAGAGAGGGGTCGTTGATCCAGGGAGTTATTCTTATTGTCTGATTGGAATCAGGAAAGTAAGGAAAATAGTCTTCTACCTCATGAGTGTTTTTTGTCTTCCTCTGGATGAACTTTGCAGCATAAGAGGCTGAACTTCATGAATTTTTTTTTTCAGCTTTACAATCTATCTTACTATCTAATAAACAACTCTCCTTGTAGCCATGAATTACCGATATGATGGGATTTTACATACACTCATTGAACAAAAAAATAACCCACCCAGATAAAAAGGTTGGATTGCTGCAAAACTAGGCATGCCGTTATGTCTAAGGTAGATATGTAAATAATTACTAGTGTGGTCTGATTAGACACTCGGTCTTGGCATAAGGGAGCTTAAAAATGCTTACCCTGATGCCCTCTAAAAAGTCTCTCAGAGGCTACTTTTGGGTAATGTACCTCTTGAGAGATCGTTGACAGCTAGCCATGCTTCTATGATGCACTCATGGTTTACTTGTCAAATTTATACAAGGATGTAATCAAATCTGTAAAGATTAAATACAGTCTTGCTGCCCTCTTGACTCAATTCATATTTTACATCCTGTTTAGATCCTCCTGGGAGAGAAAATATTATCTAAGATCATCTAAAGATGGCCATAAACATTAAACTAAAGTTGATCAAAACGTATGATTTCAACCAAAACAGACGTTTGTCAGGTGAAATCTTTTTGGATGATCGATGGCAGACCTTTGTCATCTTAAAACAAAACGGCCATGTTTAATCTTTTCATCCAATGGTCAGACGAAAGATCTTTTATTCAAAGATTTTTGTTCATGAACAAAAGATATTTCTTTGAAAAAAGGTTCCCAGAAGGATCTTTTGCCCATCGCCCGATGTCATTGAACATATATGGTTAGTTTGAACAACTATAATGAACTAAAATGTGTTTGGAGATGTTGAGGAGAAGAAGTTTGCCATTCTGTGAGTGCTATTTACTGGCCAAGTAGTGAATCAGCATCTTCGCATAAGTTCTGAACTGATCAAAGATGGGTCAAACATCACTTGGTGCACAGGCCAAGGAAATAAACTCCAAGACATTGGGGCGATTTATTAAAACCGGAGTTTTCTACATCACCTTCATTTTCCCTGGGCTGGTGCAGACCTCGTCATAAATTAGGCACATCCTCTGGCCCTCCATTCACCGAGACTGAAAACTACAGCAGTCTTTGAAAACGGAATAAATGGCATAACTGAAGATAAATGTGTTGGGCTCACGTCCCCTTTTCCGAAAAATGGTGAGGGTGGCATAGAAACACCACTTGCGACAAAATATTGTTGCAGTGGTGTTTAAAAAGTCGCAAACACTGCGTTTGCTACTTTTTTATGCCACCAAAATGGCACAGGAACATAATACATTTCCCCCGTTGTCTTTATATTAGACATGATTAGTAAACCTGCCCCATATTAAATCAGAATAGTTCACAATCTGGACACAAACGACACTGTTTCTTGAATTTTTCAGAACACTTGAACAGTCTTTAGAACTGAACAGCTACTAATCTCTTTCTCAGGTCACTGTTGACTTCACAAGGGTCTTCTAGCCTAGCGTTATTTCACCCAAATCTAGTGACAATGTAAACCCAACCAGTGATGCAACCAACCAATACTTCAACTACAACTCCATACACGGTTCACTGACAGTCCAACAGCAAATTAACCCACCTAGGCCTTCACTTCCCCACTGGACAGGCCCCAGGTCTGATCACTCTCATAGGCCAACCCCAGGTCAACTTGGCTCCACTTGCAGACCATCTGCCCCTTGGCATCAAAACACATCTTCTTATCTCTTCCTCTTTACTGCTCCCATTAGTGTACGCTAGCATCACAATGGTTACTTCAGGTTCCTCCTGGCATCTCTTCTTCTTACTACCCGACAGCCAAAAAAATAACCATCCCTGGTGTCAACTACTGTGACAAGACAATGCACACATTGTGGATCCAAAGATACACAATAATATCACATCACTAATATAAAGTGCAACAGGCATGCTGTATTTATATGACATGCAATAAGTTATAGCAATAATGAAGCAGTCTAATATATGTTAACCACCCCTCTCCTTACAGGTCACTTGTTCGGACCCCCTCCAATGTCTTGTATGGGAGAAGGATGGGGGGTATGTACCGTTTGGCTGGCTCTTCATTTCTGCTTTGTTGTTGAGAGGTTCACATCAGCAATGAGGAACGAGCCAATTGTAAACCAACTTCCCATGGAAGCACCATAGTCGCCACAATCAGTGTCTAATACGTACATCCTTGCCGCTATCAAACATCATTAGCTATATGCACTAATTTTAACCAAAAATAACTGAAAACCCCACATATTCTGCGTATGCCTGCATTAATGGGGAAAAGTAACAGACTATGCCACCTGCTGGCTAAGGTGGGGAAATTACCTTCTTCACAGCATGGTTACCTTCACATGTTCTATCCTATTTGCCTCTTGATTCTGAGTGCTGCAGGTCAGGATATGCTGGATATGATAGTTGTATAGGAGATACCTGAAACCTGATATTGTTAAATATTTGATATATTCATTCTCTTTATGGAAACAGGGGAAAGAACAATGGAAGACATTTCAAGTTACTGTAGGTATCTGCAATGAGGTGATCGTAGAAACAATGATGGAGAGAGAGCAGCTGGTGAGCAGCTGACAGGACAGCCTGACATGTGTTCAGAGTATGTGCGGCTACACACCAGTTATCATGCTTTATTCTACTGGAATAACATGATAATACACAACTTAAAATTCAGCAACCACAAACAGCTTCTCCATGGTGTTGATAGTCCCAAAGAGTCTTCCCCTCTCCCTATCCAGCTCCATGCACACAACTGTATCTGTTTTGTGGTCCGCAAATCAGGGATCTACTAAATACGGATGCGGTCCCTGTGCTTTTTAGCTATTATTTGCGGACCTTTTGTTTTCAATGGGTCCGTGGTCTGCATTTTGTGGACATAGTCTATGTTTTTGTGGAACGGACATACCGATGAGGAACGCACACATATTACATAGTTACATGGTTCATACGGTTGAAAAAAGACATAAGGCCATCACGTATGACCAAGGGATAGGTGGGGACGCGAATCCCAGAAGGAAGTGAGACTCAGATTTCTACACGTTTTCATAAGCATTAATGTCATTTACTTTTGAGAATTCATCTAAACCCTTTTTAAAACTTTCCACTGTTCCTGCTGGGACCACGTCCTGAGGAAGTCTATTCCACAGCTTCACAGTTCTTACAGTAAAGAAACTGATGCTTCTGGAGACTGAACTTTTTCCTCTCCAGTCGGAGGCAGTGCCCCCTTGTCTTTTGAGGGCAATTGACATGGAACAGTTTTTCACCTTATTTTTTATATGGCCCATTTATATATTTGTATAGGTTTATCATGTCCCCCCTTAGACGTCTCTTCTCAAGACTAAATAAATTCAATTCTTTTAAGCTTTCCTCATAACTAAGACCCTCCATGCCCCTTATAAGTTTAGTTGCTCTCCTCTGTACTTTTTCCACCTCCAGGGCATCCTTTCTATGGACTGGTGCCCAGAACTGAACTGCATATCCCAGATGAGGCCGGACCAACACTTTGTAAAGTGGTAATATCACATTCCTGCCCCGCGAGTCCATGCCTCGTTTAATGCATGTCAATATCCTGGTGGCCTTAGAAGCAGCTGATTAACATTGTATGCTGTTATTTCATCTACCATCTACAAGGACACCCAAATCCTTCACTATAAGTGACTCTCCCAGTGCTACATACCCTAGGACATATGAAGCACAGAGATTATTACTATCAAGATGCATAACTTTACTAGTGTTGGACGCGAATATTTGAATAGCGAATATTAATTGCGAATATCGTCACTTCGAGAATTCGCGAATATTTAGAATATAGTGATATATATTCATAATTTCGAATATTCTAGATTTTTTTTCATCAGTAACATCCTTTCTTGCTTGTGGGCCAATGAGAAGGCTGCAATGTCTTTGTCTGAGTTTAGCAACATTCCTAGCAACCAATAGGAAAGTTGCCTACCCCTTACTATACAGTGCTCAAAATAATAGCAGTGTGTTTAAAAAAGTGAATAAAGCTCAAAATCCTTCTAATAGCTTTTATTTCCATACACAGAAACTCATTGGGAACACTACACATTCTATTCCAAATCAAAACATGAAGAAAAATCTATCAAATTTGTGTTGTTCCTCTAAAAGAATTGAAAAAAAGTGAATATTAGACTGTTCAAAAAAATAGCAGTGTTTGTATTCTTCTTTACAAACTAAAGCATTCACTATATAAACTGAAAAATGAAGATTTTGCTTTCCTTTGGATCACTTAACTAATATTTAGTTGTATAACCACTGTTTCTGAGAACTGCTGGACATCTGTGTTGCATGGAGTCAACCAACTTCTGGCCCCTGTGAACAGGTATTCCAGCCCAGGATGATTGGACTACATTCCACAGTTCTTCTCTATTTCTTGGTTTTGCCTCAGAAACTACATTTTTGATGTCACCCACAAGTTTTCTATTTTATTAAGATCCGGGGATTGGGCTGACCACTCCATAACGTCAATCTTGTTGGTCTGAAACCGAGATGTTGCACGTTTACTGGTGTGTTTGGGGTCGTTGTCTTGTTGGAACACCCATTTCAAGGGCATTTCCTCTTCAGCATAAGGCAGCATGACCTCTTCAAGTATTCTGATGTATTCAAACTGATCCATGATCCCTGGTATACGATAAATAGGCCCAACACCGTAGTATGAGAAACATCCCCATATCATGATGCTTGCGCCACCATGCTTCACTGTCTTCACAGTGTACTGTGGCTTGAATTCAGTCTTTGAATAATGCAAGTCACCCGTACATACTAAATTATAAAACACTCACATGGAAAAGGATCTAGGAATTTTAATAAACAGCAAACTAAGCTGTAGAAACCAGAGTCAGGCAGCTGCTGCCAAGGCCAATAAGATAATGGTTTGCATCAGAAGGGGCATAGATGCCCGTGAAGAGAACATAGTCCTACCACTTTACAAATCACTAGTCAGACCACACATGGAGTACTGTGTACAGTTCTGGGCTCCTGTGAACAAGGCAGACATAGCAGAGCTGGAGAAGGTCCAGAGGAGGGCAACTAAAGTAATAACTGGAATGGGGTAACTACAGTACCATGAAAGATTATCAAAATTATGGTTATTCACTTTAGAAAAAAGATCACTGAGGGGAGATCTAATTACTATGTATAAATATATCAGGGGTCAGTACAGAGATCTATCCCATCATCTATTTATCCCCAGGACTGTGACTGTGACGAGGGGACATCCTCTGCGTCTGGAGGAAAGAAGGTTTGTACACAAACATAGAAGAGGATTCTTTACGGTAAGAGCAGTGAGACTATGGAACTCTCTGCCTGAGGAGGTGGTGATGGTGAGTACAATAAAAGAATTCAAGAGGGGCCTGGATGTATTTCTGGAGTGTAATAATATTACAGGCTATAGCTACTAGAGAGGGGTCGTTGATCCAGGGAGTTATTCTGATTGCCTGATTGGAGTCGGGAAGAAATTTTTTATTCCCCTAAAGTGGGGAAAATTGGCTTCTACCTCACAGGGTTTTTTTTTGCCTTCCTCTGGATCAACTTGCAGGATAACAAATGCCCTTTTTTGTCTTTTATTGCCTTTTTTTACAGTAGCTGTAAGCCATGGGGGGGTTTAATTTAAGCCGTTTATATTTGTTAACTAAAGGAATAAATTATCCGCCAAAAAAGTGAACATGTCCTATACGTGTCTGCAAAATGTGGACTAAGGACCCATTGAAATCAATGCAGTTGCAACACGGACCGCATCTGTATTTTGTGGATCCAGGATTTGTGGACCGCAAAATGGTTACGGCTGCATGCATTAGAGCCTCAGGCTTTTTATAGTCTCTCTTGTCCCTTCTTCTTTTTCCCCTCTTAGACTTCATGCACTCGGCTGTGCCCATATTTCTAAAGGCAAACAACAGATTTACAAAATATGGGTACATTCTGTGTGCATTCTGTGTTTTTCTCACTCCCATCAATAGAAAGGACTGTGCTTGTCCGCAATATGGACAAGAATAGGAAAAATAAATGGGTCCATGTGTTATCCACAAAAAAAGCAGATAGCACAAGGATGAATAATATGGTTCTGTGTATGAAGCTTTATTTTCACTCAGTTATTAACAAAGTGTAACATATGGATGTAGCAGACAAAAATGTATTAGGTGACTCACTGTATGTCACAATGCTAAGACAGATAACAATTCAGCTTTGCTACTTCAGTACATATGTAGTCCATTTTTTACTGTGTACTGGGATATCGATCAGTTCAACTGGAAACAGATCTGCTGATCTTTTCCCTTTACTACAAATACAGTGCCTTGAAAAAGTATTCAACCCCTTGAACATTTCCATATTTTTTCAAGATACACCCATTTTTTTTTTGTGATAGACCAACACAAAGTAGCAAGTATGTGTGATGTGAAAAGAAGGTGGTTTTATAAATTTCTAATAAATACAAATCTGAAAAATGTGCTTTTGTATTCAGCTTCCGGTACTCTGGATACAGAAGAAACCCAGGCTTTGGCTCTGTAGCATTAAAAAGGGGAATAATTGAGGGATGAAGGAAAAATGACTTGAGTCCAGACCTTGTGGTGAAATTTAATGGCAGCTTTCGGGTACTTTCACACTTGCGGCAGAGGATTCCGGCAGGCAGTTCCGTCGCCGGAACTGCCTGCCCGATCCGTCAAAATGTATGCAAACTGATGGCATTTGTGAGACGGATCCGTCTCTCCGGTGTCATCCGTAAAAACGGATCCGGCAATTATTGTTTTCACATTTTTTGCAGTCTGAGCATGCGCAGACCGCAAAAACGGATCAGTTTTGCCGGAACTCTCAGGATTAATGCATTTCAATGGGAAAAAATGCCGGATCTAGCATCCCAGCAAGTGTTCCGGAATTTTTGATGGAGATAAAACCGCAGCATGCTGCAGTATTATCTCCGTCCTGAAAAGTCAGAAAGACTGAACTGAAGACATCCTGATGCATCCTGAACGTATTGCTCTCCATTCAGAATGCATTAGGTTAAAACTGATCAGTTCTTTTCTGGTATAGAGCCCCTAGGACGGAACTCTACGCCGGAGAAGAATAACGCTAGTGTGAAAGTACCCTTACTTGAATAAACTTTCATCCAAACGATTAGCAGGCTTTGTCTTGGTTCCAGCAGGCTTTGGCATAAACTGGCAGGCAAATTCAATAACTCTGCTTTCTCTCTTTCTCTGCTGTACTGAAAGGCTTGCTTAATTACTTCACTTTCTTTGTTTATACTGCTCTAAATTCTGCTTAAATCTGGTTTCTGTACTCCTGATCTGCTCTGGTATCCTTGGATTGGGTGCCGCCGACTGTTATTCCCCTCCTGACACTCAGTAAAACCTATCTTCAGCCGAAGAACTCTTCCTCTTGCTGATTTCTTATTGTGGCCAAAGAAGTATTCCTTTGGCCCCTATGGCTTCCAGACATCTTTCTTCATGGCCAGCAGACCTTAGGGTGCTCTGGCTGGCATAGGCACGCCTCAGCATGCCCCTGCTCACACTCCTCCTGTCTAGCTTTGCACTCAAACCAGAACTAACTGGAAACTCCTTTCCTACCCTTCCGGCAGGAAGCAGGACTGGCCCACTTCTGCCCAGAGGGGGGAGAATGGAATGGTGAGTTCCATTCTAAGGATAGCTCTGCCATTTACGCTGAAACCTGCTGGTGAACCAGGCACATTACATGTAATAAACAGTTGCATAACAAGATTGGGAATGTGCACTGTGGGACCTGGACAAAAATACCTAAGATGGCATTTTGGTTAGACCATTAAAGATAGTAGCAGGTGTTACAGTCTGATGAGACCAAAGTTGAATTCTATGTGTGGCAGAAAACTAACACCGCAGATCACCCTGAACACACCATCACCACCGTGAAACATGGTGGGAGCAGTATCATGCTGTGGGGGTGCTTTTCTTCAGCATGGACAGGGAAGCTGGTTAGAGTTGATGGGAAAATGGATGGAGCTAAATACAGGTCAAACCTGGAGGAAAACCTGGTAGAGGCTGCAAAAGACTTCAGACTGGGCGGAGGTTCACCTTCCAGCAGGACAATGACCCTAAACATACAGCCAGAGCTACCATGGAATGGTTTAGATCAAAGCAGAACGGCCCAGTCACAGTCCAGTCTTAAATCCCATTGAGAATCTGTGGCAAGATTTGAACATTTCTGTTCACAGAGGCTCTCCATCCAATCTGAGATATTTTGCAAAGAAGAATGGGCAAAAATTGCAGCCTCAGGAATGCTGGTAGAGTCCTACCCCAAAAGACTCGCAGCTGTAACTGCAGCGAAAGGTGGTCCTTGAAGTACTAACCCAGGGGGCTGAATACAAATGCACCAGACACTTTCCAGATTTTTATTTATTAAAAATTCTGAAAAACATGTATCGCTTTGTGAGTGTAACGTGAAAAAAAATGTGGAAAAGTTTGAATACTTTTTCAAGCCACTGTATCAGTGAAGCTTAACGTGGGCCTGTCAGCTCTCCTGTCTCACCATGAAATAATTTGCAGTATTCTTTTCTTAGGACTTTATTTTGTGCCATTCCTCTTGTATTCCTCATAGAAAGTATAAATACATTGACCATTCACCTTGTAAAAAGTGTCACTCCCTTCACACAGCATTCATATGACAATGTTAGACTGGTAACACCCAGGTGTTTAGTAGGAATAACAGAGGAATGGTACAACACCGTTTTAAGAATTTAAGATGCCCCAGAATTGTTATTTCATAGGGAATACAAGTATTTACTAAAACAGACATGTCAGGGGAGCTGACGAGTCGTCATGCGGTTTTGTGAAGTGTTATGAGAGTCACTGCATTTTGTTAAATCAGATCATCTTCTCTAATTGTGCAAGCTTTTTCTGCTTATTCTAACCGGATCCATGACCATATCTGCCCATTTACTGCTACCCAAGGGAAAACATCTTAGTGCTTTACAGATTTCTTATGAAAATGCAGATAATTTCTAATAGTCAAAATTAAAGTGTGCCTGTTACAAAAAAATACAATCCCCAGTGACCAGCTGCAGATGTGTATGAGATGAACTGGTACCCACCCTAACCACATGCTCCCCACCGCCCCTTCTCCAGAAAGTGACCAGGGCGGCGTAGAAACACCACTAGCACCTCAATTTAGGTGCAATGGCAATTCAAAAGTCACAAACACTGTTTTGTAAATGTCATTTTATTTTTTTAGGGCATGGAATTTCGGAAGCAATTTAAAAATTTCAAAGAAAACAGTTTTTTTAAGCACCAATTCAGATATAAAGTAATTTTGAGGGGCTCAGGTAATAGAAACCATCCATAAATGACCCTAGTTTGGAAACTACAACCCTCAACTTATTTAAACCTGATGTTACAAACTTTGTTAACCCTTGAAGTGTTCCACAGGAGTTAAAGGAAAATGGAGGAGAAATTTCTAAATTTCCTTTTTTTTTTTTGCAGATTTTTTATGTTAATCCTTTTTTCCCGCAACACAGTAGGGGTAAACTGATTCTGCAATTTACAGAAACATGGCATATGTGGTCATCAACTGCTCTATGGGCACATGGCAGTGGTCAGATAGGAAGGAGCACCATATGGTTTTTGGAGAGCAGATTTAGTTGAAATAGTTTTTGGGCACAATGTTGTATTTTAAGAGACCCTGAAGTACTCCCACAGCGGAAACCCCCCAAAAGTGACCCCATTTTGGAAGCTGCACCCCTCAAGGAATTTAGTAGAGGGTGTATTGAGCACTTTCAACCCATAGGCGTTTATGGAATTTAGATACACTTGGCTGTGAAAATGAAAAATGTCATTTCTCCCGATAATATGTTGCTTTAGCCCCCAATTTTTTATTTTCACAAGGGGTAACAGGAGAAAAAGTACTGCATAGCTTGTTACCCATTATATCAACATATGTGGTTGTAAGCTAGTTTCCATCCACCATGTCTGGGAGAACTGCAAACTAGATGTTCAGCAAAATGCCAGATTTAAGTGATATAATGGCCAGAAATAGTGTTATTCCTCATATACACACACTGTACTGTTGGATAATGTAAGGCTTGTTGAAAGCTCATTGACGCTTTAAGCCTACAATTTGAAGCTTTTCATTACATTTATTTTACAGGATGCTATGTGAATCCAGGCGCCTTCAACTACTTACTTATTTATTGCATATGTCACTCATTGCTCCTAAACACAACCACATTTACAATGCAGACATTCAAAGAGAATAGTGTCGAGTACAGAAGCCAAAAAGTCCTTCTTTGATCCACAGATCTGTGTTTCCTCCTGATTGCAGGATTTTTTGAGGATTTTCTTGCAGATAATCAGTAGAAATATGTAAATATAGTGCAAAGCACAGGTGAACAAGGTAGAACGACTACACAGAGATTTTTGGAAAGGGCTTTTCCCTTCAGATGTTTAACAAAATGAATTCAGCAAATATAGACAATGAATAGCCAAGGGCGGGCGAGTCATTTACAGTGCATAAATAGCTGCAAGTCTATTAACAAGCTCTTAAAGTCCTGGTTAATGGGGTTGACAAAGAGTAGAAAAGTCTTTTATCTTGACAGAAAACAGTGCCACTCTTTTCCATTGGGTGTATTCAGTACTTGCAGCTCAGCCCCCTCCAACCGTCCTTATTTCTGGAATTTTTTTAAATAAAAAACGCAAGTATCTTGTACAAACACTTTAGTTGTCAAACTTCAGCAAATGGTATTCATTACTAGAGATGAGCGAAGTATTAGAAAATTAGATTTGGCTGCTCTGGAGAACTTTACAAAAAAATTTGCTTTGTGACAAATTACTTCGTCACGAAGCGAGTTCCTTTGAAAGTAGTGGGTGCAATGACCGGGAGTGGTGATTGCACTGCCCTCCATCATTGTACCCGTCTCAGATGTCGTGTTCATACATTACCGTGGCATATGATAGCAATAATCCAGTGTAAAAATTTTTAAAAATTTATTAAATCACCCTTACCCTCATCCATCTGATTGCAAAGAGCCGGCCGCCACCATCTTGATCGAAGAACTAGCGCAAAATCTCGCGCTGCCAGTGATGACGTCATTATGTTGGCTGGTGTAGTGACGTCATATGTCACCGCACACGAAATTTTGTGCGAGATTTTCAATCAAGATAGCGGTGGCCGGCTCTTCACGCTCAAATGGCTGAGGTAAGTATGATTTTTTTTTTGTTTTTTACACCATTTCAGGTAAAAAAGTTATATTACCATGAAGCACGAGGAAGTTGTGCTTCACGGCGAATGTATCGGGGCTCTGCATGGGGCTGCCACTTCACCGGCACTGATGGGCGGGATTTAGCGCTGACCTAGCCAGTAAAACGGCTAGGGCAGCGCTAAAGCACGCCCATCACAGCCGGTGACATCACCAAACAAACTGCCGGGCGGAGGTTTCCGCCCAGCAGTGTGTTATTGATTTTTCCGCCCAGCAGTGTGTTATTGAAAACTAGGCTCAGGGGTGCTGCCTGGGTGAAAATAAGGGTATGTACAGGTTCAGCTCCGAACCCGTGACAACCCCTTTAATGGAGTCTGCTATCACATTGTCCTAGCCTGGAACAGGCACTGCTAAGTAACTAAGCTTGGTAGGCTATAGAAGGCACCAAGCAAGGGAACTCTCCCATGCTGTTGACTATACTTGAATGCATTTCCTTACAAGAAGTGATCCATTAGAAGTGTTCGTACAACCTCTGAGCTTTTAAATTCAGGTTATGAACAGATTGTACAGTACATTATAGACCGCAGCGTTCACATAAAGCACATACTATACATAAGAAAAAAAAGAAACCCTCATTTGCGTCATGATATTTAAAAGTGATTCATAATTTGACATGTTTAAAAGCATTTCGATTATAGGTTTCTGGAGCGTTTTTCAAAAAAGAAAAAGCCACCAGAAGACTAATTCTCTATGACTGCGGGTGCTTGCATACAGGACTGTAAAAGCTGGAGTGGTCATACTGTATGTGACTTTTATAAGCCTTGGTTATTTAGTCTTGAAATAACTGATCCGTGAATATAGTTTAGTCTTATTTGGAAGAACTAAATTTGCAGATACACCTGACCCTGAGTAGATAAAAAGAATAGTGCAAGAAGAAGAGGGCAAAAAAATCAATTATTAATCACAGTGCCGGGGCCCTATAACGTTATCAACCACAGAGCCCTATAATTGTCATAATGTCCCATAGCATTCTAGTCACAGTGACTTCTCTGTGTCAGAAAAAGGCTTGCCGTAAAAACGCTCCCATGACAGAGCTGTAGGGAGGTACAGTAGAGGTCCAACACATCTAATCTCAAATTTTTATCGCGAATATCGGCACTTCGAGAAGATTTAGAATATAGTGCTATATCTTCGTAATTGCGAATATTCTAGATTTTTTTTTCATCAGTAACCTCCCTTCTTGCTTGTGGGCCAATGATAAGGCTGCAATATCTCTGTCTGAGCTTAGCAACATCCCTAGCAACCAATAGGAAAGTTGCCTACCCCTTACTATATAAGAACCTCCGCAGCTGCCATTTTCTGCAGTTCTGAGAGAGACAGCAGTGTCATTGCTGTGCTCTGTGCTTTCTTCTGGATCCTATTCCTAATCCAATTTCATTAGATAGTTAGTAGGAGATAGTCAGTGTAGGTTAGATCGTGATATAGTGTAGCTGGTTCCAGTGCAGGGTGTTAGGTAGTGTGATAGGAATTAGTGTTGAGCGCGAATATTCATATTGCAAATTTTGATTGCAAATATCGGCACTTCGAGAATTCACAAAACCAGTATTTAGAATATAGCGCTATATGTTCGTAATTTCGAATATTCATTTTATTTTTATTTTTTTAAGTTTGATCGAGCTAGGTGTAGGCCTTATACTATACCCTTAACAATTACCTGCTGCTGCTGTCTGTCCTGATCCTGCTGAGGACAACCAGCATGGACCACTTATTCGCCCTTGGACTTTATCAACTATCAAGTATTAATATTCTCTTAAACTGGTGTGCATGCTTCATTTTTGCGCATGTGCTCTGTTCATCATATATTGTCAATATATATACAGGGAGTGCAGAATTATTAGGCAAGTTGTATTTTTGAGGATTAATTTTATTATTGAACAACAACCATGTTCTCAATGAACCCAAAAAACTCATTAATATCAAAGCTGAATATTTTTGGAAGTAGTTTTTAGTTTGTTTTTAGTTTTAGCTATTTTAGGGGGATATCTGTGTGTGCAGGTGACTATTACTGTGCATAATTATTGGGCAACTTAACAAAAAACTAATATATACCCATTTCAATTATTTATTTTTACCAGTGAAACCAATATAACATCTCAACATTCACAAATATACATTTCTGACATTCAAAAACAAAACAAAAACAAATCAGTGACCAATATAGCCACCTTTCTTTGCAAGGACACTCAAAAGCCTGCCATCCATGGATTCTGTCACTGTTTTGATCTGTTCACCATCAACATTGCGTGCAGCAGCAACCACAGCCTCCCAGACACTGTTCAGAGAGGTGTACTGTTTTCCCTCCTTGTAAATCTCACATTTGATGATGGACCACAGGTTCTCAATGGGGTTCAGATCAGGTGAACAAGGAGGCCATGTCATTAGATTTTCTTCTTTTATACCCTTTCTTGCCAGCCACGCTGTGGAGTACTTGGACGCGTGTGATGGAGCATTGTCCTGCATGAAAATCATGTTTTTCTTGAAGGATGCAGACTTCTTCCTGTACCACTGCTTGAAGAAGGTGTCTTCCAGAAACTGGCAGTAGGACTGGGAGTTGAGCTTGACTCCATCCTCAACCCGAAAAGGCCCCACAAGCTCATCTTTGATGATACCAGCCCAAACCAGTACTCCACCTCTACCTTGCTGGCGTCTGAGTCGGACTGGAGCTCTCTGCCCTTTACCAATCCAGCCACGGGCCCATCCATCTGGCCCATCAAGACTCACTCTCATTTCATCAGTCCATAAAACCTTAGAAAAATCAGTCTTGAGATATTTCTTGGCCCAGTCTTGACGTTTCAGCTTGTGTGTCTTGTTCAGTGGTGGTCGTCTTTCAGCCTTTCTTACCTTGGCCATGTCTCTGAGTATTGCACACCTTGTGCTTTTGGGCACTCCAGTGATGTTGCAGCTCTGAAATATGGCCAAACTGGTGGCAAGGGGCATCTTGGCAGCTGCACGCTTGACTTTTCTCAGTTCATGGGCAGTTATTTTGCGCCTTGGTTTTTCCACACGCTTCTTGCGACCCTGTTGACTATTTTGAATGAAACGCTTGATTGTTCGATGATCACGCTTCAGAAGCTTTGCAATTTTAAGAGTGCTGCATCCCTCTGCAAGATATCTCACTATTTTTGACTTTTCTGAGCCTGTCAAGTCCTTCTTTTGACCCATTTTGCCAAAGGAAAGGAAGTTGCTTAATAATTATGCACACCTAATATAGGGTGTTGATGTCATTAGACCACACGCCTTCTCATTACAGAGATGCACATCACCTAATATGCTTAATTGGTAGTAGGCTTTCGAGCCTATACAGCTTGGAGTAAGACAACATGCATAAAGAGGATGATGTGGTCAAAATACTCATTTGCCTAATAATTCTGCATGCAGTGTATATATATAAAAAGGAAACTATATGGCAGCACCAATTCACAATGGTAGTCACAGGTGCTATGTCCCAGGGTGTAACTGCTTACTCAAAAATGTAGAAGGAAACGGACAGCACTTCCAAATAGAAAATCGTGATTTATTCAGCCACAGTGGCACAGTGAGGCAACGTTTCGGCTCGAACTTGAGAAAGGCTCTGTGCTCGAGCTGAAACGTTGTTACTTGATATGTGTGAATAAAGAGCACATTTTATCTTTTAAGGAGTGCTGCGGACTTTCATTGCTTGTTCTCCATCCTGAATCGAGGGATCACCGCAGGCACCCTACACCCCTATAACTTCAAGGGAGTGCTGCCAGACTTTTTTCTATGGATATATATATATATATATATATATATATATTTGTTTGAATAAAATACAATCATGCGGTGTTACGCTTCATTCACCAAAAAATATTTTTTTTATTTATTTCATTTTATATGTTAT
The DNA here is from genome assembly GCF_905171765.1 of Bufo bufo. NCBI lineage: Eukaryota > Metazoa > Chordata > Amphibia > Anura > Bufonidae > Bufo > Bufo bufo. Next base: position 602,350,833 of record NC_053391.1, on the reverse strand, counting down.
AATTTTCCCTTGTCAAAAGGTCTTGTGCAGTTAACATTGTACAGGACTGATTGAGGAAGCTAATTAAATTTTATTATTTTATTATTTTCTTGTTTGTTTTAATCAGGATTTAGGTTTGAACATGGTGTTGTCTGTCATCCTGAACAGGATGCCTGACTTCCATGTTGACCTCTCTGCATGGTTTTTGTGTGACTGGCGTTATACTCATCCGTGTGGTAATCCGGTTTTGGGAATGGAGCTTTATTGCCACATGTATATATCTATATATACATTTACATTTTATATACCATATATACAGAGGATTACACCCAGTATACAGGACAGGAGAAATGGTACTGTGCAGTGTCCGTATATACAGAATAAGAGTAGATACTGAGGAACTCTTTTTAATTTTATACAAAAATACAAAAACTTTGCCATAAAATTTCCAAACAAGATATAAAACAAGGTATAAAGTATACACACTTACCCTACTGGCCCAGCTACATGCATACTATCTCATTCATACCTACTAAATAGAGAAAATGAAAAGAGAAAAAGAAACCTAACCTAACCTAAACATCCGATCCGGCTGAACCCTGACTATATACAAATTTATACAAATTGTTTATAACCGAAAATAAATGACAACTTGTCACAATAAATAATTAACACAAATAAAATAATCATAATAGAAATCATAATAGAAATATCAAATAACAAAAAAAATATTTTTTATTTTTTTTTATATTTTTTTTTTATATATATAATTTTTTTTTTTTTTTTTTTTATACACACACACACATTTATGAGAAAAAAAAACTATACTATCCCTAGCAATCTATCTATCCCATCACCTTGACCCAGGGCCAACCTCCGCCTCTTGTCCCTCCATGAGGCCAGCCTTCCACCACCACCCACACCCAGCCCCTCGCCTCATGTCCTCCTATGTCCGCATAGTCCAGGGCTGGATGCAGGCCTCCCCACACAAAACTATGAACCCCCCACCCCATCCCACCCAACCTAACTACACCCCACTTACCCTATCATACAATATATACATCTTATAACAACCATATCAATCTATACAAACCAATATTAAAATCCACCCGAAGGCCCAAGTTCAGTCATTTGCAAACCTTTCTTCAAAAACTCATCTTAAATGCAAAACAAAAACCTAATGTGAAAGCCTCAGCCCAACACCAGGAAAAGTGCTACTGAGGCTAAGGCACATCAAAGGTGAAGCCTCTCCAGAGGTAAGAGACCCCATCGTACCCACCTTCTCGCACTCAAGAGAGTGAACCTTCGCCAGGTCACCTAGAATGTTCCTACACACCTCTTCCACAGGGAGGACTTTCTGCTGGGTTGAAACTAAACACTGTGCGTTCCATGTGAAGTACCTGATCACTATGCTAACTATAAAAGCTGTACATGGGTCCCTTCTTCCCAAACTTTTGAATGCTCCATAAGCCCATTCCGCATAGGAGAGGTTGGCTAGCCTAGGCCAGCCAATGGATGCACTCACCCGTTTGTATACCTCTGTATTAAAGGGACACTGAAGCAGGAAGTGCTCCATACTTTCCAGTATGTCGCCACACTCCTCCCGGGGACAACCCCTTTTATCAGAGTTCCTGTACTTCAAGTTGTTCCTTACATACAGCTTCCCGTGAAAGCAGCGCCAAGCCAAGTCCCAAAACTTCAAGGGGATCCTTGCCGAATTTAACAACTGTAACCCCTTGTCTAGATCCCGGCTTGGGCAATCCTTAAGGGCCAGGGGCTTCCGGAAGTGGGTCAACAAGACCCTCTCGTCAAGGGATCTCCTTGACTGGGTCTTGATTTCCCTCACTCCCAAACCCCACTGGCGGATCACCTTCAGAATCGGGGTGACATAAGCCGGAAGATATCCGTGAGGTGTACGCAAATCCTTCACTTGCCCTCCTGTCTCCCACTCCTGGAAGAAAGGCCGAAACCAACCCCTGCAAGAGACTACCCACGGAGGAGCCCTCTCTTTCCAGAGGTTTGCCAGGTTGATCTTAACAAAGGTGTTCACAAGGAACACCACGGGGTTGACCATACCCAACCCCTCTAATCTCCTCGTACGGTATGTCACCTCTCTCTTGATTAGGTTCAGTCTATTCCCCCATAACAGTTGGAAGAACAGACTGTAAACCTGAGTCCAGAGAGGTTCTGGCAAGACACATACATGGGCCAAATAGATAAGCAAAGGGAGAAGGTAAGTCTTGATCAGGTTCACCCTTTCCCTGAGGTTCAAAGACCAACCCTTCCACTGGTCAACCTTCTGAGAGGCGATCGTGAGCCTGCTGTCCCAATTTTGGGTGGAATAATCCCCATGGCCGAATTGAACGCCTAGGACTTTGGCTGATGACTGGGGCTCTGGGAGGGTGTCCGGGAGACCGAAAGATGGATCACCCCCTCCCAGCCAGAGACTCTCACACTTATCCCGGTTAATCACGGACCCGGAGACTTCCGAGTAGCGTTCTACCTCTGACATCACGTATTCCGCCTCCCCTCCCGAGGACACGAAAACAGTGACGTCATCGGCATATGCCACCACCCTCAGAGTGGCTTCTGGCTACTCCAGACTCATCCTGACTCCCGCTAACGGTCCTCGATCAATCCTCCTAATAAAAGGATCAATTGCAAACACGTATAAGAGCGGGCTCAATGGACAACCCTGGCGGACTCCAGACCCAACCTCAAAAGGGCTGCCAGACCAACCGTTCACCAGCGGGAAACTCTCTGCCCCCGCATACAAGATCTTTAACCAATCGACAAACCCTCCCGGCAGGCCATATTTCAAAAGGACTGCCCAGAGGTACTCGTGGTTAACCCGATCAAAAGCCTTTGCCTGATCTAAGGCCAGCATGTACCCCTTCCAGTTACCCGCCCTACTCCGTTCCACTGCCTCTCGGACACCGAGCACAGCACTAAACGTGCTTCGGCCTGGAACCGAGCAATGTTGGGTCTCCGAAAGGAGCCGGGGCGCAAACTGCACCAACCGATTAAACAGTATCTTGGGCAGGATCTTTCTGTCCGTACCGAGAAGCGCTATGGGACGCCAATTCTCAATACGGCTCGGATCTTTGCCCTTTGATATAAGGATCAGAGCTGACCTCCTCATTGACTTCGGCAGAGCACCCGAGGAAAGGCACTCATTGAATACCTTAGTCAAGAGGGGAACCAAGGAGTCCTTAAAGGTCTTATAAAACTCGGATGTTAAGCCATCCGGGCCTGGCGACTTCTTTAGGGCAAGCCCTTCGATCGCCAGGCTGACTTCCTCTTCTCTGATTTCTTCTATCAAAACGTCAAAAGAGCGGTCTACTCTTGACTCAGGGATGGTTTCAGCCAGGAAAGCCGAAATCCTGTCCCGATTCAGATCCTTCTTCCTCAAGAGGCACGAGTAGAAGGACTTGACGATTTCCAAGATCCCTGATCTGGACCTATCCAGAGATCCCGTACCATCGACTAGTCCCGTCACCAACTTACTTTTCACTGACATCTTACAGTTTCTGTAAGGGTCGGGTGAGCGGTACTTCCCGAAATCCCTCTCAAAAACCAAAGATGTGTGCCTATCGTACTGGCACCTCTTAAGCAAAGATTTCACCCTGGAGATATCCTCTCGGCTACCTCCAGTTGAGACCAGTTGTTCGAGTTTCCTCATCAGACCCTGATACAAGCGGTACCTGTCCAGGGACCTGAGGCTCGAGAGCTGGCGGAAGAATTTTGCCACCCGATCTTTGAATATCTCCCACCACTCCGACTTAGTGTCACAAAGATCCAGCAACTCTACCTGACTCTGAAGGAAGTCCTCAAAGGATTGTCTCACCTCTGCTGCCTCCAGGAGGGCCGAATTTAGCTTCCAATAGCCTCTTCCCATTTGGGGGGATTCTGCAACATTCAAAGAGAACATAATCATACAGTGATCGGAGAATTCCACCTCTACCACCTCTAAAGGTGAAAAAGTAGTCTCCTCCTTTAAATAAAACCTGTCTATTCTAGACCTAATCTGACTACCTCTATAATAAGTGAAACCACCGTGGCCTGGGGTGTGCCTAATGTGGACATCCACCAGGCGAGCCTCGCTAGCTATGCTATTCAGGGATACACTATCATAAGCCAGCCGGTCTCTGGCGCCTAACCGGTCTTGGGTCCTTGTGACTGTATTAAAGTCCCCGCCAAAGACCACCTGCCGACTCGTAAAAAGGAAAGGTTTGATCCTCATAAAGAGATGCTTCCGATCCCACCCGGTTTGGGGACCATAGATGTTTATCAGGCGAAGCTCTTGACCCTTCATGAGGACATCTAAAATCAAACACCTCCCCATTTCTAACTCAATCACTCGTCGGCTTTCTACTGGTGCGGTAAAAAGAACCGCCACTCCGCTATACGGCTAAGCCGCAAGAGACCAATATGATGGACCACACCTCCACTCCTTTTTTGCTTTATATACAGCCGCCAAATCTGGCAGCCTGGTCTCTTGCAAAAATAAAATGTTAGCTTCAACCCGGCTGAGAAAATCAAACCTAGCCGCATCCGATTTAATACTGGCGACATTAATGGTCGCCAGCGTCAACGGAGTGAGTGCCGCCATACAGAGTGATTAAGTTAGACGGCCTTCTTCCTTCCCTTCCCCTTCTTCTTCTTCTTCTTACCCCTCTTGGGGCTACCCCCTAAGGTGGCACGATTTCTTTTGAGAGAGACAGTGGTGTCCATCTCATTAGTCACCACCGCCTCCCCCTTCGCACCACCCTTGTCATTCCCATTCCCAGTGTCTGGACCCGCCCCACCTCCCGAGGACCTTGCATCCTCACCGGAGGGAGGCGCGGGCCCTTCCAGAGGCTCCTTCTCTTGCCCCTCCGGCCCCCCACCTTCAACCTCCTCCCCGGAAGAAGAGGAGGCGGAGATCTCATCCAAGGTGAGGTACCGGTTAGAAAGATCCAGGGGAAGAGAGTCAGGATTAGAGAGGTCTAGGGGGGAGCTGGCTTTGCCTTCCACAGGCACTCTAATCGGGCTAGATCTTTTTTTGGTCAGACGTTTCCTTCTTATTCTTTTAGACTCTGTCTCACTCCCCTCTGTTGCACTCTCGTAGCAAGAGGACAGAGTCACCTCGGAACGGTCTAGTCTCCTGAGTTCCTCATTCACCTCGATATCCCCCAGGGTCTCAGCTCTAGGAGAGGCATTCTCTTGGGAGGGCACAGGCATCACCCCAGGATGGGGTTCCACCTGCCCCCTCTCCATTTGACGCCTCTCCCTCCGTCTCTGCTGGGACGGGCCGTCTTTTCTCTTCATCGACCCCACTGCCCTGTCGTCTTCGCCAGCACTCGCCTCGGCGGTGGGGGCCTCCCGGCTCGCCTCCGCGCGTGCAAGTGCCAGAGCGAGGGCAGCGACTGAACGGGTGCCCTAGCTCACCACACAGGTTGCATCTAATCTGCCCACAAGATGCAGCTAGATGGCCTTCACCCCAACACAACGCGCACCTCTGCACTTGGCAGCTGGCGCTGAAGTGTGAAGGGCTGCCGCACTTGTAACACAGCTTAGGCTGCCCCCTGTAGAACACCATGATCCTATCCCGACCAAGGAAAGCAGATGATGGTATGTGGGAAACCGACCCTCCTGAATGTTTCAACTTAATCTGAAACGTCCAGGCACCCGACCAGATGCCAAACTCATCCAGGTTCTTGCTAGGAAGACCCTGGACGTCCCCGTACCTGCTCAACCAGGTCAAGATGTCAACACAAGAAAGTGACTCGTTACGGGTCAGAACAGTCACTTTCTTGACCTCATTCTGGCGGGTTATCGATTGCACAAAAAACATCTGCCAGTCCGGCTGGTCTTTTGCCAGTTCATACCCAGACCAGAAAAGTTCAAGACCCTCTGGCCGGGCAAAACTGACATCAAACTCCCGGGTGCCATACAGATGTATCAGGGCAAAGATGTCACATGCCCTGATGCCCATCCGAAAGAGAAGCTCTGCCACCCTCTTCCTGGTAGGGCACGCTTCATTGCCTCTCCATTTCAGACAGACAACATTCCGTCTGGTTGACCTGGGGCCGGTTGTGGGTAAATACCAGGTGGTCTCGCCCCCGCCTTGCTCTCGGAAGGCACGCAGGCCATGCCTGTCTATCCAGAAGGATAGATCCACCTGCTGCCCCCCTACTGTAATGGAATTCTCCCCTCTCCTAAGAGCCTCTAGAAGTTGCCGCTGCAAGTTACCGTCACCAGACATTGGTAATGGAGAGGACAATGGGGACTGCCCCTCCCCCCTTGCGCCGGCGACCACATCAGCATAACTTCTGCCAGGCGTAACCGGCGCAGGAGGGGCAGCCGGACCGGGCCCACCCCCCCAGACCTATCTACAGCAGGTGCGTCTCCAGACCTCTCTGAAGGGGCTACATGAGGCGCACCGGCCACTTGTACAGTGGGCGGCCGACCTCCAACATTCACCCCTCCATCAGGGCCCGGGGCAACACCACTAACAGAAACTGTATTTACACTACTAGAAGTGACCACTTCTTCAGTGGTCACTACCACACTCTCCCCTCCCCCACACACACTGCTGGGCCAGAGGGGACAGAGGTCACATTATTCGTTTTGTCCAGCATCTCCTTGCTGGACACATTTTTACCAGTCTTTCCTGATTTTTCGGGCCTCCACCCACACCCACATGTCCTCCTCGCCGCCCGCCCCGGGAGCCTTCCTGTCTGGCCCCTCCTGCTTCTCCTCACCGCCCCTGTTACCGCAAACATGGACGGCGTCCTGCGCCATCTTTGCCACGTCTTTCTCCCCACTCCTACGTACCGGTCCCACAGCAGAGACCGGGCCAGAGAGGATGGTGGGGTTCGTGCCCTGAGCTGGCTTTTCAGCTGGCCCAGGGCACGCAGGGTGGGTCACATAGACATACCTCACCTCTGGCTTTAATGTCTTTGTCTTTCTTCTGTTTCCTATTGGCTCATCTTCAGGCAATTCATTGCCAAAGCAAATGTCCTCACGAATTTTGGGGGACTCCAGGTGGCGTATTTCGGCCATAAGCTGCCCCTCAACTCCGCTGCTCTCACTGTATTCTCCTTCCTCATCGGAACTAGTGGGGGGCAGGCATACTTGCTCTGCGGTGATACCTGTGGCGATACCAGTTTCCGCAGGTTGCCCCCCCATGTCATCTTCTTGCTGTTTTTGGCTTCCAGACATTTCATTGAACCTTTCGTCGTTCATGAGCTTTTCTTTAAAGGGACCACTGTTTTCCAGAATGGCTGCCCTTCTCTCCTGCAGCTCTTTAATAATTTCTTTTAAGCTTTTAATTTTTTTTTATATTTCTGGCCGGTTTTTTCTTGCCGCTTTGTCCACCTTCACCCTCTCAAGCTTTAAGTTCTCCCTAATCTTCCTGAGGGTCCTATTCGCTTCCTCATACTCCCGGAGGTAGGCCGTGATCCGGGAGCTGTAAACGGCGATTAGTTCCTGGGGCTTCTTGCTGCCCCAGTCAGCCTCAACCGGAACCGGCCCACCCCCAGGAGCACTCTGTGTACCTCTTGGAGGGCTACTGTCCGCCCTCCTGGAACTGCCGGCGATGGACACGGCTTCACCTCCGGGGGCTGCAGGGGCCGCTGCACTACGACTCCTGCTGGATCTTCTGACCCCCGAGGCAGAAGATGGAACTGAGGCCGGTAGCTCACCTCCCCTACCTCCCGCCGGCCTACCCCGGGAAGCAGGATCCTGGGTCTTGAATCGCTTCATGGCCCAGGACCCTACCAGCTCCCTGGGGAGAGAGAGGCAGGGCCTGGGCTGGGATAGATGGAAAAATCCCTGGAAGTCTGATTGCAATCAGCAGGAGCTCCTTCACACACAACCACACCTGTCCACTGGCTCCTGCACACTGAGGATTACACCCAGTATACAGGATAAGAGAAGTGGCACTGTGCAGTGTCCATATATACAGAATAAGAGCAGATACTGAGAATTACACCCAGTATACAGGACAGGAGAAGTGTCAGCAGATTTGTCCCTATGACTCTGGCTGACCTGTTACATGTGCTCTTGGCTGCTGAAGGTACCTGTGTTGGTCCCATGGTCATATGTGCCAGCATTGCTGAGAAAAATTATTAGCAAATATAATATATGCAAATGAGCCTCTAGGAGCAACAGGGGCGTTGCAGTTACACTTAGAGGCTCTGCTCTCTCTGCAACTGCCACATCCTGACAGGGCCGGGCATTATGATGTTTTCACTGCCTGGCCTGTCAATTAAAGTCCAGATGGCACGGCAGTTGCAGAGAGAAAGCTGATCCTCTAAGGTGTAATGATAACGCCTTTTCCTCCTACAGGCTCATTTGCGTATATTAAAACATAATTTTTCTTTATGAATATGGGACCAACACAGATGTCTTCAGCTGCTCAGCGCAGATGCTCCCCTCTGTGGAGTGTTGTAGAGGCTTGAGGAACCAAACAGAGGCCGTCAGGTGATATCTTCATTTCACCATTTCTCTACATTTCTTTAAACAGATCCTGCCTACAGATTATTGAACATTACCTTTTTAAATTTCGGTTCATTACAAACACTAATACAAGACCTCGATGTGCAATCACTCCCAAAGACACAAACGTATGCAGGTGTCCATAGCTGGAGGCTACTGCAGTCCTGGTGGAGCGCCATCTGAACCAAGAGGCTAAGCTCACCTCATGGACTGTGCGCCCCTGGAGCTGTGATCCAACACTATGGCTTACCATAAGATTGGGTATGAAATAGGTAGGTATGAAACGTAATAATAATACATGAAATACTTTTAGTTCAGAGGATTACCAACTTCCCAATTCTAGAAAGTGGATAAAAGGCAATCAAAAGATGTGACTAATATCCTATGACTAATCAAGCAGGTAATGAAAAGATTTCCAAAGTATGAGCAGATAATAAGGACATGCAATGATTCATTTACAGTGTTTGAAGGAAAGTCACCTTGCATATTTTGGACAGAGATCTGCCGCACAACATACAGTGATTAACAATGGCTCATTATAGCTTAGAGATTGTACCCCCAGTTCACGTGAATCGCTATAAATATGTTTTGCTTTTGCATAATTATATTTTAATTCTGTTGCAGAGAGAATAATAAAGCCCATCTATCCTAAGGGGTGATGCTTCTGCAGTAAATCTGTGACCTGCTGTTAGTGGGTTCAACTCCTCAACAAAGGTCTGATCAGCCTTTCATGTTTCTGATGGAGATGAATGGGGCTTGGGATAAATGGGCAATAATTACTGTAATGATGGATAATTTCTGACTATGAAGTGCTTTCATTTTGCTTTCTTCTTAACCCCATTGTTAATAGGAGATATTGAACAAATGAGTAAATAAATTGCCTTTTTGGTAGTATCCTGTATGACTGCCATGGGTTGTCAGATGCCTTCTTTTTTTGAAACTTTACATGAAAGTCTGAAGTCTGATGCACTTTCTGTAAACTAGCGTGGTATCTGCAAATAGCAGAGTACAAAAATGTATTAAATAGTTAAAAAAGGTATTCCAGTTGTTAGAAGTTATTCCTTATCCACAGAATAGGAGATAATTATTAGATTGGTGGGGGTTTTACCGCTGGTACCCCCATTGATCAAGAAAACGGGGGCCCTGTACCCCTGCGCAGACCCCCTGAAATGAACGGAGCGGCCAGTTGCACATATGAGTGGAGACTCCATTCATTTCTATGGGAGTTCCAGAGATAGCCGAGTATAGCGCTCAGCGATCTCCAGAATTCCCGTAGAAATGAATGGAGTGGCCGCACCCATACCTGACTGTCTGCTCCGTTCATTTCAGGGGGGCTGCAGGGGTTATGGGGGCTGCAGGGGCAGTGTCGGACTGGGGTCCCTAAGGCCCACCAGTAAAATTTATTTTGGGGGCCCACCTTACGGATACTTTCAAATATTACCTGCTCACACAGCAGGAGGATGCTACCAGATGACTGAATATGGGGGTCCCTGCAGCAGCTTTGAGAAGGTAGGTCCTGGGGAGAAGAGGACACTGGCAGCGATCCTCTATACCAGGGATGGCCAACCTGAGGCTCTCCAGCTGTTGCAAAACTACAACTCCCAGCATGCCCAGGCTACCTACAGCTATCAGCCTACAGCAGGGCATGGTGGGAGTTGTAGTTTTACAACAGCTGGAGAGCCTCAGGTTGGCCATGCCTGCTCTATACCTAGAAGTCATCTCAGCTCTGATTGTGTCTATAATAAACTGGGAGTTTCTTTAATAATCTATCAAGTTTTTTACATGAACACGGGCTGGTTGAGGTGCTGTACATTAAATATATGTATGTAATGCAGTAAGTCTACTGTGTTATGTGCTACTTGTGCAAGGGGTGGGAGAATAGGGGTTCACCTTGCTCAAGGGACCACCGGGGGATTCACCTGTACCCCTATGGGCCAGTCCAAGCCTGTGCAGGGGGAAGAGAGTTAAACGGCACACCTCTGGGATGCAGGCGGTGCTCAGTGGTAGTTTTAAAGCTCATCCTACAAACACACTGCTACCATGACTAAGGCCTCTTTCACACTTGCGTTGTCCGGATTCGTTGTGTACTCCATTTGCCGGAAGTGCCCGACGGATCCGTCTTCAAAATGCGTTCAGTGTTACTATGGCAGCCAGGACGCTATTAAAGTCCTGGTTGCCATAGTAGGAGCGGGGGAGCGGTATACTTACAGTCAGTGCGGCTCCCGGGGCGCTCCAGAATGACGTCAGAGCGCCCCATGCGCATGGATGACGTGATCCATGCGACACGTCATCCATGCGCGTGGGGTGCCCTGACGTCACTCTGAAGCGCCCCGGGAGCCACACGGACGGTAAGTATACTGCTCCCCACTACACTTTACCATGGCAAACAGGACTTTAGTGTCCTGGCAGCCATGGTAACCATTCAGAAAAAGCTAAACGTCGGATCCGGTAATGCGCCGAAACGACGTTTAGCTTAACGCCGGATCCGGATTAATGCCTTTCAATGGGCATTAATTCCGGATCCGGCCTTGCGGCAAGTGTTCAGGATTTTTGGCCGGAGCAAAAAGAGCAGCATGCTGCGGTATTTTCTCCGGCCAAAAAACGTTCCGTTCCAGAACTGAAGACATCCTGATGCATCCTGAACGGATTTCTCTCCATTCAGAATGCATGGGGATAATCCTGATCAGGATTCTTCCGGCATAGAGCCCCGACGACGGAACTCTATGCCGGAACAGAACAACGCAAGTGTGAAAGAGCCCTAAGGCTGTGAACAAGGTCTGAGTGCAGACTGAAACGTTGGCCAGTGGCTAAAAACAAAATAAATAAGAAGTTTGCAAACGAAAATACAAGTGCTGTGCAGGGGCTATGGCCGGTGGTGATCCTGTGGATAGGGGATAACTTCGAACAACCGGAATACCCCTTTAATGTTTCTCTTTGTAACACTTAGTAAAATTACTACAAAAATTTGTTATACTTCTCCATCAAATGAACAAAGACCAATGCTATTAGAATAATTAAACTCCACTGAGATGCTATGAGAATTCCTTACAGAATGTTGTCTCTCACCACCGGTAGCGCTAGACAAAGGTGCAAAAATAATAATTAAAGTTTAATATTCACATTAATTCTTGGTTCTAAAGTTTTCTGACTGTGTAAGACCGTTAACCGGGGAGGGACCCCCAGGATACAGCGAAGTCATGGAATAAGGAAAGCAACACGGACACCAGCTCTTGATGCAAAAACATTAACTTTACTGAACAGTAGTATTAACAGATATTAAAACAGTAGTTACAGAGAGTATATATATCACATATATAGCAAATACAATGAACAACACGTCACATTCCTTTCTCTTGCCCCCAAATGACACTGTTCACGTGCCCTGAATATTCTCAGCAATAACGGAGTGTCCAGAATACCCTATACCCCAGGCTCAGAGTCACGGTTCCAGCCCAACTGAACAATCGCACCCAAGGCGGCGTACACAGCAGAGCCCGCAAGTCAATACTGTGCCGCTAAGTCACTGACCTGGGTATGTCCTGTGTTTACTGGTTGCTCCAAACCGACAGCAAGTCCCTGCCACAACATGTGACCCTGCAGAACCTGTACTCTGACCCTCTGTTCCGATCAGCTTCCTGACGCTGATACTCATTCCTGCGAACAGAATCCGGATCCACACGGTTCTCTCATGCAGCTCACAAAATGGCGGACTTCTTCTTCTCCAAGCTGAGCAACACCACTTCTCTTGGTAGCTCCAACCGTTCCATGGCTCTTCCAGCCTTCCGGGACCTGGTCTTCTCTCTCTCTCTCTCTCTGGGAAGCTCTCTGGATTGCTGACCCTGGCCTGGTCCTTATCCGATGACGACTTACACCAACTCGCAGGTTCTTCCATCCACCATGAGGCCTCACAGGGTCTGTAACCACATTCCACGGTCCAACTGACCTTCCGGGAACCGATCCTTTCTCCCTTGACAACATCTGCATTGCTGACAGGCATCAGTCACTTCTGACAGAGACTTTGACCGCTCCAAGTCCCACAAACCTGAGGATGGCACTGGATCCTGTCTTCAGCCTCTGCACAAGCATGTTTCCTCATGTCACCATTTCCTCTCTCTGTCTGGCACACTACAGCATGAGTCATCATCTGTTTTGCATAGCTAGATCGACAGTAACTTCGCTGTGTGGGGAAACAGCAGCCTCTTGTGGCAGAAAAACGGAATGATAGTCTCAGAAACAGCATTCAAGAATCAGTGGCTGTTTCTCCATCTTACAACTGTATTCTAACCATAATGGTAGTGTATCAGCAGTAGTTATATGTTCAAAATGTTTAATTGTAGCACAACGATTTTATGAAAATTCTTTTGTAAATTTGTTGCCCCTTAAAGGGGTTGTGTGTGAATGGAGGTGTTGTCGGCAACCCCCTTACACCCACACACTTGGCCAGACCTGTAAAGATAACTTACCTGCTTCCCGGCGGTGGCTCCCCACTCCTTCTCCTCCCAGCCTGCGATGCTCCGCTGGGCTCCCTCACTGAAAAGATCTGGTTTGACATTGCAGACAGCCAATCACTTGCTGTGACCAGCTCCACTTGTGTCATGTGACCATTTGTCATAAAGTAAGGGGAGTTGGTCACCACCACAGCCAGCGATTGGCTGTAGGCAATGTAAAACCAGATCTTTTCAATGAGCATCGCAGGCCGGGAGGAGAAGGAGTAGGGAGCCAACACCGGGAAGCAGGTAAGTAAGCTTCTCTTTACATGTCTAACCAAGTAGGGGGTTTGACAAAAAAAAAACACTCTTGCATAACCCCTTTAGACTTTATCTTGCACAATAGGGTTGTACTGTTGCACGTACACCATTATTCTAGGGTAAATAACCACTGTTGTCACATAGACAGGCTGTAGTTATAGGGGTGCAGACACACTCAGTCCAGGTGCATGAAAGAACCTAAATGTCACTCTACCACATAAGAGAACAAAAGTATTATGGTAGGTGGGGTCATTGTTCCAGATTTTATGTTGGAACCCAAAACATTCAAGTTATGGCACTGATTTCACCTGCCTAGCCATGTTCCATTTTCAGTCAACACATGAACCCAAAGGAGTAGTAAACTAAAATCCGAACTATAGACTAGAAACTTTTTCCAAAATGACCTTGTGATTAATCCATCCTTGTACACAAAGCTTTAATTTTATGCAAAGATCACACTAGTCTGTGGAGTTATAAATGTTCTGTTTCCCTTGTCCTGCGGGCATTGTGTACTGTAGCATTGTCCTGTTGAAAAACCCAGTCGTTACCGCACAGACGAGGGCCCTCAGTTATGAGGAATGCTCTCTGCAACATCTGGACATAGCCAGCGGCCGTTTGACGCCCCTGCACTTCCTGAAGCTCCATTGTTCCACTGAAGGAAAAAGCACGCCAGACCATTATGGCGCCCCCTCCACTGTGGCGCGTAGAAAACATCTCAGGTGGGATCTGCTTGTCATGCCAGTAACGTTGGAAACCATCAGGACCATCAAGGTAAATTTTTTCTCATCAGAGAATTAAACTTTCTTCCACCTTTGAATGTCCCATGTTTGGTGATCTCTTGCAAAGTCCAAACGAGCAGTTCTGTGGCGTTCAAGGAGACGAGGTCTTCGAAGACGTTTTTTTTTTTTTTTGTTTTTGAAGCCCTTCAGTCTCAGATGCCGTCTGATGGTTATGGGGCTGCAGTCAGCACCAGTAAGGGCCTTAATTTGGATCGAGGATCGTCCACTGTCTTGACAGACAGCCATTTGGATCCTCCAGCTCAGTGCTGGTGAAATTTCTTTGGGTCTTCCACTTGACTTTTTTGTTTCATAACCCTCTAGGATCATTTAAGAAATTCCAAATTACTGTCTTACTGCATCCCACCTCAGCAGCGATGGCGCGCTGTGAGAGACCCTGCTTATGCAGTTCAACAACGCGACCACGTTCAAAATGGGAGCGTTTTTTTGCCTTTGCTATAACAACGTGTGACTACCTGACAGAAAATGACAATGAATCCACATCTTTGCACAGATTTGGCCTTTTAAAGGCATGTGGTCCTAAAATTTGGATCAGCTGAAAAACAGCCTGTTTCAGTTTAATCGTTATTTTCAATAAATTGAATGCTCAAAAAATGTTTTGTCTCACTCTCATTTCTTCTTGTTGCATGTTGAAGCTCTACTTGGAACCTTGTTAAGATCCAACAATGTAAAATATGTTTTTTTTGCCATTTTTCAAGTGGTCTTAAACTTTTGATCAGGACTGTATATAAAAGAAACGCATGGGATCTCCTAGATGCAATTATTTCATACTCTGCAATGGGCACACATTTGTCTAGAAGTACCTCTATCATCCATTCAAAATATCAATGCTTCTAATGCTCTGTTATATAAGAAACAATGATTGGAAAGATTGGATTTACATGTTAAATCAATTGTTCCTCATGAGATAAGTGAAGCGACGTAGACCATTGTAATGGAACAAAACAATTGTATATTTTTCTCAATCAATGCATGACAATTCTGAGCATTCCTTACACTGTGGACTTCAGAACATGCTGTCACCTCTTTGTCCGTCCTGGTGTGCCACTGTGGATCTCTGGGTGACTGCTTTTTGCCCTGATACAGTATGCAACTTTTTCCAGTCAGTATATATGGATGCTTCATATCACTACCTTTCATGGATCCTGAGTAGCAATTGTGTAATGTGGACATTATACAACACTCTGTGCACACAAGAGTATAGTCCAAAGCCACTAGGAGCCAACATACTTCCAATCCAAGTCAAGAAAGGGGTACCATCTCTTTAAAGAACCGCTCAACTTATTTGTTGCAACAGGTTAACAGTAACTTGAACATAGGTTGCTGAGGATGCTGAGACATTACTGAACTCTATAGGCTTGCTACCATACCATACCAAACCAGTTCTCTCACTCTGCAAGACTTTGAAGGACAGACCTCTTCTTAGACCTCAGGGCAGCCAGTCTCTCACAATCTTCTGGTTCCTCCAATTGTGGCCTGACAGAAAAGGCTCCCAAAGTTTCTCACCAGCTGACCACAGCGGCTACACTCAGGCCTTGTTCTGCAGCAACTCCCAGGCTCTTCAGATCTCCCAATCTTGGTATTTAGACTATGGGATGGTCTCACAGCAGCTAAACTCAGACTTTGCTGCACAGCACTATTAAATCTCCCTGTCTCGTGCCTCTGCCTTGTTTAATTGCTCTGACGCATTCTCAAGAGGTTCTTCAAGCACCACATGCAATCAATGCCACACTCACTTTCTGGCACTAAACACTGGCTTGTTATGAACTATTTTGAACCTTCTCTTTTCAGCGTTCTGGCACAGCATTGAACACCACAATGCTTGTCAGCTCGTCTGCTTCAGGACTTGCATGGGCCCACTATGTTGGTCTTTACCTCCTTCTGCAATCTGGCAACCAGGAAACCATGTTTCCTAGTGACCTGCAATATTGACAGGGTTTGGTGGGGTATAAACGGGGAAATATTAAAAGTGAAAGTTCATGTATGCCTATTTGTATGGTGTCCAAGATGTCCATCTTTTACACCATACATATAGGCTGAATATAAAGATCTTGGTAGGCGCTGCTTTAGTCATACATCATTCCATTATTATTCCCTGTAATTAAGGAAAACCTCACGGGGACAGAAATAGGGTCAGCTTCCTGCTTGAGGTTTCCCTTTATCAAGGTGGGTGGATGTTGTTTAGAGCTCTGAGAGAGCTTATAGAACACATTGCACCTGGAAATTACAAGAGCTGAGTGCTGAGGAGAGACTTTTATATGCTTGATTGTATATAACTTTGTAAGGCTGAGTTCACATCACTGTTATTTTTCCGTTCTTCTGATCCATCAGAAGAACTGAAAAACAAAGTAAAAAAACTGATAAAAAAATGTATACTGAGCAAGGGCGTAACTACTATGGGGCCCAGGGCAAGAGGGGGCCCAGTTGGGATCATCCCCTCTTCTACTGGGGGTGAAAACTTGGTCAAGGAATCTAGCCTCTAAAGCAGGGATGGCCAACCTGCGGCTCTCCAGCTGTTGCAAAACTACAACTCCCAGCATGCAAAGACTACTTACAGCTATCAGTCTGCAGCAGGGCATGGTGGGAATTGTAGTTTTACAACAGCTGGAGAGCCGCAGTTTGACCATCCCTGCTTTAGAAGGTAGAGTCCTGACCAAGTTTTCACCCCCAGTAGAAGGGAACAACTTTTAGCAAGGGTCATTGAAAGGGGTTTAGGCAGAAACCCTTCTGTCCTGTGGGGAGGGGGCCTGGTTTGATCCTTGCTATGGGGCCCTTAATTCTCTATGTACGCCACTGATACTGAGCATCAGTTATGCATATTTGGCATCTGTTTGAGCCATTTACCATTGAGATCCGTTATTTTAGACGGAGAAAAAAAAGTTTTTTGCACAAGAGAGTCAATGCTGGGGAGCGCTAATTGACATGTACAATTGCTACTCCAATCACAACAAAACCCTAGATGAACTAGTGGTGGTACACCTGCCCACCACACTGCTGCTGACATACATTAAGCTAGTCATAGACTTTCATAAACTAGTATTCTGACACTCTATTGCAGGCAAGCTTACTATATGTGAAGTTTGACACATTGCATTGCTCTACAGCGTTTGTACGCCCACCATGCCCTGTAAGAAGATCCATGAAGGAGCCATTACACAGAAAAACTGAAAACACCCACTCACCCTTGATGCTCTTGAGCAAAGATAAAATCGCTGTAGGAGTTTAGTGCTGCAGTCTATTAATTATCACTAATGATGAGCGAATCGAAGTTGACGAAGTGGAATTCGATTCTGAATTTCAGGAAAAATTTGATTCACAACAAATCCAAATTACCTCACGCTTTGTGGTAACGAATGGCTGCTGCACGTGTGTGGACATGGAGCAAGGAACTCTGGGAAGGCGGGATGACCCATAATGCCATGCATGCAGCCAATCAGCAGCCAGCCCTGTAATGTCACAGCCCTATAAATAGCCATCTTGGATTCTGCCATTTTCCAGTGTACTTAGTGCAGGGAGAGACGTCAGCAGGCGCTAGGGACAGTGTTAGAAAAAACTTCATAGTGCTAAAAAAAAACGATTTACAAGTGCAGGCAAAGATTATTCAAGGTGTAGAGAAAGGATAGGGAGGAATCATTCCGCTGCATTTATGTTGAACAGGGTTCAGTAGGTGAGGTTACAGCCTGGGTAATAGGAACAATCCTATTACACCTTGCTGAACTGACTGGGCACCCAAATTGCCATTATACAGCTCTGTAATTCCAGCAAACCGTTCTTGTTATTGGGGTGCAAGTGATGTTTGATACAGGCATTAACAGGGATTATTACAAGGAAATATTTCTACGTCTAATTTGCCCTTGTGCAGTGCAGTTATATGCTTTAAAGCATTTTTTGGCTTGTATTAGTGGGAAAAAAGGGCTTATTAGCTGTTGTGTGGTGAAGTGCGAAAATTACAGCCCTATTTGTTGTGTATTAGTGGCAAAAGAAACATATATTTGCCATTCAGTGGTGCAGTTATATGTACTAAAGCCCTTTTTGTCATGTATTAGTGGCAAAAGTAAAATATATTTGCCGTTCAGCGGTGCAGTTATATGTTCTAAAGCCTTCTGTGGCGTGTATAGGTGGAAAAAAATAAGGGCCTATTTGTCATTCAGCGGTGCAGTTATATGTTCTAAAGCCCTTTTTGGTGTGTAACAGTGGCAAAATAAAAATATATTTGCCATTCAGCAGTGCAGTTAAATGTTCTAAAGCCTTTTGTGGCGTGTATAATTGGAAAAAAAGGGCCTATTTGCCATTCAGCGGTGCAGTTATATGTTACAAAGCCCTTTTTGTCGTGTAATAGTGTCAAAATAAAAATATATTTGCCTTCAGCGGTGCAGTTATATGTTCTAAAGCCTTCTGTGTCGTGTATAAGTGAAAAAAAATAAGGGCCTATTTGCCGTTCAGCGGTGCAGTTATATGTTCTAAAGCCCTTTTTGGCATGTAATAGTGGCAAAATAAAAATATATTTGCCGTTCAGCGGTGCAGCTATATGTTCTAAAGCCTTTTGTGGCGTGTATAAGTGAAAAATAAAAGGGCCTATTTGCCGTTCAGCAGTGCAGTTATATGTTATAAAGCCCTTTTTGTCATGTAATAGTGGCAAAATAAAAATATATTTGCCAGTTTAGTGGTGCAGTTATATAATAAACACCAATAATGAATGACTCACAGAAGTGAGTAGCCGTGCAGAGCCAGCACGTATGGTGGAACGCCAAAAAAGAGAAATAGGGCTCGCACTCAATAATATTATGAATATATAAATTTTATTAGTGTCTCCATATGAGACAAATCACAATAAAAACACATAGAAAACAGTAGATGGTGGAAAATGAGCACACAGAATGACACGGAGCACAACTAATATCTAAAATGGCAAATGGATACAACCACAGTGGGTATATAAAATATAGCACTAATGTGCATGTGGGCCAAATAGAATATCAGAAATACATATAATCAGGCAAGGCTATAGAGACTAAATAAAGGTATCACATGAAATGACAAAAATGTGCATATAAAGTGCATAGTGCAAATGTCTCAAGGTGCATAGATAGCAGAAGCTGAGTAATTCATAGTAAAGCCATAGACAAAAATACCTGTGTAGTGCTCCAGCAACCCCAATGTACGTTTCACGCAAGGCTTCTTCAGGGGGAGGTGTGTATGGAGGGGGGGCTAATAGGGTGGCTTATATATAGCCAGAGGAATAACTGATAAATAGGAGGCAGCTGCAGACACTTTGGGAACAGGAAAATGTGTGGCCACACAAGGAAGGGAGACGAGTGCGCTCCAAGCTGGAGCTCATCGCGTCACTTCCGGTTCCTGTAGGTGAACCGCATGGTGGAACGCAAAGCGCTACTTCCGGGATTCGGCAGGAATAGTAAATACAAAAAACTATAACCTGAGACGCTCCAACAGTACGGTGGAGCCAAATTATGACATAGGGGGGAAAAAGGAACTCATATTATAAAGCAAAACAAAGTGTATTGGACCAAAATGTAGAATGACAGTACATAACACAACCTATGCCACAATGAAAAGCGACCCAGAGGAGACTACAAACAGCGCTACAGTATTCAGCATATTGATAAGTGGAATATATGAAAGTGTATAGCACAAAATATATAAAGTGTCCATAGAGAATATATAAAAATATGTATACATATAAAAATATATAAAAAATATAGGAAATATATATATATACACATATGGGAAGTACATACCCACAGTGATAACCATAACGATATATAAACATATAGATGACCAAAGTGAATAAGGTACAGTCCCAGCTGTACATATAGGGAAAGAAAAAAAGTGTTAAGATGTGTGTGGGTGCGAGTGGACGCACGGGCGCAAAGGAAAATGACACATATGCGCACGTGAGTGCACACGCACACAGACACAAGTGCATAGATGTATATAAATAAATAACCTGCATTAATGGAGATGAGGTTTTAAAATGCAATACGGGCAAAAACGTAATGAGCCAGTACATGTGACAAATGTGATATACATGCAGATACAGCATAAGGTGGAATCATGGTCAAGTTGAACCAAGACGTAAATAAATCTGTAGGATCCTCAACGACAATGGGCCTGGATAGAGAAGGGAGGAAGAAACGCAGAATCCCGAGTATCGATGGCAACCACACCTAAATGGCTGACACAAGAAAGACATAATTAAAAATCCCTCTACGGGAAAGACAACATAAAATGCATAATAAAATAATGGAGCCAGTCGAAAGAGCGGCAGCCCTCAAAAATGTAATATTAAACCTAAAAGCACCCAAAGGTGGAGACATGCCTGCGAACAGACAAGGAAAACACCCTTGGGCAGACACACACAGAATATGTATATCTATCTAAAGGAACACAAAAATACAACCTAATTTCGAGCTCAAACTAAAGAAGGGTGGAAAAAGAGAAATGGAATACAGGCCAAGTATGTGGCCCCAAAGATATTAAGGCAGGAAGGGGGCAAAGCTCAAACCCTCATTTAAACTATGGGGGGTAACAGTGTGCAATTGGAAAATCCACTTAGCCTCACGTTGGGCCAAGAGGCGTTTCCAATTGCCACCCCTGCTGCCCGCAAAAACCCTGTCGATCCCTCTTACCTGAAGCAAGGAACTATCACTGGCATGGTATGTCTTGAAATGGCGAGGGATGGTCTTTAGGGCGGTGTCATCTTCCTCAGTCGCAGCTGACTGTATCCCCAGCACGTGTTCCCTCGTACGACGCCTCAGTTCTCGTGATGTGAGACCAACGTATAGAAGCCCACAGGGGCAACTGGCAACGTAGACCACCCCGGTGGTGCTGCAGGTGATGGTATTAATGCATTTCAATGGAAAATAATGCCGGATCCGTAATTTTGGACGGCCAAATACAGTAAGAGTGACTGAACTGAAGACATCCCGATGCATACTGAACGGATTGCTCTCCATTCAGAATGCATTAGGATAAAACTGATCAGTTTTTTTCCCGTATTGAGCCCCTAGGACGGAACTCAATACCGGAAAACTTTAGTGGGACAAAAAAGGGCTTATTAGCCGTTGTGTGGTGAAGTGAGAAAATTAAAGATTTTTTGGGGTGTTTTAATATCCTTTTTATTTATTTATCTGATCTAACAGTATGTCAGACAGAGATGTGCCAGGCCCTGCATAGGGGAGTGGCAGAGGCCTAAATGTTTCTGGCTCAGGCAGAGGTTGCAGCAGAGTAAGGGGCCGTGGCAGCAGCAGTCGCAGCAAGAGGCCTGAGCTTCCGGTTTCATCTAGCGGTCGTGTCTTGACCAGCAACCCAGCGGTTCTTGAATGATTCACTCGGTCATCTCTGTTTTGGATCCACTCCTGTTTTTTTTTTGGCATTAGCAATACTGATAGATTACTGACCGAATGCTGACTGAGTGAAGGCAGATGCTCCACAGACAGGATCCGTTTTTTGTGGGTTATTGTTCTGACGGATCAGAGGAAGGGCAAAATAATCAGTGACGTCAAAACATACTTACTGCTGACGCCTTCTCCACTCTGTCGGGGGGGCTCTACTTGTATAAGCGTTTAATAGAACAGGTTCTGTAGATATCTATGTGGAATCTTCTTCTTGGCACTAACATCGACCTGTAAGGCTGAGGTCATGCTTGATTTTTTTGGTCAATTTTGGCCCCATGACTGCCCAAATAAGTGAAGTGTACAGTGATTTTAAGTGCTATGCCTGTCATCTGCATGTCATACGGACTCACAGTATTATTTCACTACCAAAGCAGACTCCCTAAGCGTGTTACTGCAAGGCACATTGTTCTACACCACTATAAAGGAAATAGACGTTTTTTTTAACGCGATTCGCCGCAAATAAATTTGGATCAAACCAAATTTTTTCTACAATTTTGGCGATCCGGCCGAATCTAATTTTTGAAAAATTCGCTCATCTCTAATTATCACAGATAAAATGCAACATATATCATTTCTTCCTGCACATATTGAGCTAACAGCTTCTGTTCTGCTTCCCAATCTGTTAGAGAACATATCCGGACAAAAGTATTTATACAGGGATGTAATAGGGGTTCTTGTACAAATACAGCATTAACAGAGAAACCCTCATAGTATGGAATGTCTTTCCTCTAGATGTGCGTCCACATAAACTCTTAGGAAAGAGAAGAAAAGTGATATCTGTAATTAGGGGCAAACTGGCCAAAGACCCTACTGGGAAAATACCCAGTGGGGGATTGCCTAGTGGACTGTGTGACCCACCCTCCTCACTACCATTCTGATGTTTTTTAATACTAATAGTACTAGTACTCATCCAGGGCCTTCATTCATGTACAATTAGACTCAAATCTCTCGGCATTCATTAGGCTGGGAGGTGAAGTCCTGATGTACAAGGACAGTGGCCCTGGAAGGTCTATTACAGTATTGACTAATTAATACTGTAAAGACCTGGCTTCCTTCATTCTCAACCATGAGAATGTTATGTGACTGTCTCGTCATCATGGTCCAGATGGTGGCAAAAGTTAGTGCCAATGGCCATATAACAGACTCATGCGCTGAGCTGACCACCAGGGTTTGCTCTGCCTCCTTCCTGTTACTATACCAACTTTTCCTCTCAGTCAATCTGTTGAGTCTGGCCTTTTTCTCAACCTATCTGACTTCCCCAGGCCTGTCTGAGCTACTTCCTCCCCACAGCCCTGGCCTGCCCTGACGATGGTGGTACTGATTCATTCTGGCCACTAGACTTGAGCCTGTAAAATACTATGTAATGTTACACATAATTACATTATATATATATATATATATATATATATATATATACACACAGACAGAGACATGAAAAAAACAAAGTTCACCCTCTTTGAATTCTATGATTTTAGGTATCGGGACAGGCATATTTCTGGATAGTAAATGACCCCCTAAGTACATCCTTACCGCTTCAGTAGAAATTAAGAGGGTAATGAAATGTCCTTGATTAATTGATCATCAGCAAGTGTGACCACCTCTATAAGTTTTGGCAGTTTGCTGGCCTGGAACATTCAGGTGTTTGTTAACACAATTCCATGGAGGAAAGACATCAGCAATGATCTTAGAGAAACAATTGTTGCTGCCCATCAATCTGGGAAGGATTATAAGGACATTTCTAAACGAGCTGAAGTCCATAATTCTACAGTAAGTAAGATTATTCACAAGAGAAAAACATTCAAGACCGCTGACAACCTTCCCAGGAATAGATGTCCCTGCAAATTTACCCCAAGGTGCAATGCTCAGAGAAATTTCAATAAATTCAAGAGCCACATCTAAGACTATACAGGCCTCAATTAGGATGTTAAATGTTCAAGCTCACAGGGCGGCGTTGCGGCATGACGTGAAGAGACGGGCGTGCAGCGGTCCTCCCCCCTCCCACAACGCCGACCCTGGCTCCTGCTCCTGCTCTCGCTGCGGTATGGGCGGCGATTCCGACGCGCTGATGCGCTTCCTGATCCGATGAGCCCGACCCCAGGCTGAGAGGCTGACCTGACCTACCTGATCGATGTGCCTGCCGGGTCTGCCTTCTGCTCCGCTGCTGTCCTGCTGCTGCGGTTTCGCTGCTGTGTCTCCCGCTGCTGTGAAGCACTGCTGCCCTCTCCGCTGAGCTGACCTCGGAGGCTGTTTGTCCGGGGTCTTCACCTGGGGTCCTAACTGCCTCAGGCTGCCCTTCTATGCCCGCTCCAGGCCGCTCAAGATCGGAGGCCACCGGCGATGTCCGAAGATCCGAAGTAGTGGCATGGCGTGAGTGAATGCCCCCCTGTGTGTGCCGCAGGGTGGTCTTTGGGAGTTTTGTTCGCCAGGTACTGTCTGCTGAGAGCGGTCATCTGTGAGCCGTCTCCCGGGTCCTATCTGCCTTGTTGCCGGGTGGCCCTGAAGAGAAGGGGGGGCTGACCCCTTCACTATATGCTCCACTATACGTCGCTCCACACGCCAGCAAGTCAGCTGTTTTACTGATTTATCTGTGGGGTGGCCGCGACAGTTGTTAAGCTCCAAACAGCTTCTCTCGCTGGGCCCTATATCAGTCTTATACCTGTTATTTATACCAATCATATGCCTGCCACTTTAGTGTACATCACCACAGCCCCTGTTTTGCCGCTGGACACCGCACCGCTGCGTGGTAAAAACTGCCATATATATACCTGCCATATATACCTGCCATACATACCAGCCTTATACTAGTCAGATCAGTGTACATCACTACAGCCCCTGTTTCGCCTCTGGACACTGCACCGCTCCGTGGTAAAAACTGCCCCAACTCCCCTCTGACCCCCAGAACCCACAAGCCCCAGAACTGGGACAATTCCATTCAGGAGTTTTCAAAGACTCAGGTGACCGGGGGGCCTATTTGCAAGATCCCTGATTCATTTAACCTCTCTGGGCGCTATAAGATATACACGGTTGTTTGTATAAGGAACATTAAGATCTGCGCAACATCCACTCTGAAACTACCGTGCAAGAGGCCGAAAGGGGAAGGGAACAAAGGGGGAAAGGGGGGGGGGGAAGGGAGGGGAAAAAATAAATAAAAAAAAAATGGCTCCAAAACCCTCAAACAGAAAGTCCATCGGAAGCTCTCCACCCAAAGGGGGCGCTGTAAGGACGCAGCTTGATAAATATCTTAAATCCCCACCCTCATTACCCAAGACAAGGGGTAATCAGAAGCAAACATCACAGATGGGGGATTATGAAGAGAATGAAAATCCTCCAAATAAGGTGGGAGATAACCGGGCAGCAGAAGTAGATAACCAGATGAGTAATATTGATCATAAATTAGCAGGTATATTGGAAGCAGTTAAGACAACCAACCAATCATTAAGTACCCTGACGACAACGGTGGCATCAGTGCAGACCGACATCGCGGTAATCCGGGACGATCTAAATAAAATGAGGCAGCGCGTTAAAGAGTACGAAAGAGTACGATTAAAAAAAAGGATGGCAACAGTAGAGAATGATAATAAGGCACTGAAGGAAAAAATGGCCGATTTGGAGGACAGACCACGGAGAGACAATCTCAAATTAGTGGGTTTTCCAGAAGGAGCAGAAAAAGATGACCCTATAGGTTTCATACAAAAATGGCTGTCAGATAATATAACAACGTCAGGAGCAGCTCTAGGACCCACAGTGGAGAGAGCGCACTGTATTCCAACAAGAAAACCCCAACCAGGGCTAGCACCAAGGCCCCTGTTAATTAAAATGACCTCTTCAAGGGATCGGGATAATATCCTTAGGTGGAAGAGAGAAGCGCAAACGGTGAAATACAACGATGCTAACATAGAGATATACCCGGATTTCTCGAAAGCGACGCAAGATAAAAGAAGGGAGTATAAGGATGTTAAAAAGAGACTGATACAAGCTCAACTAAAATACTCCATGATGTATCCTGCGAAACTACGGGTCATCTACAAAGAAAACATTCAATTTTTCTCCAACCCAAGCGATGCAGCAGATTGGATGGACTCTCAGGGCATTAAATAACCCGCTTATGGTCGCGGTGGGGGAGAGCCGGGTGGGTCGACGGCGCGGGGGGGGGGGGGATAGTCGATAGTTAGAGACCTATGAGCCGCAGTTTGCGTCTCGCAGGTCAGAATGGGATTGGGGTTTGGGGGGTTGGAGGAGGGGGTCTCTTTCCGCGGGGGATTGTCGTGGTGTTGAGGGTACGTCGTTGGTGGTTCCCCTGTCCCTCCGCTCAGTGCTGCCTTACTCCTTAAAATGTCTAGTATATTGACATGGAACATCCGCGGTTTTGCAGATAAAATTAAGAGGTGCGCAGTGTTTGATTTAGTTTCTAGACATTTACCAGCAATAGTGGCCCTGTTAGAAACACATCTTACAGGTGAAAAAATTGCAGCGCTGGGCGGAAGGAGATGGGCCTCTCATGAATACCATTCCTGTCATTCTATATATTCCAGGGGAATTAGTGTGTATATTCATAGACAGGTAGATTATGACCCAATAGAACAGCTAATCGATCAAGAGGGCAGGTACATCTTTTTGCACTGTTATTGGCAGGGGCAAAGGAGAATCATAGCGTTTATATACATCCCGCCCCCCTTTACAACTACTGTATTATGTAAATTGATGGATTATATTGCAGCACGAGAGGAGTGCCGCATGGACATCAAAAAAGATAGGATTTCCACCATAACCAATTATGAATTAAATCTAGGATCAAGTACAGTGCTATCTAGAATTTGCACAGAGATGGCACTGGTTGACATATGGCGATCTCTTTATGGAAATAAGCAAGTATTTTCTTGCTTCAGTAATACATATAGGTCCATGTCCCGAGTTGATCTGGCTCTCGCCAGCCCCGGGCTCATCAATAGGGTAAAAAAAATGAATTATGAAAGTCATGGTATCTCGGACCATAGCCCGGTCTTGGTAACATTGGACAGTCCTAAGAAACCAAACCCAAATAGAATTTTTAAACTCAACCCCCACTGGATGACAATGATAAGGAATCTAGATAAGATTAATGAAGAAATAAAACTCTTTTGGAGGGATAATGTGAATTCAACACACATCCATATGGTTTGGGACTCACTTAAGGCATACCTTCGGGGTATATATTCATACGAAATCAGGAAACAGAAAAATCACTTTGCCCAAACTCAAAAAGAAATAGAAGGGAGGCTCAACCAGATAACGAATGAGATTATCCACGCAAACACCCCAGAAAAACAACTTCAACTTAAAAAAGCACAAGATGAATATAAACAATATCTACACAAAAAAGCACAGAACAAAATGTTTTTTTCAGGGTTGAGGAGTTTTAGTGAGTCCGGCAAGCCAAGCA
This sequence comes from Bufo bufo, assembly GCF_905171765.1. NCBI lineage: Eukaryota > Metazoa > Chordata > Amphibia > Anura > Bufonidae > Bufo > Bufo bufo. Next base: position 602,323,991 of record NC_053391.1, on the reverse strand, counting down.
GATTACTATCTATGATAGTAAAAAATCAAAGGGGAGGTTCCAATATTATGGACAGAGGCAGGAAACATCCTACGAGACCCTGATGACATTCTTAGGGAATTCACTAGGTATTTCACGACACTATATCAAGCCAGGCCTAAAAATCAGGGAGGAAAAATAGATCAATATCTGGATAACATTGAGATCCCTGAATTTGACCAACAAGACATTGACTGGTTAAATAGACCTATACAACTGACAGAGCTACAGACTACGTTGCAATCTATCAAGGGCAACACATCCCCAGGGGTGGACGGTTTCCCATTTGAAGTATACCGGAAACATGAGGGAACGATTCTCCCCCAAATGTTGGAGGTACTAAATAAATCTTGGATGATGGGTTCCCTACCCCCCTCATGGATGGAGGCCACTATCACACTGATCCCTAAAAAGGGGAAGGATCCGTTGTTAGCTGCCTCCTACCGCCCCATCTCTCTGTTGAATACAGACTATAAAATTCTTGCCAAGCTGTTAGCCAACAGATTAAAAACTGTCATACATAAAGTCGTCCATGTAGATCAAACCGGGTTCATTCCCAAAAGAAACATACAGGATAATATAAGGCGGGCCTTCCTGAACATCCAGACGGGGGACGGGGGGGACTGCTCCATCCTGTCCTTGGATGCCGCCAAGGCCTTCGACAGGGTGGAGCGGTCCTTCCTTTGGAGAGTATTATTGCGGGTGAAGGTGGGCGAATATTTCTCCAGATGGGTTCGCATTCTGTACCAAAACCCGGTATCTCGGGTACGTATAAATGGTGAATACTCTGCCCCTTTTCCCCTGAACCGAGGAACACGCCAGGGCTGCCCCCTCTCCCCCTTGCTCTTCTCGCTGTTCTTGGAGCCAATTGCATGCAAAATTAGAACAGATGTGGAAATATCGGGCTTCGGGTGCGAGGGAGAAGCTGACAAAATTAGTTTATATGCGGACGATATGCTGCTCTTTTTGGGGAAGGGGTATATAGACTTGCCCAGGGTTATGGAAAGTCTGGATGAGTTCGGATCACTATCCGGATATGACATAAACTGGGAAAAATCCAAATTTCTTCCACTGAGACGCCCGGTTCCACGGGGCCACAACTTCCGGGTTAGTATACTGACCCCAGCAGACTCTCTATTGTACCTGGGTATCCAGATAGGGACCAAACTGGAACATTATTTGAAACTGAATATACTCCCAACAATAGATAAAGTCAGGGAAAAAATTAGAACATGGCTAAAACTCCCTCTGTCACAAATCAACCGAATAGCGCTTATTAAAATGACATTATTACCAATGTTACTATATGTTTTCAACGCTAGTCCAATCGCGATAGAAGACAAGTTTTTCAACAAGTTAGAGACCCTCTTTAACGAACTGATATGGGGCCGCAAACGAGTCAGAATTAAGATTCGGTATCTGTATAAAGAAGAGGGTGGAATGTCCATCCCTTTTTTAAAAGGATACTACTTAGCTGCCCAATTGAGATGGTGTGTGAGGAATCGGAGGAATAAATGCATCTGCCTTCTTTTTGGGGAGCACTGTAGACCATGGTCGGATCTTTTTTACATTCTTGAAACCGGTATTCTTAAGAAGAAAACAATAATAAACCCGTTTTATAGAATGCTTGGGTATATTTGGCAACAAATTAGAGACATGGCGGGCGTATCTGAAGCAGTTCAGTACACCCCACTGTGGGGGAATGCACACTTACCACAAGTTATGCTACTAGGCCACGCTGAATATTGGGAAACATATGGGATATATTTAATTGCACAAGTTTTTCATCAAAGACTGATTAAGCCCTTAAATGAAATATTACCAGATATTACATTAGGATTTATGGATAAATTTCGATATGAACAATTACGTCATGCTATATACCACACGGAGAATAAGAATTATTTGAAGATAGTAAAGAACACTTTTCTAGAGTTTTGTCAAGATACGACATTTAATACTTCCATATCACAGATGTACGTTAAGTTAAAATATGAACACACAAAAACGATCACATTTAGGGGTGAGGTTAAATGGGAAAGAGATTTACACAAAGGGGAACCGATTATGTGGAATACTGTGTATAGAAATATTAAAAGATCGACCGTGTCACCCGCACATGCATGGATCCTTTTGAAAATCATACACCGCTTCTATTATACACCAGCATTACTGCATACCTTTTATAAAGATAGGAAACAGAACTGCTATAAATGTAACAAAGACAGAGGAGATTATAAACATCTGTTGTGGGAATGCCCAGGGATAAATGAATATTGGATAAAAATATTTCGGAAACTGCAGGACCACTCCCCTATGAAGTACCAGGCATGCATCGATTACGCCATCCTGGGTACATTCCCAGAGACGGTTGAAAATAAAACTGAGCAAATACTGTGGTTTCGGGGCATCGCACTAGCTAAAATAATAATTGTGAAACATTGGGGCACCATGAAATACCCCAGTTTTCAGGAGTGGTTGGAGTGGATGAACAGGGTTAGGCAGTATGAACATACTCTAGCCCAAACAGCAGGGAAAAGGGCAATTTGGCTACGGATTTGGGGTAACTGGAAATAACGACAGCCGATGTAGATACGGCGGCTTTTCGGAGGAGAGGGGGGACAACTGACAACTGGAAATAATGACAAAGATGCAGATACGGCAGCCCCGCGGAAAGAAAAGGGGGGGGGGTAGAGGGAGGGATAAGGGGGGGTGCATAAATAAAATGGAAATTCAGCACAGGATTAGATGAATGTATTAATGTATTTCTACTTTATTGCTTAGTGATATTGAAATAGAAGATTGTTATACACTATTTTTTTGAAAAATAAAAAAATATATTCAAAAAAAAAAAAAAATGGTCAAGCTCATTACAGTACAATTAGAAAAAGACTGAACCAATATGGCTTGTTTAAAAGGTTAGCTGGGAGAAAGCCACTTCTTTATAAAAAAGAACATGGCACCATTTAAGTTTGCACAGTTGTATGTGAACAAACCACAAGAATTCTGGACAGACGAGACCAGAGTTGGAGATGTTTGGCCATAATGCGGCAGTGTCACTTTTGGTGAAAATCAAACACAGCATATCAGCACACACAAACATGTCATACCAACTGATCACTGTGGATGAGTGATGATTTGGGCTTGTTTTGTAGCCACACGACCTGGGCACCTTGCAGTAATTGAGTTGACCATGAACTCCTTTATAGAAACATAGAGTGCAGAGCTCACCTCCATGTAATCACAGACAGAGGCACGAAAGTGCTTTGAATACAGCACAACGAGATCCACAACACAAGGAGATAAGTCCAGCCTCTGATAAAAGTGTTGACCTTTTTATTTAGAGCAACAAAAATCTAGATAAGAATACACCATAAAAAACAAAGTGTCTGCATGTTTCAGATCAAATATGATCCCTAATCATGCCAATTTTTTCTTGGATCCGAAACACATAGACACTGTGTGTTTTATGGTGTATACTCAAGATATCTACTGCGCTAAATAATGAACTCCTCTATATACCAAAGTATTCTAGAGTCAAATGTGAGGCCATCTATCCAACAGCTAAAGCTTGGCCAAAACTGGGTCATGCAACAGGACAATGATCCCAAGCACATCAGAAAATCTACAACAGAATGGCTGATAAAGAAAAGAATACAATACAATAGTCCAAAGTCCAGAGACCAAATAATATAGTAAACTGCACTTTACCATCCTGCAGCGACAGGTAAATCTTTTAGAAGTGGTCCTTTTTGTGATGGATACCACTGTATAGCATTTATTTGAGGCATCCATGTAACATACGACAAGTATATATGTTACATTTCTGACAAAATGATGATTTGAACGCTGCCTAAATGTTGTGTGGTGAACTGCTGGAGTGTATTAGGTCAGGCAAGTCAAATCCAGAGATACACACTATACAATGACCAGACCTCACTCAGACCTATATATGGGTAGAATATGACTGAAATGCTGCAGGTTTTCTGCAGCAGAAAAACTTGTATCAAATGGTGCATTTTTTTGTTGTGGAAAATGCTGCTGATTACTGATGAGCAAATTTCATGAAATTTAATTCAGATTCGATTTGGGCAAATCGGTCACCGATTTTTTTTTAAAGTATTTCTTTCTCGAAAATGTTTAAGTATATATAACAATAAATACACAATAGAGTGTGACATAGCGATGCCTAATCGCGGAGTCCATTCGGAAAAGCTCCCACCTTCACCAGGCAATGTGAGAGTCCAATATCCATGAATCTCTGTCATGTACATTAACCAACCCCAATCCTCCCCCATTAACCTTCCCAACCCCCAAACCAAACTACCGCGACCCCAGTTGCCCACATCCTCCCTCCAAAGATAACCCAAATCCATTACCTATATCCTTTATCACAGCCAGTGGTCCCAAAGATGCCTTTGCTTTCTCCTCCAAGTACCACTCTGAGGAGCAAAAAGGAGTCATAAATTCCCTCATTTTCGAAGGATAGAGCTAGGTCTTAATGAATCTCTGCCATTTACAGAACGCTTTGGGCATTTGTTCCCTACGCTTGAGGGAGTCTAACCTCTCCAATTGAAGTACCTTAGACAACTGGGAAACCACCAGATCTATGCTGGGCACCATAGGCGTGAGACAATTCCTTAAAAGACTCTTTTTCGCTATCATAAGCACTACATAGCCCAATGCCGGTATAGGGGAAGCTGGACCCGATGAAAGAGGACCATGCTCTCCTGTATCGGACCTCTAAATTGGCAGATTCGGTCACTGATTTAATTTGGGTCCAAATAAATTCAACCTAAATCAAAAGTGCCCCAATTGCCTTGACAAATTGTGGATGACAGTCTGGCATTTTCTAGGACTCCTTTCAAGCTCTTTAACACCAAGACATCATTAGTAATCTTAAGGTGACAGTGACATACAGTATATAGCTGTGGGTAAACATATATTAGCCTGTGGATTTTCTTTTTACATTTTATTAAGAGTTTTCATGAAAACAAAATCATAATAATACAAACCAATATTGCACAACCATGTGAAGGCAATTTTACCTGAAAGGGTACTACTAGGAATTTAATAGTGTGAAGTAACTGCAAAAGCATGTCCATACTGGGTAGGTGGAGCAAGTTGAGTTGAAAAGGGTAGAAGTATCCCCCCCCCTTCCAGCAATCCTCACCAGACTAGGGAGCACGCACATCTGGACCACCTCCCTTCCCCCCATAGCAATTTCAACCAATCAACATCTGCCAATTGCCAGGGGTCCTAAAGCTTCCTGTACATTTTCTTTCAAGTACCACTAGGGGAACTGAAAGGTCTCCATCAACCTGTCAGTTTCAGGTCATGACCAGTGTTTAACCATGAATGGTTTCCACTTTGTAAATAATTTATTGTCCTGGGACTAAGTGTATCCAGACATTGAAGGCTCAGTAATGTTTTCAGTTGTGCATTAATATCTATGATCGAGTGAGCAGAATAGTATGGTATGGCTTGCGGGAGGGGACCCTGTGCCATCTGTTCCTCAGTCCCATATGTTCCACCAAAACAGGCTCAATATCAGTAACAGTGGGTTGCGTGCCAGTGTTATTCCTATAAGTTATTAATGTATGTGAGCACCTGATCCCAGAATGATTTAATATGCGAGCACACCCACATGCCATGCCACATGTCCATAGAGGGAGTGCTGCATTTGGTACATACGATCAGCCTTTGGGGACGAGAGGGGGATACTGGAAGGTTAAACCCGTAAAAAGTCCCATGAATCAATCTAAAATGTATTTCCCTCCACTTCTGACACACTACATGTTTTTGAACCAGTCCCCACCCCATTAAGATCCTGTAAGGGGCATCAGGGGATGCTAAAAACGTTAACCCCTTTTTTGAAAAACAGGAGGGGTGGGTCTTTAGCATCAGTCTCTGATATATAGGGATGATATGGTATGTTGGTGATTCAGCTTGGCCAAGATCTCTTCAAAAGAATTTGTAGTCATTGCTTTATCTACCATCCACAGCCGTGAGCTGGACGACAGCTTCATATATTGTAAAAATTGTCCACTACAGAGCTGGTATAAAGAAACTAATTCCTCAAAAATGTACCAGTGGGGTTGTTTTTTATTCATTAACTGCAGGGGGTGACAATATCCTTGTCCTTCCAAAGCTAGAAAGAGCTGTCTCTTAAGTCTGGGGGTGACCTAAAAAATGTAGGTATTTGGAGGCCAAAAAGGACAATTTTCCTGCTCTCCTTCTATGTTTTTACCTCATGGGGTATACAGGTACCCCCCACCCATTTTGTGAACATAAGTTTATGTAGAGCCATCCTTGGTCTCCTAGCTAATTTGGACCTGCCTACAAAATGGGGCCACTTTTAGTTTTTTTCCTGGGTGACTTTAAGTTTCCAATCCAATTCCTAACTACAAGAACAGTATTTCCATAATGGCATGACCATTTAGCGCTCAGGTCAAGGTGGGAAGAGATTGAACTAACTTAAATGTTTTTTTTGGGATCACTGTTTGCAGATTTGCTCATGAAGTTGCTTACCTCAAGTAATCCATAAACATCACGTTCATACACAGCACAGTACATTACAGTCAGCAGCTGTCCTTGGTAAGTAAAATAATAATTCCGCATTGGAATATTGGACCAAATGAATGACTGAATCACCGCAGATACTGAATGATGCATTGATGTGTGCCAATGACGGTGACGACTAATCACATTTCATTCATCTATTGAAGCCATAAATACCTGCGTGTTCAGAATACATGCTATTTAAAAGCATAATAATGGAGAAGAAATGTAAAAATTACCTTCTTCTTGTCTGAGATAGAAAAACAGAAAATATAATTATGTTATGTAGTATCATTGTAAAGACATTTGGGAAAATTATGTATTAGGGTATGTTCACAAGATGGATTTTGAAAATCTGCCTACAAAATGGATTTTTTTGCAGCACATTTTTTCGTGCATTCTTTTTTCATGCTTCCCATTCATTTCAATGGGAGATTCTGGGCAGATTCTGCCACAAGATAAGTCAAGCTGCTTCATTTTTCCACGTGGAAATTTTTTTTGAAGTGGAAACACTCCATCAAAACCAGCACCTAACAACTTTGTGTGAACTGGCCCTTACAGATACAGTATGTGCTGAAGTTCAAGCCAACTAATTGTATGCACATTTTCAACTACCAAATGTACACAATGACAACCTTCGCCATCCTGCGGATGACAAGTCGTTAGGAAGGAGTCAGTCGGAAACCGCAAGTGTATGCTCAACTTTAGCTTTGCTGCATTAATGAACATGTTGTGAGGAATAGGTATGCCCAGGTGGGTTAGGGTACAACCACATGGAGTTGTCAGATACCTCTTATTTAACTAATGAAGACCACGCTGTATAGCCAGTCTTCATTTTTAATGGCCGCGTGGCACCTTCAATACTGCTCAGCCATTAACAATGAAGACCAGCTATAAAGTGCGGTTTTCATTAGTTAAACAAGAGGCAGATTCGGTATAGTTGGCTACACTATTCTCAACCACAGCCGGCTGCACCCCGAATGGCTCACGACTGTGCCGTGTGGTCTTATCCTTAGTGTTTATGACATCCTTAAAATGTATGGTCTATAAGTCTCCTCATGATGACTAAGGAGCTTTCTCCCAAAGGAGAGATAGTACCCCCCAAAGCCTTCCTTGGCCTCTCACCCAGTTAAGCCAGTACTCTCTGCTCTGCACTGATGAGAGGAAATAACCCCGAAACAGCTGTCTGCAGATGAGGTGCTAGCTTACTTAATATCCAAGTCATGTCTCAAGGCCTATTTAAAGGGTCGAACATTGACTTATAGGACAGCTGCTTTACATCTGGTGGTATTAGATGCAGAGCTTGTTAAGAGCTCATTTGCATCCCTTTCTTCCCAGAATTCCAGAGGAGCATGTATGGCCTATAAGCCTCCTTGTGCCAATTAAGGCGCTCTCCCCCAAGAAGAGGTAGTTACCCCCAAATCCTGACTTAGACCTCTCACCCAGTTAAGGCAGTACTCTCTGCTCTGCATTGATGAGGAGCAATCATCCTGAAACAGCTGTCTGCAGATGAGGTGCTGGCTTATTTAATATCCAAGGCTCAAACATTAAAGGGGTTGTCCGGGTTCAGAGCTGAACCCGGACATATCCCTATTTTCACCCAGGCAGCCCCCCTGACTTGACCATCGGAGCAGGCTAGGACAGCGCTAAAGCATGCCAATCAGAGCCAGTGATGTCACCGAACACACTGCTGGGCGGAAGCCTCCGCCCGGCAGTGTGTTATTGTAAATAAAAGAGCCCTTGCCCTACGCGATCCAGCGCAGGGCAAAGGAGAGCATCGGAGCATGAAATGCTCTGATGCTAACATCAGGGGCGCTGCCTGGGTGAAATTATGGGTATGTCCGGGTTCAGCTCTGAACCCGGACAACCCCTTTAACTTATAGGATAGCTGCTTTACATCTGGTGGCATCAGAGGCAGAACTTATCATTTGCATCCCTTTCTTTCCAGAATTCCAAAAGAGCAGGTAAGTCTCCTCACGCCGACTAAGGTGCTCTCTCCCCAAGGAAAGATAGTACCCCCCAAATCCTGACATCCTTAAAATGAATACACTCCAGGCTCTTGTGAAAATGGGCACAATTGGTGGCAGGTATGCTACTTTCAGAACATGCATTTTCATGAATTACAGTATTTAGAGTACATGGTATATTGAGCATTTTGCTGGAGGGCAGTGGTTACTGAATGAGGCCAACGGATATTGTATCCCCGCCGACCCAGCTCAAATGTTCCGACCACTGCAAATAAGCAGTGGTCCCTTTGCCGAGAGGTGATGCCAGTACTACAGCACAGAACCAAGACCACTGACCGGCTGCAGCAATCATGTGCATGATACCTGTAAACAAGACTGGGTGGACCGCCAGAGCGCCTGCCTAGATTAGACCTGAATAGAAGAGGTGAGTAGGGATTGCTGATTCTGGACTGCATACATCAATAGACTCTCATACATCCTAAACATATCTGGCCATCCATGAAGTATCTGGACACTTGTGTTGAGCAAATCGAAGTTAAGAATTAGAATAAAAAAATATTAATTATTCGCCTCGAAGCCTTATTTCCTCGTTCTTCGTGGTCCTGCACAAAATATTGTGTGCGGTGACGTATGATGTCACCACCCTGGCCGATGTAATGTAATCACACGCCATGCGAGATTTCGCACTGGATCATGGTCGCGGCAGCATCTTCCCGCTCAAATGGATGAGGTAAGTACAATTTATTATTATTTTCTTTAGGAGCAACTACCAAAATGCTTTAATATTGATCTCAGATGCCGCAATTAACAATGAATGCGGCATCTGAGGGGTTCAATGATGGGGGGCGGCTCAATTGCTGGTTCACTGTCATTGCACCTGCTACTTACAAAAAATGTGCTCCATGACAAAGTAATTAGTCACAAGGCAAATTTTTTTGTAAATTTCGGCGAAGTAGCCGAATCGAATTTTGAAGAACCTAGCTCATCTCTATTCATAACCCTGTATAACACAACATGACCCTATAGGAGGCAATAATTCAGTCCACTTGAAGTCATTGGTTTATGCACTGTATCATCCCTTCTTCCTCAATGAATAAAAGCGACCACATTATCAACTTCATGTAGTGCCCATTATTAATTTACTGTACATTTTACAGTATATGTGCATTTGGTGGGAACCTTCAGATCTGTCTCTGTACATTTTTGGCCATCTAATAACTTTTCTATCATAATTAGCAAGATTCCACTGTGTGAATCCCGCTTCAGACTTAAAGAGCAGCTGCAGCTCCGGGTACGGAATAATTCTGGACATCAATTGGCAGGCGATAGAGAGGCACCCTGTCTTCTCGCTTCCTGTAATCTACTAAGCAAGATTAGGGAATCATTTCCATAGCAATTCGCCCACACATACTCAGATTAAAAAAAGCAGTTTGTATAAGTTAGGATTTTATTGTATTTAAAGGCCAATAAGAAATAGCATTTGGATAAGAGATGCAGGAAAATGTTCAAATATATAAATCGTCTTACTAGAAAGATAGACATAGATAGATAGATAGATAGATAGATAGATAGATAGATAGACATAAATAGATAGATAGATAGATAGATAGATAGATAGATAGATAGATAGATAGATAGATAGATAGATAGATAGACATAGATAGATAGATATACACTCACCTAAAGAATTATTAGGAACACTTGTTCTATTTCTCATTAATGCAATTATCTAGTCAACCAATCACATGGCAGTTGCTTCAATGCATTTAGGGGGGTGGTCCTGGTCAATACAAACTCCTGAACTCCAAACTGAATGTCAGAATGGGAAAGAAAGGTGATTTAAGCAATTTTGAGTGTGGCATGGTTGTTGGTGCCAGACGGGCCGGTCTGAGTATTTCACAATCTGCTCAGTTACTGGGATTTTCACGCACAACCATTTCTAGGGTTTACAAAGAATGGTGTGAAAAGGGAAAAACATCCAGTATGCGGCAGTCCTGTGGGCAAAAATGCCTTGTGGATGCTAGAGGTCAGAGGAGAATGGGCCGACTGATTCAAGCTGATAGAAGAGCAACGTTGACTGTAATAACCACTCGCTACAACCGAGGTATGCAGCAAAGCATTTGTGAAGCCACAACACGCACAACCTTGAGGCGGATGGGCTACAACAGCAGAAGACCCCACCGGGTACCACTCATCTCCACTACAAATAGGAAAAAGAGGCTACAATTTGCACGAGCTCACCAAAATTGGACTGTTGAAGACTGGAAAAATGTTGCCTGGTCTGATGAGTCTCGATTTCTGTTGAGACATTCAAATGGTAGAGTCCGAATTTGGCGTAAACAGAATGAGAACATGTATCCATCCTCTGATGGCTACTTCCAGCAGGATAATGCACCATGTCACAAAGCTCGAATCATTTCAAATTGGTTTCTTGAACATGACAATGAGTTCACTGTACTAAAATGGCCCCCACAGTCACTAGATCTCAACCCAATAGTGCATCTTTGGGATGTGGTGGAACGGGAGCTTCGTGCCCTGGATGTGCATCCTTCAAATCTCCATCAACTGCAAGATGCTATCCTATCAATATGGGCCAACATTTCTAAAGAATGCTATCAGCACCTTGTTGAATCAATGCCACGTAGAACTAAGGCAGTTCTGAAGGCAAAAGAGGGTCCAACACCGTATTAGTATGGTGTTCCTAATAATTCTTTAGGTGAGTGTAGATAGATAGATAGATAGATAGATAGATAGATAGATAGATAGATAGATAGATAGATAGATAGATAGATAGATAGTAGATTGAATAAAAATCCAGCAGCACAAGGCAAGAAATAAAAATGCAATAGAAGTGTTAGTCCGGGACACTTGACTACAGATCCACTTGCTAAAAAATAAAAAATGAACAACAGCCTCCAAAAATGTGAAACAATAAAGGGGTCATTTATTAAACAGAAATACACCTATATTAGATGTATTTCTGGGGCAGATTGCGGGTCAAAGGTCCATTGCGTCACAATCTGCGACTTTTCCCCACTCATGTCAGGTCTAAAAAAGTGGGCATGGCCGGCGCCTCTACATAACTTCAGCAGATCCACCGCTAGCGCAGGGTCTTATTAAGACCGGCATCTAAAACGCCAGTCCTAATAAACGTGCCCCAACCTTTTTTGGTCTGGGGACCACATCGTGACATTGGTCTATTTTAAGGGGCCACAAAAACAAAAAAAGTTGATCGGTGCTCATTTGCATCGGTCTAGTACATAGGCTGATGCAAAGTGAATGGGGAGGAATGATCACTGCCATAGTCATTCCTCCCTCATTCCGTTCTATTGATTATAGCCAGCACTGATTACACAGGGAGATGATTATCCTACATATTTCATCCTGATAAAATATGCAAATCAGCTGACAAATAAGTGATTCCTAGTTTATCGGCTGATCAGCAATACAATTATACATGCCAGATATCAGGAATGAGCGCTCCTATAAACACAGGTCCCCAGTAATTGGGATAGGATGTTCTGTGTACAGTTCTAAGATGAATGAATACATTAGTTTTCACAAATTGCCAAGGACAATGAACTGACAGCAGGAGGTGGGAGCCTGCACCATGCCTGTGACATGTGGGAATAATCCAGTTAATTGCAGGAGCCGCACTGTGTGTCGCAGGAGCTTACACGTAAACCTATGTAATTGAGCCGATTTTGATTTTACTCGTACAATTAAGGGTTACATTTGTTATACAACAAACTTCTTTTGTGCTTCATAACTCGGCTTTTACATGCAATCATTATGATAAACTATATTTTGTAGGCCACTTCTTGGTTTATGATCATCATGCAGAATTACTATGAAAGATAATATATATATATATATTTTTTTTTATAATATATATTTAAAATTGATTTCGAGGAATGTGTTAACTATAATTTTTGTCTGCCAGTTAAAACCAGATAACGACACATAGCTTTTTTTCTAAACTGTTTTTATTTGATTGTAGATTATTTTATTCTATTTTCTGCACATGATTATGGATGTAGCCATCTTGGCTGTGCTGTTGTTCACAGCATTCAGAGATATGCTTTACAGCAGCTGACAGGAGCCATTGACACAATAGTGTGGAGGGGACGTATTGACTTCTATGGGAGTTTTCTACTGTGCTCTGTGACCTGTGCAGAGGTCATTGTACAGGGGAGAGGGGTAGATTAGTTGTGACAATCACCTATTGGAAACGGTAGACCCTGTCTTTTATGTATATATATATATATGTATATATATATATATATATATATATATATATATATACACTGCTCAAAAAAATAAAGGGAACACAAAAATAACACATCCTAGATCTGAATTAATTAAATATTCTTCTGAAATACTTTGTTCTTTACATAGTTGAATATGCTGACAACAAAATCACACAAAAATAAAAAAAATGGAAATCAAATTTTTCAACCCATGGAGGTCTGGATTTGGAGTCACCCTCAAACTAAAAGTGGAAAAACACACTACAGGCTGATCCAACTTTGATGTAATGTCCTTAAAACAAGTCAAAATGAGGCTAAGTAGTGTGTGTGGCCTCCACGTGCCTGTATGACCTCCCTACAACGCCTGTGCATGCTCCTGATGAGGTGGCGGACGGTCTCCTGAGGGATCTCCTCCCAGACCTGGACTAAAGCATCTGCCAACTCCTGAACAGTCTGTTGGTGGATAGAGCGAGACATGATGTCCCAGATGTGTTCAATTGGATTCAGGTCTGGGGAACGGGCGGGCCAGTCCATAGCATCAATGCCTTCGTCTTGCAGGAACTGCTGACACACTCCAGCCACATAAGGTCTAGCATTGTCTTGCATTAGGAGGAACCCAGGGCCAACCGCACCAGCATATGGTCTCACAAGGGGTCTGAGGATCTCATCTCGGTACCTAATGGCAGTCAGGCTACCTCTGGCGAGCACATGGAGGGCTGTGCAGCCCTCCAAAGAAATGCCACCCCACACCATTACTGACCCAATGCCAAACCGGTCATGCTGAAGGATGTTGCAGGCAGCAGAACGTTCTCCACGGCGTCTCAAGACTCTGTCACATCTGTCACATGTGCTCAGTGTGAACCTGCTTTCATCTGTGAAGAGCACAGGGCGCCAGTGGAGATTTTGCCAATATTGGTGTTCTCTGGAAAATGCCAAACGTCCTGCACGGTGTTGGGCTGTAAGCACAACCCCCACCTGTGGACGTCGGGCCCTCATATCACCCTCATGGAGTCTGTTTCTGACCGTTTGAGCAGACACATGCACATTTGTGGCCTGCTGGAGGTCATTTTGCAGGGCTCTGGCAGTGCTCCTCCTGTTCCTCCTTGCACAAAGGCGAAGGTAGCGGTCCTGCTGCTGGGTTGTTGCCCTCCTACGGCCTCCTCCACGTCTCCTGATGTACTGGCCTGTCTCCTGGTAGCGCCTCCATGCTCTGGACACTACGCTGACAGACACAGCAAACCTTCTTGCCACAGCTCGCATTGATGTGCCATCCTGGATAAGCTGCACTACCTGAGCGACTTGTGTGGGTTGTAGACTCCGTCACATGCTACCACTAGAGTGAAAGCACCGCCAGCATTCAAAAGTGACCAAAACATCAGCCAGGAAGCATAGGAACTGAGAAGTGGTCTGTGGTGACCACCTGCAGAACCACTCCTTTATTGGGGCTGTCTTGCTAATTGCCTATAATTTCCACCTGTTGTCTATCCCATTTGCACAACAGCATGTGAAATTGATTGTCGCTCAGTGTTGCTTCCTAAGTGGACAGTTTGATTTCACAGAAGTGTGATTGACTTGGAGTTACATTGTGTTGTTTAAGTGTTCCCTTTATTTTTTTGAGCAGTGTATATATATATATATATATATATATATATATATATATGTATTACCACTCCAGTAACAAGTAACCTAAAAAACAGCAAACTCATGAACAGGTGATAAAAAAGTGAAAGTCGTATGCATCTTCATAAATCAGATATTTGCAACCTTTTCAATAACTGCATAGTTACATAGTTGATATGGTTGAAAAAAGAGATAAGTCCATCAAGTTCAACCAACCAACCAACCAGTATGAACTACATACTAAAACAGGACCAGATCCAAATATTTTACCCCCTTTTTGTTTTTTTTAATGTGAGATTTGTTTCATGTTTTAGTCTTATATGGGGAAATTGTGCAAAAAATAAATATAAAAAATTATTTTTTCCAAAGGATAGCTCCAAAATAAAATATTAAAATGAGCTCCCTATTTGTATCAGTTGTTTCAATACAGTGGGCTTTTTATTTTATTTTTCTCATATTTATATATATATGCCACATAATATTTCATACAAGAAACCATTAAAAGACTTCTGGGGAAGATTTACACTTTTTTATAATATTGCACTTTTCCACCGTAATCGGAGCATCCAAAGTAGCCTCAGTTAGGGCTATCACTGTTCGCATTACGGACAAGGATAGTACTGTTCTATTAGAGGCCAGCTGTTCCGTTCCGCAAAATACGGAATGCAGACGGACATCATCCATCCGTATTTTTTGCGGATCCGTTTTTTGCAGACCGCAAAATACATACGGTCGTGTGCATGAGGCCTTAGGCTGAGTTCACACTTCAGTTATTTGGTCAGTTATTTTCATCAGTAATTGTGAGCCAAAACCAGTAGTGAAGCCTCCTCATAGATTCATGTATAATGGAAAGATCTCCACCTCTTTTGTGTTTTTGACCCAAACCGGGTTTTAGTTCACAATAACTGATGGAAATAACTGACCAAATAACAAGTGTGAACTCAGCCTTACAGCGGAAAACAGCCACCTATGGGGGGCATATTACCCGGGCTGATTGGCGTGTAAGACCGAGTAGCTCTGCTGTGCCCAAAAACACCTAGAGATCTTTGTGTCCTATAGAGGAAGCAGCATAGCCTATTCAATGCATACCACTCATTGAGTATTATGTACCATGGAATAGAGGTAATAAACCTCTTTTGTCACTTCCTCTGGCCCGTTGGCTGTCACCTGACCTGCTACTGCTAGATTGCAGGATCTTTAATCCCTCAGTGTGCATATACTGCTCTGGATTAAAGGGGTTACCAGGAATTTGATATTGATGGTCTATCCTCAGGATAGGTTATCAATACCAGATCAGTTGGGGGCGGGGGGGAGTCCCAGCACCCCTACCTATCAACTGTTTAGGGGCTCTACAGTCTCTTCACAGCTTACCAAGCACAGTGCCGTCCATTGTATAGTGGCTGTGCTTGGCATTGCAGCTCAGCCCCTTTCACTTGAATGGGACTAAGCTGTGCCTAGGCCACATGACCAATGTATGGTGACATCACAGGCCTAGGAAGAGGGCTAAGCGCTCGCGGAGCACTGCATCCTCTTCGAATAGCTGATCTGACTCCCAGGACCCCCACTGATTTCATATGATGACCTATCATGAGGATAGGATATCAATATCAAATTCCCTGATAACCCCTTTAAAACCCACATTTTGGCCTCTTGCACACGAACGTGTTTTTTTTCCGTTTATGTTCCGTCTTTTGCGTTCCGTATACGGTCCGTATACGGAACCATTAATTTCAATGGTTCTGAAAAAAAAAAACTGAATGTACTCCCTATGCATTCCTTTTTCGTATTTCCGTTCCGTTGAAAGATAGAACATGTCCTATTATTGCCCGCAAATCACGTTCCGTGGCTCCATTCAAGTCAATGGGTCCGCAAAAAAATAAAACGGAACACATACGGAAATGCATCCGTATGTCTTCCGTATCTGTTCCGTTTTTGCGGAACCATCTATTGAAAATTTTATGCCCAGCCCAATTTTTTCTATGTAATTACCATACGGAAAAACGGAACAGAAACGGAAACATAAAACGGAACAACGGATCCGTGAAAAAACGGACCGCAAAACACTGAAAAAGCCATACGGTCGTGTGAAAGAGGCCTTACACGTATGGCACCTGGTTGCTGTAAGGTAAAGGGGTTGTCCAGGGTTAGAAAAATGTGGCGATTTTGTTCCAAAAACAGCCCCACCCCTGTCCACAGGCTGTGTTGGTATTAATGCTCTTTTCCATTGAAGTGAATGGGGCTGAGCTGTAATAGCGCACATGACCAGTGGACAAGTCTTTTCTTCTCAATTAATACAACTACTACAGTCACAGGAGACACAGTTTCCGAATAGATAGATAGATAGATAGATAGATAGATAGATAGATAGATAGATAGATAGATAGATAGATAGATAGATAGATAGATAGATGAGGCAAACTTATATTATAATATATGGATAGGTACCAAATGATATTGGAACCATAATTGTGGGAGACCTAAGCCAGTTCATTCCCTCATTGGAAAAGGTTAGTTTTCAGGGTATATAAGGATTAAAGGGTAAATTAAAAAAGATTTTCCAATGTTCGGACTTTTATGAGAGAGTAAATCCACTGACTTATTAAATTACAGAGAACTCATACAAATACATCTAATTAACTCCATCATATACATTTAATTTTTGAATAAGAACAATGAAGCCTCTGTCTTCTGGCCGGCAGTCAGGTGGATCTGCTGTCTCTGAAGACGTATCATTTGTGCAAACTTGAAATGAATACCAGAAAATGACACAGCAAATACAATATCATAATGTGAGAGCACACAGTATTTACTTCAAAGTGAAGATCTACTCCGAAAAACAAGAACCAGGAGATGGATCTAGTGAGTGATGGTATGTGAATAATGGCTATTGATAGTAGGAAAAAAATCCTTTTTATTACAGATAAAAACTGTCAGGGAACACTGCGCCAACCTCACATTCCAGTAGCTCCCGAAATTTCATTAAAAGAAAATTGTGATTCACCTCTTATGGCTGCTGGATGCAGGAGGCAAACCTCTGTTATTTACTGGAATCAGGCGTCAGATCTCCCCTTGGCCAATTCCAACACTCTCAAGAAATCTAAAGATGATGGGCTTTTATTGGAGGAAGAAGTTTGGATACTTGTCACATTTAAAATGATAGAATGCAGGTTATGAGATATTATCGCATCTTCTATGTTTACATATTTTTTCTGAAAGTTTTAGAGTTTTACAAATCAGGAGTTTGTTATCAGCAAAAATGCTTTCAGACTAAACAACATGGCAGTTAGGGGTACCGTCACATATGGCACACATACCTGGTTTTCTAGAATTCCTGCGAAATTCTGAATATATGCTAATTACCATCCAGGCAGGGGCAGATTGGCCATAGACCTTACAGGTAAATTTCCTGGTGGGCCGATGCCTAGGGGACCATCTGGGCCCTCCTCATGGCCGGCCAGTGGCAGTTTTTGGGGATGTATTTTGTCCTGCTGGCAGTATTTTGTGATGGACTGTGGTATTTGGCTCTGTTGGGGTGATATAATGTGCCACAATATGGTATTGCTGGCCCTGCCTTCTAGGGATGAACTTCGTTTCAATACTGTACGCCGCGAGCGCTCCGTACAGTATTACAATGTATGGGCTCCGATGAGCCGAAGTTATTACTTTGCGAAGTCTTGCGAGACTTCGTATAACTTCAGAAATTGATTTCTACTGTAAAAAAAACATTTCCCTTTTGGAACCGAACCCGAGTTCGGATTTTTTTTTTTTTACAGTAGAAATCAATTTCTGAAGTTATTATGTGAAGTCTCGTGAGACTTCGAAAAGTAATAACATCGACTCATCGGAGCCCATACATTCTAATACTGTACTGAACGCTCGCTCCATACAGTAATAAAACAAAGTTTTATGCGAATGGACTTCGGATGTTTCATCCGAAGTTGATTCGCTCATCCCTACTGCTTTCCATCAATTTGCATCCAATTACAAAACGGGGCCACACTTAGTATTTTTTCCAGGGCCACTTTAAGTTCCCAGTCCGTCCCTGCCTCCGGGGATAATTAATTTTTAGCAAGTGCCCACAGCCAGCCTCTGTAAACAGAAGATTTATACTTACCTTCTCCCTGCTGCTCCAGTCCTCCATGATGACTCTGCTGTGTTCATGTTCCGGTCCCTGCAGTATTGACATCCCGCACAGCATGGGTATGGTCACATGCTCTGCTGCAGCCAATGACTAGCTTCAGTGGTGAAGTGCTGCTTGAGGCCACGTCACCACGGAATGGAAGCCAGTCATTAGCTGAAGTATCTGATCTTGCCCACGCTGCGTGGTATGTCAACACTGCAGGGACCGGAGCATGGACACAGCGGAGGCAGCACAGAGGACCGGATCAGCTGGGAGCAGGTAAGTATGAATCTTCTGTTTAGAGAGGCAGGCTGTGGGCACGTGCTGAAAACTGAGTATTCTCAGAGAACCCTTTTAAGAGAACCAAGGGTGGGTCCACGCCACTCAGGGTCCCATAGCTCCTCCACTTTCTCCTCCTGGCCCCTCCCACTCTGTCTTAATTGATAGGGCCACACTCCCCCCACTAACACCACTGCTGGCCCTGAAATCCCATACATTTCGAACTGCTTTGAACTACGCATGCACAGAACAGCTCACTGTTTCATCCTGAAGGAACTGTTTTTCACATGAGCAGGATTTTAAGACCAGTTGCGTTAAGGGCTCATGCACACGACCGTATGTATTTTTTTGTCCGCAAAAAACGGATCCGCAAAAAATACAGATGACGTTCGTGTGCATTCAGTATTTTGCAGATGTTTTTCAGCAGCCGTGTAACGGATCACCTGGTACACCGACCGGGTACCTCCGTTGAATGAATGCTCCTAGTGCTTTCCGAGGACTCCAAGCACTCCACTTGACACCGTACGCACTGCAGACCCCACGAACCGCCGAAGCTTGGTTGAGGTCTCACCGTCTCCTACCCACCCTGGACCTACGACAAGGCTCCAGGCTCCAGTGGGTGGACCTCTCCTAAAACCAGAGAGCAGGAACAGCCCTTAAAAGAGCTAGTAGTTATAGCCAGGGGAGTATACACGTATAGCAATCCCCACACACATGAGACGAGGCTCTATGTTGAAGGTGAAACAGGAACTGACTGTACTTCACGTACAGCCTCTTTTATTCACAAACCAAAAACATAGTACTGCCCACAGGGGTTTGAAATACAACCAATCAGTAATTAACAACACATACAATGCAACTACAGCAACCAATCGTTCACGCCCCCAGAGGACCAGAATGAAGACTGGGACATAGGACAACATATCCCCACAATGCATCATGGTCTCCTCCCCTCTGTCTGGAGACAACCTGAGGAGCAATCCAATTATCTCTCAGAACAAAGGGAGATCGCCAATACACATGTAGATACAACAGGACAGACATCACCATTTAAACACACAATGGCACAATAGAAACACACCCAGCATTTTCCTCCCAAGCTGACAAGTTACAATTATTATAGATTGTTACAACTTTGTGAGTTTACATTGGCCATACATATAACTTACATTAATTCAAACAGTATAACGTGGGGACAAACCTATCCAAAATTCACTTGAATCGGTTCAGGGGTTTAAAAGTTAGTATATGGCCCATAATCCTGGGGCAAGAGGCCAGCAGCCAGTCCTCTCCAAAACCCAGTGGCGAGGTTGGTTTCGCCACACATCTCCCCCTCCCAGGGAAGACTAACCAGATACCTGACCTCACGGTCAGTACCGGAGTTAGTCTGGCAGTCCAACCACAACCCAATACTGGACCTGTTGAATCTTGGGGCCTGGCTCTGTTCTGTATGTCCCCAGCTGTTGAGTGGGCATCTGCTACTCCTCGCTTCCTTGTGGTTCTCCAGCTTGGAGCTGTAGGTACTTGGTGGGCAGAGGCCGACTGCGCTCTGCCCAGATGCCAGCTCTTCCGCTGGGGTAGCCTGTGGGAAGTCCGGCTCTGGAGAAGAGGATAGAGGAGGGCAGAGGCCGACTGCGCTCTGCCCAGATGCCAGCGCTTCCGCTGGGGTAGCCTGTGGGAAGTCCGGCTCTGGAGAAGAGGATAGGGGAGGGCAGAGGCCGACTGCGCTCTGCCCAGATGCCAGCGCTTCCACTGGGGTAGCCTGTGGAAAGTCAGCCTCTGGAGAAGAGGATAGGGGAGGGCAGAGGCCGACTGCGCTCTGCCCAGATGCCAGCTCTTCCACTGGGATGTGGTCAGGGAATCCTATCCCCAGGACCTTGTTGCAGATCAGCTGTGGAGAGGAGGAATCGCTTACCTCCTCCTCCTGGCATTCCTGCAGGGTTGGTGGGGGATCTGAACCGGCCGTCCAGCATCCCGGTAGGCCTGGTGCATAGACCGCGGTCCCATCTGCACCATCGGAGTTAGGGGTGCTGTCCCCCTCCTCCTCCTGGTATGCCTGCGGAGATGGCTGGAGATCTGGACCGACCGTCCAGCATCTCTGTAGGACTGGTAGAGAGACCTCGGTCCCATCTCCACCTGCCATCTGTGGGTCCTCCCAGGACCAGTCCGTGAGGTCCCTCAACATTTGCGAGTAAGGACCACCTGCGTCCACACCTGGCAACTCCGGCTGCTGTTGAGGGTCTGGGCCAGCTGCCCAGCATCCCGGTGGAGAGACCTCGGTCCCGTCTCCCCCTGCCTGTTGTGGTTCCTCACAGGACCAGTTTATGAGGACATCTACCTCTGTAGCTGGTACTGAAGCAGGGGATACTTCAGTCGGGTCTTCCCAGCTGTAGGGTTGTAGGTCTGGGACTGCCACCCAGCTCTCTGGCAGTGTATATTGGGACCGAATTGAGCTGAAGAAGTATTGGTAGTCCTGCTCCAGCTCCCACTCCTTTGTCACTAGAGATGCCAGGTCTTGTCTCACCTCTCTCGCTGTAGCCCAATCATGCATAGCCTCCCTGTAGTCATAGATATCCCAGAACCGGGACGCTCCAGCATCTCCGAACTCCGGTTCTGCGAAGGCCTCAAACAACAGGCCAGGGCCATCAGAATTCTCACCCTCGGGTCTGTCGTGCTCAGCCATCCAGGGGGAGTGCCGAATCACATACCACCAGAGTGCCTGGTAGGCGTCATCTAGCCAAAGCTCCTTCCATACCAGGCTCTCCAGTTCTGTCACCCACTCATTCAGGGGCTTCTCTCCCAGAAGGGGCATTCGCAGGGCCACTCGCATCCGCAACTGCTGTTCCTCACTGGGGAGACACTCGCCCCGCCGCCGCTGGGCATTTTCCAGGGCATCATACCAGACGCCTTTCCGGACTGCATCCCTCCAGTCCGGGTCATCCTCATCCTCGTAGTGGAACGCTGTTTGAAGACTAGCCGATTCCATCCTGCTGTAGCCAGGGGCGCTGTACGGATACTAGCGTTACCCTCAATTTAGTAAATCCACGAACGGTGTCTCCGAGCTGCTTCTCCTCACACTAGGACGCCATCCCACTGCTTGCCACCAATGTAACGGATCACCTGGTACACCGACCGGGTACCTCCGTTGAATGAATGCTCCTAGTGCTTTCCGAGGACTCCAAGCACTCCACTTGACACCGTACGCACTGCAGACCCCACGAACCGCCGAAGCTTGGTTGAGGTCTCACCGTCTCCTACCCACCCTGGACCTACGACAAGGCTCCAGGCTCCAGTGGGTGGACCTCTCCTAAAACCAGAGAGCAGGAACAGCCCTTAAAAGAGCTAGTAGTTATAGCCAGGGGAGTATACACGTATAGCAATCCCCACACACATGAGACGAGGCTCTATGTTGAAGGTGAAACAGGAACTGACTGTACTTCACGTACAGCCTCTTTTATTCACAAACCAAAAACATAGTACTGCCCACAGGGGTTTGAAATACAACCAATCAGTAATTAACAACACATACAATGCAACTACAGCAACCAATCGTTCACGCCCCCAGAGGACCAGAATGAAGACTGGGACATAGGACAACATATCCCCACAATGCATCATGGTCTCCTCCCCTCTGTCTGGAGACAACCTGAGGAGCAATCCAATTATCTCTCAGAACAAAGGGAGATCGCCAATACACATGTAGATACAACAGGACAGACATCACCATTTAAACACACAATGGGACAATGGCACAATAGAAACACACCCAGCATTTTCCTCCCAAGCTGACAAGTTACAATTATTATAGATTGTTACAACTTTGTGAGTTTACATTGGCCATACATATAACTTACATTAATTCAAACAGTATAACGTGGGGACAAACCTATCCAAAATTCACTTGAATCGGTTCAGGGGTTTAAAAGTTAGTATATGGCCCATAATCCTGGGGCAAGAGGCCAGCAGCCAGTCCTCTCCAAAACCCAGTGGCGAGGTTGGTTTCGCCACAAGCCGGAACTGGGAAACTGGTCAGAGTTTAGGCAAAGGTGGATGGTGCTAAGTACAGGGATATTCTTGAGCAAAACCTGTCCCACTCTGTGCGTGATTTGAGGCTAGGACGGAGGTTCACCTTCCAGCAGGACAATGACCCCAGACACACTGCTAAAGCAACACTTGAGTGGTTTAAGGGGAAACATGTAAATGTGTTGGAATGGCCTAGTCAAAGCCCAGATCTCCATCCAATAGAAAATCTGTGGTCAGACTTAAAGATTGCTGTTCACAAGAGCAAACCATCCAACTTAAAGGAGCTGGAGCAGTTTTGCAAGGAGGAATGGGCAAAAATCCCAGTGGTAAGATGTGGCAAACTCAAAGAGACTTATCCAAAGCGACTTGGAGCTGTGATTGCCGCAAAAGGTGGCTCTACAAAGTATTGACTTTAGGGGGGTGAAAAGTACACATTGACTTTCTGTTATTTTGTCCTATTTGTTGTTTGCTTCACAATAAAAATAAATTTAAAAAAAACATCTTCAAAGTTGTGGGCATGTTCTGTAAATTAAATGATGTAAATCCTCAAACAATCCATGTTAATTCCAGGTTGTGAGGCACCAGAACATGAAAAAAGTCAAGGGGGTGAACACTTTTGCAAGGCACTGTAAATGTGGAATGGTTAATTTCTTTGTAGTCATGTTTCATTTTTATAGATGTCCTTCAAATAATGCGTCCAAAACGTCAGTCATTCCAGTACAAGTTATAGAAGCTGACCTTGATCTAGGTTGACAGCTTCACTGTTTGGAAGTTAGTAGAGCTTTGCTTGCAGTACGGTGATTCACTCCAGTCATGTTTACTCATCCAATCCTGCCGCTTATGTGTGACAAACACAGCAGAACGTAATAAAGACATAAATATACAATATTTCAAGGTTAATTTCTGCAAATTGAAAGCTCTGACAAACCCCTAGCTTAATGCAATAAATGGTAAAGTAAGTCGTGCTTGACATCTAAGAATGCCTTATTTTTCTTGATTATGAGGCCAACCTGCTCCAATATCTTTTCAAACACATTTCCAAAAAATCTCATCTAAAGCAAATGCATCCAAATTGGTAAGTAAGAGACACTAACAATCTTTAAAAAAAAAATCTAAGGTCAGTATCAAAGTCCATTCTAGTCTCAAAGCCCAACCATAATTAAAAGGGTTTTCTGAAAAATATATCTAAAACTGCTAATAGTGCTGTTTAAAAAAAAAAACGAGACTCACTTCACGGATCCCCCACCACACCTGCACTGACACTGCCTGGACCACCGCTGCCTCCTGGTCCAGTGGTGACATCCTGATACAGGTGATTGGCTGCAAGGGTCACATGATGTTGGGACAGCTTCACAGGACCAGAAAGCAAAGAGCAGTGGGGGATCAGACAGTATGGGCATGGGAGCAGCAGGGGATCCGTAAACTGGTCAAGACACTGAAACCATCAGCAATTTAGCAGTCAGCATGGTAAGCGGGGATATTAAAGGGAGTCTGTCACCAACCGGAATGGTTTTAAACCGATTACATAGTTCAGTGGGACACAAAGACATGACACAGATGTTACCTTTGTTTCGTTTTTCAGATCATCCAAATCGCCCAAAAAGTAGTTTTTATGATATGCTAATGAGCCACTGCAAGTGCCCAGGGGCAGAGAGTTTGCTGAAAGTGCCCAAGTTCCCCTGCCTCATTCGTGCCTAACTCCGCCCCTCAGTAAACTCCGGCCAGCCCTGTGGCTCTGTGACATCATATATCCCTATAGGCCGTTTGCGCATCGCTGCCGGGCCCGGGCATGCGCAGTGTTCTGCCCACAGTGGGTAGAGGCACAGAGATATGCAGTGCGCATGCGCCAATTACTGGCGTAAAATCGGCGCATGTGCACTGCATATCTCTGTGCCTCTGCGATGCACGAACGGCCTATAGGGAAATATGATGTCACAGAGCCACAGGGCTGGCCTGAGCTTACTGAGGGGCGGAGTTAGGCACGAGTGAGGTGGGGGAACTTGGGCACTTTCAGCAGACTCTCCGCCCCTGGGCACTTGCGACGGCTCATTAGCATATCATAAAAACTACTTTTTGGGCGATTTGGATGATCTGAAAAACAAAACACGGGTAACATCTGTGTCATGTCCTTGTGTCCCACTGAACTATGTGATTGGTTTAAAACCGGTCAGGTTGGTGACAGACTCCCTTTAAGTCAGTTATAGCCCACCTGGATTACCAGTGTGAGAAGTCACTAATTGTTACTAAGAAGGAGGCATCAGTGCATGTAGAAGGAGGAATATAAGGGGTAAATGCTCAGCAAAGTGGCTTCTGAAACAAATTACACCCTTCAGAATTGGAACAATTTTCATTTTAGTATTTTCTTTTTTTTCCTCCCTGCCTTCCAAGAACCATAACTTTTTTACTTTAAGAGATAAGATAAGATAAGATGCCTTTATTGTCACTGTACAATACAATGTAATACAATGTACAATACTGTACAATGAAATGTATTTTCCATTCCCATGGATGTATATGGACTTCATTGTGGTAATATCACATTTTATATATATTTTTATCATGTTTTACTACTTAAAAAAAAACTTAAAATCTGTTTAGTTTATATTTCTTTGTATCACCATATTCTGGCACTCCAATTATGTTTATTTTTAGTTTATTGTTATATATAAAATTAGGGAAGAGGGCGATTGTTTATATTTTGTTTTTTTAAACTATGGAGAGGACTATGCAGTCTTCTGATGGCTGTACCACAGACTGCAATAAAACAGTATTGCAGTCAATGGGATCTTGACAGGCTTCCTATTAATTAGCAGTTAGCTATGGCAGGCCTCAAAGCCTTCTTTCACAAGGCTCCATGCTGCCTAACTGCTCAGGACCCTGGAATTTGACCACGATCTGATCAGAGGCCAGAGGGAGCCCTCTTTCTCTAATACTGCAGGTGCAGTGATCCCTATTGACCTCTTCATCTGATGGGTTAAATGATCAGCGTAATCTCCAATCCCAGTCATTATTGTCAGGTGTCAACAGTACTACAAATCTTGTGAGTCTACTCCATACATCACTCCTGCACCTTGGGCATACTGTACAGTTATGCACAGGTGTGGTAAGAGGTAGAAAGGGTTCTCCGAGCTTTACCTAAATCTGCTAACCTCTGTGGATGGAAAGACTTTCATCTGTACCTACCCTTCCGATTCTGCAATCCCTGTCGTGATCACTTGATCGCTTGACTGGCTATCTGTTCTTCCACTGAAGTCCTGGCCGGATGTGCTCTGCTACTTCTGCACCTACAGACACTGCTGTAAGGTGAGGGACTACAGCCAAGCCACCCATCACCAAATAACAACTAGGTCAGTATCAAGTGCTGAATTACCACCAACTTGCCTCTATATCCTTGCTGGTGCCAGAGAAGAATTACACTAAAGGCTGATCCTATTTTATGTATTTCAAGTTCTATATTGCACTTAGTAAAAAAGACTTTGTTATGCTTAACTCTGGCCTCATTCTTCCCTACTATATTTCCATGCACCAATCCCCAGGGCGCAACGGCCTGAGGGAGTACACCGTGACACAACACTTCATCAGGTCCACTAACACTCCTACCTTGTACCCGGCTCCTCAGGAGGTCACTGCAGATGCATTTCAACTAGCCAAGAGAGACAGCTCTTCACTGCCTTCCAGGATCTTGACCCCATAGATCAAAACTTTTGACATATCACTTTGACATATACCTTAACTGCAGTCAATAAAGAAAATCCCCAAAAGAATGTGATAGGTAAGGCATGTGGCGGGCTAACAAAATCTGACAAACTCTGAAAAACTCCTAACCTCGATTTCACTTAGAAGTTGAGAAGCACTGAGAGGAAGCACAAATGTAGGAGGTCACTAAGACAGGAACACAGTTGTATAAGTTTTCATGTGTACTAGAACTCCTTTGTGAGACATGTAGCCCAGGCAGGAAACAAATGGACAGACTGTATCGGCATGGTCCAAGATCTTAGGATTATTAAGGAGCTGTTTTCCCTGGATGTCAGAGTACGAAAAGCTGGTCTTGTAACTCGTGCACTAAATATTGTGTGTGACTCATTCTAAGTGCAGAGTACTGTACCCGATGCCATGGAAACTGGTCTATTTTTGATAGGAGCATATGTATAAGTGAACAGAGCATTGCAATAGCGATGATACATATTTAAAGGGAATGTTGGTTTTTAATGTTTGTTTAAAAAACTCCTTATAAGGTGTTTGCTTTACCTCGTCAGATTCATTCAGGATCTTCATATACTTCTCTAAAGGCATTTTCCCGGCTTTAAAAACGGATAGGAGATGCATTCTGAGTCCCCCTTCCTTTCTCCTTACTGCAGGACCACAGTGAGGTAGACCTTGAATGTAGCAATGGTCTAACATGTACCTTGACACTTCATTTAATGTCTACGGGGTGATGGAAATATCAAGCACTTTACTTGGCCATTTATGTCAGCCTCCTACACATTGAATGGAGTATCAGGACACAAGCTCGACAGCTGATCCATTCAAAGTCTTCACTTTGGTCATAAAGAAACACATGACTAAAGAATCCGTTTTTGGGGAATGATGTTGACACTTGGGAGTAGCATTTTCGTGCACTTTTGCCTCGCCTATCCCACAGGCGACCTTGATTAGATGGTACATATAGGTGTGTGTGCTTCTCTTCTCATTGGTTGCTTGATGCACACCGAGGTGACCAGGAGCCGCACACTATATGTGCAGGGCCTGCTCTCCTGAATGTAGATAGGTTTAGAGTAGGACCTGCCTGACTGAGACTACCTTGGCGCCGGTAGGCGGGCACAGATGTGTTTTGATCAAAATTTATTGGCTGGGAGTCTCAGCCAATATCAGAGTAAGTGCTTAGTCCATATATAATGCTTGCATCTATTATGTGCATTATCTGTGATTTTTTTTTCATAAATGTAGCCATGCACATCCGCATATTCACTAATCTTATCATGCAGGATTTCTTTATCTTTATTTTTCTGTGATTTTTACGCATTAATGCATTATTTTCTGTGATTTATTTTGCAGGCGTTGGACCCCTACGATCTGATATTGATGGTCGATCCTAAGGACAGAAAACCCCATTTAGTGGTGGCATTAAAAAAAACTGGAAAAAAAGCTGCAACCATGGTACTGATACTGCATAGAGGTTCCAAATGTGACTGTCCGTGAAAAAATAAGGCCTCAATCTGGTTATTTAAAAGAAAAAGTTTAACTAGCTCTAGCAAAATCATATGTAATAATACAGTGATTTTACTGGGGTTTCTACATGTGGTATTGGTGTGGCTCCCTGCCATATCACCACCAGTACATGAAAACTGAGCCTTAAAGGGGTTCTCTGACAATTAAGAAAATGAAAATAAATATTACTTTATTATAAATAAATTCCCAAATACCTTTCATTAATAATAATGGCTTGTTTTGTCTAGGGAGCAATCATTAGGAGTAATAAAATGAACTGCATTCCTACAGAGATTCAGCTGAAGATCTTATCATCAATATTCACATTCATTGACAAGTAGGAGAGGAGGATGAGGCAGCTCTTTAGCTCAGTGTTGTGAAATAACTTGTCCTGTGTGATTAGGACCGGTCTTGTGTGCACTAATAGGATGGCACCCATTTTTTTCTACTAATGATTGCTCCCCAGACAAAACGAGCCATTATAACTAGTGACAGGTATTTGGGAATATCTTTATAATAAAGTAATAGTTAAAGGGGTTGCCCAACGAAAAATATTCTTCAGTTTTCAAACCAGCACATTGATCTGAATACTTTAGTAATTTTATATAATTAAAAATTTAGCATAGCCACTGAGTTATTCAATAAAATGTATCTGTATAGCGCCACCTGCTGTTTGTTGAGCTGACGGCTTGATATAAATCTAGGAGAGCAATAAATGTGAAGATCGTTGGTTCCATGTGAGGTACAGGACTGGTTCTAGCTTTGTTAGGCCTCTTGCACACGTATCACTTTTTCAGTATTTTGCGGTCCACAAAAAACGGATCCCCCAAAAACACGGATGAAGTCCGTGTGCATTGCGTTTTTTGAGCAACGGAACAGCTGGCCCCTGATAGAACAGTACTATCCTTGTCCGTTATGCGGACAATAATAGGACATATTCTATCTTTGAACGGAACAGAAAAATTGAAATACGGAAACAGAAGGCATACAGAGTACCTTCCCTTTTTTTGCAGATCCATATAAATGAATGGTTCCATATACGGTCCATATACGGAACACAAAAAAACAAATGCAAACGGGAAAAAAAACGTTTGTGTGCAAGAGGCCTTTTTTTACATTAGTCATGAGATAACCCCTTTAATTATTTTCATTTTCCTAATTCCTGGAGAACCCTTTTAAGCTTATATTACATGGGCAGATAATCGGTCAGATCGTCGCTAACAATCGTTCATATGAATGCTCATTAGCGATGGTCTGGCAGTGTAATACTGCAGCCGATTGTCCAATGAATTAGCTTGTTCATCGGGCAATTGGAATCTTTGAACAGATTGAAAAATTATCGTTCACCGGTGGTAGATGTATGCTGTGCTGTGTAATCAAGATCTGCTGCCGGTAAACTGTGATCAATATGGGGACAAGTGATGGCATAAGCGATCGCTCCTCCCCATACTGAGGAGGAGATCACTGCATGTAATAGCCGTGGTCTCCTCCACTAGCAAGCAGGCGATTTCCAGGAAGGAATGCATCTAAGGCTACTTTCACACTGGCGTTTTGGTTTCCGTTTGTGAGATCCGTTCAGGGCTCTCACAAGCGGTTCAAAACAGATCAGTTTTGCCCTAATGCATTCTGAATGGAAAAGGATCCGCTCAGAATGCATCAGTTTGCCTCCTTTCAGTCTCCATTCCGCTCTGGAGGCGGACACCAAAACGCTGCCTGCAGTGTTTTGCAGTCCGCCTGACGAAGTGGAGCCAAACGGATCCGTCCTGACACACAATGTAAGTCAATGGGGACGGATCAGTTTTCTCTGACACAATCTGGCACAATAGAAAACGGATCCGTCCCCCATTGACTTTCAATGGTGTTCAAGACGTATCGGTCATGGCTATAGAAGACAAAATACAACCGGATCCTTTCATGACGGATGCATGCGGTTGTATTATTGTAACTGAAGCGTTTTTGCAGCTCTATGACGG
The DNA here is from genome assembly GCF_905171765.1 of Bufo bufo. NCBI lineage: Eukaryota > Metazoa > Chordata > Amphibia > Anura > Bufonidae > Bufo > Bufo bufo. The sequence continues at coordinate 602,293,972 of NC_053391.1, read as the reverse complement.
ATCAGCAAAAACGCTAGTGAGAAAGTAGCCTAATATAGGCATAACTGTAGCACACAAATAAATGGCTTAGATAGACAGACAGACTGACAGACAGATAGATGATGATAGGTAGATAGATAGTCTTAGGCCTCTTTCACACGAGCGTGGCGTGTGAGGGCCCGATAAGATGCGGGTGCGTTGCGGTAAAATCGCCATGTTTGGTACCCAGACCCAAACCCGGACTTCATCACTGAAGTTCAGGTTTGGGTTAGGTGTTGTGTAGATTTTATTATTTTCCCTTATAACATGGTTATAAGGGAAAATAATACCATTCTTAATACAGAATGCAAAGTAAATTAGGGTTTAAAAAATAAAAAATAAAGTTAACTTACCTGCTCCATAGCTGCCGGTCTCTGTTCTATCTTCAGGACCTGGCAAAAGACCTGTGGTGACGTCATTGTGCTCATCACATGGTCCAATCACATGGTTCAACACCATGGTGAGGGACCATGTGATTGGACCATGTGATGTGATGTCACCACAGGTCTTTAGCCGGCAGCTCAACATTACAGAAGAAGACAGAGATCCGCAACTACGCGATCAAGTGGACTCGGTGAGTTAATTTTTTTTATTTTTAACCCCTCCATCACTATTTTACTTTGTATTCTGTATTCAGAATGCTATTATTTTCCCTTATAACCATGTTATAAGGGAAAATAATACAGATCGGGTTCCCAACCCGATCGTCACCTAGCAACCATGCGTGAAAATCGCACCGCATCCGCACTTGCTTGTGGATGCTTGCAATTTTCACGCGGCCCCATTCACTTCTATGGTGCCTGCGTTGTGTGAAAAACGCAGAATATAGAGCATGCTGCGATTTTCACGCAACACACAAGTGATGCGTGAAAATCACCGCTCATGTGCACAGCCCCATAGAAATGAATGGGTCCGGATTCAGTGCGGGTGCAATGCGTTCACATCACGCATTGCACCCGCGCGGAATGTATTGCAGCTATGGTAGCTGGCACCTGAACTCCTTTTAACCTAGTCAAAGGTGGTGGTCTAAATCTCTTCTGCATTAGATAGATAGATAGATAGATAGATAGATAGATAGAAAAATGTCAGCACCAAAAAGAAAAGGAGGAAAAAGAAAATGAGGTGTAAGCCCAAGGGTATCGTGACTAAATTCCTATACATAGAGTGCAAAAAATGCATGAAAAAAGCAGTAGAGCTGAAACATTGGGATTACATGGATGAATAAAAGACACTTTTGCTTTGTAATACATACAGCATACTGCCTTTTTGCATAGATAGATAGGATATAGAAAGCAAGCATTTCATAGTGTGTATGGCAATACTACATAGTTCCTATGTGTTCCACAAAACCGGCGTTTATGTGATTGTCGCGCACAAGGACCAGAGTAGACCCCTGCTTCTCATAACCACAGTGCAGACTACAGGAGGAGGTGTTGCTATTTGTGCGGTTGTTAGATACATTCTCCATACAGGAAGCTACGGAGTAACAACCAATGCGGTTAAACTGTACAGACATCAAACAGCCTCCCTGACTCCTATCAGTAAAAGCAATCTGGTTTCAGCTTCAGTAAAGACCTGACCATACGTGACTAGACCGTTAATACAAGATTTGTCCCAAATCTACAAGGACGGTGACATAGGAGAGCCATTGCTTACTTTGTATTTCATGTCAGACATGGGGTTTATTAGGCCACCACAGCAAAAATTCTGAGGTCCATGTGTATGTTATCATACACATAAGACATATAACATCAATGAAGTCAAATAGGTTATTTGGGAATTAGTAGCAAGTTATTGTCTCCAAAGTCATCTACACGGGAGGATTTTTTCTGCTGGACCTATGGAGCCCAACATTGTGCCAGAACCTGGGTCCATCACAGAAAACTATGGTAGTCTGTGGACCGGTGTGACGCTGTTCATATTGCCTACAGTCATAAATGTGTAAAAACCCTTGGTACCGAACCCGAGTTTGGTACCAAAGTTTTTTACAGTAATTAATTCCCAAAGTAATTATATGAAGTCTCGCGCGACTTTGCGAAGGCTCATCTGAGCCAATACATTCTAATACTGTACGGAGCGGGAACTCTATGCAGTTTTTTATGCGAATTTTACGCTCACCCCTAGTGCCTACCACACACTGGAGAATAGTTTTAAAGGATACAAAAAAAATTACATCCTTTTCTTTGAGAATTTCAAACAAATTGTAACACTGTGAATCTCAACAACTTCATATTCGTATTTTATGTTGCATTTTGGAGGAAGGTTCCGTCTAGATAACATGCGTTTATTTTTATTTTTTTTAATACTGTAACAAGTGACATCTCCAATTGGTTACCTAATTGATTTTTGAAGGGCTTTTCCCAACACAATATTTTGCGGCCTATTGATTGGTCAGATGCTGTCTGATAACTGGCGAAGAGCATTTAAGTTTCTGTGCTAGAATTTTTAAAAAATGAGTGCTGTTTATTAGCTTTGTTCATTGCAGATGCCATACTACATTTATTTCGAGCTGGGTGGAGTAGAGGGAGACAATATTACTGCAGTCATTTACTTTCTCCCTGCTGAGAGATAGGTGAAGCTAAAATAACTAGAATTTCTTTTCCACAGTGAATTTGCTATGTCATGTGATTTCAGCAGCAAAAGCACTTTCAAGAAAAATCCTCTCTGCAGCAGAGACAGTTAAAAAAACAAAAACAAAAAAAATTCCATAGAAAACCATGGGTTTTTCTGCGTGCTTTTTTTAATATATAGCTGGATATTTTTGGTATATAGCTGGATATTGAGGGTTAATGTGATGTGAGTGGAAGCTTAGACTGTTCTGCCACCTCAATAATAGCCATAGCATCTAAGGAGTTCAACTGCAAGTCCCATTGGCAACTATACAATGTGATCATAAGCTACCAAAGGTTTGTTATGGTAGTCTAATGAAGGCTCCCAGGTCTGCCATCTTTAGACTTATCCCTATTAGGTCATTACACTGACAAGCATAACACACTGCAATACAATAGTTTTGCAGCATATTATATAAGTGATCAGATGATTGTATGTTCTAGTCCCCTGCTGGAAAAAAAATTATGTTTATAAAATGTTTAATTTAACTTTAATAACCTGTACTATAAAACAAATGCATTATTTATGCACTGTGAACTAAAACAAATAATACCAGAACTGCAGGGGTTTAATAAAATAAATGAATAAAAAAGTCTTAAGTATCCCAATATAGTACCATTAAAAACTACAGTTCACCCCACAAAAAACATGCCCCCATAAAGCTCTGATGGGGGAAAAAGTTATGGCTCTCGGAATATGATGACACAAATATACATGATTTTTTTTAAAGTGCTGGCAGTAAAACAAAGGAACTATATAAATTTGGTATGGCCATACTGAACTTATAATAAAGATAATGCATAATTGATGCACAAAGCCTGGTGAAATAGCTGTCTGTTTACTACTTCCCCCAGAAATAGTTGATAAAAGTTAAACAATAAGATATATCACCCTCAAAATAATGGCACTGAAAATTACAATTTGTACCACACAAGGAAGCCTTCATGCTGTTAAGTCATAATGCAACAATTAAATAACTAAAAAGATTGCCGTGCCCTTAAATCGTCACTATCGACCATTCAACAAGCTTTGCATAAATCAATGTGAATGTAAGAAACTTTGTAATATATCTTATCAGAGACATTTTTTCTTCCATCACTATAGAATTTTATGAGCAGCATGTGTGTCACTTTTGAAAAACAAAATTCCCTTTTTGTCGCTCTGAATGCAACTCACTGCTCCTCCCTTTCCCGTGCCCACAACCATCTATGGGCAGAATGTAATCTGATGTTTCAGTGAGCTGACAGCCCTCTTGTCTCTCGAGATAAACTTAGTAAAGAATATTAGTTTAGGAGGAGGTGGAGGAGAAAGAGGTATTTATCTCTGATAAGATACATTACAAAGTTTCTTATAGTCATCTGTACTATTTATTTATGCAAAGTTTGCTGAAACAACAGTGACTATGCATATTATTAGTATCCAGATACGGTACATAACTTCACATTTATCCACATTTAAACTCATTTGCCAAGTGGATGCCCAAGCACACACTTTGTCCCCTGCAAAGACCACTTATGCAGCTTTATCAACTTTGCTTTTCAGTGGAGCTGGTAGAGTCCCGACACATTATAACATACTCAAGGTTACATGTCACTTTTGCATAATATTAAAGTACAATGCACCTGAAAAAAGTCTAATCTAATAAGTGGCCTATCTGTATCTTCTACCTGACCCCAGAGAGCAGATACATCCACAGCTCTGCCTTTTTATATACCACTATTTCATCTTCAGCCATGATATTGCAGAAAAAGCAATTACAGTATAAGAAAAATATGTAGGAGAATAACACACAGGTTAATATAGAGAAGAGCCAGTTAATATTCTGTTCTTTACCAAGCGATTCAATGTTCCCTGTATAGTTTGGTTATCATTTGAATTATCTCCATATATCAGCAAGGCCGGGCATCTACAAATACCAACTCCCCATCATATCGGTCTATTAGTATGCTTCACTTGATAGCAACCCAACTCCAGCAGTGCCGCTGTGTTCAGTGAGTCAGAGGTGCGGGGGCTAGCTTCCAGCAACACAATACTAGCAGAAGCCACAATCAGCAGTGTCTGCACTGTGCAATTATGAGACTGACTGACAGGAAAGTGTGGAGGTGGCAGTGGAAGAAATCCGAGATAGAACGTATTGAAGACAATATTCTCAATTGTTAGAGACGTCCTATGGTGACAATGTCATTGCATATTAATGTTCATCAAAAGTAACTGGGTCAGCACACAAATATACTTTTATACATGACTAATATCCCATGGACTCAAGAAATAAAAGCAGGGAGTGGTTTGCATCTAGGGATCAATAGGATAAAGGGGCACTCTTCAGAGGTTAATTAGTAAGTGGGAAACCAGTAAGTGGAATCATGTGGAGGAAAGATGACAGGTCTGGGATCCATTCACCATCTGATTGACAGAGATAATAGAATTCCTTGTCAGCAGCTTATACAGCCAGGTCCATAAATATTGGTACATCAACACAATTGTAACATTTTTGGCTCTATACATCACCACAATGGATTTGAAATGAAACGAACAAGATGTGCTTTAACTGCAGACTGTCAGCTTTAATTTGAGGGTATTTACATCCAAATCAGGTGAACGGTGTAGGAATTACAGTTTGCATATATGCCTCCCACTTGTTAATGAACCAAAAGTAATGGGACAATTGGCTTCTCGGCTGTTCCATGGCCAGGTGTGTGTTATTCCCTCATTATCCCAATTACAATGAGCACATAAAAGGTCCAGAGTTCATTTCAAGTGTGCTATTTGCATTTGGAATCTGTTGCTGTCCACTCTCAAGATGAGATCCAAAGAACTGTCACTATCAGTGAAGCAAGCCGTCATTAGGCTGAAAAAACAAAACAAACCCATCAGAGAGATAGCAAAAACATTAGGCGTGGCCAAAACAACTGTTTGGAACATTCTTAAAAAGAAGGAACGCACCGGTGAGCTCAGCAACACCAAAAGTCCCGGAAGACCACAGAAAACAACTGTGGTGGATGACCGAAGAATTATTTCCCTGGTGAAGAAAACACCCTTCACAACAGTTGACCAGATCAAGAACACTCTCCAGGAGGTAGGTGTATGTGTGTCAAAGTCAACGATCAAGAGAAGACTTCACCAGAGTGAATACAGAGGGTTCACCACAAGATGTGAACCATTGGTGAGCCTCAAAAATAGGAAGGCCAGATTAGAGTTTGCCAAACGACATCTAAAAAAGCCTTCACAGTTCTGGAACAACATCCTATGGACAGATGAGGCCAAGATCAACTTGTACCAGAGTGATGGGAAGAGAAGAGTATGGAGAAGGAAAGGAACTGCTCATGATCCTAAGCATACCACCTCATCAGTGAAGCATGGTGATGGTAGTGTCATGGCGTTGGCATGTATGGCTGCCAATGGAACTGGTTCTCTTTTATTTATCAATGATGTGACTGCTGACAAAAGTAGCAGGAGGAATTCTGAAGTGTTTCGAGAAATATTATCTGCTCATATTCAGCCAAATGCTTCAGAACTCATTGGACGGCGCTTCACAGTGCAGATGGACAATGACCCAAAGCATACTGCAAAAGCAACCAAAGAGTTTTTTAAGGGAAAGAAGTGGAATGTTATGCAATGGCCAAGTCAATCACCTGACCTGAATCCGATTGAGCATGCATTTCACTTGCTGAGGACAAAACTGAAGGGAAAATGCCCCAAGAACAAGCAGGAACTGAAGACAGTTGCAGTAGAGGCCTGGCAGAGCATCACCAGGGATAAAACCCAGCGTCTGGTGATGTCTATGCATTCCAGACTTCAGGCTGTAATTGACTGCAAAGGATTTGCAACCAAGTATTAAAAAGTGAAAGTTTGATTTATGATTATTATTCTGTCCCATTACTTTTGGTTCCTTAACAAATGGGAGGCATATATGCAAACTTACTTAGTAACTATAAAGATTCGGATATTGCCACAATGAATGGACTTTGTTCCAATACTCGGTATCTGCTTCCTATATATTCGCTAGTTCCTCGGTTTAGATCCAGCAGAGACTATGTCACAACAGTCTATGGCAGAGGAAAATCCAGTAATTCAAGTGCAAGGTGTGCATAAGAATAAGTGCTAGACACTTACTGGTATGTGCATTGTCCGGCACACTTGATGCTGCAGATCGATTTGAATATTACTGGCATGTGATTCTTCTGGTGATGTCTCTGTTGATGTCTCTTCCGATCCTGTCTTCTGCTCACCTCGTGGTACGCGCGTAGCTCCGGCCGGTAGCTCGCGCGCGCACAGAGAAGCGTTGTTTACTCGTCGTCCTGGAAACCTTTCGTGTGACGTCACACCCAAAGCTACGGAAGCCTCTAGGGTCCACAATACCTCAGACGCATACCGAGTATTGGAACAAAGTCCATTCATTGTGGCAATATCCGAATCTTTATAGTTACTAAGTAAGTCAGCGCGGGTTCTATTCTGCCTCTCTTAACACTAGGTTTTTTCCTATTTTTGGGGTTTTTCTGGCAATTAACCCCATGTTGGAACCCTGCAGCAACGCGGCCCGCACTTAAGGCTACTTTCCCACCTGCGTTCAGGTGTCCGCTCGTGCGCTCCGTTTGAAGGGGCTCACGAGCGGTCCTGAACGCAGCCGTTCAGCTCTAATGCATTCTCAGTGGAGGCGGATCCGCTCAGAATGCATCAGTCTGCCAGCGTTCAGCCTCCGCTCCGCTCAGTGAGCGGACACCTGAACGCTGCTTGCAGCGTTCGGGTGTCCGCCTGGCCGTGCGGAGGCGAGCGGATCCGTCCAGACTTATAATGGAAGTCAATGGGAACGGATCCGCTTGAAGATGACACCATATGGCTCAATCTTCAAGCGGATCCGTTCCCCATTGACTTTCAATGTAAAATCTGAACGGATCCGCTCAGGCTACTTCCAGACTTAGAAAATTTTCTAAGTTATAATGCAGACGGATCCGTTCTGAACGGATGCAAACGTCTGCATGAACGCTAGTGTGAAAGTAGCCTAAGTCTCATAGTGTGAGCTGATTTCCCCCACCCAGACGGCAGCGTGAGTATCTACCTTTGTTATTTACCCATATATGCAAACTGTTGTAATTCCTACACCGTTCACCTGATTTGGATGTAAATCCCCTCAAATTAAAGCTGACAGTCTTTAGTTAAAGCACATCTTGTTTGTTTCATTTCAAATCCATTGTGGTGGTGTATAGAGCCAAAAATGTTAGAATTGTGTCGATGTCCCAATATTTATGGATCTGACTATATAAGGTATGCTACCACCCACAGAAGGTTAGTGACCTAATCCTTCCATTTTGAGTTATACAAGTATAACTAAAGTACATATATTCATTAAGAGAAAGGCAGTAAAGTTCCAATCTTAAAACCATATGCAATATACCATTTGATTTGTCTTACTGCTCTACACTGTAGCTCTGCTCTCTTACCAATCACAAGTTAACAATAAAAGACAACGTATTAAAGGGGCTGTCCCATGAAAAATAGTCTACAGTTTTCAAACCAGCACCTGGATCTGAATACTTTAGTAATTTGATGTAATTAAGCATTTAGCATAGTCACTAAGTTATCCAATAAAATGTATCTGTATAGCACCACCTGCTGTTTGTTTTTCTCTTATTTCTTTGACCCGCTCACTGCGATGGCCGCACATGCTCAGTTTCCTCCTTCAACTGCCTTCTGGGCTGTGATAGGGAGAGCTGAGACACGCCCCCTTAGCTGCAGCAGAAAAGACACGCCCCTTGAGCTTTCAGCTTGATATAAATCTAGCAAAGCAACGAATGTGGAGATCTCTGGATCCATGTGAGGTACAGGGCTGGTTCTAGGTTTGTTAGAAAGATACTGTCATATACTATATGATGTCTGATTTACATTGTTTACATTGTTCATGGAATAACCCCTTTAAGTCATTTTCTCCAAAGGCACAACAGTGGTTGGTCATCTTCAGAATCCTTCCCACACTTTAAAGAATGATAGACCCACCCTTATTAAGCCATACAGCTCAGGTGATGGTCAAAAGCCTACTATTTGGCCTGTGGTTATGGTTGTGGTACACGTCACATGGCCAAAGATGGCAATATGTTGCTGTGTAAGTAATCGCAACTAATGTAAGGCTAGGTTTACATCTGTGATGGAGGTTCCAGTAGGAGTCTCCGTCACAGATTCCAACCAAAAAAAAGATGAAATACTGGTACATTAATTCTTATGTAAAGTGGTTAACCTACAAGTGTCATTTTCAGGAGGTCTTCATACCATCCAACTTTAAGCGAAGGCTACATACAAACTTTTGTGGGCGCAACAAGAAGATGGTAACATTACAGTGCAACATTGCATCTAACATGAGCATTACGCAACTGATGCCAATAATCCAAATTTGTTTTTTTACATAATTAACAATGTTAATCCTCAACATTTTGATCCTCACAATGTCCATATAACACTGAATCTACAAAACACAGGGCAGGAAGAAATTTCATAGGGATACAGGTACAAAAAGGCTTCTTGTCTTGACTGCCAACGATCCAAAAATTTGTGATGTCCATAAAAATAGCAAAGTTTTTGTATATAATGCAGCGGACCGGACTGCAGGGGCAGTATGTGAGTGCGCGGTGGGCTGATGGGGGCAGCAGTCGTACCCACGGTTTTGCAGTTCCCTGGGTCGGCGTGCAGTGATGAGGAAGACAGCACTAAATCCTCCGGGGCACTCTCTATTGCAGGGAACACCAGCCAGATGGAAGTTGAGGTGCCCTTGATGGTAGTGGGTATGCTTAGGGTGCTTTGGTGGCTGGGCCCCTATGTTTGTGACGCCAGCACCATAAGGTGCAATTAAGAGATGGAGCAGAAGAGTGAGGAATGAAACAGTAGTTAAACCAAACAGAAACTTTGCTTGTCAGATATAGTAAGGCATCCAATATCATCACTTTGTCTTGCATACAGATGGCAAAAAGGGTAAAGCTGCAAATCCAAATTAGCAGGCTCCTTGAGGAGAAGTGTAGAGGTTAGCTCCAGCTCACTTTAGCAGAGGTGATGTTCTTACTTGTACTTGGTTCCTGATCTTGCTTTTGTTACTCAGCCTTTCAATAGTAGTTGAGATCCTCTGTAAGTGAATATTCTGACAGATGGCCTTTCTGTCCTTGGTTATGGTGGGCAGCCGGTAGCTTAAAAACGCTCCACCTAATGCAAAGGTGACTAAAACCTGATAAACGGCAGTTATCTTCCTTTGCAAATAATCTATAGTTCAGTAATCCAGCAACACAAGGGCAATCTCCCTCATGGCAGGCAAAGTCTCTGCTTCATTATTTTAAAAGGTTGAGCTCCTCAAAGTGATAATTCACTTTATACCATGAAGGGTAATCTACAGTGTAGGATCAGATAGTCAGAATCTTGGACTCAAAGGTTGAGACAAATTGGTTCCCCGGGCTAGGCCCGAGAGAACAGAGACAAGACTGTCTCCTCTCCTTCCTCCTAACTCCCAACTCCTAATCTCCCTCTAACTTCCTGTGGCTGCACTAAATAAATGGTGTTGTGGTGACCTCTAGTGGTGAAAGTATGTAATGCATGTTACCAGCCTGTAATTTGGATTCAGCAGCATAGCAAAGGAATAGTGCAAAATGGCATCATACTATACATAACAATTTGGAGTGGACCATACACACATATGTGGGACACTACATTAAGAACATGTGCCATGATTTTGATAGAAGCTAGAGGTGCTTCTCCAGATATTCATGTATACACCATGCATGTTTTTGGAACCATGTCTGCTCCATCCTGCCTTTTTTTTCAGGAGGTAGATAAATATTACTATTCTGTGACACTAAGCTGTGGCATCCAGGCTTTCTATGTCTAAGGGGGAGGCAAAAAACCTTCTGTTTCATAAGTATTACAAAAGGGGTAAAATGACATCTAGTATTGTAATGAGCAATTGCCTCATATTCACTTAGTTCTAAAAATGCATTTGAATCTGGTTCGGCTTTCACTAGCTTTTCTTGGTTAATTTGTGTGGAGTTGCTAATTGTTGAGCATTTATACTCCCAGACTTCATTCCTTCTAGATAGTTTGTACATTGTTCTGTATTCTGGAATCAGTAGTTTCCCAACTGTATCTTGATCCAGTCTGTTTTTTTTGTGGATTCTGTACTTCCCTGGTCTTTCTTACTGTGATGGAAATTGATTTATTGATGTGCTGCTGTATTGACTGATGTCCTGGCTTTCCTTGAATTTAGATAGGAACAGTTCAATATTACTATTTTGATTACTATTATGTCATTCACATGCTACCTACCTATATGGCATATAGCTCCCATCCACTCTGTTGCTGGATTATCTGTTCTATCCATGACCCTCATCATTCACTTCCTGTCATATATTTGTTTATTGTAGCACCTTGTTTTCTTCTAGTGTTGATATGTGCTTCCTATATCTTGTTTTGAGAGGTATCTGAGTACAAAGAGCAATTCGTAGGCGACTGCTACAGGTGAAGATCAGTTCTGGGGCACAACATGTGTTATTACAGGTAAATGGTGGCAGACCTAGGGCCCCCCTGTAAAATTCATTCCGGGGTCCCACTATAAAGCTACATGCACATACTACCTGCCCATACTACCCGGTGTTTTATATAGACATAGGCAATATACTGTATAGCATCTAAGCCAGTCTATCTATATGTCAGTTGTGACACAGCGAGGGGTTTTGTATGGGAAGGCAGGTATTTTCCTCCCAACATGTGCAGCTGGGCTGGTTTCCAGCCAGGTGAGCTCAAATACCGGACCGGAGTTTAAGTACCGATCCAGGTTTTTCAGCACCTGGTTGTTCTTTAATAGGCAGGCAGCTGGGCTCAGAGTCAGGGCTGTGTCTGTGTATGAGGCTTGCGGCTGGATGCATGCCTGTGACCGGTCTGGGAGGAAAAGGGAATGACATCCAGGACTGGGACTCTTTAAGTGGTACCCGCAGCACGGTGTGAAGTGAACACCAGGACTTGACCCTCTTCTGCGGTACCCGCAGCACGGTGTGAAGTGAACACCAGGACTTGACCCTCTTCTGCGGTACCTGCAGCAAGGTGTGAATGGAACACCAGGATTTAAACTAAGGTGACTTTGTTTATATTTTGTTAACCTGCCAAGTGTGAATAAACACTGAACTGTTTAAGTTAAAGACTTTGTTGTTGCCTCTGTACTGCGTCCGCTAGCCTGTCTACCAGAGCGAATCTCCACACAGTCTACTGTGCTATGTGCCACTTGAGCAGGGGGTAGGTGACAAGGGGCCCACAGTGCTGTGGGGCCCACCAGGGGATTCACCTGCTCCCCTGTGGGCCAGTCCGAGCCTGAATCTAGCACAGATTTTTTGTTACCGATTTTGCATCGTCGCTGCTGAGAATCAAGTTATCTTTATGCAGTCCTGTTATGAGATCTGGACTTAGAGAAGTGGATTGTTTTTGTAATTACCCACAAGATCCTGAACGGGAATTATGTTGGCTGATACTGCTTGGAGCTCCTCACCAGTGATGCTGCAGAAGAAAAAATGTCCTGCTTTTTCCAACAAGATGGGACAACATGCCACACCTTACGGATCTCACTGGCACAGGTTCGAGAACTGTTTACGGAGGAGCGAACTGTGAGCATGGAGTTATGGCCACCACGTTTCCCAGACTTGTCCACAATCCACATCCCCTGGATGAACACCAGGAAAACATCACAAACACCATCCACAGCATCACTGGTGAAGAGCTCCAAGCAGTATCAGCCAACATAATTCAACGCGCCCAAAGATGCAGAGACCTGAACGGGGACCACCTTCCGCATCTTTTGTGACTTGTGGATAATTAAAAAAAAATAAAAATCCACTTGCTCGTTCATCTTGTCATACTATCGTTGGAGGTGGCTACTTTTTCGTGGGCCAGCCTGTACTACAACAAATTGCATTTCAGTACCATTGTCACCTAATGTTCCTCTACCACACATGCAAACACCAATGATTTGAAGAAATTCATAACCACTAAATATATTCACTGGAATATGAATAGCAAGTGATGCTGACAGCAGGTGGGTGTCTTGAAAGAAAAAAAAATGGTAATCTAATCTGTCATTTTAAGAATAAGAAAAGAGGAGGCTAAGCCTCAGTTGTCACGTGAGCTGCCAGGAAAACCACAGCCTGACACAATACTAAATCAAAGAATACCTCCTAAGCCAAATATTTTAATACTATGCAAAAATGATAAATTGACCTTTTTATAAGAAATACTTGTATTGTCTTCATATCATTGAAACTATTGTTCAGTTGTCCCCTATAAAAGAGAAATTGGGGCAAAAGTTATTTTCAAAATGTATTTTGTGATGTCTATTAAGTGTCACTGGATATGAAAAGAAAAGGGAACACCCGCACAGCGCGGCTCTGCCATAATTTGGACGCGGCCACTATACAAGCCTGCAAACCGCAACGGGGTCATGTAATAGGGTTGTCTGTAAGGCCTCATGCACACGGCCATTGTGCGGCCGTTCCGTGCATTAATTTGTGGTCCCCAATGCACAGGCAACATGCGCGCGGCGGCCGAACGGGTCGAGACTCATTCAACTTGAATGGGTCCGTGATCCATCCGCACCGCAAAAAAATAGATTGCGGATTGCGGACCCATTCAAGTCAATGGGTCCACATCCGTGATGCAGGGAGCACACGGCTGGTGCCCACATATTGCGGACCTGCTGTTTGGGGGCCGCAATATGGCCCGGCCGTGTGCATGGGGGCCGCAACCCCTGAGAAACCGGTAGAGAGGATAGGACTGGTAGTGTCCCTGATGAAGTGTTGTGTCACGGTGTACTCCCTCAGGCCATTGCTCCCTGTGTTGTTGTAATGGAAATATAGTACCGAAGAATGAGACCAGAGTTAAACGTAACAATGTCTTTATTTACTAAGGGTAACATACAACTTTACATACATGTAGCAGTAGCAGCTTTCAAGTGTAAATTGTCTCTGGCACCAGTAAGGATATGGAGGCAGGTTGGTTGTTGACAATTCCGCACTTAGGTGATACTGACCTAGTGGTATTTTGGTGATGGGTGGCTTTTCTGTAATCCCACACCTAGCAGCAGTGTCTTCAATGCTGATGACAGCGGTTAACATTGCGTTCTGGAGTCTCAAGATTTTTCTTGAGAGGAATTAGTTTGGTTCTCTCTGGAGAATTTAGTATAAGGAGCAGGAGCACTGCAGTTTGCTTTCTTTCTCTTCTGTCTCTCAACAGGAACTTCCCCTCTTGGCAGGGAGCAGGACCAGCCTACTCCTACCAAGAGGGGAGGAACGGGGTGGGTAGCCCTGTTAATTGCCAACCTTTGCAAGCCATTCTTTGCTGGTAGCTACGGCCAGAAGCAAATAGTAAAATACAAGTGTTGGTTGAGCACCAAAGTACTTGCGTGCTCTGGTGCTCGAGTAGAACACTTTGCGATGCTCAGGTGCTCTACAGAGCACCCGAGTACAATGGAAGTCAATGCTAGAACTGGCGAGCATTAAACCAGGCACCCCCTGCTCTGAAGAGGGGAGGGTGTTGGGACTCTAGTTCAGCTTAGGAGTCCCTGCTCTGACTCCATATACAGCTATGTCTATATATGGAGTCAGTGCTTTGGGACACCCCAGTGTATTCACATTTAATTTAGCCTCTATTTCTGGTGGGATTTGAACTCACAACCTTCTACATTATAGCCAAGAATTTTAACCACTACACTATAGAGCTGCATGGCCAGTTATTTAAAAAATATATATATAATAATAATAATTTTAAAAAAAGTATAAAAGTCTCAGAAAACCCCTTTAATATAATCAAGCTACATTTGTCTAAGTTCATGTAAAGTGTAGAGCAAATAACCAGTGGCACTACACCAAACCTAAAATTGTCAGGATGCGACTGCCGAGGAGTGGTGCCTCACGGAGGTGCTCAGCTTGTAGCTGCAGTGAGCATATATGATAAAAGGAAAAAGAGAACAAAACGAGCGGCACTCACCGTTGATAGGCAGGTAACTTTATTCCATGGCCCCTCCTGCCATGGAATAAAGTTACCTGCCTATCAACGGTGAGTGCCGCTCGTTTTGTTCTCTTTTTCCTTTTATCATACATTTGTCTAAGGCCTCATGCACATAACCGTATTTTAAGTCTGCTGGCCCATTCATTTCTATAGGACCACAAAAAATGCGGACAGAACACGGATGTCATCTGTGTGCTGTCCGCATCCGTGTGGCCATATGTTCGTCCTGCAAAAAATAGCACATGTCCTATTCTTCTCCGTTCTGCAGACAAGAATAGACATTTCTACAATAGGGCAGAATGGGAAAATTCAGGACACACATGGCTGGTATCTGCATTTTGTGGATCCACAGTTTGCTGACCTCAAAAAACATACGGTCGTGTGCATTATATATTTCTACTAGAGATTTATTCGGCTGCTTCACCGCATTTCACAAATTCGCTTTGTGACAAATTACTTCGCCACAAAGCGCATTTCTTTGTATGTAGCGGGCACAATGATGGGGAACGGAGATCGCGCCGCCCCCTATCATTGAACACCTCAGATGCCACGTACATCAGTGACCATGGCATCTGAGGCTACCATTTAAGCCTTTCAGGGGTTAATCAGGGTAAAAAAAATTGAGGCATAGAGGCCGTCGTGGCCAGCGTGGTGACGTCATACATCACTGTTCGAGGGATATCACGTGGTATCTTCAATCAAGATGGCCGTGACGGCCCTTTCGAGCGCAAATGGATGAGGTGAGTATGTATTTTTTGTTTTTACCGCCATTTCAGGGAAAATAGATTTGTTACCATGAAGTGTGAGGAAATTCGGCTCTTCAATGAAACATATTTTTCCTGAAAGTCAATTCTACATACGGGCAACTTTTCACGTTAATCCTTTTTTATTCTGGAAGGAAATAGATATGAATTTTATTAAGTTCAAAATAAAAAAATAAAATATCTTAGTGATTAGTTAAATTCTAAGTTGATTCTTATGATTTCCTTCCAAATTTGCTGTGCACCATGTGATGAAGAACATGGGGGCTTTCCTACTGATCTTCTCTAGCAGTGGCCTTCAGACGTCTGAAATGAATCATATTTTAGTGCTGTAGGCGGATCTTACACCTGTGCCCTATGATAAGTGGTTTCAATCTGAAATGAGCTTGGGGAAATATCACAAGCAATGTCGGAAAATAATATTTTACTGAAAGAGTAGTAGATTCTCACGAGTGTGTGCCCTATGCCCATGCTACGGACTGCAAATAGCGCAAATGCCTCTGCACCGCTCCGTATCTTGAGGATTGCGGACCCATTCAAGACTATGTGGTCCATAATATGGGCACGGGGCACACATGCTCGTGTGCATGAGCCCTAAGAGAAAAATAAAAAGTGCCAACTAGATGGATGCTGTGCTCTTTTTCTGCCATCAATCTCCTATGGTTCCAGAAGTTGAGTGCAGACCCTGCCACGTAATTATCTAGCATTGTACATCCTGAGTTGTGCCATGATGTTGGCCCTTCTCCTGAGACCCTCCATATGTTCTGCTTTTAGCTTTAGGTGTTATTTCAGAAATCTTGACAGTTTTGTCACATTTTAGCAGTTTTTCTAGCATAGATTCAAAATTAAAGAAGATTTAAGATTGCTAGGAGCAAATTTCAAAATAAGTTTTTATGCAACGTCTGGGTGACATTTATTTAACCCATTCCTGACATCCACCATACCTGTATGCCGGATGTCAGGTCTTTTAAAAATATCATAAAAAAATAAAAATAAATTAACAGTATTAAAACATAACAAAAACTATATACATTTAGTATCACTGTAATTGTACTGAATGATGGCAACGGGGTAGATTTCTCAAAACTAGTGGAAAGGAAGTGCATTGTCCTGAAATACACAGCAAAGCACTAGAAGTGTTAATATCATTGTATTGCATGTATTATGTGCATGTACTACAAATGCATAAGGTTGTATAGGGAGTGGAAGGTCCCATATGGCTAATCAGGGTTGGTTCCACCCTTCCTCTCTAGGAGGAAGATTCTGGAGTTAATGGCTGACTGCTGAGGAGAGAATGCATCAGAGCAGCAAGGAGCACATCATGTAGGGAGATTCCATTCCCCGACAGCCAACATGCAACTTATGTGCCAGCCCTCAGAAGGGGAAAGATCTATAGAAGGTTTAGCTGACAGAAAGGGATTGTGGACTTTGGCAGAAGAAAATAATGGCTGCTAATCTGGCTACAGCCTCCTCTGCATGTGGTGGAAACACTGTAAACTACAAGCTGGCCACCATAACCAAAGGACAGTAGGGCCCCCTCCACATCCAGCATGTTCACCTCCATGATCATCTGAGACCAGCCACCCGGACAGCTGCAGCAACAATCGGTTTGCATAACCAAAGAATTTCTGCACAAACTGTCGTAAACCGTCTCGTGGAAGCTCATCTGTATGCTCGTTGTCCTCATCGGGGTCTGGACCTGACTGCAGTTCGCCGTCGTAACCGACTTAAGTGGGCAAATGCTCACATTAGATGGCGTCTGGCATGTTGTATAGGCGCTCTGTTCACGGATGAGTCCCGGTTTTCACTGTTCAGGGCAGATGGCAGACAGCGTGTGTGGCATCGTGTCGGTGAACGGTTTGCTAATGTCAACGTTGTGGATTGAGTGACCCATGGAGGCGGTGGGTTATGGTATGGGCAGGCGTATGTTATGGACAACGAACACAGGTGCATTTTATTGATGGCATTTTGAATGCACAGAGATACCGTGACGAGATCCTGAGGCCCATTGTTGTGCCATTCATCCACGACCATCACCTCATGTTGCAGCATTATAATGCACGGCCCCATATTGCAAGGATCTGTACACATCCCAGTTCTTGCATGGCCAGCATACTCACCGGACATGTCACCCATTGAGCATGTTCGGGATGCTCTGGATCACCGTATACGACAGAGTGTTCCAGTTCCTGCCAATATTCTGCAACTTCGCACAACTATTGAAGAGGAGTGGACCAACATTCCACAGGCCACAATCAACAACCTGATCAACTGTACGCGACGGAGATGTGTTGGACTGCGTGAGGCAAATGGTGGCCACACCAGATACTGACAGTTTTTTTCTGACCCCCCCCCCCCCCCAGTAAGGGAAAACTATGCACATTTCAGAGTGTCCTTTTATTGTGGAAAGTCTAAGGCACACCTGTGCAATATTCATGCTGTCTAATCAGCACCTTGATATGCCACACCTGTGAGGTGGGATGGATTATCTCGGCAAAGGAGAAGTGCTCACTACCTAGATTTAGACAGATTTGTGAACAAATGGGTCTTTTGTGTATGTAGAAAATGTTTCAGCTCATGGAAAATGGGAGCAAAAGTGTTGCGTTTATATTTTAGTTCAGTATATATATATATATATATATATATATATATATATATATATAAAATTATAGAGAAAGTGCATCCCTTTAGGACAGGAAAAGAAGAGATTGACCAGTCCAAGAGAGAGAGAGAGAAGCTAGCCTCTATATACAACCTTTGGGAACTACTTGATACAACTCTTAAAGACTGCATTTCATGTGAATAGTGCTTGTATGGATCACCTGCTGACCGGCTTCAGTAAAGTACTGTGGATTTGTTATACCAACACCGGTCGCATCCTTATACCACACTACATTTGTCCACAAGGTGCTGGTGTCACAATAACTGGGACCCTGCCTTGCACCGTAAAACAGAAACATCAAGGGCACCTCAACCGCCATCAGGCAGAAGAACCCCAGAGCCAGAGTATGTCTGAAAGGGAAGAAGCAGTGTGTCCTTCCTGTCACTGCACGCCGGCCCAGGGAGCTTCAGGAAACCATGAGTATGACTACTGCATCCATCCGGCCACCCACACTCACGTGTGCCCCTTTTGTAAAAACAGCACCCATGAAACAATGGCACAATAGTATTTTCTTCCTCTTCCACCTCTAGTAATAATTTTTTCAAGATTCTGAATACATCGTATAAAATATTAGATGGTTCCATTAGAAAGTACATCTTAAACCCCAAAAAACAAACCTCATACAGCTATAAGAACTTAAAAGCCAGGTCATGGCTGTTTGGAAGGCAGGGAGGAAAAATAGAAAATGCAAAAATGGTAAATGGCTGTGACAGGAAGGAGTTAAATCTCATCTACTTTGCTGCTACTGCCCAAAAAATCCAGACTGAAAATCCCCAATGTATCCTTCTGTGTGAGCATATCCTTAAAGAGGTGCCCGCATTCATGATATTGATGATGTACTGTAGTTTTAGGACAGGTCTTCAATATTAGCTCAGTGGGGGTCTGACTCCGCGGAGTCCACGGCCGTGGAGCTTGTGCGAGTGCATATTGTGCCATCTAGATTGTAAGGCGGTGCAGTGTAATTACAACTGATTGTCCCATTCACTTGAATGGGAGTAGAAGCGGTAATCAAACTGTACTGGTGCTACTGATCGGCATAGGTCTCAGGAGTTGGACCCCCACTAAGCGGATTTTGATGGTCTATCAATGTCACGAAACCAGACAAAACCCTTTAAGGGGTATTCCAGACTAAAGCATTAATCGTCTATACATTGGATAGGAAATAATGCTAGAATGGTGGGGATCTGATCTCTGATGCCTCATTGCCCCCAGCTGCAAGAGTGGAGCAGGAGTCTAGAGTTGAATTACTGCAGTGGGACACATAAGCCAAATGCTCCCTGCCGTTCTCTCTCATAGTCAACAAGCCACTAGGCCTGAGGCCTATGAGAGAGTAGAATGGCACAGTTGGTCGCAATGCAATCATGGCAACCACCTGTTCCGGGTCTCGGGTGTTGCAATGATGTCAACCAGACCACCTGAGCCGAGATGCCAGCAACTCAGACCTGCAGATGGTAGTGGGGAGCAGGGAGTCAGGGGGGAGACATTACTAGGGGCACCACAGGGGGCACATTAAGGCATCCTAGATATTCTGTAGGTGCTGATGTATAATGTACAAAGGGTCCATGTCAGCATGTACACCGTTTGTTATATTGCCAAATGGACTATTTATAAGACTCATTTCTCTTAAAGAGAGCCTCCACGCTTACAGACTCCTATTGTGTGAAACTATTACGCTTTTTGCCACCAATTATTTGCATTTGAACTGTACCCATCACATATCTGTACTTTAACTGTAACCATGAAGCATAAAACCTAAACGGTAACAATTATACAAATAGCTGAGGTTCACCTGATTAATACGTTGTTTTTATTTTGTTGATGTGAGGCTCCGTTCCTGAGTTATGAAACTTTTTCTTAAAGGGAACCTGTCACCGGGATTTTGAGTATAGAGCTGAGGACATGGGTTGCTAGATGGCCGCTAGCACATCCGCAAAACCCAGTCCCCATAGCTCTGTGTGCTTTTATTGTGTATAAAAACCGATTTGATACATATGCAAATTAACCTGAGATGAGTCAGAGCTTGAAAATATGACTCTTCTCTGGTCACACAAGTAAGATAGGACTCTTATGTTAATTTGCATATGCATCAAATCTTTTTTTTTACTCAATAAAAGCACACCGAGCTATGGGGACTGGGTATTGATGATGTGCTAGCGGCCATCTAGCAACCCATGTCCTCAGCTCTATGCACAAAATCCCGGTGACAGGTTCCCTTTAATATACTTATTATTAATTTGGTGCAATGAGGGAGTCACCATTGCTCTTGTTGCACCCATACTCCACTCATTTCTGTGACCAGCCCCTCCCTGGCTGTTTTGATTGACAGGGCCAGACAGTGATAAAAGCAGCAAGATAGGGGCTGGCCACAGAAATGAGTTGAGCATAGTGCACTCCCTCATTGCACCAAATTCATGATTTGCATATTAAGAAAAAGTATCATAACTCGTTATTGGAGCCTCAGATCAACAAAAGATAAACCGTGTTTTAATCAGGAGAACCACAGTCAGGGGCGGATTGGTCATAGACCCTACAGGAAAATTTCTCGGTGGGCCGATCCCTAGGGGGGCCGCTGAAGCCCTCCTCGCAGCCGCCAGCCAGGTACATAATAGACTGATTGTCTCCTACGCACCTGGCAAGCAGCCGTAGGTGTTGCCCTGAATTCAACTGGATCTATGTCCTCATGACAGCGATACAGTTGAATACTGTGCAGAAGTTGGCAGTATTTTGTGCTGCACTGTATTTGGTTCAGCTGGTGCAGTATATTGCTCTAGCTCTACACTATGGTATTGCTGGCCCTGCCTTCTTCTGTTGGCTCTGCCTAATTATGTTGCCTCGCCTTCTGTCAGTTTGGACCTACCTACGTCATGGGGCCACTTTTATGATTTCTTTTCCAGAGCCACTTTTAGTTCCCAATCTGACGATGACCACAGCTATCTATCTAGTCAAACAGTTGGATGGGGAGATCGCTGGTGACAGATTCCCTTTAAGCCTGTACCTCACCTTTGAGTAAAAGTTTGTTTCCTCCCAAGCTGTGTGTCAGTGTGTGTACTGCACCATTCCTCTGCTGAGGTATATAGCCCCATTTTCCTACCATCCTGCCCATCCAAATGCAACCAACCATACACTTCTTATACAGTCAGGTCCATAAATATTGGGACATCGACACAATTGTAACATTTATGGCTTTATACACCATCACAACGGATTTGAAATGAAACAAACAAGATGTGCTTTAACTGCAGACTGTCAGCTTTAATATGAGGGTATTTACATCCAAATCAAGTGAACGGTGTAGGAATTACAACAGTTTGCATCTGTGCCTCCCACTTGTTAAGGGACCAAAAGTAATGGGACAATTGGCTTCTCAGCTGTTCCATGGCCAGGTGTGTGTTATTCCCTCAATATCCCAATTACAATGAGCAGATAAAAGGTCCAGAGTTCATTTCCAGTGTGCTATTTGCATTTGGAATCTGTTGCTGTCAACTCTCAAGATGAGATCCAAAGAGCTGTCACTATCAGTGAAGCAAGCCATCATTAGGCTGAAAAAAACCAACAAACCCATCAGAGAGATAGCAAAAACATTAGACATGGCCAAAACAACTGTTTGGAACATTCTTAAAAAGAAGGAACGCACCGGTGAGCTCAGCAACACCAAAAGACCCGGAAGACCACAGAAAACAACTGTGGTGGATGACCGAAGAATTCTTTCCCTGGTGAAGAAAACACCCTTGACAACAGTTGGCCAGATCAAGAACACTCTCCAGGAGGTAGGTGTATGTGTGTCAAAGTCAACAATCAAGAGAAGACTTCACCAGAGTGAATACAGAGGGTTCACCACAAGATGTAAACCATTGGTGAGCCTCAAAAACAGGAAAGCCAGATTAGAATTTGCCAAACGACATCTAAAAAAGCCTTCACAGTTTTGGAACAACATCCTATGGACAGATGAGACCAAGATCAACTTGTACCAGAGTAATGGGAAGAGAAGAGTATGGAGAAGGAAAGGAACTGCTAATGATCCTAAGCATACCACCTCATCAGTGAAGCATGGTGATGGTAGTGTCATGACGTGGGATGTATGGCTGCCAATGGAACTGGTTCTCTTGTATTTATTGATGATGTGACTGTTGACAAAAGCAGCAGGATGAATTCTGAAGTGTTTCGGGCAATATTATCTGCTCATATTCAGCCAAATGCTTCAGAACTCATTGGACGGCGCTTCACAGTGCAGATGGACAATGACCCAAAGCATACTGCAAAAGCAACCAAAGAGTTTTTTAAGGGAAAGAAGTGGAATGTTATGCAATGGCCAAGTCAATCACCTGACCTGAATCCGATTGAGCATGCATTTCACTTGCTGAAGACAAAACT
This sequence comes from Bufo bufo, assembly GCF_905171765.1. Taxonomy (NCBI): domain Eukaryota; kingdom Metazoa; phylum Chordata; class Amphibia; order Anura; family Bufonidae; genus Bufo; species Bufo bufo. The sequence goes on along the minus strand of NC_053391.1, from coordinate 602,271,535 downwards.
AAAGGGAAAATGCCCCAAGAACAAGCAGGAACTGAAGACAGTTGCAGTAGAGGCCTGGCAGAGCATCACCAGGGATGAAACCCAGCGTCTGGTGATGTCTATGCGTTTCAGACTTCAGGCTGTAATTGACTGCAAAGGATTTGCAACCAAGTATTAAAAAGTGAAAGTTTGATTCATGATTATTATTCTGTCCCATTACTTTTGGTCCCTTAACAAGTGGGAGGCACATATGCAAACTGTTGTAATTCCTACACCTGATTTGGATGAAAATACCCTCAAATTAAAGCTGACAGTCTGCAGGTAAAGCACATCTTGTTCGTTTCATTTCAAATCCATTGTGGTGGTGTATAGAGCCAAAAATGTTAGAATTGTGTCGATGTCCCAATATTTATGGACCTGATTGTATATAAATGTATGTGTGTGGGACACAGACTGGCACCACATTGCTTGTGGTTAGAAAAGTAATAGTTGCTTCCCTTTTGCAATCAGAGCCCTCTAGTGGTGAGATGCATGGAAGTGTATGGTCTTATGCTTTCAACACTGCCAAGACACTTCTTAATAGAGAATGCTTCACTTACTGACTATCAATGTGTACATACAAGATATAAGCATTATACTGCACTATTCTGTAGGTTTTCAGTCTATCTATTTTATGCCACATGCATGGTTTGGGGTATGATTAGTTATTACATACAGTGTACACTTCCCTCTGCACGAGAGGTCAGCAGGAGCCACCTGTGTATCATGCATTTTGCCATAGAATTGCCTGTGGATTACTTCCTTTGCAATGTTAACATAATCTGGACCAAATCTGCAGCATCCTAGAGATTTTTGTGGATTTGAATATCTGCAGCATGCTTTCACAACAGCAGCAACCTCTGGCTAGGTTCACTGTAACACATAGAGATGCTTCTTTTGCAGGGGTCACCAGTAACTTGGTCCGGATGGTCAGGGAAGGATATTCAGCCTGGACAGGAAGTGGACATAAAATAATGTTCCAGTGTGTATCCAGTGACCCAGTAGATCACTGCTAAAAGGGTTAATATCCACCAGTAAGGGTTAATGTACTTTCCATGCCTGTATGTCTGCAGAAAGACCTTGAGGAGCCAATGCAGAGGATGGGAGTGGTAGTGGCCCTGATGAGATATTGTGTCACAGTGTACTGCAACAGGCTATTTATGCCAGGGGATTGGTGCAGTGGAAACATGGTATAAGGAATCAGGCCATAAGTAACATAATACAAGTCTCTCTTTACTTAGTACAAAGAATAAGTTGTAGTACATCCAGCAGTAGTTTGTACACAGTTCAATTTGTGCCCCCAGATGATGAAGTATGATGGCTGGATACGTGGCACATAATGGCACCTCTAGTATGCTATATTGCTGATGTCTCTCCCCAGAACTTCTGGCTAACAACTGTAAGCTGGTACTTTTGGATGTAGGTGTCCATTGTGAAAATGCAGTCTTTGGTATTGGTCTGGCCTGGGTGTGATCTAGGTGATGGGTGTCTAAGCAGTAGTTAATCACCTGCAGCAGGGTCTGTATAGCTGAAGTGGCTGGTCACTCTGCTGACTTTTTAACAGTGTCTCTTTCAGGTATCTGTGTTTTTGGTATGTCTGTATTCTCTATAGAGTATCGGTCTCACAGAAGAGTTGGAACAAGATCTGGTCCCTGAGACTCTTGGAGTAGGAGCTCAAGACTGTGTTTCCTCACTCCTCACTAGTCTAGCTAAGACACCCCTTCCTGGAAGGAAGTAGGACCAGCCCACTCCTACCAAGAGAAGAGGAATGGGATGAAAAGTCCCATTCATAATGCCAACCAATGCCAGCCATACCCCATCTGCTGCTGTACTGTGTAAGCAGGAACATGGTAAAAACATAACAAAGTAAAACATTACAGATACCCCCAGGTCTGGGGTACTGCATAAGTTCTGGTGAGAAGGCGGGAAGTTCGTTGATAAAAGCAGGGCACACACGTGTAGAGTGGTTAAGGCATGGACTTCAGCAGGACAAGCTGCCCACATCACTTTCCTGTTGAGCCCTAACCCAGGGAGGCAAATGTGGAGGCCCGTTGACAGTGATGTTGGTTGTAGATGGAGGCCACGAGATGGGACATTAAATGCAGAGTTGTGTCAGTGCTAAAGAATTCTGGGGAAGTCCAGGTCTAAGTCCCAGCCACCCTGTTGTAACAAGTTTATTAGCACTTGTGCCTCATTCATCAGATGAACATAACCTTTAAGAATGTGAAACTCTGCTTGTCAGAAGCTTAACCATCATGTTTTATTTCAAGTAAACATGAGTTGAACCTGCCTCCTCTCCTGTTTCCTGGATGTTCTTCAGGGGTGCACCACACTACAGTATAGCACAAGCCAGGAAACAGTGCAGTCTGGGGTACTTCTATTTTCACTATGGCACGCACCGGAGAGCAAGAATGCTGGCCACAGCAGCGGGTGGCATTGCTGAGAGGAAACTGATGTCTTCACCTCTTACTCCACCCTCACTCACCACACATACAGGGGACATATTATTTAAAAAAACAATTTTTCTGCTTTGTTGTACCAAACATATACTGTGCAAACATAGCTACACACATAAACTTATATTTGGCTTTACGTGCGATTGACTTCCATTACAAAAACTTTTTTTTTTTTATAAAGTTTTGAAAAGTTCTGCAGCCCATAGTCAAAAAATATATCCAGATGGAAACAATGGTAGAATGGTAATGACCTGTTATCCGTTTATTCATACGTTTTGAAGAAGAATAACAGAGGAAAAAACAGCGCAGAGTTCAGAGTTCTCTCTGACTTGGAACATTGTATTTTGCCCTACATTGTACAAAGATGGAAAATGAGACTTGATGACAGAACATTTAACAAGTAGATGTTATGGGCACAGTGCACTTAGGAAACACCATCTGTTCCGCCCCTAATCAGTCATGTATAAAAACACATTTCATTAGGACAGAAGCATCACACCATGTACCCGCCATAGAACGCCGCAGCATGAATCTAAGATGCCTCTTAGTGAGAAATATCTGCATTGCCACGTGAAACCCCTGACATTCTCGTACAGGCTTCTTCGTTTAAAGGAAACCGATAATTAAAAAAAAAAGAGAGAAATAACTGATTACCTATTCATACACTTGATAAGTGCAGGTTGTTTATTGCACGTTGTGGGGTGTTCTTTATACCCGCTTTAAATATATTTCACTTTCATGTAGTTTAGAGGCTCATTTTGCCATTATTTCCATCATCTTTTCTTTTATGACTCCCAGGATAATTTGTTACCTACTTGCAGTGAGTAGGTATGAAATTATGGCTTGCTATACAAGACATAATAACATAGTAGATAAAAATATGCAGACACTAAAATAAATGCATAAAAAGTTCTGTGAATTAGCCTTTCAGCTTCTAATATCCCCTGATAGTAATGAGGGTGCAGGGCTATTGAAGCTCATATAAAGAAACCGATGAAAACACTCTCAGGGCTGTTTCACACGAGTGGATGCCGCACTTGACATCTGCTGCGTGAATGACAGCCAAGCCCCGTTCCGGACAGCAGAGACACGGAGCAGTAACATGATTGATAATGCTCTTTGCCTCTCTGTGATCTTTTTACTACAAAATCACGGTGACAACTTTATCTCACTGTGATTTTGTAGTAAAGAGATCACAGAGAGGCAAAGAGCATTATCAGTCATGTTAATGCTCCGTGCTTCTTCTGTCCGGAAAGGGGCTTGACTATCAATCACGCAGCGGATATCACGCACGGCACCCGCTCGTGTGAAACAGCCCTCAGAGTTATGCCTGGAAGTTTCCACTTAATGCCAAAGCTTACCTATAGCATGATATTAAAGGGGTTTTCCGGGAATAATTTAAAATGGCTGCCAGCAACCTGTCCTAGAATGTGAGCAGGATTGGTTGCCTCCCCTTGCAGATGTTCTTTCACGCTGGCGCTTCCTTGTTGGACCCCACTTTTAGAACCCTACCACCCAGCCATGAAAGCTTTCTGGATGCCGGATAGAGCAGCATTGTATTGTTCTTTAGTCGCGTTGTGTACCCCCCTTGAGGCTGCAGAGAGCATCCCCTGGGGTATGCACACCACAGGTTAGCAACTATCAGTGCAGTTTCTAGGTAAAATTTCTCTCAGGGCGAGTGTCAAAAAAACTCCCCCCCCCCCCCCCCCCCAAACAAAACTGCTCGATGAAATCACATCAGAAGAGTACTTGCAACCATCTCACCATATTTTTTATTTTTTTTAATTTAATTTCTTTATGCTTAACACAAGATTTATTGAGAGCAAAAGAAAATCATAAATTACTGTTTAACTGCCTCCGGACCGCCTAACGCAGGATCGCGTTCCGGAGGCGGCTGACTCAGGCACAATCACGCATCTACGCGTCATCTCGCGAGAGGCGAGATTTCCTGTGAACGCGCGCACACAGGCGCGCACGTTCACAGGAACTGCAGGTAATCGAGTGGATCTGCAGCCTGCCAGCGGCGATCATTCGCTGGCAGGCTGTAGATCCGATTTTTTTTTAACCCCTTAAAGGTATATTAGACGCTGTTTTGATAACAGCGTCTAATATACCTGCTACCAGGTCCTCTGGTGGTCCCTTTTGCTTGGATCGACCACCAGAGGACACAGGCAGCTTTGTAAAGTAGCACCAAACACCACTACACTACACCCCCCCATGTCACTTATTAACCCCTTATTAATCCCTGATCACCCCATATAGACTCCCTGATCACCCGCCTGTCACTGATCACCCCCCTGTCATTGATCACCCCCCTGTAAGGCTCCATTCAGACATCCGTATGTGTTTTGCGTGTCCGCGGATCCGCAAAACACATACGGACATCTGAATGGAGCCTGACAGGGGGGTGATCACACCATATAGACTCCCTGATCACCCCCCTGTCATTGATCACCCCCCTGTAAGGCTCCATTCAGACGTCCGTATGTGTTTTGCAGATCCGCGGATCCGCAAAACACATACGGACGTCTGAATGGAGCCTTACAGGGGGGTAATCACCCCATATAGACTCCCTGATCCCCCCCCTGTAAGGCTCCATTCATACGTCAGTATGTGTTTTGCGGATCCGTGGACCCACGGATCCGCAAAACACATACGGACGTCTGAATGGAGCCTTACAGGGGGGTGATCACACCATATAGACTCCCTGATCACCCCCCTGTCATTGATCACCCCCCTGTAAGGCTCCATTCAGACGTCCATATGTGTTTTGCGGATCCGCAAAACACGGACACCGCGGATCCGCAAAACACGGACACGGGCAATGTGCTTTCCGCATTTTGCGGATCCGCACATTGCCAGAACTATATAGAAAATGCCTTTTCTTGTTCGCAATTGCGGACAAGAATAGGACATGTTCTATAGGCTCTACAAAAAACGCAGTGTTCGCCCGATCAGGCCTGATCTTGTGCGCACACTTGCGTTCAGTCCGCCCCACCGCAGTGACAGAAATTCTTTTTTTCTGATCACTGCAAAAACACAGTAAAATCGCTGCGGCGCTATAAAAAGATAACTTTTGAGGAGCATGGTGAGTTCTTAGAAGATTTTTTATTTTTTTTGGCACAAGTTAGCGGAATTTAGTTTTTTTTTGTTTTTTGTTTTTTCTTACAAAGTCTCATATTCCACTAACTTGTGACAAAAAATAAAATCTCACATGAACTCACCATACCCCTCACAGAATCCAAATGCGTAAAAATTTTTAGACATTTATATTCCAGACTTCTTCTCACGCTTTAGGGCCCCTAAAATGCCAGGGCAGTATAAATACCCCACAAGTGACCCCATTTCGGACAGAAGACACCCCAAGGTATTCGCTGAGGGGCATATTGAGTCCATGAAAGATTGAACTTTTTGTCACAAGTTAGCGGAAAGGGAGACTTTGTGAGAAAAAACTAAATAAAATATATTTCCGCTAACTAAAAAAAAACTTCTATGAACTCGCCATGCCCCTCACGGAATACCTTGGGGTGTCTTCTTTCCAAAATGGGGTCACATGTGGGGTATTTATACTGCCCTGGCATTTTAGGGGCCCTAAAGCTTGAGAAGAAGTCTGGAATCCAAATGTCTAAAAATGCCCTCCTAAAAGTAATTTGGGCCCCTTTGCGCACCTAAGCTACAAAAAAGTGTCACACATGTGGTATTGCCATACTCAGGAGAAGTAGGGCAATGCGTTTTGGGGTGTCTTTTTATATATACCCATGCTGGGTGAGAGAAATATCTCTCTAAAATGACAACTTTTCCCATTTTTTTTATACAAAGTCGTCATTCGACAGAGATATTTATCTCACCCAGCATGGGTATATGTAAAAATACACCCCAGAACACATAGCCCTACTTCTCCTGAGTACGGCGATACCACATGTGTGACACTTTTTTGCAGCCTAGGTGGGCAAAGGGGCCCAAATTCTAAAGAGCACCTTTAGGATTTCACAGGGCATTTTTAACACATTTGGATTTCAAAAGACACCCCAAAACACATTGCCCAACTTCTCCTGAGTACGGCGATAGCACATGTGTGACACTTTTTTGCAGCCTAGGTGGACAAAGGGGCCCAAATTCTAAAGAGCACCTTTAGGATTTCACAGGACATTTTTTACACATTTGAATTCCAAACTACTTCTCATGCATTAGGGCCCCTAAAATGCCAGGGCAGTATAACTACCCCACAAGTGACCCCATTTTGGAAAGAGGACACCCCGAGGTATTTCGTGAAGGGCATAGTGAGTTCATGGAAGTTTTTATTTTTTGTCACAAGTTAGTGGAATATGAGACTTTGTAAGAAAAAAAAAAATCATAATTTTCCACTAACTTGTGACAAAAAATAAAAACTTCTATGAACTCACTATGCCCATCACCGAATACCTTAGGGTGTCTACTTTCCGAAATGGGGTCATTTGTGGGGTTTTTCTACTGTCTGGCCATTGTAGAACCTCAGGAAACATGACAGGTGCTCAGAAAGTCAGAGCTGCTTCAAAATGCGGAAATTCACATTTTTGTACCATAGTTTGTAAACGCTATAACTTTTACCCAAACTAATAAATATACACTTATTGCATTTTTTTTATCAAAGACATGTAGAACAATAAATTTTGCGAAAAATTTATATAGAAATGTATTTTTAATTTTTTTATTTTACAACCGAAAGTGAAAAATTTCATTAAATTTCGAAGTAAAAATGTCAGCAGCAATGAAATACCACCAAATGAAATCTCTATTAGTGAGAAGAAAAGGAGGTAAAATTCATTTGGGTGGTAAGTTGCATGACCGAGCAATAAACCGTGAAAGTAGTGTAGTGCAGAATTGTAAAAAGTGGTCTGGTCATTAAGGGGGTTTAAGCTAGGGGAGCTGAGGCGGTTAAACTGCTAAAAGTCGCAGGCAGAGTGGTACAGGAGAACTGCAGTATAAAGGAAGGCAATACCTTTAGAAGAGTAGTCATGAATTACAATCATCAATAATGTGCAAAACCAAAAAACTGTCATGTTAGCATTTAATAACTAACTAAAAGTCAATCACAGCAGGTCTCAACTAGCACACACAAGTAAATGTACAAAAACCAAGTAACATATAAAACCAGATTCAAAGCATAGATGGCAAGATGAATTACTGTATACTGTACATAAAATGTATGGAGGTTACACCATGCCGGACAATATAACCTCTGTGCCATGCTGTACAATAAACAGTATAACCCCTACACAGTGTAGAGGTATACTGTATATTGTGTGGCACAGTGTAGAGGTATACTGTATATTGTGTGGCACAGTGTAGAGGTAGACTGTATATTGTGTGGCACAGTGTAGCGGTATACTGTATATTGTGTGGCACAGTGTAGAGGTATACTGTATATTGTGTGGCACAGTGTAGCACAGGCTATATGTGTATAAGATAAACATACTCCACATGAAAACTTACAATTACTTGGCTTGGCCCTTGGGGATCTCGGACACCACTTCAACACTTTGGCCGGGGGCTCGGTGGAGCTGATGTTGTGCTTTATCCTAATGAGAAAGATTTCATAATAAGGATTTGGACAAGGGGCAAATGGATAGCTGAGAAGGGAGAGGCTGGTGCTGCTACTAAGGGGTCATACCATGGGGGAGTAATAAAGCCCACCATAATGCCCCCCCCCAGTAGAAATAATTATCCTTATAATGTGCAAAACATACCCCCTTGTAATGCCCCGAGTTGAGCTAATGTTCCCATAATGTGACAATATAAAATACCCCTTCTTAGTGCCCCCGTAGATGACCCCATAGTGCTCCTCTCCCCCCTTCCCCATAGTACCCACCATAATGTGTCCCAGTATAAAAAGCCCCTATACAGAGCCCCCCATTTAACATACCCCTTCTTTTTAGCCTCAGTAGATGCCCCTATAGTGCCACCCAATAATGTGCCAGTAATAAGTGCCCCAATAGATGCCCCCCAATCATGTGCCAGTAAGATGTGCCCCTATATCTTGTGCAAGTAAGATGTGCCCCCATAGATGCCCCCAATCATCTGCCAGTAATAAGAGCCCCCCCACCATCATGTGTCAGTAGCCAGAGTACCCCCCTATCATGTGCCAGTAGCCTCCTTATGTGCCAGTTACCCCCCCATCATGTGCCAGTAGCCCCCCCTTATGTGCCAGTAGCCTCCTATCATGTGCTAGTAGCCCCCCTTATGTGCCAGTAGCCCATTATGTGCCAATAGCCTCCTATCATGTGCCAATAGCCCACCTTATGTGCCAGTAGTCCCCCTTATGTTCCAGTAGCCTCCTAACATGTGCCAGTAGCCCCCTTATGTGCCAGTAGTCCCCCTTATGTGCCAGTAGCCTCCTATCATGTGCCAGTAGCCCCCCCCCAATGTGCCAGTATCAAGTGCCTCTCTCCTTCCCACCCACCCCCCCATGTGCCAGTATCATAGTGCCATCTCCCCCCCCCAATGTGCCAGCATTAAGTGCCTCTCTCCTTCCAACCCACCCCCCATATGTGCCAGTATCATAGTGCCATCTCCCCCCCTCCCAATGTGCCAGTATTAGTTGCCTCTCTCCTTCCCCCCATGTGCCACTATCATAGTGCCACCCCCCCATGTGCCAGTATCAGGTGCCAACCCCCTTCCCCCCATGTGCCAGTATCAAGTGCCTCCCGCTCCCCCCATGTGGCAGTAACAGTCAGGTATTTAAAAAGAAAAAAACACTTATACTTACCTCCATGTCAGCGATGCAATGCAATGCAGCCTCTTCCGGCCTGTATGTCCATATATGGAGTCAGTGCTTGTGTATTCTAATTTAGCCTGTATTTCAGAAAAGTTTCTGCTGGGACTCGAACCCTCAACCTTCTGTATCAGAGGCAAGGCACTTAACCACACAGCTATAAGAGCTGTATAGCCACTGCCTGAAAAAATATGAGACTTCTACTGTAGACTCTGTTTTGGCTGTTATAGCCAGCGTACATCTATACACATGACAGCTGCCCTAACACACCCAGCACTGCTATATCTCTATATGACAGCTGGCCCAGCACACTCAGCTCTCCTATATCTCTATATATGACAGCTGCCCCAGCACACCCAGCTCTGCTACATCTATACACATGACAGCTGCCCAAGCACACCCAGCTCTGCTACATCTATACACATGACAGCTGCCCCAGCACACTCAGCTCTACAATATCTCTATATATCTATCTACTGTATAGTAATACTTAGAGATATATAGATATAGCAGAGCTGAGTGTGCAGTATCATAGTGCCATAGCACACGCAGCTCTACTATATCTCTATATATGACAACTGCCCCAGCACACCCAGTTCTGCTACATCTATACACATGACAGCTGCCCAAGCACACCCAGCTCTGCTACATCTATACACATGACAGCTGCCCCTGCACACTCAGCTCTGCTATATCTCTATATATCTATCTACTGTATAGTAATACTTAGAGATATATAGATATAGCAGGCTGAGTGTGCAGGGGCAGCTGTCATGTGTATAGGTGTAGCAGAGCTGGGTGTGCTAGGGCAGCTGTCATATATAGAGATATAGTAGAGCTGAGTGTGCTGGGGCAGCTGTCATGTGTATTAGATGTAGCAGAACTGGGTGTGCTGGGGCAGCTATCATATATAGAGATATAGCAAAGCTGAGTGTGAAGGGGCAGCTGTCATATAGAAATATAGCAGTGCTGGGTGTGTTGGGGCAGCTGTCATATGTATAGATGTACACTGGCTATAACAGCTATAACAGAGTCTATAGTAGAAGTCTCATATTTATTTTCAGGCAGTGGCTATGCAGCTCTTATAGCTGTGTGGGTAAGTGCTTTGCCTCTGATACAGAAGGTTGTGGGTTCAAATCCCAGCAGACACATCTATCCCTCTCCTGAGGATGGCAATGAGAAGTGTGCAAGTTGTGACACAGGCAGGGCGTCTATAAAGTAGTAAGGGCGCTGCTTGAAGATGAGAGAAGGCTGCTGCCGTCCTACATGTCGTTACAGTGTGTGGTGTTTGTGGCAGTCGCTACACCTCCTCGCTGACAGCGCCCCGGGCAGCTGCCCGGTCCAAGAAACGGCCCTGACAACTATTGATAGATGGCACTAACTTCGTACACTCTGGAGGCAGGCCTCAATGCTGAGGTGTCACAGTAGCAGTGGTGAGGTTCAGCTGGGTTGGTAGCTTGACAAAAGTGATTTTTTGCTGCACTATTTATGATTACACCAATATCTGGTTTCGCAAAATAAATGTTTTGTCCAAATATTAAGATAAAAGGGGTAATTTGTTACAATTTTACCATGAACTCTCGCCAGCGGTGAACTCTCGCCAGCATCATCATCTTCTGGCAACTGAAAAAGATTGGGAATCTTTGCTCTACTCAACCTTTTCAGCTATCTAAAATTACTCCTGTATCGTCAGCTGTAGTCAGGCCTATGGCAGAGGAAAACAAATGACACCTGAACAAACTAGAATCAATCTGATTGACCAGATGATTAAAGGGGTTGTCCCATTATTAATGTAAAAAGTGAAAATTTGACATCATATAGAACATGACAATATATTTCTAACAAAGCCAGAACCAGCCCTGTACCTCACAAAGATCCAGAGATCTCCCCATTCATTGCTCTGCTAGATTTATATCAAGCTGGCAGGTCAGGGGAGTGTCTTTTCTGCTGCAGCTCAGGGGGCGTGTCTCAGCTCTCCCTATCACAGCTCAGGAGGAGGTTGAAAGATGAAACTGAGCATGTGCGGCCATCTTAGTGAGCCGGACAAAGAAATAAGAAACAAAACAAACAGCAGGTGGTGCTATACAGACACATATTATTGAATAACTCAGTGGCTATTCTAAATGTTTAATTACATGCAATTACAAAAGTATTCAGGTCCAAGTGCTGGTTTGAAAACTGTAGAATATTTTTCGTGTGAGAACCCCGTTAAACTGATAGTGAAGTTGATGTAAATAAAGGTCTGATTGTACTACTATGTATCAATGAAGCAATATAATATATCTTGGGGTTGTATGATACCATCGGTGCCACCTATGCAGTTACACAGTGGCCCAGTGGGTATGGAGGCCTACTGCCACCCTAAAAGTAGCTTCCTACAGTCTGTTAAGTGGCTTGTGAGGGATCAGCTAAGGGGGTTGTGCATACTTGCCAACTATCCTGGAACTCCTGGACGAGTTGGCATATCTCCTGGTTGCTGGGAAAGCCTCACAGCATCTCCCAGAGATCTGTACTAATTGTGTGTGGTGGAAGGACTTGTGCCATCAGAAGCAGTCCTGGTGCCTAAACACACACTGGGGGGTTAGGTCAGCAGTAAAAGAGTACAAGTAAGTGGGAGTGACAGATAATTTGTGTCAGTAAAGGGGCGAAGTATTCTGTAAAAGGGTGGGGCATGGCCATGAGTTGAAAACACCTCTCCCCTCCAAAAGTTGGCAAATATGGGATTTTGTATTGGATAAAGAGATGATCTATTCTGAGCTATAAGCGTAAGGAGTCCATATACTGTTCTCGCCAGGGACCACTTTGCTGTCTGTGTTCAAACTTGCTTTCCCAAACTTAGTTTGCTTTTTTTTTGTGGTGGCTGAGAAGAGCGCCTATTTTGCAGAGGTTAACATAACCCATGGGAAATAAAGATATGGGCCACCAGAGCTTGGACCTCCTGTCCAGAGACCGCGTGCCTGCTGTACTTTATATTACAGGCCCTCATTAATAACTGTACCCTGCTCAGGAGGAGCAGTTATAGAGGAGGAAAGTTATCCCTATAATCACCATCCTAGATGCCCATAAAAACTGAAAGCAAGTGCCTTCTCTTTCATAGGAGTCCCTAAGAGCCTGTTATGTATTTTATAGGAGGTGGTAAACTGTGCTGCATGCTGCACATAAACGTGCATCCATTTGATCTTGTCTATCTGATGAGCGGGAAACTATGTAATTATCACAAAGCAGTTATGGATCATTTCAAAGGCACGGTATAACATCTTGCTTGTCCATGCCTGCCTGCTAATACCTGCAACGCTTCGGGAGCAGGTAAATGGGTCATGATACAATGACGAGGCATCAAGGACAGTGGACATACAGTATTAGCTTACATAACTTCATTGCCATAAATCATCACTTACAATGGGATCCTTAATTACAGGGAGTGCAGAATTATTAGGCAAGTTGTATTTTTGAGGATTAATTTTATTATTGAACAACCATGTTCTCAATGAACCCAAAAAACTCATTAATATCAAAGCTGAATATTTTTGGAAGTAGTTTTTAGTTTGTTTTTAGTTTTAGCTATTTTAGGGGGATATCTGTGTGTGCAGGTGACTATTACTGTGCATAATTATTAGGCAACTTAACAAAAAACAAATATATACCCATTTCAATTATTTATTTTTACCAGTGCAACCAATATAACATCTCAACATTCACAAATATACATTTCTGACATTCAAAAACAAAACAAAAACAAATCAGTGACCAATATAGCCACCTTTCTTTGCAAGGACACTCAAAAGCCTGCCATCCATGGATTCTGTCAGTGTTTTGATCTGTTCACCATCAACATTGCGTGCAGCAGCAACCACAGCCTCCCAGACACTGTTCAGAGAGGTGTACTGTTTTCCCTCCTTGTAAATCTCACATTTGATGATGGACCACAGGTTCTCAATGGGGTTCAGATCAGGTGAACAAGGAGGCCATGTCATTAGATTTTCTTCTTTTATACCCTTTCTTGCCAGCCACACTGTGGAGTACTTGGACGCGTGTGATGGAGCATTGTCCTGCATGAAAATCATGTTTTTCTTGAAGGATGCAGACTTCTTCCTGTACCACTGCTTGAAGAAGGTGTCTTCCAGAAACTAGCAGTAGGACTGGGAGTTGAGCTTGACTCCATCCTCAACCCGAAAAGGCCCCACAAGCTCATCTTTGATGATACCAGCCCAAACCAGTACTCCACCTCCACCTTGCTGGCGTCTGAGTCGGACTGGAGCTCTCTGCCCTTTACCAATCCAGCCACGGGCCCATCCATCTGGCCTTCAAGACTCACTTCATTTCATCAGTCCATAAAACCTTAGAAAAATCAGCCTTGAGATATTTCTTGGCCCAGTCTTGACGTTTCAGCTTGTGTGTCTTGTTCAGTGGTGGTTGTCTTTCAGCCTTTCTTACCTTGGCCATGTCTCTGAGTATTGCACACCTTGTGCTTTTGGGCACTCCAGTGATGTTGCAGCTCTGAAATATGGCCAAACTGGTGGCAAGTGGCATCTTGGAAGCTGCACGCTTGACTTTTCTCAGTTCATGGGCAGTTATTTTGCGCCTTGGTTTTTCCACACGCTTCTTGCGACCCTGTTGACTATTTTGAATGAAACGCTTGATTGTTCGATGATCACGCTTCAGAAGCTTTGCAATTTTAAGAGTGCTGCATCCCTCTGCAAGATATCTCACTATTTTTGACTTTTCTGAGCCTGTCAAGTCCTTCTTTTGACCCATTTTGCCAAAGGAAAGGAAGTTGCCTAATAATTATGCACACCTAATATAGGGTGTTGATGTCATTAGACCACACCCCTTCTCATTACAGAGATGCACATCACCTAATATGCTTAATTGGTAGTAGGCTTTCGAGCCTATACAGCTTGGAGTAAGACAACATGCATAAAGAGGATGATGTGGTCAAAATACTCATTTGCCTAATAATTCTGCACGTAGTGTATAGCTTTAAGCGAACCTTTCACCAGGATTTCACTTAATAAACTATTACCAGTACCTTATAGATTATCCTCATTGTGTTTCAATGCATTCTTGTCCCGCTTTCCTGGGATGTATATTCATGAAAAAAACGACTTATAAAGTCCTCGTCTCCAGCTCCTGCAGTCACGCTAGAAGTCAAGGGGGTAACCCTTCCCTCACTCCGGGCTGTAACTCCCCTGCCCTAACCCCTCCTCTAAGTAGTGTAACTGACACCCGGCTCAGTCGCCGGGACCGCGCTTGTACTGGCGGCGCATGCGCCGTCGGTCTCAGTAGCAGCGCGATCCCGTCTATCGCGCGGACTGAAGCGCGATCCTGTAACAATCGCGCATGCGCCGTCCGTCCCCGATGCCTGCCTGTCTTCTGTTCTTCAGGCGCGCTGCTACTGAGACCGACGGCGCATGCGCCGCCAGTACAAGCGCGGTCCCAGCGACTGAGCCGGGTGTCAGTTACACTACTTAGAGGAGGGGTTAGGGCAGGGGAGTTACAGCCTGGAGTGAGGGAAGGGTTACCCCCTTGACTTCTAGCGTGACTGCAGGTGCTGGAGACGAGGACTTTATAAGTCGTTTTTTTCATGAATATACATCCCAGGAAAGCGGGACAAGAATGCATTGAAACACAATGAGGATAATCTATAAGGTACTGGTAATAGTTTATTAAGTGAAATCCTGGTGAAAAGTTCGCTTTAATGATACTGTGTTGTGCATTATCTGAAAGTGGATTAACAGGCAATCCCTAGTTGCTGTAATCTCGCTTGAATATGTCATCTCATCTGCATATTATGCCAGATTCACTGCAGAATGTCCGACATATTCATTTATTAGGGCCCTATTACACGGGCAGATAGAGAAGATGATTGTCGAGAGGGGGAGACCGCTGCTATTACATGCGATCTCCTCCTCAGTATAGGGTCGGGCGATCGCTAATGCATCGCTCATCCCAATACTGTCTCATTGTTTGCCGGCAGCAGTGCGCCTATTACACCGTGCAATCTGCCGCCGGCAAACCAGGATTTTTTAACATGTTACAAGATCCAGATTACCTAATGAACAAGCGTTTGCTCATTCATCGGGTAACTGGCGGCAGTATTACACTGCCAGATGATCGCTAACGAGCCTTCATACGAATAATCTGCCCATGTAATAGGGCCTTTAGTCTATTGCTTACACTACAGTATTGTGCTAATATATTCTACATGTAGAAAATGTCCTGCACGTAGTCATATTAGCCTTTGGTCAGTCGCCTTCACAATATAGTTTCCCTATTAGGCCTTATTTTTTAAGCCGTGTTCCCATCACCGTTTAGTTTTACATTATTTTTATCCATCAGAAGAACAGAAAAAGGAAAAATAAAAAGCACGGATCCTTGGAGCATTCATTGTGCTTATTTTGCATCAATTTTAGCCATTTCCGCCTGAGATCTATTATTCTTCATCAGAGGAAAAGCGTAGGGCTCAGGGCCTATGTTAATCTGCCACTGGATGTGCTTTTATTTAGGAAGCTGTTGATGCAGCAACCGACCAAACGGGTACACTTCCAAAATGTCGTCAAGTGTGCCGACTGGGTGTTTGCATCAGCAGCTTTCTTAAAGCGGACCTCTCACCTCTCCTGACATGTCTGTTTTAGTAACTACTTTCATTTCTCATGTAATAACAGTTCTGGAGCTTCTATTCCTATGACTCTATGTTGTGCCGTTCCTTTATTATTCCTGTTAGAAGTTTACAAATAAATTGGCAGCAGTCTGCAGTAAAATCACTGCTGGGTGTTACCAGTAGCTGGTGTGTCTGACTCTGTCCAATCAGTGCTGCTACTGTCAGACTGTGCTGGGACCCCCCCCCCCCCCCCCTTCCCAAATGGTAACACCCATCTGTACCTCTACTGCTAGCTGCTGACAGAGAATTCATAAACTTCTAGTAGAAATAATGGAAGAATGGCACAACATAGAGCCATAAGAATAGATGCTGCAGAATTGTTATTACATGGGGAATGCATATAGTTACTAAAACAGACATGTCAGGAGAGGTGAGAGGTCCTCTTTAAAGGGGTTGTCATGTCATACATTGGAGGATATACCCCCAATGTCACCTCTGAGATCGTCACCTATCTTTAGAATGGTGCCCGCATAGTGAAGGAGGGCGCACTATTCATACACAGCCACCCTCCGTTCATTTCTATGGGAGTGCCGAGAACCATCTGCTTAGCAGATCCTTATTACAAACAGGCTAAGGCTACTTTCATATCTGCATTTTCCCTTTCCGCTATTGAGATCCGTCATAGGATCTCAATAGCGGGGGAAAACGCTTCCATTTTGTCCCCATTCATTGTCAATGAGGACAAAACTGAATGAAACGGAATTCACCAGTATGTTTGTTTGCGTCCCCATCGCGGACAGAATAATGCTGCAAGTAGCATTTTCCTGTCCGTGATGTGGTGCAGAGCAAGACGGATCCGTCATGACTCACAATGTATGTCAATGGGTACGGATCTGTTTTCTCGGACACAATAGAAAACGGATCTGTCCCCCATTGACTTTCAATGGTGTTCATGATGGATCCATCATGGCTATTTTAAAGACAATACAAGCAAATCAGTTCATAATAGATGCAGACGGCTGTATTATTGTGACTGAAGCATTTTTGCTGATCCATGACGGATCCAGCAAAAATGCTGGTGTGAAAGTAGCCTAAAAAACATAAGGCATCTGTCTGCATCCACTTTACATAGACTTCAATGTAGAAAAAAAACATACTCATCACTGTGAATAAATGTGTTCACATGTACAGCATATGTAACACCTCAGAGCGGTGTTACCACTTCAGCACCTTGCTACTGTCTTTATTGGTCTAACCTCATGTCATCTTATGCATTTATTTTCAGGTCCTCCACACTGTGCATTCCTAATCTGTTTGCAACTGTTATGTTCATGTAATGTACCTGCTTCACCAGCAGGTGGCAACAAACACGGCAGAGCTATACTTTGATAGAATGGAACCTTCCATTCCATTCTAACCCCACCCCCCTTCCTCTGGAGAGAAGTGGGCGAGTCCTACTTCCTGCAGGAAGGGTGGGGCAGAAGTTCTAGTCAGTTTAGCTTACCCCCAGCTAGAGAAGAGTGTGCAGGGGCACGTCTCTGCTGGACCTGCACACACCAGCCAGAGCACCTTAAGCTCTGCTGGCCATGAAGGCCAAAGCTTACAGCCTCAGGAGCCAGGAGAAGTGCAAAGTGAAGTGCAGCATACGTAAGAAGCTGAGTTATACAGCCAGCCTGTCAGTACAGCAGATTCAGAGAGAAACAGATATAGCAGAGTAGAGTTTGCCTGCCAGTTTCATTCTAAAGCCTGCTGAAACCAAGATAAAGCCTGAAATCTGTTTTGGAAAAACGTTTACTCAAGTAAAGCTGCCATTGAACTTCATCTCAAGGTCTGGACTCAAGTTCTTCCTTAATCCTTCAATTATTCCCTTTATTTATTGCTTCAGAGCCAAAGCCTGGGGTCCAGCCGTATCCAGGTAGGAGCACCATGACACACATAAAGAGACATTTTCGGCTGCACTATACCACTTAACCACTTTGCAATTCCTACACCATGGACGCGCGACATATAGAGGGCTGTAGGAGAAGGCCTCCCGTTGCAATTAGCATCACGAACAGGATTTACTTGCGTGCCTCTAAGCTACAGGCCTACAGAATTGTCAGGAAACCCCTAAAAATAACTTTAGTACGTTTATTGCGGAGCCACAGGTGCAGGATTGTGGGCGCCAGCTACCGAGGGGTTAATCCACCATCTTTGCCAGTGATGGCGTATGTTCTCCTTGTACCTCAAGAGCGGTAAAACAGGGAAACGCCCAGCCCAAGAGCGGGAAGCGACAGCCCTGCCCTCTGGGAACTGCCCAATGCAAGTGTAGGAAGTGAAGACTCCACCTCCAAGAGTATGCCCCTTTTACCAGAGTGTGCCGGAGAGACAGAGGAAGAGAAAATGGCACGTCCTCTGCGTCCCAACTGGGGTGAAATGGTGTGGGGTGACGAGCCCGAAGTGCAGGCTGCCCTGCAAGAAGTAAGACTCTCGCAAGTACAGCAGAACCCGGAGAGAAGGTCCGAGGTGTCCGCCGTGCCAGCTGGTGGGGTGGAGGTGGCTGGAGTATCCACTCCACCGCGCAGGAAGAGTGGGTCGTTCTCCCAGTTGAACCCGATGGTTCCGCTGGAAGTTACAGACCATGCCAAGACAATGTGGGATTACAAGAAAGCCATTGAGGACTGGTTGATCCATGTCCTAGACCACCCACCACCGGGGAATCCGAAGCTGGAGAGGCGCTGAGGGACCATCTTGTGCTTTTCCGTGGAATACGGATCCGGTTTCCTGGTGGATGACAAGAGCAGCGAAGAACTCTTCGTGGGACGCAGGTCGGTGAAACGCCCCTACCTGCCCCAGGCCCGTCATAGCTTATATGCAGGGGACCACGTGGAGTACACCCCCATTGGCTCCCTCAAGGGACCATTTGCCACTGGGGTGACCCTCCTGTCCAAACCCCTTGTCCCATTGCCAGTAGCTGAGTGCTGGCAGGAGGATCCAGCCGCCGCAGGCCGCGTGCGCTGCCTCCAGGAGACCGTGGAGGGAGTCCTCCGCTTCCAAGAAAAGGCAGAGCCCCAACCGGACATTCTGATCCCGGCTCTACACCCGCCTCCAACTCTCCAGCTGGGATGACTGACAACTACCGCTTTCTCCTATAATCCGACGGTGGTTAACTACCTGCTGCCCTGGAAAATGGTGTCCGCTGCAGCAGGAGGTTCTCGGGCTCCATCACCACCGTTGGAGATTAGTTGGCCACAGCCCCTACAGCCGGAGATCCTGAGCTCCACTGCCCTGGCTGGACGTTCCGGCAACATTAAACAGTAGTTGCAGCCTTAGCCAGTGTGACCACCCGGTCAGTACCAGAAACCTCAACTAGAGGTCAGTGGCTCCACCACCGCAGCCAGCTTGTCATACAAGAGGCAGGAGCTCCCTCTGATGAGCTTCAGCAGCTCCAGCAGTGAAAAGGACTTCAGGTACCTTCTCTAAGGAGCCCCTCCATGGAATAGAAACATCCATTGGACAATGGGAGACACATCATCTATGTTTTTTTGAAGGGTGAGGACTTAATGGCCATTCTGTTTGTTTTGTTGCCCTTGTTTGGCCCTCATCTGGATGGACATGGATTGTCAGGACTCCCCCCATCTGCAAAATAGTCCCAAGTTGCGCATGTCTGCGCCAATTCCTTTATTTTTTTTTCCCTTCTCAGGTTAAGTGGGAACCCCCCTTGCTTAAAGGGTTCTCATCATAATTGCTGCTATTCTATGTATACCCCATTTGGATTACAAATATTGACTTTACTACCTCATGTGGATTACAAATGACTCTTGCACTACTTGTTCCAGTTTGGTGCACTTGACAAGCCAAACACTTAAGGAAAAGACTCTAATGTGAATTTGATTGCATTATATATTTGTACTATTTTTGCACTAATGTTTTACCATTTCAGCAACGTTTAAGCACTTTTGCCCATTGTCTGGACTCTATTACGGGTACCACAATGTGATCCTACGCACATTTAACCCCTTACTGCATTATCACGTACATGTACGTGGGGCAATGTGGTGCTTTACCGTGTTCCCACGTGCATGTACGTGATGCAATTAAACTGTCAGCGCACGGAGCGATGCGCTGACAGTTCAGTTTTGCTGGCACACGGGGGTTGCCAGGCAACCAGTGACGCTGGCAGGGAGCGAATCGCAATGCTCCCCGGCCGGCGATCGCTGTGATTGGTTCATTACTGCAGATGGACCAATCACAGCGCATTGACGCGATTTAGGGAGGTACTGTGTGTACTCCTTCTCTGATCATCCCAATTCCTGTCAGGAAAGCGATCAGAGAAGGAGCTTTGTCAGAATCCACTCACCACAAACGTTATAACCCCTTTTAACCCCATTCAGTGCCGAATTGCCACTCTTCTGTGCCTCAATCAATGACACAGATCAGTTCTGTGCCTCATCTGTCAGCCTGTCATCATCAGTTCTGTGAATCATCCCCTGCCTCACACATAATTAACCCCTTCAGTGCCGATTTGCCACTCTTCTGTGCATGTCACTCCAGTCTGTCTGTCTGTCTGTCAAGACACCTGTCACTCCAGGCTGTTCGTCAAAACACCTGCCACTCCAGCCCATCCGTCAAGACACCTGTCACTCCAGTCCGTCCGTCAAGACACCTGTCACTCCAACCTGTCTGTCAAGACACCTGTCACTCCAGCCTGTCCGTCAAGACACCTGTCACTCAAGTCTGTCCATCCATCAAGACACCTGTCACTCCAGCCTGTCCGTTTGTCAAGACACATGTCACTCCAGCTTGTCCGTCCGTCAAGACACCTGTCACTCCAGCCTGTCCGTCAAGACACCTGTCACTCCAGTCCGTCCGTCAAGACACCTGTCACTCCAACCTGTCTGTCAAGACACCTGTCACTCCAGCCTGTCCGTCAAGACACCTGTCACTCAAGTCTGTCCATCCATCAAGACACCTGTCACTCCAGCCTGTCCGTTTGTCAAGACACATGTCACTCCAGCTTGTCCGTCCGTCAAGACACCTGTCACTCCAGCCTGTCCGTCAAGACACCTGTCACTCCAGCCTGTCCGTCAAGATGTAAGCCGTGTACCGGGGTGGGCTCCCCAGAATACAGCGAAGTCACAGACAAGGAAAACGACACTGACACCAGCCTACTATGCAAGAACAAAAACTTTACTTAGACAACGAGTAATAACATAAGCATCACCAAAACAATACAAACATGCATAGAAAAACGCTATATCCCCGGACCCACAGTCAATGTCCCTGCCCATTGGACGGGCCTAGCCAATGGCGGACACAGTAGAGCCTGCAAGTCGTGCTGTGCCGCTACAGAGGACACCCCTAGCCGATGGCAAACGCAGCAGAGCCTGCAAGTCAATAACTGCGCTGCAGTCCAGTACAGTACAGCCTAGCAAAATGATCTAATCCTAACTAACTAACTAATGCTAGGCCTAGGCTATTCGCTGTAACTTCAGGCGCCACACAATATAACAATCAGTAACCAGATGTACTGACCTGCGTCCGTTCTGGGCCCGAGGATGCAGCCTACCAGGGATGGCAGCCAACCTCTTAGCAACCCTGCGGCCTTGCTTGATGATGAGGCCTTCTGTCCACACACTGAACTGGTCTTCCTGGGACAACCTCTCTTTCAAAAAAAAAAAATGGATTCAGTCAGGGTATAACAGCTACTCTCCTTCTTCTAAGTGTTCATTAACTGCCAGACATCTGCAAGCCAGGATGGAATCGGATTAAGTCCCTCACAGCATAATCCTCCCACCATGCCAGATCAACACTTCCTGGTTCACTCACAGGCAGCAGCATGAGTCATCAACATGAGTCATCATCTGTTTTGCATATTCAAATCTCAGAGTGTGCTGGCTGTAGCTGCAAAACAGTGGCCTCTAGTGCCCGGAATGCCAAATGACAGTTCAAGTACAGATATGCAGAAATAGCTGTTTCACAATCTCGCAAAGACACCTGTCACTCCAGCCTGTCCGTCAAGACACCTGTAACTCCAGCCTGTCCGTCAAGACACCTGTAACTCCAGTCTGTCCGTCCATCAAGACACCTGTCACTCCAGCCTATCCGTCCATCAAGACACCTGTCACTCGAGCTTCCTGTCCGTCTGTTAAGACACCTGTCACACCAACCTGTCCGTCCATCAAGACACCTGTCACACCAGTCTGTCTGTCAAGACACCTGTCACACGCTCCCAAGTTACATTAAAAAAAATTAACCCTGTCACTACGTGTGCCATCCTCCTGTGTGTACATACTCGTGTCCTGTGCTTGAGTGGCACCATTCTATAAAATATAAGTCTCCTATGCCGCATGTGGATTTGTGCCACCTGTAATTGTTAAATAAGACATTAATTAACCCCTTTTCTGCCCCAATAAGGATATTGGCACTACTCTGTGCGCCAGACTAGACCCCTGTATAAAATTTTCAGCCTCCTGAGGCTCATCCCAGCCATCTGTGCTACCTCCAATAACTGCGAAGTGACTCAGGGAGTTTTTATCCTAAAGGATATACAGGATTTAAGTTTGCTGTTCAATAAAAAAAATAAAAAGACAAAAAGAAAGTGACTCTTCATGGATCCCCACAGATAACTATGTGCTCCAGGTGCCTGAATTTACAGCCACTCCAGGCATCAATGTAGATACCACAGGTTTCAGTGAAATTTATTTTTTCAAATTATTCTTCACTGATGACCTAATTAACTTGATGGTGGAACAAACAAATATATATGCAGAGCAATTTATTGCCTCCCATCCAGACAGTTATCTTTCAAGGCCTAACAAATAGACCCCTACTGACACGACTGAAATGCAAAAGTTTTGGGGACTTCTCCTAAGCATGGGCATTATAAAAAAAAAAAAACAATACGTTCATATTGGAACAAAGATATTCTTTATCACACCCCTCTTCACTGTTTTGCTATGCCCCGGGCCCGTTTCGAAGCTCTTCAAAGATTTCTACACTTCAGCAATAATAATGAATGCCCACCCCCAAGCGACCCCAGTTATGATATCTTTAAAATTAGGCCAGTGATTGACCACTACAATTCCAAATTTGTATATACCCCCCAAAATACCTCTCAGTGGATGAATCATTGGTCGACTTCAAAGGCCGGTTACATTTCCGCCAGTACCTGTCCAATAAAAGGGCTAGGTATGGTGTGAAGTTGTACAAGGCCTGTGAAAGTGTATCCGGGTATAAATTGCGCTTTCATATTTACGAGGGAAAAGATTCAAAATTGAGCCACCCGATTGTCCCCCGGTTCTGGGTATAAGTGGGAAGATAGTATGGGATTTAGTCCACCCCCTGCTGGACCACGGATACCATCTGTATTTGGACAACTTTTACAATAGTGTCCCTCTCCTGAAGTGCCTTGCTGCCAGAGGCATAGGCACAATTAGACGAAATCAAAAAGGGCTCCCTAAATCCTTTATAGATCAGACAGTGCGTCGTGGGGAAAGCAGGGCTGTTTGCTCAGAAAATTTGATGTTGCTAAAATACAAGGACAAACGGGATGTTCTTGTGTTAACTACCATCCATGCAGATCAGTCCACCCCAGTCCCAGTCCGAGGAACCACAGAGCAGAACACCAAGCCTGTGTGTATCTAGGATTACAACCAGTTCATGGGTGGAGTAAATCTTTCAGACCAGGTACTACAGCCCTACAGTGCCTTAAGAAAATCTAAGGTGTGGTACAGAAAATTTGCTGTGTACCTAACCCAAGTGTCACTATATAATGCCTTTGTCATCCACAGAACAGCTGGTCATGGGGGGACCTTCTTGGAATTTCAGGAAAAAAATAATAAAAAAAATAGATTTTTGGCGTTCAGGAAGGATAGGGCAGTATTTCAGTCAGCAGTGCTTCTGGGGTATCAAGATTAATACATGGGCAGCATTTCCCTGGAGTACTTTTCTCCACAGAAAAAAAAAAGGCGACCCCAAAAAAAGATGTTGAGTTTGCTCAGTTAAAGGGATTAGGAAAGACACCACTCACTACTATCAGACCTGCCCCTCTAAACCAGGCCTCTGCATTGGAGAGTGCTTTCAAGTTTATCACACCTCCACTGATATCCATTTAGTTGATTTCATTCATTTCTTAATTAATCCATGGAAAGACATTTTCAGTTTAGCAATTTTCCTTTTGGCAATCCAATAGGAGGACACGCAGGTACAAAGGGAGCAATACAATAACGAAGTCAAAACACAATCCGAGTCAGAAGCCAAGAGGTCACGTCAATTACAGGGAGGTCACAAGGTCGAGGTCAAACACAGTGCCGAGGTCAAAACACACATAGTACACGATATACACAATGCTGGTGACGGTAGCAAGACCAATCACAGGCAACCTGTGGCCAGCAGGCTGCCTGTTTAAATAATCCCTACAAGTGAGTCATGTGACGTGGCCAGCTTCACGTGACTCTGATTGCTCCTACACAGCTGAGCGCCGATTCATTAATATCGGTGCTCAGATCTCCTGCTTCTCGTTGTCTAGGGGACGGAGGACACCGGCCACGCTGAGGAGGCGTGCGCGGCCGGGTCCTCCCCGCCCCCTGGTCCCCATGGAGACGAGAACCCCAACCGCGTCCTCACTCTGCTGTATGCCCGGGATGCCTGTGGCGCAGCGAATGAAAAGTGCGTCGCTGGCTCCCCGTGACACATATACTGGGGTGCATTTTCTCATTTAACCCCTTGTGAAAGTGAAAAATTGGGGTCTGCTAGTAATTTTTCATTTTCAGAAATGTGTGCTTTGAAATCCTTTAACAAGTGTTTCTGCCTTCTGTGAGACACCTGTTTGCTGAAAAGTACCCTTTCCACCACTTAAAGGGTTTCTGTCACCACATTAAACCGTTTTTTTTATTTTTCTTTACTAATATTCCCTATAGTGCGATCTCATGATACATAGGCAAATTAATCATTTTGGTTCAGTAGAATTTGCTAAAAATCGATTTTTAAAATATGCTAATTACCTTGCTACCAGCAAGTAGGGCGGCTATTTGCTGGTAGCAGCCGCATCCTCCGATGGTAATGACGCCCCCTCGGCATGCTGATTGACAGGGCCAGGGAAGGGAATCGTTCTCTGCTGGCGCTGTTAGAATTTGAAATCTCGCGCCTGCGCCGTACCTGTCTTCAATCGGCGCAGGCGCACTGAGAGGCGGCCGCTCTCTCGACCGCTCCATCCTCAATGCGCCTGCATCGATGACGTCATCAAGTACACCCGGAAGAGATTTATTATTAATAATCGTTGGTGGTATAGTGTTAATAACTGTCATTTTTATAAAATTATTTATTCCCATTTCGTTGGTGGTTTTTGTGGCAGCATGCTTATTATGTACATACTTACCTGATTCGAGCATCCAGCGACGTCACCAGACTCTCCGCCTCCTTCCAGCGATGCCGGCGTCTTCTCTTCCGGGTGTACTTGATGACGTCATCGACGCAGGCGCATTGAGGATGGAACGGTCGAGCGAGCGGCCGCCTCTCAGTGCGCCTGCGCCGATTGAAGACAGGTACGGCCCAGGCGCGAGATTTCAAATTCTAACAGCGCCAGCAGAGAACGATTCCCTTCCCTGGCCCTGTCAATCAGCATGCCGAGGGGGCGTCATTACCATCGGAGGATGCGGCTGCTACCAGCAAGTAGCCGCCCTACTTGCTGGTAGCAAGGTAATTAGCATATTTTAAAAATCGATTTTTAGCAAATTCTACTGAACCAAAATGATTAATTTGCTTATGTATCATGAGATCGCACTATAGGGATTATTAGTAAAGAAAAAAAAAACAACGGTTTAATGGGGTGACAGAAACCCTTTAAAATGTTCGTACGGGGGTGGTCTTTCCAAAATGGGGTCACTTCTTAGGGTTTTTAATTTCTGGGGACCTCAGGAATCTTTTAAATGCGACATGGCACCTAAAATCAATGTCTGCCAAGTCAGGTCAGCAAAATCCATATTTTGCTGTTTGACTCTAGAGCCCTGCTGTGCATCCATACATCATTTTTTGAGCACATATGGGGTGTTGCCATATTCGGGGGGGAATGGGGAACAAAATGTGGGGTGAATTATATCCTGTTACCCTTTGGGAAAGTAAAAAATGTGGGTGTAAAGCAACTTTTTCAGGAAATTTTTAAAATTTTTCCTTTTCACAGCCAAGTGTTTCCTAATTCTGTGAAACACCTGATGGGTCAAAGTGCTCACTACACACCTCAAAATATTCCTTGAGGGGCTTAGTTTCCAGAAAGGGGTCACTTTTGGGGGGTTTCCACTGTAGGGACACCTCAGGGTGTCTTCATATGCGACAGAGCTCCCAATTGCCATTCCTGCTAAATCCGCTTTCCAAAAGCCATATGATGCTCCTTCCACTCTGAAGCCTGCTGTGCGCCCATACATAATAGTTTGAGCACATATGGGGTGTTTCCGTATTCGGAGGGAAATGGAGAACAAAATGCGTGGTGCATTTTGTCCTGTTACCCTTTGGGAAAGTGAAAAATATGGGTGTAAAGCAACTTTTTCTGGAAAAAAATTAAATTTTCCTTTTCACAGCCAAGTGTTTCCTAATTTTGTGGAAACGCCTGATGGGTCAAAGTGCTCACTACACACCTCAAAATATTCCTTGAGGGGTCTAGTTTCCGGAATGGGGTCACTTTTTGGAGGTTTCCACTGTAGGGCCAAGTCAGGGGTGTCTTCATATGCGACATAGCTCCCAATTACCATTCCAGTTAAATCTGCTCTCCAAAAGTCATATGGTACTCCTTTCACACTGAAGCCTGCTGTGTGCCCATACATCATTTTTTAAAAATCACAAATGGGGTGTTGTCATATTTAGGGGGAAATGGGGAACAAAATGTGGGGTGCATTTTGTCCTGTTACCCCTCATAACTGAACTGGTCCTGAAAAAGTTGGGTTTTGGAAATTTTCTAAAAAATGTTAAGATTTTCTTCTAAACTTCTAAGCCTTCTAACGTCGCAAAAAAATAAAATGTAATTTTCAAAATTATCCAAACATGAAGTAGACATATGGGGAATGTAAAGTGATAACTACAGTATTTTTGGAGGTATTACTACCTATTCAACTCCAACATTAAACAAATCGCAGCCAATAATGTGTGATAATACAACAACCACCACTTTGAGAGCACACATATTCAAAATATCAAATTTTATTATATACCATGATTACACTATAGACACAATAAAACCCATAAGGGACAGATTATGCAGGAGAGAATATGGAAACAATGTGTGTCCCCCGATTACACTGAATTGGTAAGGACACAAAGGCTACAACAACAAATTATAACCATCATGGTTAAGTAACAAACACTGCCCGAATCCTACACCCACCCAGCATCCATCAATAACACTCCATCTAAGAGGGCACAATGCCTAACTGTGTAGTCGAGACAAGTGCCTGCATCCCCGACCGGGAATGCTAACAAGTCCCCAACATAATATTACTCTTGAGCAGCCTAATAACATACACATACATGGACACAGCTGTGGGGATACCAACCAGCGATCAGGAGACACACCACCCCGACGTACATTTTGCCGTCGCTTCCTCTTGGGACCCCTCTAAGGTTTTTTCCCTTTTCACATACTTAAAGGCTATGTACCCCTTTGGAGGCAATTTTTGTTTATGATTGCATTTTACTCATTTTTGGCTAAAAAACATATTTTCGATTGGCCATTATTAAAAATATTGAGCCGTTCTGTCACTAAGGGTTAACTGTTTTTCTAACTGTGTGACTGGTACTCTCACTTTCACTTTGTGCTGGTTATTTAATAACCCTTATCTCTAAACTAATAAGAGGTCATAAAAGCTTATTTAAGCCACATTCTTATCTGTAAGATGAGGATTGAGCTTTAATGAGTGTTTATAATGTCAGAGAGCAGAGACAAGGAGTCCCTCTGCAAATTCACAGGCTGCTACTGCAGCATCTCAGCTATGTACACAAAAAAGGATTCCATATTTTTAATAATGACCAATTGAAAAAATAATTTTTAGCACAAAATAAGTACAATGCAATAATAATTTACATAGCCTTTAAGGTTTGTTACAGAGCTGTATCTTGACATAGTGGCCACTTTATATGGTGGATCTGGTGATCTCTAAAATTGGGACACCCCTTTGCTTCGTTTTCCTTCCCTGGAGGGATATCTGGCTTTCACTGTGTTGAAGACCCATAACTGGGGCTCCACAGTTATTATGCACATTACTGTTTAAATGAGGCTCTGCAGTATTTTTTGTAGCTGGTCTCCCCAATATCAGCTATTGTTTTTATTGTTTTTTTCTAAAATGTAGAATGAGAGCTGTAGTAGATCCAACAATATCTCCAAAATCTATGGCTGGCAATAAGGTCTTTGCAACTTGTCTGTAATTCTCACCTGAGGGGTCCAGAATTAAGATGGGCCATGTCAAAGTGTGGAAGGGTGTATTAGCAATGTCCCTCTCACTGCAGTAAAGTCTTTATCAGCCTTAAAGGGACCTGTCATCGGGATTTTGGGTATAGAACTGAGGACATGGGTTGCTAGATGGTCGCTAGCACATCCGCAATACCCAGTCCCCATAGCTCTGTGTGCTTTTATTGTGTAAAAAAAACAACTATTTGACACATATGCAAATTAACCTGAGATGAGTCAGAGCTTGAAAATATGACTCTTCTCTGGTCACACAAGTAAAATATGACTCTTTTATGTTAATTTGCATATGTATCAAATGTTTTTTTTTACACAATAAAAGCACACAGAGCTATGGGGACTGGGTATTGCGGATGTGCTAGCGGCCATCTAGCAACCCATGTCCTCAGCTCTATACACAAAATCCCGGTGACAGGTTCCCTTTAAACAGCAAATACCTTACTGACTGACTCCAATGCTCGGACATGCAGATTCTGGACCTTCTAATTCTTTTTCTCTCTTTTTGCGGGACTTTAAAGTAGAGATGGATTTCTAATGCAAATTTCTAAGAAGTAAGTATATGTAGCTTCTCTCACTTCTTCAGCTTATACTTGTGTGAACGAGGGTTGGTCCTAAGTCCATCACTTAGCTTGATACAAGGATCGCTAACCCTGACTGATCCATGCAGAGCTATACTGGGTTATAATATATCAGAACATTATATAAGAAACAATTTGCAAGTACCCTATTCTGGGGTTCTGCATCAGCAGCAGGGAGTTCAGAGGTAATAGTAACACAAAGCGCCCAAGAGGACACAAAAGCCCCTTTGCCATGTAAAAATAGAGCAGTATTATAAATGACACAAGACAGGTGGGGACCTTGTTACAAATTTTTGCCTTGGGTTCACTATATACAGTACTTCTGATCTAAAGTCAATATCCATTTTTGGCCACAATACTAGCACATAATATAGTAACCAGATTAAAGCTAGTTTCTGATTAGGTCCCGAGAAGCCATGCTAATTTGCAATGTACATGATGGAGTGAGAGAACGAAAACGCAGTATCCCACTACGTGATGATCTTTTTATGGATGCAAAGCCTAACCCAAGGTTAAATAAAATGCACATTCACCATCATCATTTAATACAACCGGTCTTCAGAGAAAGCTGGACTAATATTCTCCAATCCTTCAATCCCGGCAGAAGCGCAGTCAGCATTTTGTGAAGTTTAAGTACTCAGTTCTGATTTAAATAGAGGTAATTTTCATCAGTACAAGACATAAGGCTCTTAGTCTTCAGTGGCAGTAAGGAATCCACCAGTCTGAAGAGTCAATCAATTTCACTAACTTTAATATAACCCAGAAAATGCAGAATGTACGTTCTGTAAAAACTTTAATTTTTTTTTTCATTTTTTTCATTTTATGTTCTGGTTTTAAAGTGGAGCTGCAGTAATAATACTGGTATAATGTCATGTACAGAAATGAATCAATAAGGCCCCCTTCACAGAAGTTCGGGCTTGGGATCAGTGTTCTGTAGATTGTATTATTTTCCCTTATAACATGGTTATAAGGGAAAATAATAGCATTCTGAATACAGAATGCATAGTAAAATAGCGCTGGAGGGGTTAAAAAAAAATATAAATTTTACTCACCTTAATCCACTTGATCGCGGAGCCGGCATCTCCTTCTGTCTTCATCTTAGCTGTGTGGAGCAACAGGACCTGTAGTGACGTCACTCCGGTCATCACATGATCCATCACCATGGTAAAAGATCATGTGATGACCGGAGTGACGTCACTACAGGTCCTGTTGCTCCACACAGCTAAGATGAAGACAGAAGGAGATGCCGACTCTGCGATCAAGTGTATTAAGGTGAGTTAAATTATTTATTTATTTATTTTAACCCCTCCAGCGCTATTTTACTATGCATTCTGTATTCAGAATGCTATTATTTTCCCTTATAACCATGTTATAAGGGGAAATAATAATGATCGGGTCTCCATCCCGATCGTCTCCTAGCAACCATGCGTGAAAATCGCACCGCATCCGCACTTGCTTGCGGATGCTTGCGATTTTCACGCAACCCCATTCACTTCTATGGGGCCTGCGTTGCATGAAAAACGCAGAATATAGAGCATGCTGCGATTTTCACGCAACGCACAAGTGATGCGTGAAAATCACAGCTCATGTGAACAGCCCCATAGAAATGAATGGGTCGGTATTTAGTGCGGGTGCAATGCGTTCAACTCACGCATCGCATCCGCGCCGAATACTCACCCGACACGAGCGAGTTTTCCACATGGGTGCAATGCGTGACGTGAACGCATAGCGCCTGCACTGAATCCTGACCCATTTACTCATCAGTTCTGTGTTGCTTGAAAAACGCAGCATGTTCTATATTCTGCTTTTTTCACGAAGCCCTGGCCCCATAGAAGTGAATGGAGCTTCAGTGAAAAACGCATTGCATCCGGAAGCAAGTGCGGATGCAGTGCGTTTTTCACTGATGGTTGCTAGGAGATGTTGTTTGTAAACCTTCAGTTTTTTTATCACCCACGTGAAAAATGCATCAAAACGCATTGTACTCGCGCGGAACGCGGAATTGCAGACAAAACTGACTGAACTTTCTTGCAAAATGGTGCGAGTTTCACTGAAAGCACTCTGAACGCATCCGGAACTAATCCGTCACGCTCATGTGAATGGGGCCTATGTAGCATCTCCATTGTAAAAGGTCACCTTCTTCTGACCTCTAGAATACCGGTCTATAGACCTGGACAAAATCTCCTTGGGTTATATGTGTAGCACCTCATACCTGAGCATACTACGATAGTAATGATATGTAATGTAACGCTTTATAATGTTCATGTTATGTCACACTTCATGCTATACACCTTGTACACCAGCAGATGGGCTATAGTGTGTGACAACAGGAATGGGACTTACCATCTCATTCCTCCCCTCTTGGTAGGAGTGGGCTGGTCTGACTTCCTGCCAAGGGAGGGGCAGAGCTAGTTATAGTTAATCGGAGAGAAGAGAGTGAGGATGTAGGGAGCATGTGATCCCAATTTCCTTTCAATGGGAATATACTTTTTGGGTATGACAAAAATATGAATGTATATGAATCCACGGCAAAATCCACATGGGTTACATATGCAGCGAGCCCTTGTAGAGCTGGAGCAGAGGATGGGAGTGGTAGTGGCTCTGACAATAGTATTGTAGGCCATTGCTCTCTAGGAACAGTGCAATGAGAGGAGGGTACACCCGTTTTTCCTTCAGGTAAGTCTGTAGTTTTGGGTGCCCTTGATGTTGATGCTAGTATGGGTGCTTGGCACAAGGTATAGTAGAGTAATTGCCAACATATGTGTGGTAGGAGTTAAGAAACCAGGCCAGAAGTAGTAGAATAAATATCTTGTTTTACATGAGTACAAAATAGGAGTTGTAGTACATCCAGCAATAATCTGTACACAGTGCAAATCCTTTTCCCAGATGGTGAGGCATGGAGGCTGGCACAGTGGCAAGTAATGGCACTCTTGGTATGCAGTCTTACTAAAGCCTCTCTCCCTAGAATCTCTGGCTGGTAACTATAATCTGGCAATCATGGCTGCATGCAGGTCTTTAGAGGAATGTCTGGCCAGGACTTGCTTAAGTGTGGTGGGTGTCTTAACTGTAATCCCTCACAAGCAGAAAAGTCTGGTTAGCTGTAGTCATAGGTTACCTTGCTGACTTCTTAAGTACTCACTTGGCCATGCAGAATCTAAGTTCCTGCCTTTCCTTCTTTCTCCCCTTCTTGCTGCAGCAGAAGCAGTAAATGTCACAGAGATCTGTTAGTCTCTGGATTCAGTGTAGGAGCACACTTGTTTCCTCCCTCCCCACTCACTAGACTAATCCACCTGTAAGCATAGCATAACATCACATTAAATAACACTACGAACAAACCATTTGCAAATACCCACTGTAATGGGGTACTGCGCATACAAATCTGGCTATGGATTTGCAGCGGATTTCACCCTCTTTTATGGCAAAGGGTAAAATCTGCAGCATAAACTGACATAAATGCGTGCCTCAGGTGAAGTTATGTATGTATTCCATTACAGAATATTTGCAGAGTGTGGATAAAGTGTTTAAATCCACTTTGAAACTGTAAATTCTGTGGATTTTCTACCCGCAATTCTACATAGAAAATCAACACCATATGCTGTACGCCACAGTGTAGTTATCAGTTGTGTCTTATAGGCAGTGAACCATAGCAACCAATCAGATTCCATCTTTCATTTTTCAGAGCTCCTTTCGAAAAAATGAAAGACTCATTCTGATTGGTTGATATAAGTTACTAAGCCAGTTTTCCCTTTGCACCAGTTTTGATAAATCTTCCCAAAAATGTCTTGCATAGAACTCTTTCAGAAAGATACAGGAATGAGATCTGGCTATTATTTGCAGTTGCATGGAATATGAACTTATCAGAGTCTGTACAGTGGTGTGAATTGAATTGCTCAACAATGCAGATCTTTGTTCTGCTGCTGGAAATTTTACTTGCTGGCACAACATAAGCTGTCATGGACACCGTGGCAGAGCATTGCCATAGCCCAGAGGCAGTCATTCCAGTACAACCCAGAACAGGCTTTACGTATATGTGTATAAAGTAAAGTACGGTCATGCTTCTCACAGTGATGGAGTAGGTATTTGTGTCGCAATAGCTCCTGTTTAAAGGGGTTTTCCAGGACTTAAAGGGCTTGTCTAGGATCACTATGTTTCATTTTTTCAGTGCGACCTGAGAAGAGAGCTATACTTACCTGCTCCCCGCCACTTCATTCAGGCTCTGTGGCTCCAGGGCTGTTTTCTCCAGACAGCATGCAAACTGAATGGATGAGGCCATGTGCGCCGCTGCAGCCAATGACTGTCCTCAGCGGTGACGTGTTCCACAAGCAGCATGTGACCTAGCAGTAGTCTGACTTTTGACACAACAGTCGATCAGCTGTTTTAAGAGAATACTGTTAGCACTGCGGCCTCTTCATAGTTTACGTGCTACTTGGGGACATGTCACCTCAGAGGCCAGTCATTGGCTGCAGTTCAGGAAGTTTACATGCAGGGATTGGAAGCCCGATGAAGACAGCCTGGGAGCCAAGGAGCCTGAACAGAACAGCAGCGAGCAGTTATAGGGGTTGTCTGGGTTCAGAGCTGAACCCGGACCTAACCATATTTTCACACAGGCAGCCCCCCTAATATGAGCATTGGAGCATTTTATTCTCCGATGCTCTCCTTTGTCCTGTACTGAATCATTTTATGGAGATCTGGTCACGTACCGGGCACTCCATAGGGACTGCAAGGAAGAGGCAGGCCCATCAGAGCCGATGACGTCACTGAATACACTGGTAGGCGAAAACCTTCACCTAGCAGTGTGTTGAGGTAAACAAAGAAGCCCTTGTACTGCGCGATCAGGGCAAAGGAGAGCATCGGAGTATGATATGCTCCGATGCTCATATTAGTGGGGGCTGCCTGGGTGAAAATATGGGTATGTTCTGAACCCGGACAACCCCTTTAAGTATTGCTCTCTTAACTCATTCAACTAATAACCTATACTCAGGATAGGCCTGTGATGTCTAACCTCCGGCACACCAGCTGTAAAACTACAACTCCCAAGATGTAGACTTGCTTGGCTGTTCTCAGAACTCCATAAAAATCAATGATGCATGCCAGGAGTCGTAGCTTCACCACAGCTGAAGGTTAGCCATCACGGGGATAGGTCATCAATATCAGATCAGTAGGCGTCTGACACCTGGAACTCCCACCAATTAGTTGGGCATGCACTGTAGCCTCTTCTTCTGGCCTGAGATGGCCTGTTTGTTGGTCACATGGACGTTCTGCCAATGAGTGGTGTTGAGCTGCAATACCACGCACAGGTACTACACATTGTATGCCGCTGTGCCTGGTAGATTTTTAGCATCCCAGCCCCTTCAGACAGCTAATGTATTCTACTTCCTGCCCCAGATCTTTATCTTGCTCTCAGTTTGAACTTCACTCTCCCAGTCAGACCATCACTGCAGCCAGAGAGAGCCCCTGTAACGTTACATTACCCTACTTCGTGAGATTTCCCTACCTCCTAACTTCCGGTCGCACTGCTAATGACGTGAGGAGGCGTTCTTGAGTTTTGACGATCTGCGCATGCGCAAACGGACAGTTTATGGAAAATCTCAGCGGAGTTCATCTGCACACCGGGACACTGCGCCGGAGAACCTCAGTAGGGAAAAATTACGGCCCAGTGCGCAAGCGCGGCTAACTCCAGAGGATCCATACGATCTCCGCGCCTGCGCAGCGTGGGGGTAGGGAGATCTCATGGCCATATTTTCTGTTAAAGGGAACCTGTCACCGGCATTTTGTGTATAGAGCTGAGGACATGGCCCGCTAGATGGCCGCTAGAACATCCGCAATACCCAGCCCCCATAGCTCTGTGTGCTTTTATTGTGTAAAGAAAACGATTTGATACATATGCAAATTAACTTGAGAGGAGTCCGGTACATGAGATGAGTCAGGGACAGGACTCATCTCAGGTTAATTTGCATATGTATCAAATAATTTTTTTTACACAATAAAAGCACACAGAGCTATGGGGACTGGGTATTGCGGATATTCTAGCGGCCATCTAGCAACCCATGTCCTCAGCTCTATACACAAAACCCCGGAGACAGAATCCCTTTAAATAAATATTTATTTAACAGAAAATATGGCCATGAGATCTCCCTAGGCAATGTGTGGATAAATTTATAGATAAATAATTATGGATTCATAAATATATATATATATATATTTAACAGAAAATATTGCCATGAGATCTCCCTACCCCCACACTGCGCAGGCACGGAGATCGGATGGATCTTCTGGAGTTAGCCGCGCTTGCGCACTGGGCCGTAATATTTCCCTACTGAGGCTCTCCGGCGCATGCGCAGTGTCCCGGTGTGCAGCTGAACTCCGCTGAGATTTTCCATAACTGTCCGTTTGCGCATGCGCAGAGCGTCAAAACTGAGGAACGCCTCCTCACGTCATTAGCAGTGCGACCGGAAGTTAGGAGATAGGGAAATCTCACGAAGTAGGGTAATGTAACGTTACACCCCCCCTGTAGTAGTAACCCAATTAAATCATCACACATTAGACTAATCAATTGCAATGCTCTTTTCTGTGGGCTCTTTATCTTATCTAGGCCTAAGAAGAGAACAATAGAACTGCCATACTGCTATAACGCCTTTCCCTCACAGCAGCAGTAAACTAATGATGGGTTTATTATCTATATAGGAGTTTTAGCTCTCTGTGTTGACCGCTACAGAAGAACATTATTTTGTCATTGCCAATGGCACAGTGCTGCCGAAATAAAAAAGGGCAAAAATCTGAAAAAAATTATTTTCTATAAATATTGAGTTAAAAATATCCCTATCTGAGGGATGTGTCCCTTTAAATGAAAGTCAATGAAGAATTCCAAATCTTAGTGCACACATCATGTACTTCTGCAGCTGTTTTAACCTGTTTATGGCAAAGCAGCCCCTAATGACCAGACTTGAGTTACCAAAATTTGCTAGGCGTCAGTGAGAGGACTATAAATTTTTCTTTTCATCAGCAGTACAAATGACTTCCCCCCTTTTTTTAATTACTTACATACACTGCACCATTTCCATGTAAAAAAAATAAAAAATACATATTTTCAAGATTTATACATTTTACAGGGAGCTAGATTTTTTAAATAATTATTTCTTTGTACATTGTACACAAATATCACATATATAAACCAAAGTACAGTATGTGTCCCTGAAATCAAGTCTGCTCGTTTCTCATTATCTGATATTTATTTTGATGTATGATATACTGTATGTAGGTTCTCCTTATTGGGAGGATTAACCGTAGCCCTCACTGAAGCCTCCACCCTATACACGGTACTCCATGAGCGTTGTGCATATACTGTAATCAATGAGAAGGTAGGAGCCATAAGAAGCCGCTTCAATGGAGAGTCTGGCACCCACTGACAGATGTCTCTCCGTTCCTGTGGATGCACAATCGCTTCAGTAGCAGCTAACGTGACTTGACATTTCTATACATCCATACAGAGATAAACGAAGACCACCAAGATGTATACAGCCGATCAGTGGTCAACATGTTGGATCCTAGTAGGGTCTTAGAATGTCCCATTCCTGGTCTTGTCTAGGGATTAGTTTCCCAATCACGAAGGTGCAGATGTCACACGAATACATGTAGGCAAAGTGGAAAAGTAATGCAGTCGCCTTACCTTGTAAGCAGTTCAGAGAAACCATCAAGTTGGCTTTCAGTTGCTGATCACTCACATTTTCCACCAGTTTTTGGAGTCTGTTGAGCTGGGCTTTGGCCACATTATGTCTCTTTACCTCTCCACGAATAGCCACTGAGTTCTGGTGCTTCGCAGTACTTGTCCTGAAACTCCCCTGTGTCCCATCTCTGCTTCTTCCAAACTCGCCACTCATCCCCTGTGATGTTCCCACTACGTGTGCACATGAATAACACCTTTGAAAATAAGTCACTTGGAGAAGCGGTCCATTTGTCTTTTCGTGCGAGAGTTCTTCAAGTGAAGTTTCCCGTAGCTCCTTCACAATTGAATTGAGTATTTTTGTGGGTTTCGTGCTGTCAGTATGCTCCTCTCGCTGTCAGACGCTGCATCTCCTCTCTTCACATGTGCACTTCCTGGACTGACAGGAAAGTTTCAGATGTGCTTCTATGCTGCCTGACACTGTCCCTCCCAGACATTACGTTCACAGCCTAAACATGAATGATGGGTTTAACTCTCTTAAGTTGCCCTCAAGGCCTGAAGGTAAAGTCCTGAAGAGAGTCAAGTTTTTGCTTTTGTTGAAAGATTCATCTACTAGATATTACAGTGCAAAGACAGAGGAAGCTGTAACGTATATATTATCCGAAACTGAGCTGCAAGATAGTATGCAGGAAGTAGATAACCACGAACCCAACCTAGCAATGAATCCTATTGTACAATGAGTGCTGCTACCACATCATCTCTCGTTACACTTTTACACAAGGCCCAGACGACAGCTTACAATGTACGTACTTAAAAACATTAAATCTGAATTGTAAAAAAAAAACTGGAAAGACTTATTTAGAGCTATAGTTTATAAAAATTTTAATGAAAAAAAAAAGAAGAAAAGAAATAAGATATTTAAAAAAAATATTATAATTTTTTGCATAAATATATCCAACCTAACAGGTAGATACATGTACAGCAACAAAGCAGTAGTGATTTCAAGCAGACCCCTTTGCCTGCAGGGTCCTTCTGTCTATAAGCTAACCACAAACGTAGGCGATAATTACACAATGATGTGTAACACCCCAGAGTGTTTTAACCTCTCTTGCACCCTGCTTCTGTCTTTATTGAGCTAACATCAATGCCATCTATGTATTTTGTCCAGGTAACTCCACACTGTACATTCCTAATAATGTTATGCAACTGTTATGTTCACATGTAATGTGCCTGGTTCACCAGCAGGTGGCAGCAAACACGGAAGAGCTGTATGTAGATAGAATGGAACTTACCATTCCATTCTAACCCCCCTCTGGAGAGAGGCAGGCGAGTCCTATTTCCTTCAGGAAGGGTGGGGCCAGTTAGAGTCAGTCTAGCTTAGGGTACTTTCACACTAGCGCTATTCTTTTCTGGCATTGAGTTCCGTCCTAGGGGCTCAATACCGGAAAAGAACTGATCAGTTTTTACCTAATGTGTTCTGAAGGGAGAGCAATCCGTTCAGGATGCATCAGGATGTCTTCAGTTCAGTCTTTTTGCCTTTTCAGGACAGAGATAATACCGCAGCATGAGACCTTTTTTCCCATTGACATGCATTAATGCCGGATTCGGTCTGGAGTGTTCCGGCAAAACGGATCCGGCATTTCGGTCTGCACATGCTCAGACCAAAATTATTATTTTTTTAAATAAATGCCGGATCCGTTTTTCCGGATGACACCGGAGGGACGGATCCGGCATTTCAATGCATTTGTCATACAGATCAGGATCCTGATCCCTGTGACAAATGCTATCAGTTTGCACACGTTCTGACGGATCCGGCAGGCAGTTCCGTCGCCGGAACTGCCTGCCGGAATCCTCTGCTGCAAGTGTGAAAGTACACTTACCCCCTGCTAAGGGAAGGGTGTACAGGGGCATGTCTCTGCTGGACGTGCTCACGCCAGCCAGAGCACCTTAAGCTCTGCTGGCGATAGAGGCCAAAGCTTGAAGCCTCAGGAGCCAGAAGGAAAATTCCCTGGTATAACCTAGAGCCAGACTACAGAGAGAAAGTGCAGCATACAGAGGATGCTGAGTTATACAGCCAGTCTGTCAGTACAGCAGTGCCAGAGAGAAACAGATATAGCAGAGTGGGGTTTGCCTGCCAGTTAAATGCTAAAGCCTGCTGGAACCAAGGCAAAGCCTGTAAACCATTTTGGAGAACTTTTATGCAAAGTAAAACTACATACAAGGTCTGGACTCAATCTTTCTTTCAAATCCCTCAATTATTCCCCCTATTTATTGCTTCGGAGCTAAATCCTGGGGTCCAGCCGTATCCAGGTAAGAGCACCGTTACACACATAAAGAGGCCGCACTATACCACTCGGCGTTCCTACCCCTGGGTCGCGTTATAGAGGGCCCTAGGGGGAGGCCTCCCGTTGCAGATGTAATTGCTCTGGAAAGAACTATAAAAATATAGAAATCAATACTTTCATTATTATGGTGGATATCTAGCCTGTGCTACAGGATGTTTCCATAAAGGGTAGAACATGACGTCATCAGTGAAGATGAGGTGGTGGTTACAGGTGTAGCTTTGACAGCTGGATCCAGTGTTGGCTTTGGTTTGGCGTCTTTAGCATACAAGATGGATGCAGCTTGAGACCAACAGTGCTACCATAGCAGAAAAAGTATGTGGTTCATTTTCACCTTAAGGACCAGGCCATTTTTTGCAAATCTGACCAGTGTCACTTTAAGTGGTGATAACTTTAAAACGCTTTCACTTATCAAAGCCATTCTGAGACTGCTTTTTCGTCACATATTGTACTTCATGACACTGGTAAAATGGAGTCAAAAAAATCTATTTTATTTATAAAAAAATACCAAATTTGCCAAAACTTTGGAAACATTTGCAAATTTCCAAGTTTCAATTTCTCTACTTCTATAATACATAGTAATACCTACAAAAAATAGTTATTACTTTACATTCCCCATATGTCTACTTCATGTTTGGATCATTTTGGGAATGACATTTTATTTTTTGGGGATGTTACAATGCTTAGAAGTTTAGAAGCAAATCTTGAAATTTTTCTGAAATTTTCAAAAACCCACTTTTCAAGGGCCAGTTCAGGTCTGAAGTCACTTTGTGAGGTTTACATAATAGAAACCACCCAAAAATGACCCCATTCTAGAAACTACACACCTCAAGGTATTAAAAACTGATTTTACTAACTTTGTTAACTGTTTAGGTGTTCCACAAGAATTAATGGAAAATAGAGATACAATTTCAAAATTTCACTTTTTTGGCAGATTTTCCATTTTAATAATTTTTTTCCAGTTACAAAGCAAGAGTTAACAGCCAAACAAAACTCAATATTTGAGACTTCCGGTTCCGGCGCTGTGATGAAGGACGTGGAGTGCTAGAGCTCCGGACACCGCTCACCTAAATTGAGCCCCGCTCCACAGTAAAAGCGTGCAACGGAGACCGGACCAGGATAGGTTCGGTCGGACTTACATCTGGACAACTCGGTCCATGGACCGTTATCTTTTGAGGAGCGGGGGCAGGATAACGACGAGCGGCAAGGCCATAGGAGGGGAGAGCGTGCTCAACAAGATGGCAGATCCTTGCCCAGCCTCACCGGTCGAGCTGCTGAACTCACAGGCGGTGGAGCTGCCGTCCCTCGTATCTCAAACAGTGGCTACTGACACTCCGGTGATTGATTATCAGGCACTGGCAATTGAGGTAGCTCGGCATTTGGCGCCTGACATTAGAGAGACACTGACCAAAACCCTGATGCAATCATTGCACGAGGTCCGGGAGGCGTTAGCCCAGCAAGATTCCCGCATAGAAGATGTGGAAAAAAGACTGGTGCAAGTAAAGGAGGCAATGGAGAGAGCGGAAAGTAAAACTCAGGATCTGTAGAAGCAGAACATTATCCTGAGAGACCGGCTGGAGAACCTAGAAAATAGGTCCAGGCGGAATAATTTTAGACTTTTGGGCCTACCTGAGAATATTAGACCTCAAGCTCTGATGGAGATTTGTGAACACGAGGTACCCGAAGCCCTTGGTCTGGAGGGCAAGCATAAGGTGGAGAGAACCCATCGCGTGGGCACGACACCGGACAGTAAAAGTCGCAGAGGCAACAATACGGTAGATGCCCGTGAGAAACCGCGACAGGTGATAATGCGCTATTTAGACTACTGCGACAAAGAGGCGATTCTCCGTGCTTTCCGGGCCCGTAGAGAGCCCCTGCGGATTCGAGGCCACGTTGTTCTCCTATTTGCCGATTACTCAGCCGCGGTAGCACGTCAGCGCAGAGACTTCAGTCGAGTTTGCTCAGAATTGTATAAGCAGCAGATGAGGTTCCAACTACAATATCTAGCTCGCCTGAAAGTAACTTTGCATGATGGTTCGGTGCGGTTCTACGGGG